>NC_058522.1:5076712-5741990 GCF_904849725.1 Hordeum vulgare subsp. vulgare | reverse complement strand
TCTTAGTAACCTTTCGGGACTGTCAAATAAGGGATACAATGCATGCACGCACTGCTTACATGAGACTGAAAGTGTACATTTGCCAAATTGTAAGAAGAACGTGTACCTTGGGCATCGTCGATTTCTTCCGAAAATTCATCCAGTAAGAAAGAAAGGCAAGCATTACAACGGCAAGGCAGATCACCGGCCGAAGCCTGCGGAACGCACTGGTGCTGAGGTATTTGATATGGTCAAGGATTTGAAAGTCATCTTTGGAAAGGGTCCTGGCGGACAATCAGTTCCGAAGGGAGCTGACGGGCACGCAGCCATGTGGAAGAAGAAATCTATATTCTGGGAGCTAGAATATTGGAAAGTCCTAGAAGTCCGCTCTGCAATCGACGTGATGCACGTTACGAAGAATATTTGCGTGAACCTCCTAAGCTTCTTGGGCGTGTATGGGAAGAAAAATGATACAAAGGAAGCACGGCAGGACCAGCAACGTTTGAAAGACCCTGATGACCAGCAACGGCAGGATCAAGAAGATGATATCTCTTCTTATCTGAACCTTGACGGTGAAGATGAAGGGCGCCGTCAGCAAGATGATGCCGAACAAACGTCGATAAACGACGATCTTCAAATGGAAGTAGCAACCACCTCCGGCGCCGAGGTATATATATACATTGAGCCTCTGGTGATACAAACTAACTGATTTGAATAAATATGTGTGTACTAACGCGCGCGACTCTCTTTCTTATTTTAGCCCTCGGCCGGATCGTCGAAACAATCGAGTACGTCGTCAAAGCGTGGCGCAACCAAGACGATGAAACAAGGAGAAACATGCACCATCGAGGTTGTCGACAGTGCAACCGGCAGGCCGCTGGAGCCCCGCAAGAGCGCCACCAAGTTTGTCAGCCAATGCGGAGCCGTTGTTAGAGACAACGTCTCGATCACCGTCCAGGAGTGGAATAAGCCAAAGAAGGCACGAATTGCTGGTTTCACTTTTGTCGATAAGAGAACAAAAAAAGATTGCTTCAAGAAGCTTATGGAACATTTCGTTCTACCTCCGGAATACAACAAATTCGATGCGGAGGGTAACAAGATTGAGGAAAACAAGGAGAGGAGGAGGCTAGTCAAACAGTTCGCTCTTCATAAGATGGCCGACGCATTCCGGAAATTCAAGCAAAATCTAGCCCATGACTTTGTCAAGCAGAACAAGACTCCGGATTTCAAAGGACAATATGAGAAACTGAAACATGATTGGCCAGAATTTGTGAAGCAAAAGAAATCGGAGCAGTTCATTCAAATATCGAAAAAAATAAGGAAAATGCGGCTAAGAAGGAGTACAATCATATTATGGGGCCAGGAGGGTATCGCATTTGGGTGCCTAGGTTGGAGAAGATGGAGAACGAGCTGAGGGCGCGAGGAATCCGTCCAGGTACGGAGGGATGGGACCAAAGGGCCAAAAGCTGGTGGTACGGGCATGGGGGAACGCTGAACCCGGAGACAGGGGAGTGTGTTTACCGGGGCAAATTAATTAAACCCACCCAAGCCCTTATTGACGCAATGAGGGATGCTCAAGAGGGGAAGATCAAGTTCAACAGAGAGAACGACGCGCTGACAAAAGCCCTCGGAAATCCTGAACACGGAGGACGTGTACGAGGCATGGGGCACATTCCGTGGAAAATAGGGTTCCCCCAGAACGATGACCCGTACGGTTACAGAAGCCGTAAGAGAAAGATGGATCGGGAAGCAGATGTTGTGGCGCGGTTGGCATCGGAAATGGATGTGATGAAGAAAACCATGAGTGTACTAGTAGCCGAAAGAGATGCAGCTCGGGTGCAGCATGAAGATCATCCAGCGGATCTCGGAAGCCAGCAGCGGAGAAGCAGCGTGGCTTCCACGGAGGGCCCATCGGCTGGTGCAGATGCACCGACGATCGAAATTACTGCACCGGAGCCTCTGGTGGTCGAAATTACTGCACCGGAGCCTCCTCGCTACCCCGTGGACGATATAAAGGAGATGAAACAATGTCATCTGTATTATCCTATCGGGAACATGTCCATGAAGGTAGCCATCGGCAGTGCTTTACCATGTTTACCTGGAGCACTCCACCACAACAACCCCATTCAAGATGGCTATGCTCGTGTCACGGTGGAGGACATAGTCCAAGGGTTTGAGGACCTGGAGATTGACATTGCTACACCTGAAGGGGAGAAAAGACTTGGAGATGTCAAGCGCCATTTCATTCTATGGCAAAAGAAGTTTATCAAGTTTCCAGGCGAGGCGCCAAGGACAACAAGTCCACCCCCCTACGGTGGTGGTGGTGGCGGTGGCGGTGGTGGTGGTGGTGGTGGTGGTGGCGGTTCACCTACACCTCCGTCACGTCAGCCGACGCCCCCCAGTCCACAACGTCCGGCGGGTGATCAGACGCCACCCCCCAGTCCTCGTCCGGCGGGTGATCAGACGCCGCCCCCCAATCCACCTCCGGCAAAGAAGCAGAAGCAGTCCTGGATTATTAACCCGGACCCTTATGTACCTAAGACCACAAAGGTACCGGAGCCATCACTGAAGCCTCTCCCCACAAGGCCTTGGGAACGTAGTGCCGAGGAAACTGCCGCGAGGGCGGCTGCTGATCATGAGAAATGGAAGGCGGACTGCAAGAAGAAAAGAGAGCCCGAGCCCAAGCCAGTATTTTCTGATGAGCAAAAGAAGTGGGCTAAGTCATTTTTGAGCACACCGTCCCAAGCCGCGAAGAATCTGCCTGACGACTATGCACGTGAACTTCGTAGGCAGGCATTCATGTTGAAGGAGAAGAAAGAGCGGGCGGAGAACCAGGAGAACAAAGCCTTGGAGGAGGCCGAGAAAACGGAATTAGAAAGTAAAAAAAGCGGGAAATGAGTTGCCCAGCTCGGGGAACAAAGTAAACAATCGATTGCCCCGCTTATAGTGAAAGCCGCCGGTCCGGATGACCCCGATATCATAGCAGCTGCGGCAGCACATGGATTGACTGTAACGAGTGCCAGAGAACAAGCGGCCAACTTAGGTATTACTCTTCGTGAAATGTTAGGCCTTGATGAGGCGCCAGTGAAGGAGGTAGTAATTACATATGTGAAGAATGGGCCTCTCGTCGAGCCTGCGCAGGAAGAGGATCTACCTCCACAAATGAAAGGTCTGCTGAAATGGTACAAGGGTTACATAAAAAATAAAAACGCCAAAGAATATATTTATGCGGAAGTTAGATATGAGCATCACTTCAAACATTACTATGTACAAATTCATCTGAGTGAATTGTTCCAGCTTTTCAATCTGCGCGAGCTCGACAAATCTATCATCAGTTGCTACGTTCTGTAAGTGATTTATTTCTACCCCATCTCGTTCATATTGCCTGCACTATATATATGTCGTAACTATATTGTTGTGTCCGCTATTATACATGCAGAATGAAGATTAAGGAATGCAGAGTAAGGAACATCCATGATGTTGGGTTCATTGACCCACACATCGTTAATGGATATGTGTTGGAGCATCACCCCGCCGACATGGAGGCAGACCTGTGGCAGTTTCTTACAAAGCAGGAACTCAAAAGTGATATTCTATTTCCTTACCATTTTGGGTGAGTGTTTCTGTCTTGAGCACATTCTCTTTTGTTTACTCCATGCATGGTATGTGGCCGGCTAATCGATGAGTTATGCATGACGTACTGTGCATGTATCGTGTCCGCAGGTTCCACTGGATTCTGCTAGTAATTAAAGTTGACACCTCAGAATGTCTCGTCCACGACTCTCTGAATATGGATCCAAAGCTTTGGGGCGGCATGAAAAGAATGCTGCAGAAGTAATTATTTTCATTCATTTGCGCTCTATATCGATCGGCCTATTTCGTTCATTTCCTAATATCAAGTAACTAATAACTCTCTTGTTCATTTAATTTTCTTTGCCTCGTAGGGTTTGGAGACGGTTCGTAGATACAAAGGTTGGTGAATTCAAAAAAGAGCTAGAATTCAAAAGGTCAAAGGCTAAGAATGGTGGGGATATTCAGCCAGCGGGGACCAATCTATGTGGATACTATGTCTGTGAGATGATCCGGAGATACACCTCTAAGCGGGTTCCGAGTGATACCAATGCTCAGAGGAATAACCTCCGGGTGATGCTTAGTCCAGAAGCTCGCTTCCGACCACTTCAAGAGGAACTAGCTGGATGGTTCAGGAGGGAAGTCCTCCATCCTAAAGGAGAACACCATTACGAGGACGTAGAACTTTATATGCATTAAATTATGTATGGAAACTTGTTCAAAATTGTATATGGTCATCCGATGATATTGAATATATATTGTATATTCCTCTTGAATTCTTTTTGGTTCTAATTTCAAATTTGTTTGAAATTGTACATTCATATGCATGTATTGTAGTACCGTAGAATATGTGAAACTCCTTCAAAATTAAAATAAAGCACAAAAGAAATAAAAACAATACAAATTAAACAGAAAACAGGTTTGGGGGGGGGGCTAAAACCCTAAACCTGCGGCGGCCTTTAGTCGCGGTTGTCCATAAGAACCGCGACTAAAGGTCCTCCGCCCCGACGGCCGCCTGGCGCCCACGTGGACGGGCCTTTAGTTGCGGTTCTTAAGCAACCGCGACTACAGGGGGGGCCTTTAGTCGCGCCTATTTGGTCGCGGTTGCGCAACCGCGACTAATGGCAGTTGCGAACCGCGACCAAAGGCCCTTTTTCCACCAGTCTTGTTTCCTGATCTGCGGGTGGCCACCCTTCAATTTGAAGCCGTGAAGAGCATAATCTAGAATATTGATTATGTGGGTGTAGTCCATCTTCTCGTAGTTTCTAGTAGGGTCCAAATACATGGCGTGCGGAAATCGAGGGTAAAGAATGATAAGGATGGCGCGTCTGTTGCCGCGGTTACAAAACAACTCAAATTAGGCTCCATTTGAGGGAGAATGAATGATTAAAATGTACGAAAGGGTTGTTCGGCACTTACTTACTTTGGATGATAAGGGAGGAGGACAATTTTCTAGTCCTTATTACTTACCATGAAGTTTTTGAGGTACTCCTTAGCAATTTTACGCTCGAAGTCACTAAGACTCAAGAAGGACTCGTGCATGTAGTATGGATCCGCCACAAGGATTTGCAAGACTTGTTATCTCATCACGATGGAGTTCATATGTAGCGAAAAAAGGCGGACGATTGTAAAATCAAGCCACCTAGTCAGAAACACCTCGAAGATATGTCCAAAGCGCATGAAGAACACCTCTGTGGGCCATGTGTCGACGTAGCACTTCCCCTAAGGCACACGAACCGCGTATGTCCGATATCCTGGATCCTTCGAGCCTAGTACGCTTATCTTAGTTGACAACACATGGTCGTGCAGTATCCTGAGATCCCTTGATATGGCCTCCAATGGTTTCGGCGGTAGGATGGGCTCGCCCGTGACATGGAACTTGGCCGCACCTGTGACGGGTACACGCTCTTCAAAATCCGTCGTTTGGTTGATGTGTGCTCTGGCATTTTTTAGGCAGAAGAGCCTTCCTTCGGAGGTCTCTTCCTCTTTCTCTGGGCTGACCTTCCAGACCCTTCCTTAACCCTTGCCCGAGTGTTGTCGGGCTAAGCACTGTACGACCCTCGGCTAGTTGAGCCTGCTTTGAGGCGGCATCTTCAGGCTTGTCCTGTGAGGATTGCATGAAGAGAGACTTCTTGCAATCAACCCAGCTAGGACGTTCCTTCTCGGGAACACCATCCATCTCTCATCAGCATGTTGATAGCCCGAGCCATCATATGACTGACTCATCAATTCTACTTTGTCGTCATAGCCGACTGAATTGAGGAACCTAAAAGGGCCTTCCTCGTCCATCTCATCATCCAATCTTCGATCTACGAGGGCGACTACATCATCCACTATTTGACCTCCTTCCTCGCGTTGTCCCCCGCTCTCACCAGGACCTACAGGCGCTGCTATTTGCATAGGCGGGTTGGTGGTGTTCTTACCTTCTGGTTGATGTGTGGTTATTGGTGTGCCCTCGGCCACCTCAAGACGAAGAAGATCTTCGACCATAGCAGCATCCAACCCTTGCAGTTTCCAAGCGGCGTCGAGGTCTCGTCGTCCTCTCCCCGAGCCATACTGGAGGTGGCTGATACTCACAAGTATAGGGGATCTATCGTAGTCTTTTTGATAAGTAAGAGTATCAAACCCAACGAGGAGTATAAGGATCTGACAAGTGATTTTCAGCAAGGTAATCTCTGCTAGCACTGAAATTATCGGTAACAAGTAGTTGTGTGACAAGATGATTCGTAGCAAGTAGCAAGTAACAAAAGTAACCACGGTGCAGCATAGTGGCCCAATACCTTTTGTAGCAAGGGACAAGCCTGGACAAACTCTTATAGGAGGTAAAGCGCTCCCGAGGACACATCGGAATTTCCGTCAAGCTAGTTTTCATCAAGTTCATATGATTCGCGTTCGGTACTTTGATAGTTTGATATGTGGTGGACCAGTGCTTGGGTACTGTCCTTACTTGGACAAGCATCCCACTTATGATTAACCCCTCTCGCAAGCATCCGCAACTACGAAATAAGAATTAAGACAAAGTCTAACCATAGCATTAAACTAGTGGATCCAAATCAGTCCCTTACCAAGCAACGCATAAACTAGGGTTTAAGCTTCTGTCACTCTAGCAACCCATCATCTATTTACTACTTCCCAATGCCTTCCTCTAGGCCCAAATAATGGTGAAGTGTTATGTAGTCGACGTTCACATAACACCACTAGAGGAAAAACAACATACAACACATCAAAATATCGAACGAATACCAAAGTCACATGACTACTTATAGCATGACTTATCCCATGTCCTCAGGAACAAAAGTAACTACTCACAAAGCATAATCATGTTCATGACCAGAGAGGTAATGAGTAGCATCAAAGATCTGAACATATAATCTTCCACCAAGTAATCTAACTAGCATCAACTACAAAGAGTAATTAACACTACTAGCAACCTTACAAATACCAATCGGAGTCGCGAGACGGAGATTGGTTACAAGAGATGAACTAGGGTTTGGAGATAAGATGGTGCTGATGAAGATGTTGATAAGTCCCCTCCAATGACAGGAGTGTTGGTGATGACGATGGCGACGTTTTTTTGGGATTTATAAAAAATACTGGGCCGAAGAAGTGCCACAGGGGCGCCAGCAGGTGGCCAAAAGCCTGCTAGGCGCGGCCACCCCCCTGGCCGCGCCTAGGGGGCTTGTGGGCTCCCTGCTGGCCCACTGGCCCCCCTCTTTTGCTATAAGAAGGGTTTCGGTCTGAAAAAAATCAAGAGGAGGCTTTTCGGAGGATTCGCCGCCGCCACGAGGCGGAACTTGAGCAAAACCAATCTAGAGCTCCGGCAGGACGATCCTGCCGGGGAAACTTCCCTCCCGAAGGGGGAAATCGTCGTCATCGTCATCACCAACACTCCTCTCATCGGAGGGAACCCATCACCATCAACCTCTTCATTAGCACCATCTCATCTCCAAACCCTAGTTCATCACTAGTAATCAATCTCCGTCTCGCGACTCCGATTGGTACTTGTAAGGTTGCTAGTAGTGTTATTTACTCTTTGTAGTTGATGCTAGTAGGATTACTTGGTGGAAGAGTTTATGTTCAGATCTTTGATGCTACTCATTACCTGTCTGGTCATTAATATGATTATGCTTTGTGAGTAGTTACTTTTGTTTCTGAGGACATGGAATAAGTCATGCTAATAGTAGTCATGTGAATTTGGTATTCGTTCGATATTTTGATGTGTTGTATGTTGTTTTTCCTCTAGTGGTGTTATGTGAAGGTCGACTACATAACACTTCACCATTATTTGGTCCTAGAGGAAGGCATTGGGAAGTAGTAAGTAGATGATAGGTTGCTAGAGTGACAGAAGCTTAAACCCTAGTTTATGTGTTGCTTCGTAAGGGGCTGATTTGGATCCACTAGTTTAATGCTATGGTTAGACATTGTCTTAATTCTTCTTTCGTAGTTGCTGATGCTTGCGAGAGGGGTTAATCATAAGTGGGATGCTTGTCCAAGTAAGGGCAGTACCCAAGCACCGGTCCACCCACATATCAAACTATCAAAGTAACGAACGTGAATCATATGAACATGATGAAAACTAGCATGACAGAAATTCCCGTGTGTCCTCGGGAGCGTTTTTCCTCCTATAAGACTTTGTCCAGGCTTGTCCCTTGCTATAAAAGGGATTGAGCCACTTGTCTGCACCGTTGTTACTTTTGTTGCTTGCTACTTGCTACGAATCATCTCACCACACAACTACTTGTTACCGATAATTTCAGTGCTTGCAGATATTACCTTGCTGAAAACCAGTTGTCAGATCCTTATGCTCCTCGTTGGGTTCGGCACTCTTACTTATCGAAAGGACTACGATAGATCCCCTATACTTGTGGGTCATCAAAGGTGTAGTAAAAGAATAATTACCAGGATTATTTCCAATCTCCTCATAACCGTGTCCGTGTAAAAAACCTTCTTTTCATTGTCCCGCTAGTAGCGGGCCCTGATGAAGTCATGCTCTAAGGGGGTAGTGAACTTCGCGAAGGGCTCTGGGAGACCCGCGGCTTCATGTTCTTCGTCCTCCTTATCCCATATGGGCCTTTTTTCCAAGGTAGCCACAGCTTCCGAGCGTTGGTTTCCCGTGTTCTTTTTCTGAAGCGCCTTGAATTTCTCAGCCTTAGCCTTGGCTGCCTCGATAGCACAAGTGTCCTTGGACTTTTGGAACTCCTCTTTCGTAAGTGTTGGATTTTCGTCCAGAATCTTGGACAGGGGATTCTTATCTTTAAGATCTCGTTTCACCCTGCCTTTGCAAGAGGCCAAATCATTGCTGAGTATGCCCATGGCATGATTGTTAATCTTCTTCATGGCTGGATCATCCCACGGGAGTGTCTTTCCATCCCACTCGAGAAACAGGAATCTCTTGTGCATCTTAGTTAGGAGCAATTTCTTCAAATTTTCTTTACCCCTTAAGTCATTGTTTTTAATGCTCTCGGTTTCCCTTAGGATGCATCCAAGTTGGTTCCCGTAGCACTTGCGAAGTTCATCCGGCTCTAATGTCTCAAACTTGCCACGGGCCATCTTTGTGATGACCAGTCGTCCGATGCCGAGTTTGTTAGGTTTTCGTATCCTCTCCTTCTTCTGTTTCTTCTTGCCGCTGGTACCTTCTTCGTCGATACCTTCTCCACCGGAACGTTCTCGCACCACCTCGACCTCATGAAGGCCGAGAATGAAAATGCTTGCCGGCATCACTGGGATGCAACATGGAGGAGCCCCTCTCGACGGGCTCGGAATCTGGCGGTGTTCGGCAGCATGAGTGACGGGCATGGTCCCTAATGTGGGTCACGAGACCCCCCCCCCCCATCTCTCTCTCGCTCTCTCACACACATACACATATATATACACCGTGCAGGTCAATGATAGGGGGTGGGGATAGCGAGACGGGGGCACTGGTGTTGAAGGGAGTGGACACAGACATGTTCGTGTCGGCATGTTCGCAACGAATAGGTTGGACTTTCTAATGTGGCAATTAGTGCTTTAATATTCGTGTTTTTGGTCCAACGGCCGTCCGGTAGTTTGCTACGTAATGTACAAAAATCTAACATTATGCAGATAGCATTCCTGAAATGTATACATACTACCTCATCCCTTTTTATTTACTTCTCATATTAGCTTTATCTAAACACAAATTTTATTAAATTTTGTCAAGATTGTACAAAGGTAATATAACGGCCACCAAATCAATACCATTAGATTCTTCATTGAATATATTTTAAAATCATGTAGATTTATTATTGTATATAATTATACTGTTCCGTACAAATTTGGTCAAACTTTATAAATTTGACCCGGGCCAAATCTAATATCAGGAGTAAATAAAAACAAGAGGAATGCGTGTTACATGTTGCAATCTCTCTTGTGACCATGCACGGCAACTTGCTTTAGTCTTGCAAGAAAACCGAGTCTGGTGACCATCGCCGGAGGCCGCCCCATGGGCAGGGGTTGGCTCACCGGCCGTGCTAGACAACGCGCGACCGAGAAAAATATCGGCGACGGAGGCTAGGGATGAGAAGGAAGTGGGACCAGGGGAATAAAAGGAGCCGCATGTGTCCCCGACAGGCTGGTCACAGGAGGACACGAACACGCGCCGCACGTTGTCCGCGCGTGTCCGTTCGACCACAAACGCGGGCCAAAATTGGGCCGGGAATAGAGTAAAAGCGGAACAAAAATAAACATTGGTCTGTTTGCTCCTACATGTTTGGCGTCCTGGTATGTCCGTCCAATCCAAACGGACGCGACCGCACAGGATGGGTCATGCGTTGGAGATGGCGTGAACACCTATCGGCTGCTACTCTGTTCCCAACGCCTTCACCTTCACCACATCCTCTATTCTACCACGCCTTTGTTCTCCATGAAATTGGTTGCACGCTCCATCTGATCCGGCGCCACGGGCCAACCCAGTCATCGCCGACCACGCACCTGCCGCTGCCCGAGGTCTGCTTTGATTTCAATTTCGAGAACGACCCCCTCGTGATGGTTTTGAATTTTAGTTTAGAAAAAATTTCAGCACCAACCGAAATTACTGAAATTCAGTGAAATTCAGTAATTTCGGTTTGCATTTCAGCCAAAGAGCCGAAATATTCACTTGAATTTAATTCAATATTTGAAATTTTTGAAGAATGTTTTGAAAAATATTTGATTTCCTGTGTACTACTTAAATTGCTGAAATATTTTGGCTAAAATGTAATATTTCAGTGTCTACTGAAATTAATGAAATTCAGTGAATTTCATTGAAATCTCACAGAAAATGAGAACCATGTCGTGATCCTCTACATGGCGCTCGGCCTTGGCGGCAACACTCGTAGCCGGCGCCGTCTACCTGGCATGCTACCCAGATTGTCGGGCAGTGTTGATCACCTAGTTGAAGGAGCACACGGTGGTGCTGGCGTGCTCCACGTACTGCAAGAGGGGGGCGCCCTCCCCCGCGCCATGATTGAATCAATTCCTGAAGAAATTTTATTTCGGGAAGCTTATATTCGATTATTTTTTAGCAGCTCAGTGTTAGATTATCCCGGGCGTGTTTTTATTTATTAGAATAAACACTCAGCAGCTCGGTGTTAACTACTAGGAAGATGATTTGCACCTCCACGAAGCTGAGCATAAAGTGGGCATTCGGTGAACAGCTTGTCCGATGCTATGCTCCATTCACCTACGATCTCAAACAGTAGTGTGTGTGAACTTCGATTCTTTCCTGGATACGTATTAAGAAACACAAAAGAGTTTTAAGAAACTGAAGGACATGTTATTTTGAAACCGAGGGCATGAGTATTTCTTTTGCTTGGAACAACCAACAAACACTTGGTCCATATAAATATTAATGGTTTGCTCCTGCAAAAACAAACACAAAAAACCTGTATGATTTGCTTTGACAGATACTCATGATAAAGCATCTAGGCTTAGTCTACTTCACTCGTCTCTTATAGAATAAAGCTAGCTAGATGCACAAATGCTTCGATTATCTTTTGGGAGATGATAATGTCTCCATTAACTTTGAGAAAAAATATCATGCGGAAACCAAGTATTTTAAGAATTTTAAAATTTCTAAATAAAATCAAGTATGTTGGGAAGGCAATGTTCTAGAAAGGATGTAAAATAATGAAACAAGAATCAGATTTACTACAGATCTGTGGAAAAACTAATTCAACCATGAATAGTGACAAACATTAAACATCCCAAATGAGTGAGCTTGAACTTCAGATTTCACTTGTTCATTATAGGAATTTATGAGAACTTTCAAATGTGTTTTTTTTACCGTAACTTGATTTGCACCGTATACTTTCTCTTTGAGATTATGCCAGTCATGCATGACCCAACTTAATGGCATATTCCGTCAGGGCACACAAGTTAAAGCAAACTGTAGTGCTGATTTAACAAATGTGTTAGTGGAGGCCATAAATACCACACTCACCATAAAGCTTTTTACGAAAAAGAAAGGAAAGCCTCCATCACCATATAGTTCTTTCTAGTTGGCTTGACTGTGCTGATCAAGAGAGTAGGATGGACTGGAAACCTGCGGTGTTGATGATGGCCGTGGTGATAATGTATGCGGTGTTGAACGCGTTGACAAAGATGGCGTTCAACGAAGGGATGCATACCACAGTGTTCATCGTCCTTCGCCTGCTCGTCGCCGCGCTCTTTCTCTCGCCGATCGCATACTTCAAAGAGAGGTTTGTATAAGCATTAACATATCTCCTTGCAACTTTGATTGTATCTTGATTGCTTGGGCCGTATGCATCACTGATGAAGAAGCATAGGTAACGAAGGCTTTTATTTAGACTGTTTTGAAATGAAAAATCATCGCCACCGATTTCTGTTTTTCAGTCCGCTAATTTCTGTATATGGTTTCCATGGATATATGTAGGAAGAGTAGACCTAAGCAGACCATGGAGATATTCATCTACCTCTTCTTCAGTGCCTTGCTCGGGTAATTAATCTCTTGTGCGTATTGATAGAAAGTCTTAATTTATTTGCAATTTCATATTATAATTAAAATGGCAATGGCAGAGCCTCTCTGATCCAGTGGCTCTTCTTCCTGGGCCTGCGGTACACAACCGCGACGTTCGCGAGCGCCTTCAACAACACGACCCCCATGTTCACCTTCCTCCTCGCACTGGCCTTCAAAGTCGAGAAGATCGATGTTGCCAGCCGCTCCGGCGCCGCAAAGCTCGCCGGCACAGCCGTGGGACTGGCAGGGGCGATGGTGCTGGCACTCTACCATGGCCCGACCCTGATGGGGCCGCCGTCGGGGGACCATCTAGCCGCTGCTGCCACACACGGTGGTGCGCGGAGGTGGGCGGTGGGCTCGGTGGCGCTGGTGGGCTTCTCGGCGAGCTGGTCGCTGTGGTTCATCCTGCAGTCCAAGATCGGGACAAAGTACCCGCCGCTCTACTCAAGCACGGCATGGATGTTCGTGCTCAGCTTCGTCCAGATGGCCAGCGTCGGGGCTGCCACCGAGAAGATGAGCTTGCAGGTCTGGGTTCCCCGCACGGCGCTGCAGGCTGCGACCGTGGTCTTTGCTGGTATCGGGTCGTCCGGGCTGGGGTTCCTGGCCATGTCATGGTGTGTGGAGCGGCGAGGGCCCGTGTTCACCACCGCCTTCATGCCGCTAATACAGATCGTCACCGCCGGGATCGATGTCACCGTCCTCCACGAGCAGCTCCACCTCGGGAGCGTTGTCGGGTCGGCGGTCGTGGTCGTGGGTCTCTACTTGGTCCTGTGGGGAAAGAGCAATGAGCCGAGCATCGATTCCAAACTCCCTCCTCCATCACATTCCAAGCCTGAGTGTGATGACATTAAGGAGGACGTCTGTTGCTCTACGGCCCTAAAGGAAGAAAAAGGAGAACATGGTGCATGATTTCCTTTTCATTTTTATTTATCTTTCACCTAAGTAAGTGAACTTTATTAGTTAGGCTAAAGTAAATAATTCACGTGGATAAGCCAAAGTGGATTATACTTTCAAGAACTCAGAAAGGCAACAACGATCATGCTCACTCAAAATCTGAACCTAAATCTAGGTAGGCTTCTACAACTAATTCTGAGTTTTATTTTTGGGGAGCATATATGTATAGGTGGAACTCTTGGCTAAGTTAAACTCACTGAGAACAGTTTGCTTCATGGATTGTTCAGAGCAAGTGCTTTGGTGACATTAAACTGTACTTGATGTCCAGACAGGCCTGCACAGCTGATTCATGGGACTGCTTTGGAAATTTTTAACAACTTTGGTTTCGTCAATTAAATCGAGATCTCTACATAGTGGTTATCCCGAAATAACTCTTAGACAGAATCATACTAATACTGCAGTTTGCAAAATGAAAACTGCCAGATATGCATAGAATTTCCGAAAAGAAATGCCATGTGAGTACAAGGACAAGAATTTGCGAAATTCCGCCCCGTGAGAAAATAAGGAGTAATTAGTTTGGCAAAAATCTTCTCCCATGTGTCTGCTACAAGGTCGATTTTCCGGCGGTGCGACGGTACCTGCGTCGCAGACTACAACAGATGTCCTGTGATACGCACAGCGGCGGTCAAACACCTGTATGCTAGCACGAGGCTAGGGTTTCTCCTACCTCCCGTCAACGCCGTTGCCGGTCTACTCGTCTTCTGTGATCTTAGGACCATGAAAACATGGTGGATCCCGCTTTCTGAAAAAAATTTAAGTTTTGTTAGGGTTTGTGTCCTATTTAGTGATGCAAGACGGAGGTGGCTCTCTGTAGATGGAATAAGGTCCGCCCGGCCTAGCACCCGTTTTGATAGTGTTTCTAGCTTTTTCGGAGGGTGTGTGGAGGTTTGTCTCCGATGAATCTCATGGGATTCGATCGGCGTTTATCTTCGGTGGATCCATGTGGATCCGGTCTTCGTTCATGTGTGTTCGAGTGTCTACACGTTGGATATTTATGGTCTACTCTCCTCTTCATTGGCGGCTGTTTTTGTGCTGGTGCGCTGGTCCTATGAGGCCTTAACACGACAACTTCCCGACTGTCTAATACAACAAGGTTTGCTCGGCTCTGATGACGGAGCGGTGATAACGGCCGCACGTCTTCGGCTCGCTTTAGTGCTTGTAGCCGTCGCTAGGTGGTCTACTGACCTGGATGTATTTTTTACTTATGGTGTTTTTTGTTCAATCTTGACAGTTGATGAATATTTTGGAGTTTTCCTCGCAAAAAAAAAATGAACACAACATCCACAAGACCACAACACGAGCCCTATAATAGGGCATAACCCGGAAATTGCTTTTGGCTCCCAAGCTTTATGGAGGCCTTTAAATTCAAACTTCAAATTTCATGAAAATTCGTATTTGAATATTTCAAAAAATTCTGAAAAAAAATACATAGATAGATGAAGGTATAATGCACGAGTGTGTGAATTTTAAGAACAAAATACGTTGAGATGAGGGCCGTGCAAAAAAGACAAATCTGTAACTTTTTAACACATGTTACTATTCATCATTTCGGACTATGAATTTGTCTTTTTTATACAGGTCGCGTTTTAAAGTATTTCGACCTGAAATTTTACACACACGAATCACATCCTTGTTTAGTTGTATATTTTTCAAATTTTTTGGGAACTAAAATTTTCGAATTTTGATTGTTTTTCAAAAGTTTCGGCCTCCATGGAGGCCGAGCTCCAAAACGCCATTCTCGGCATAACCGCCTTTTATAATTTTTGGACCAAAAAATAGAGATCCAACAGCTGCCCTTGTCAATTTCTCTAAACATTTTTTGGGGCAGCGCAAAAAAACCTTTTTAGGCAGCCCAAGGAAACAGCAGCATTGTC
This sequence comes from Hordeum vulgare subsp. vulgare, assembly GCF_904849725.1. NCBI lineage: Eukaryota > Viridiplantae > Streptophyta > Magnoliopsida > Poales > Poaceae > Hordeum > Hordeum vulgare. The sequence continues at coordinate 5,726,639 of NC_058522.1, read as the reverse complement.
TGCATATTTGCGGCACGCGCGCGGTTTCCGCAAACACAAAATTATTGCGTGCGCACACCCAACTACCGCAGGGTGAAATTTTCACTTTTGCCGCACCGCTTCTCCCTCGACCGCCGCCTCTGTGATTTTGACCGCCAACAACACCGCTGCCGGTATGCTGCTCGTTCTCAACACCGCGTCCTATGCCCTTCGCAGGACCAACGCTCCGTTGATTCTGAATTCGACCCCATGCCTGATTTGGCTTGATTCCGGTTCGTCGCCGGCCCTCTGTGCACCAAATGGTCATTGCAGCTGCTCCACATGCTATAGCTGTGGACTAGTGGCCACTGAAACTTCGGTGTTGGCCACACGACCGCTGCAACCGAGCGAAGCCACCGTTACTTCGTACGGCTTCAACAAAACATTGTTGTCATTTTTTTGCCTCAAACTCGACCTCCTGGTGTTAAGGAGGCCCTCCTAGGACATTTTGATCTAGTGCGAGGACCACCTCGGCATCCTTAAGCAGCCGGTCGGTTTCCTTCTCCTTATATACTAGGTGTTCGAGCAATTGCGTACAAGGTAAAAACAATTGCTTCTCCCATTTGTTTGTTCTCCACAAATGAGTAGATTGTGCTGGGAATTTTTGTATTGTAGATGAGTTCAACTAATTTGTCCACGAGCACGGAATGATTCATCGTCCGAAGAGCAATTTGACATGACCGAAGAGTAGGACATTGCGTTGATCTTGGCAATGCATGCGAACAAGAGGCCAAATCATAGTTGTTCTGTTTTCGGCTGTGAGTACTTGCGGAGGGATCGGCAAGAGGCTCATGATAGATTGATGCATAACAATTTTGGTCTAGATCCGGTGTAGCCGGAGCGATACTTTTGCCGGTTGAGGATTTCTATGGATTGTTCCTTCACATTGCCAAATAGGATTATATAACCATCCGAGTGTGTAGGGATTCCCAACCATGCGCTTGAATTCACTTGTAAGGATAAGAACAAAAACGCTACTTCAGGGATCCAACAATTACATGAGATATTCTACTTGTAGTTCAGAGCACCTGATCTTGTATTTTACCCCATAAAGGTAGCTACCCAACTACCGTCCATGTACGACATACATATGGCAGAGTATGAACCCATCGACAAGACAAGGTCATGCGGTCGAAGATGGCCATAACCTAGCTCGGTACATGGAAAACACCATTGTAACTCTCCCTGATGACCAACAAAAATTTGCAAAAGGGACGCACAAGTATTATCCATCTAGGGTCATACATAGCTAAATTAAAAATGCCCCCATTATCACCGACGAAATCCCTTTGGACACGACACACCCTATCTACATCCTTTTCGGGACTACTTCCATATCGTATGATCAGCGGAGAATTGTTCATCGGTAGACATCCCAGAGACTCCTAGGATACTTCTCAGCCTTGAAAAATGTAGTATTCTTCCACAAGCTGAAGTTAGCATCAATATAATGATCAATGGTACTCATATACCACAATTTTTGAAATATTGAAATGTGTTAGTTGGGGTATACATGGGATCCAAGACACTGTAAGTTGAGGTGCAATTGTTCCATCATTTCCTCATACGCAGTGAGACTATCACTGTGAATTGTTTGACGACCAAGTACTTTAAATGTTGGTTGCATTGACTGCATACACCCCTCGATATAAAGGTCGTATACAATATATAGTTGCTCGTGATTCTTTTGCTTCTTTGAGGATCGAAGATTGTCAACACCATATCGACGGTTGCTACAACTCTATTCCTATCCATCGCAATTATTTTTTGGCATGACTCGGAAATATGATTAAATGTGCCACTAGTTCCTGATTTTTTATTACAGGGCATCTGGCATGAACTGTACTTGCAGATCGATGAAAATGGCATATTGGCTTTCCTCATGCCCCGTTATCCCCTTTTCTTTGCTTATGATCACTACATGGTGTTTGCTTTCGGATAACAACTATGGTGACTTGAGACAGGAGTGCACATTTCAATTTTGTTGACCTGGCAATAGTTCTCGGTTCCTTCTATTCCATAATAATCATGTTCATCTATCCAATGTGGAGAAGGAGAGGAACAAATAGTGGAAGTTTCTATACTGGATGATTTGAATATACAAAGGTAAATGAGAAATAAGTTATTCACCGTTTGCTCGGAGAAACCAGACTACTTATATAAAGAGTACGTTGGTTGGTATTTGTCTTTTGATAGGTCAAGCGCAAATAACCCCTTTGTTTTTTAGCTTGGTCCCTGGGTAGATGACTGGCTATGAGTGTGTTCTCGTTCCTTTATACTACAGACGATAAGTTTTCTTTCGTTCATTGTCGTCATAGTCAGCAAAATCTGAGGCAATAAGGAGGTCCATGCTAAACGGGAACTCATAGCCATTACACCCCTAAGAGGGTTCATACACGGCTTGTGGGGTTTTGGGTCTCAATAGAATTTGTCGGTGCGTCCTACATATCATCGACCCGGTGAGCCTCCTCTGGCAACATGTCCTCCATATCGCGCTTAGCTCCAATGGCCCACAACGATGTGTTCTTGTGAGAATAACCCACTTGTCCCAAGCACCTGCTAAGTGTCTCTTCATTGGCTACATGTGTATGGGGATACTTCTCATCCTTGAAAGATGCAGTCTTCTTCCACAAGCTGAAGTTAGCATCAATACAGTGATTAGTGGTACTGATATACCACAAATTTTGTAATATCAAAACATGTTAGCTGGGGCATACATGGGATCCAAGACCCTGTAAGTTGAGGTGCAATTGTTCCATCATTTCCTCGTACGCAGTGAGAGAGTCACTGTGAATTTTTTTACGACCAAGTACTGTAATGGTTCGTTGCATTGGCTCCATACACCCCTCAATATAAAGGTCGTATACAATACTTGATCATGATTCTTTTGCTTCTTGGAGAATCGAAGATAGTCAACACCAGCTCGACGGTTGCTACAACTCTATTCCTATCCATCGCCATTATTTTTTGGCATGAGTGAGAAATATGATTCAAGGTGCCACTAGTTCCTGTTTTTTTATTACAGGGCATCTGCAATGAACTGTACTTGCAGATCGGTGAAAATGGCATGTAGGCTTTCCTCATGCCCGGTTATCCCCTTGTCTTTGTCTATGATCACTACATCATGTTTCCTTTGGAATAGCAACTGTGGTGACTTGAGACAGGAGTGCGCATTTCAGTTTTGATGACTTGTCAAGAGTTCCCGGTGCCTTCTATTCCATAGAAATCATGTTCATGTATCCAACGAGGAGAAGGAGAGGAACAAATAATGCAAGTTTCTATACTGGATGATTTGAATATAGAGAGGTAAATGAGAAATAAGTTATTCACCATTTTCTCGGACAAACCGTGCTATTTATAAAAAGAGTATGTTGGTTGGTATTTGTCTTTTGGTAGGTCAAGTGCAAAGAACACATTTTTTATGAGCTCGGTCCTTGGGTAGATCACTGGCTTTGAGTGCTTTCTCGGTCCTTTATCGTACAGACGATTTGTTTTACAGAGTATCTGTATTGCTCTTCTGAAGTATGTACTGAAATGAAGATGACTTACCTAGTCAACACCATTTAGTATTGTATAAAGTTAATGCAGGTATTGTTGTTGCACTCTCAGTAGAAAAAGGATCTCAAAATGAAGTGTACGAGTGTGCCTTGTAGCATTCGTATAATCTTTTTCGTCTGGAACAACTTGGTTAATTTGCACGTCCTGTTGTTGGTGGTCAACTAGGCTCCATTTACTCTTGTCGTCTTATTTTTTTTGGCAACATAGAGATTTTCATGTGTAACTAGAGAAGTAACTAACTTGTAGAGCTGTAACGAGGAAGAATCTTGGGAACAAATGGCATAAATACAGAAATCAACATATAGAAGATATATACACATAATCTAAAAGGAAATAAATTCATCAATCTTTGCTCTTAACAGGTCTAAAAGGAAATAAATTATTATGTGCAAGAGTGTAGTATGTCTTTGATCGCCCATGATCTACTTCCTAACGGAACAAATAAACATATCATAAACTAGTGCCAACCAGATTAGCTAAATAAAGCATTCGTCTAAATATATGCAAAGAGGTATTGTTATCGAAAGCAAAATATCAGTGATAGCAGGCCTACCAACCTGCACCCTGAAAAGACATTCCTGGATTACACTTTTATTGGCTTGATTATGGACAGAAAGCATCTAAACGAACTAAATATTTAGGTAGCGACGGCTCTACTCGATCTATTTACCTGGGAACATTACTTGGTGCACCCCGAGAGACTCTATGGCCATGGAAATCTGCGGGTTTGTGCAACCCTGGACCGAACGGCGTCCAAACCAAATGAATCAAAATACAGTATATAGTGTTAGCTTTTGAACGTGCGTATGCAGCTGTACACACGTGCCTACGCGATTCTTGCTTTGGCCATCTACTTGACGGAACTTGCGTAACTAGCGACACGAATAAAACTGATCGATGGATTTGATGGCTAAAGGCCCGTGTCGAGCCTTTGCTCTGTATTGCTTTTCGTTTTTCTGGTGTTACAATCAACACCCCTAGGGTGTCTTTTATACACGTCCACAAGGGACTATGGAAATAGACTAGGACTAGGAATCCTAATACTACTAGGACTCGGTTTGGCTTTCTTTCCTAATCCTAAAGAAATAACATGATTAACTTCTACATTCACCTCCTTAATCTTGTTGCTTGACTTCACTTCTTGCACTCCGACTTTCCTCCTCATCTCGATGAACTTCTGTCGGCCGAGGGACTTGGTGAAAATATCGGCAAGTTGGTCTTTCGTGTTCACATGTTGAACCTCGATCAACCCTTCTTCAATGCACTCCCGGATGTGGTGGAACTGGGTATCTATGTGCTTGCTCCTTTCGTGATGAACCGGATTTTTGCACAATGAGATTGCAGCTTGGTTGTCAATCTTCAATGACACCTTCTGCACCTCCCGCTTTGCAAGAATAGCTAGGAGTCTTCTCAGCCACACTGCTTGACAAGCCGCCGTGCTTGCCGCTATGTATTCTGCCTCGCATGAAGACAGTGCCACCACCTTTTGCTTCTGAGAATTCCAGCTAATCGGATTCTGGCCAAGGTAAACATTGGGCACCACTTGTTCCGGATCACGATTCATGAGACCTAGCCACACACCTTGACACTCTGCTTCACATGAAGTTGATGTCACCACTTTCTGCTTTCGTGATAGCCAGCGTACTATGCTTTCACCAAGGAAATATGCCACGTCCGAAGTACTCTTACAGTCGTCAACAATTCCTTCCTTGTCACTACCACTGTAGCCGAATAGTCTCACCATCTTCTTCTTGCTCAGCTCAAGACGAGGTTTCATTGAAGCGTCAATTGGATTGCAATCTTGCATGCCACAAATTTCAAGTACCCTTCTTGCATATGCCTCATGGCATAGTGTGATCCCTTCCGGCTTTTGATGTATCTCTGGCCCGAGGTAGCAACTCAAAAAACCTAGATCATCCATCTTGAAAAACTCCTTCATTAGTACCTTGAAATTTGCAATCACATCTTCATCTGCTCCAGTTATTAATAGATCGCCGTCGTAGATGCCAACTAGTAGACGATCCCTTCCTTCACCTTTCTTGTACATTGCATGCTCCAGTGGGGCTTTCTCAAATCCAAGAGAAATCATAGTCTGATCAAGTTTAATTTTCCACGTCCGAAGGTCTTGCCGTCGCCCATACAAGACTTTGTGTAGCTTCGATAACTTGTGCTCTTCTCCCTCTTCGATGAAGCTCGGTGGCTGATTCACACACACACCTTCGATCTCACCGTCCAAAAACATGGATTTTACATCCATGCGATATATCGTCCATGATTCTTGAGCCGTGAGAGCGATGAGTAATCTGACCGATTCCATCCGTGCAACGGGATCGAACACATTTTCAAAGTCCATACATTCATCTTGCATGTACTCTTTGGCCACTAGCTTTGCCTTGTGCTTCGCACAATTTCCTTCGGCTTCTTTCTTGATCGTAAATTCCCACTTGAGCTCCATGGTTTTTTCATTGTTGGGAAGATCCACAAGCTCTCATGCATTGTTGTCGTGGATCGACCCCAACTCTTCTTTCATAGAATGACGCCAACACTCCTTTGTATTTGCGCTTCAAATTTTATCGATTCCTCGACGCTTGCTAGACACCTTTCCCCACTTCCTTTGATCTTTACTGGATCAATGGTATGAAAAGTAAACAATAGCGTCCCTTCCTCCATTACTCTCGGTGGAACATGGGCTGAAGAGGCATCCTCTCCTGCATACGACCAAGATGTTGGCGCATCTCCGAGTAAAGCGCCTCCACAACGCGTGGTTTCTTCATGCAATGAATGACCAAGAAGTGCTAGCGTTGCTGAATCTCCACGCGCACCACCGCATGTGTCTCCTGCCCTCCAGGATGTGCGACCAGACGCATCACGTGTGCATGGGCTGCACCCCACTAGCACATCCCTTGCTGCTAAGAAATAGCTTCCTTCAAGCCTTCCATGCATGGCACATTGGCCACAACCTCCACTACAACCTGCTAACACATCCGCTGAAGTACTTGCACATGTGGCCGCTCTTGCTGCATGAGCGTCCAATTTTACACAAGCATCAACAGCTTCCATGTCGGTCTTTGCACCAGCCTCAACAACAGACATAGCACCTATGTCCGTTATTTCTTCATGAACTTTCGACATCACGTCTTCGTCTGTTACTAGACAGCGTGACATACCTGCACTAGTGGAAAACGGGCCTTTGGCCGGGACCCTTTAGTCCCGGCCTGCCTCTAGGCCGGGACTAAAGGCCCGGCCACGTCGCCCCAAATCGCAATGCCTCCCTCGAGGCTTTAGTCCCGGCCCGTAAGGAGCCTTTAGTCCCGGTTTGTGTCCCAAACCGGGACTAAAGGGCTACGCGGTGTGCAGCCGCATGTGGGCCACCTTTAGTCCCGGTTTGTGTCTCAAACCGGGACTAAAGTCCTCTGCCTATATATAGCACAGCCCCCCTCTCCCCTCTTCCTTGCATTTTTCTTGGACGAAGGATTGTGGGTGTGTGCTAGCTCTCCACTTTTTTTTTATGCACTAGAGGTGTTTGTTGAAATGTGTGTTAGAGCGATGCCGATTCAGTTCACCGAACACAACTACAATATGAGATGCCTGAGCCACGCTTAAACCTCTTCCTCTTTATTTCTACTTATTCTAAAAGTTTCGCAACTATATTTTCTCGTTTAGACCGTGCGGTACTAATTTTTAGGATCGTGATTGTATTTGATATACTGTCATATAACACAGATGAGCCATCCATGGATGTACGATGATCGACGCACAGCCGCTTACAGAGAAGGCGTGCATTCTTTTCGAGATGCAGCCGATGCGAACAAGCATGGTGGTCGCTATATGTTTTGTCCATGTGTTGAATGTCGGAATGAGAAGGATTACACTTCCTCAAGAGTCATTCAGAGCCACCTGCTTCGGTCCGGTTTTATGTCGGGCTATAATGTTTGGACCAAGCACGGAGAAAGAGGGGTTATGATGGAAGACGACGATGAATAAGAAGAGAACAATGACGACAACTACCGATCTATGTTCCCTGAGTATGCTGATACCGCAATGGAAGACAATGAAGAAGAAGATCAGGATGAAGAACGGGAACCAGATGAGCCCGTTGATGATCTTGGCCGGGTCATTTCTGATGCACGGCGAGGTTGCGACACAGAAAAGGAGAGGTTGCAGTTCGAGCAGATGTTACAGGACCACAACAAGTTGTTGTACCCAACTTGTGAAGATGGCCAGAAGAAGCTGGGTAGCACACTGGAATTGCTGAAGTGGAAGGCAGAGACCGGTGTGACTGACTCGTCATTCGAAAAGTTGCTGGTAGTGATGAAGAAGATGCTTCCAAGAAAGAACGAATTGCCCGCCAGCACGTATGAAGCAAAGAAGCTTGTCTGCCCTCTAGGATTAGACGTGCAGAAGATACATGCATGCCCTAATGACTGCATCCTCTACCGCGGTGAGATGTACGAAAATATGGATAAATGCCGGTATGCACTGCATTGCGGTATAAGATCAGAAAAGATGACCATGGTGATATTGAGGGCAAGCCACCCAGGAAGAGGGTTCCTGCCAAGGTGATGTGGTATGCTCCTATAATACCACGATTGAAACGTCTGTTCAGAAATAAAGATCATGCGAAGTTGTTGCGATGGCAGATGGAAGATCGTATGAAAGACGATAAGTTGAGGCACACCGCTGATGGTCGGCAGTGGAGAAAAATCGAGAGCGAGTTCCCGAGATTTGCAGCTGACGCAAGGAACTTATGGTTAGGTCTGAGTACATATGGCATGAATCCTTTTGGGGAGCAGAGTTGCAGTCACAACACCTGGCCCGTTACTCTATGTATCTACAACCTTCCTCCTTGGTTGTGCATGAAGCGGAAGTTCATTATGATGCCAGTGCTTATCCAAGGTCCAAAGCAACCCGGCAAGGATATTGATGTGTACCTAAGGCCATTAGTTGATGAACTTTTACAGCTGTGTGCCGAACCAGGTGTACGTGTGTGGGACGAGCACAAACAAGAGGAATTTGACCTTCGAGCGTTGCTTTTCGTAACCATCAATGATTGGCATGCTCTTAGTAACATTTCAGGACAGTCAAACAAGGGATACAATGCATGCACGCACTGTTTGGATCAGACAGAAAGTATATATCTGGACAAATGTAGGAAGAATGTGTCCCGTACAATCGTCATTTTCTTCCGCCCAAGCGTCCCTTAAAGAAAAAAGGCAAGCATTTGAATGGCAAGGTAGAACCCTGGGGGAAGCCTATCATCCGAACTGGTGCTGAAGTATTTGATATGGTCAAAGATTTAAAAGTAATCTGTGGAAAGGGTCCTGGCAGCCAACCTGTTCCTAACGGCCCTGATAAGCGCATACCCATGTGGAAGAAGAAATCTATATTTTGGGAGCTACCCTACTGGGAAGTCCATGAGGTCCGCTCGGCAATCGACGTGATGCACCTGACGAAGAATCTCTGCGTGAATATTCTAGGCTTCCTGGGCTTGTATGGGAAGTCAAAAGATACACCGAAAGCACGGGAGGACCAGGAAAGTCATAAAGGAAGAGATGGCATGCATCCAGGGCAGTTTCAAGGGCGTGCCAGCTACGCTCTTACTAAGGAAGAGAAGGAAATCTTCTTTGAAGTCCTTTTCAGTATCAAGGTCCCAACTGGCTTCTCGTCGAATATAAAGGGAATCGTAAATATGAAAGACAAAAAATTCCAAAACCTAAAGTCTCATGACTGCCACGTGCTTATGACGCAATTGCTTCCGGTTGCATTGAGGGGAATTCTACCGGAAAATGTTCGCCTGGCAATTGTGAAGGTATGTGCATTCCTCAATGCAATTTCTCAAAAGGTAATCGATCGAGAAAGTCTATCAGGGTTACAGATTGATGTGGTCCAATGTCTGGTCAGCTTTGAGTTGTTGTTTCCGCCATCCTTCTTCAATATAATGACACACCTCCTAGTTCACCTAGTCGAAGAGATTAGAATTCTCGGTCCTGTGTTTCTCCACAATATGTTCCCCTTCGAGAGGTTCATGGGAGTCTTAAAGAAATATGTTTGTAACGTGCTAGACCAGAAGGAAGCATCTCCAAGGGCTATCGAACAGAGGAGGTCATTGAGTTTTGTGTGGACTTTCTTCCTGACCTTAAGCCGATTGGTGTTCCTGAATCTCGGTATGAGGGTAGGCTGACAGGAAAAGGCACACTAGGAAGGAAATCAAAAGTATGTATGGACGGGCATTCTTTCTCTCAAGCACACTACACAGTTCTACACAATTCCACCGTGGTGGCTCCGTATATCTTGAGACACAAGAATATTCTACGCTCCGAAAACCCGGGGAAGGCTGACTCTTGGATTAAAGGGGAACACGAGAAGACTTTTGGCAGTTGGTTGCAGACACATCTCATGAATGACGACACCGTTGGAGATCAGCTGTACTGTTTGGCCAGGCCACCATCTTCGACTATATGTACTTTCCAAGGGTATGAGATAAATGAGAATACATTTTACACGGTTGCCCAAGATAAAAGGAGCACCAGCTAAAATAGTGGTGTCCGCTTTGATGCAACAGACGAGAATGGGCACTGTTTGAAAACATATTACGGGTACATAGAGGCGATATGGGAACTTGACTATGGACCTACTTTTAAGATCCCTTTGTTTCGGTGCAAATGGGGGAAGCTGACAGGAGGCGGGGTAGTTGTAGACCAAAAGTACGGCATGACAACAGTGGATCTCAACAATCTTGCGTACATGGACGAACCATTTGTCCTAGCCAATGATGTCGCTCAGGTTTTCTATGTGAAGGACATGTCTACAAAAACGAGAAAAAGAAATCAGCAAAAGAAGATATCGTCCGATGAGCCAAAACGTCACATAGTTCTTTCAGGGAAAAAAAACATCGTGGGAGTAGATGACAAGACAGACATGTCAGAAGATTATAATAAGTTTCATGAAATTCCGCCCTTCAAAGTGAAAACTGACCCAAGCATCCTACTGAATGATGAAGATTCTCCATGGCTACGACCCAGAAGAAAACAGAAATAATAGATAGGAATATTGGTGCAATAATGTAATAATGTATTAAACCTTTTATGTAATGCATGTATGGAATGTACTAAATTTTAAACACTTTTCATTTTCATAGTTTTGTCAAATTCTCAAATATGCAAAAAGAATTTTAATAAACCTTTGTAAGAGATGAGTTCTCGTTCGAAACCCTCATACTTCGAGAGAGATTGTCCGTTTTGTACACGAAGTGCATCCAGTTTTTGTCATAGCCCTCTCAACTTTTTAACACATGCTATGTGGGTGAAATGATTATAGCATGCCAACTTTAAACATTTTCAAAGTTCATTTGTAGTGCTTTTCAATTTCAGGGTCAACTAGCTCAAAACAAATAAGTAAATGCACGAAGAATACCAAATGAAGTCAAAAATTGTTGAAATTTTGTGATGTGCCTTTCAATGGTGCATTTTGAACACACAAAAAGTATGGAGTTTAAATAAGTTCAAAAAAATGAAATCTCTTTGTAAGAGATGAGTTCTCGTTCGAAACCCTGATACTTCGAGAGAGATTGTCTGTTTTGTACACGAAGTGCATCCAGTTTTTGTCGTAGCCCTCTCAACTTTTTAACACATGCTATGTGGGTTAAATGATGATAGCATGCCAACTTTGAACATTTTCAGAGTTAATTTGTAGTGCTTTTCAATTTCAGGGTCAACTAGCTCAAAAAAAAAATAAGTAAATGCACGAAGAATACCAAATGAAGTCAGAAATTGTTGAAATTTTGTGATGTGCCTTTGAACACACAAAAAGTATGGAGTTCAAATAAGTTCAAGAAAATGAAATCCCTTTGTAAGAAATGAGTTCTCGTTCGAAACCCTCATACTTCGAGAGAGATTGTCCGTTTTGTACACGAAGTGCATCCAGTTTTTGTCGTAGCCCTCTCAACTTTTTAACACATGCTATGTGGGTGAAATGATGATAGCATTCCAACTTTCAACATTTTCAGAGTTCATTTGTAGTGCTTTTCAATTTCAGGGTCAACTAGCTCAAAAAAAAAGTAAATGCACGAAGAATACCAAATGAAGTCAGAAATTGTTGAAATTTTGTGATGTGCCTTTGAATGGTGCATTTTGAACACACAAAAAGTATGGAGTTCAAATAAGTTCAAAAATGAAATCCCTTTGTAAGAGATGAGTTCTCGTTCGAAACCCGATACTTCAAGAGAGATTGTCCGTTTGTACACGAAGTGCATCCAAGTTTTGTCGTAGCCCTCTCAACTTTTTAACACATGCTATGTGGGTGAAATGATGATAGCATGCCAACTTTCAACATTTTCAGAGTTCATTTGTAGTGCTTTTCAATTTCAGGGTCAACTAGCTCAAAAAAAATAAGTAAATGCACGAAGAATACCAAATGAAGTCAGAAATTGTTGAAATTTTGTGATGTGCTTTTGAATTGTGCATTTTGAACACACGAAAAGTATGGAGTTCAAATAAGTTCAAGAAAATGAAATCCCTTTGTAAGAGATGAGTTCTCGTTCGAAACCCTCATACTTCGAGAGAGATGTCCTTTTGTACACGAAGTGCATCCAGTTTTCGTCGTAGCCCTCTCAACGTTTTAACACATGCTATGTGGGTGAAATGATGATAGCATGCCAACTTTCAACATTTTCAGAGTGCATTTGTAGTGCTTTTCAATTTCAAACACTTTTCAATTGAAAATAACAAAATAGTTAATAGTTTGGATAGTCAAAATAATTACTTTTGAAAATAGAAAATAGTTTTGCATTATTTATTCAATTTCAAACACTTTTCATTATCATAGTTTTGTCAAATTCTCAAATATGCAAAAAGAATTTTAATAAACATAGTTTTTAATTGAAAATAACAAAATATTTAATAGTTTGGATAGTCAAAATAATTACTTTTGAAAATAGAAAATAGTTTTGAATTATTTATTCAATTTCAAACACTTTTCATTATCATAGTTTTGTCAAATTCTCATATATGCAAAAAGAATTTTAATAATCATAGTTTTTAATTGAAAATAACAAAATAGTTAATTTTGAAAATAGAAAAAAAATGAAAATATACGAGAATTTGTAAAGAAAATTAAACCTAAATTCAAAGTGAGATCACTTTGAATTTAGGTTTAAGTTTCTCCACAATTTCAAATATAGTTTCAATTTTTAAATTTATAGTCAGTTTAGGCCCGTAAGCCTGCTTTAGAGAGGAGCTCGATGGTGTAGCTGCGACGGGGCTTATAAACAAGTGTTAGTCCCCCTCGCTGGGCGAGGTGGGACTAAACTTATCGTGCAGCCGAGGAGGGGCTTTAGTTCCGGGTGGAGCCACGACCCGGGACTAAAGCCCCTCGCCTGCCGCCTGCCGAGGAGGGGCTTTAGTCCCGGTGCGTGGCTCCAACCGGGACTAAACACCCCTTTAGTCCCGGTTGGAGCTCCGCACCGGGACTAAAGGACCCTGCTTCCCGCCTTTTGGTCTGCCGAAAAAGGGCCTTTAGTCCCGGGTCGTGGCTCCACCCGGGACTAAAGGGGGTCTTTAGTCCCGGTTCGAGCCCTGAACCGGGACTAAAGATCCACCTATATAAGCGGGAGTTAGAAAAATTCCAACCCAAATTGTTCGTTTCTCTTCTTCTTCCTCTCGTTCTCCTGCCCGGCGCGGCACACCAACGACCTCGACGACGCCGTCAGGCTGCCCGCCGTCCTCCTCGCCGCCGCCTGCCGTCCTCCTCGCCGTCGCCGTCGTCCTCCTCGCCGTCGCCGTCGTCCTCCTCTCCGCCGCCGTCCTCCTCGCCGCGCGCCGCCCTCCTCGCCTCACGCCGTCGACACCTCCGACTGGTAAGCCCCCGCCCCCTCCTCCCCAACACTCCGGCCAGTAGAAGAAAAGAAGAAAAAGGAGAAGAAAAGAAGAAAAAGGAGAAGAAAAGAAGAAAAAGGGGAAGAAAGGAAGAAAAAGGAGAAGAAAGGAAGAAAAAGGAGAAGAAAAGAAGAAAAAGGAGAAGAAAAGAAGAAAAAGGAGAAGAAAGGAAGAAAAAGGGAAGAAAAGAAGAAAAAGAAAAGGATTTTTTTTGTCATTTAATTCCTATTGTTATTAGGTTTGTGCTAGATTATTAGGGTTAGTAATATTTAGAATTAGGTTAGGGTTACAAGAAGAAGAAATATGAACAAAAATAAGAAAATAAGATTAGGAAAAAGGAAAATAAGAAGAGGAGGATAAGAAAAGAAGAAAAAGGAGAATAAGAAGAGGAGGAGAGGAGAAGAAGAGGAAAAATAGAAGAAGAGGAGAAGTAGAAGAAGAGAAAAAATTAGAAGAGGAGGAGAGGAGAAGTAGAAGAAGAGAAGAGGAGAAGTAGTAGAAGAAGAGGAGAAGTAGAAGTAGAAGAAGAAGTAGAAGAAGAGGAGAAATAGAAGAAGAGGAAAAAATAGGTTAGGGTTACAAGAAGAACAAATATATTTTTTTGTCATTTAATTTTGCTATTGTATAGTGTATATGCTTAAGTGTTAATAGTGTTTCTTAGATTATTGCTTAATTTTGCTATTGTATATGCTTAAGTGTTAATAGTTTAATTTTGCTATTGTATATGCTTAAGTGTTAATAGTTTATTTTTAGCAAGAAAATTAATAGAACTAGTTTATTTTTTTAGTTCATTTTATGATGCCTATCCCGCATCCTCGTCGTCGACTCGGCGGAGGACACCTGCTTGATCAGAGGGGCCCTGTCCGGGACTGGGCTCCGCCCGGCTGGTATTGGGAGGTGCTACCTTCCGGGGGGCCTAGGTTGGTGAGGAGCCAGCCCGTTGTTGACCCGATCTTTGTTTGGTGACGGTCGCGTGGGCCAGTGACGGTGCCGAGGCTTCCGGACACCGCGGAGGTGGTACGTCACCGTGTCAGCGAGGAGGATGAGCACGTCCGTCGCTACATGGTTGCGTTGGAGGGCAGGTTCGATCATACCCGGCAGGTTCTTCGGAGATCTCACTGGAGCTATGATCCTATGATGGTTCCTTCTCTTTGGATGTCCACCGCCCGCGACGATACCCGTCGGGCGCTACGGTTCTAGATGTATCAGTGATGCTATATGTATGATAGTATTCGAGGAGTATTAGTGATAATATTCGACGATGTACGGACAAAAGAGATGATGTATTTGCTTATAATTGAATGCATGCTAATTTGAATACTACTTTACTTTAGGATTTGGTTTTGCTTATTGAATGCTCAAATTGGAAAAGTACTCCTACTTTGAATACTATGCAGAAATCTAGGAGTCCCGGGTGGAGCCACGAGCCGGGACTAAAGTTGTTTTGGAACGGAGTTCCTGATAGAATAATGTGACATATAGAAGGTAGATGAGATCAGGAAAAATAGGATCATTTTCTACACATCTAGAATGTCGCCATTTTGTTAAATCCTTAAAGGTTAACAGAATCTGTTAGACATATTTTAGAGTTTAGGTTCTAGCCAAGACCCGGGACTAAAGGTCCTCCTATATAAAACGACACTTCGAAGTTTCCAACCCCTCTTATATAGTTTGTTAGTTTATTAGTTAATCAAATGTCCATTTTTTGCAGAACTATGGATCCACATATCAGGAACCTCGAAGAGGAAGAACTTCTCGAAGATATAATCAAAGACGGCCCCGACGTTGAACCAGCTGAATCTCCGTCGTCATATCTAAACCCCTCCGGATATGGAATGGAGGTCGACCGACACGAAGATGAAGCCGATGGGGCAGGAGATACGTCCAATGACAGAGAAGGTGATAGCTCCACTGATGGAGAAGCCGGTGGAGAAGCCGGTGAAGAAATAATAAAGTCTGGTGAGGTATACATATGAATTTCGACAATCACTTGTAATATGTGCAAAATATTGGAGATAGTTCTATATTGTATACATATACATTCATTTGACGAATGTTTCTCCCTCTTAGGCCTCCACATCGAGCAAAGCTATGAAACGAGGCCCGACTAGAAAGTTGGATGCACGGACGCATTACACCTTTGAGGTGATATTGCCTACGGCCGAACCCAAGCTTCCTAAGAATGCTGCTGGCACATTCAAGCAATGCGGAGTTCTCGTTAGGGATCACGTCCCGATCAGCGTTCGGGAGTGGAACAAGCGCAAAGTCGCAGCCGATAGTGACTATGTCGCCGAAAAGTACAAAGATAATCTTTGTAATGATCTCATGTCACATTTCAACCTGCCAGAATGTGAGAATGAAGACGCCGCAGACAAACTGAGGGCCAAAGTCAAGCAGTGGACTCTAAAGAAGATGGTCGAACTGTTCTGAGCTGGAAGAAGAAGCTATGGAAAAACTATCTGAAGGCAAAGAAAGTGGCAGTATTCGAGGGGTATCTAACCAAGCAGGCGAATCGCTAGAAGGCATTTCAAGAGTACAAGGAGTCAGAAGATGCCTAGGCATTATCAGAAAAAGAACAAGATAAATGCCGACAAGAAGAAATATCACCACAAGCTGGGGCCAGGGGGCTATGAGACTGTCATCCCAAAGTGGGATAAGAAAGAGCAAGATCTGCTAGCTAAAGGCATCGTACCTGAACCACTCCGTGATGAGTGGGAATTGAGAGCAAGAAATTGGTTCCTTGCGCATGGTGGTTCGTACGACGAAGAAACAGGGACCTCATCTGCAGTGACGGTCTTAGGATACCCAGGGAGAATTGGAAAAAGATATTGAAAGAAATTAAGGAGGGAAAAAGAAAGTTCACTGTAGATAGAGAGAAAGATTTGCTCACACTGGTCCTCGGCAATGACGAACATGGAGGACGAACGCGAGGCTTCGGTCCTTCTTACCCATGATGGCTTGGGTTTGCCAGAGACCAAGACACTTACAGAAGCCGAGAGAGAGCAAAGAAGCGGCAGCAGGATGAGGAGAATGACAAGTTCAACCAGTTGCTTGTCAGGATTAACGAGCAACAGAAGCAGATTGATGAGCTTAGAGGAGTAGCGCGCCAGGAAGATCCTGCACTTGATATTACCGGTGCCCCATCTAAGCGGAAAAGCAGCGTGGCTGAATCTGAGGCCCCGCCCGACGATGCATGAAGAATGATAGAGGGCGGTCTCAGCTACCCCGTGGATGGAATCAAGGAGCCAACATCATGTGAACTCCATCAGAAATTCAAGAACATATCCATGAAGGTGGCCGTCGGACAAGCTTTACCTTCTGGCCCTGATGCACGCTGGCATGACCGTGAGATTCCAGCTGGCTTTGCTAAAGTCGGGGTGGATGAAATCATGGCGGGGTTTCATGATATGGAGTTCGACATAGCTGGACCCGAAGATGAAAGGACACTCGGAGAAGTACTGGGTGGAGTCATCCTATGGGACAAGAACTACATCAAGTTTCCAGGCTCGGCCCCAAGGACAACACCGCCTCCGAGTCGTCGCAGGTCACCTACACCTCTATCACCTCCAAGCCCTCCACATGACGTCGGACAGCACAACACGAGTCCATCTCGATCACCGGCGTCGGACTTGGGCCGTCCATCTCCGCCGCAGCCCGCTCCAGATACATGTGCTCCTACCGCGAAACGAAGCAGAATCATCAGTGACAGGGAGGATGCCAACCTACCTGAGTGCCTGCACCAATAGTGTTTTTTACTGGTGTAGCTGTGCACAGACTACGCAGCCATGACGGTGAAAAAACATCGGACCGAATTAATTAAATGATGAGCATTGGTTTTCAAGTGTTTGCAGAACAATATTACAGCTGTCCATAAGAGCACAAAGCATGCAAGTGAAGCTAGCAAAGTACTCACACATGGCATCCAGAGATATTCTGTTGAAAATTGTACGTCATACGCGTGTCACTGTACGGCTGATCTAGTGTTGTACTGAAACTTGGGTCACTCCTTTCAAGAACCGATACACAAGCTATGTTTATCCTAGGAGTTCAAAAATTGTCGTGGAATGTATAATTTTGCAGATTTCTGCAACCACATCAAAATCACACGACGGATTGAAAGTATAACAACCTAAGATTTCCTGGCTTTCGAGAAAAACCATGCTCCTACCGGTATTCTACTTTCCACAAGCCAAAGGGGGTCTTCTTGGATATGCATAATTCCCGGTGCCTCCTGTTCTCATATCTATCAAATCCATATCTCTATTGTGCATTGACATGACAAGTAATCCATAAATACTGTACATCACTAAGCAGTTCTAAGTAACTAATGAAGAAAGAGAAAACGAGAAGAAACAATGCACCCATTTGCTTGGCTGAGGCCCGCTCTTTATAAAAGACCTGTGAGCTAGGCAGTGACTTGAAGTCATATGTCCTCTTGTAGGCTAAGAGTTCAAAATATGCTTGCTTAGGTCACCGGCTATGAGGCTTTCATAAATCCTTAAAGCGGTGATTTTTCTTTTTTTAAGAAATAACTTTATTTCTATTCTTGAACTTGTACCCGTATCAAGATAGCACACCTACTATACCCGTGATGATGTGTGGCACGAAACCGCGGGTGCACCAAACCCCTCGCCTGTGTTTTTTATTTTTTGGCTTCCGATTTTCAATCTTTTTGTATTTTCGAACAAAAAATTAAAATCAAATTTTGTTTTCATATTTTGTTTCTCATGACGACGTTTTAAACGAGATTCGTTTTGAATTTCTTTTGGACGAGTTTTACAAAAATTGTTAAGTTTTAACTTTTTAAAATTAGTAGTAGATCAATCGACAAAATCACAGCTTTAATATCTATGATCGGAAGAAAAGTAACTTAAAGTTTCAACTCTGAAACTAGATACGAGCGGGCGAGGAAACCATAAGTTTCAGATGCACAATCGTAAGTTTCAAAGATTAAATGTTGAAACTTTTTTGAGCCCTCATGCCGGATGTAACTACTTTGCGCATCGCGAGGCAATTGGGCAAGAGAGCAGGGTTAGGCAGGTGCGTACTCCTACCCGTGTGATTTTCGGGCCATTCCTCCATTTGACCAACAATATGCAACCACAGGCCCAGCAGCACAAACATCACATGAACGAATCAAAGTATAACAGCCCATAATTTGCTTTGTTTACAGAAATAAAAACAATCTGCTACTCTTGAGTCACCTTTGCCTAGAGTACGTCTGAAATTTTGGATAACCTTAATTCCCGGTGCCTCATATTCTCATGTCTATCAAATCAATACCTCGAATGTGCATTGACATGACAAATAATGCACGAGATATCACTACATGGTTCTAAGGCAGAAAGGTAAAAAATGAGAAATAGGCAATTCATGATTTGCTTTGGAGGAGCCTGGCTCCCTATAAAAGACATGGGTGGTAGCCAGTAACATCAAGTAATTTGTGCTTTGATATGTTAAGAGTTAAAATACCATTGGGTAGGTTACAGGCTATGCGGTCTTTTATTACCGGTCTCAACCTCGTACCTCTAATGGTTGTCATTCCGTCCTCATAGAGAAAACAACGAGCCATCAAGTAACATCACACGAATTAAGAGTGGTAACTCACGGAAATCTTTTATATCAAATACTATTTACATGGAGAAATCGGGATTATGACATACACTTTTATTCGTCCACACTCACTTGCGTGCATTTGAGCTAGCCTCACTTGAAAAAAAACTGCATGACACATACTGCGTGTGTTCATGTCATGGAAGATCGACATACCATCATTAGCATTAGGACAAGGTACGAGGTGAGAATCGCAATGCGATGATAACATAGTTGGTTAACTAGTTTGGCTTAGCAATTTTGTGAGTGAAGAAAGCAAGATGGCCCGGAGTTACTGTCGGATGGGGCTCAGCACACCCCAAGGAACGAAACAAAAGGATGGTTCGCT
Organism: Hordeum vulgare subsp. vulgare; assembly: GCF_904849725.1. Lineage (NCBI taxonomy): Eukaryota > Viridiplantae > Streptophyta > Magnoliopsida > Poales > Poaceae > Hordeum > Hordeum vulgare. The sequence continues at coordinate 5,707,250 of NC_058522.1, read as the reverse complement.
TGTGCAATGTCACAACCACCATCAAGATTCAAGAGGAGTGCATGAAGGAAGCAGCGCTAGTGGAGAATTCCGGCGAGCTCGGCCAATTGAAATGCAATTCAATAATTTCTTATCACATAAGTGTTCAATAACAAGATGGCAGCTAAATCTTGACGATGGCATACAAAAACTTGCAAAGATATTCACGCACTAACGTACTATGACGATGACATACAAAAGCTTGCTAATAGTCTTACAGTCCCGGGCAAATCTAGTAGAAATTTATACTCCGATTACAACGCATGGAAAATTATCTAATGAAAAGAAAGTTGAGGTGATCCTAGATATTTCCTTGCTCCGAAACCAAGAGCAAGAAAAGGAAGATTTTCCAAGGGCTTGTAATCGTAAAGGCATATTTTTATAATTGTGGTTATCCTAGACTTTCCTTTGCCAACCGCCCAAAGCCTAGAAGTACAGTTGCCACCTCAATCTACATAATAACCATGTTTAAATTTGGAATTCTAATTTGAAAATTATGCATTTCGAATATTATCGAAGTGAGTCACGTTTATTTGTTCAATAGCTATGCAAAATAGAGGTTGAAATATTTGTACGCATTTGATAAACATCATATACTTGAATTTTTGGCATGATAGTGAGGAGCGCCTGTCATGGCAAGACCAGAGCCATGTATGAGTGGGAGCTGGCAATAGTCAGGGGGAGCGAGTCCGAAGCATGACCGGAGGCATGCGGTGGGTTAACAGAGTTATTCATGAGGGCGGAGCTTAGAGGGATGTCCAAGGCAGCAGCCCACACGACGGTGGGGGGAGGTCGTGTTGAGGGCAGGTCCGTGAGCGTGGAGGGAAGAGGTTAAGGCCGGGTAGGTGTGATAACTTGGCTTAATAGGGATGTTTGAATACTCATATCAATAAGGGATTAATTTTTTTGGAGAGCCCATTTGAACAGAACTCCCAAGTTAAGTGCGCTTAGCTTGAAGTAGTTCTAGGATGGGCGACCAAGAGGGAAGTTGGTCCCGGGTGCGCAAAAGTGAGGACGAAGTGCAGAGAAGACTAGTATTGGTTTGTGAGGCTAGTCTAGATCCTACCAGGAGTAGCGACCACCGGTCAGTGTGTTCGGAGCGTTACAAGTTGGTATCAGAGCTAAGTTTCGTCGTTGCACAGATGTTTGCCTTCAGGTGTGTGGTCATGTTGTTCATGACGTTTGTGATCCTTGATGGCACACGACATGGCAAACGTAATGTACTGGACGCACAGACTTATGTAGCTAGAAAGAACATTCTTGTGACCCTAAAAGGACATTCGTTCCTCTGAGTGGGGGTGTATGTGATAGACTTGTTTAATAGGGATCTAAGGCTACTCATATCAATAAGGAATTCCTTCTTTCTAGGGGCTCATTCGAACAGAACTACTAAGTTAAGCGTGATTGGCTTGGAGTAGTTTTAGGATGGATGACCGATCGGGAAGTTGGTCCCAGTTGCGCACGAGTGAGGACAAAGTGCGTAGAAAAGACTAGTATTAATCTGCGTGTCCAGTCTAGATCCCACCAGGACTAATGATCATCGGGCCGTGCAAGAGAGAAACCAAGGGAAAGAAAGCCAGCAAGGAAATTTCAACAATCAGCCCTAGTTTGCAACTGTGAATCAATTGCTCGCCAACCAACCCAAGTCTTTCAGCAACTCTGTTCAAGCACTTGATTTTGATGAGTGGCTCGTCGACATCAACAAGAATTTCAAGAGTACCAATGTGCAGCCTAAGGACTATATCAAGTTTGCAACCTACTAGATCAAGAACCAGGAAGCAAACTGGTGGCAGTAATACAAGGATTCCAGAGGTGGTCGTGTGGTCAGCTGGGATGACTTCTATCGTGACCTCAGATCTCATCATATCCCGACGACTGTTGTCGAGGGTATGCGTGAGAAGTTCAGAAACCTTAAGCAGGGAACCTCGTCTGTCTATCAGTATAACATCGAGTTTTAAAACCTAGCCCGTTATGCCAAGCAAGATGTGTCCAACGAGAAGAGCAAGATTTATCAGTTCAAAGGTAGCCTCGGGGAAGATTTGCAACTTGCTCTCATTCTTGTGTAGCTCATTGGGTTTGATCAATTGTATAACATGGCTCTAAAGTATCAAGCGGCTCAACTCAAGGTCAAGAATTCCATGAAGCGGTTCAGAGACTCTCACGCTTCTTCGTCCTCCTCTCTGATTGTTTCAATGCAGCAGAAGTTCTGGGAGCCAAAACCTCCTCCGTTTCATCCTCCTCAGCAACAGAAACAGAGTGGTGCTCGTGGTTCTTATGACCCACCCAACCCAGGATTCCAGCAGATGCCTCAGGCGTCCAAATCACGAGTTCCTCCTCCAGCAAACTTCCATCCGCTCTCAGAAGTGACTTGTCACAAGTGTGGCGAGAAGGTCCACTATGCTCCCAAGTATCCTCAGCGGCATCTTCCACCTCCTCCTCTAGTGAAGCCCTAAGCAATGCAATGGTCAAGAACAATCCCAAATATTCATGGGTGAACAATCCGAATGCAACTCAAGCAGAAGAGTCTTCAGAAGTGATCATGGGTAATCTATTAGGTAATTCTATTCCTGCAAAAGTTTTGTTTGATTCAGGTGCATTGCATTAACTCATTTCGAGGCCTTTTGTTTCAAAGCATGAATTGTGTTGTGAAGAACTGCCTATATCGTCAACTATAGTTTCTCTGGTCATGCAAATGAATTCTCGCCTCGTGGCCCCGAATGTCTCTAACAAGATGGGCAATTATTCTTTTATGGTTTCTTCAATTGTTCTTCGCAATTCTGACATGACCTTATCCTTGGCATGAATTTCTTGGAGCACACCATGGTCAAATTGGTTGTAAGGCTAAAGAAGTCAAATTAACTCATCCTTCCGAAGATGTGATCATTTTCGCTACTTGCGATGACACTATTCGGATTTTTGCTCTGAATGACAAGGGTGAAATGTAGCCATATCTCACGCTTTTGTCGTGGCACACGACATGCGCATGTGTCGGACTGGATGCACAGACTTATGTAGCAAGAGGGAACGTTTCTGCGGTCCGATGAGGACGTCGGTTCCTCTGAGTGGCAGTGTATGTGATAGCTTGGCTTAATAGGGATGTTAGACTATCATATCAATAAGGAATTCATTCTTTTTAGGGAGCTCATTCAAACAGAACTCCCGAGTTAAGTGTGCTTGGTCTGGAGTAGTTCTAGGATGGGTGACCGGCCGGGAAGTTGGTCCAGTAGGCCACGGGGAAGGACAAACAACCATTGAGTGCTGGGGTGGACGAAGATGAACATGCCACGTCTTGATCGTGTTTCTTGGTGCAGGAATTTAGTCTATATGGGAAGCCCAACATTCATATTCAGAATTTCTAGTAAATCTTGGAGGCCCACTCAGCCCATTCATGCAGTCGCAAGAGGTTAGACGAAAGTTTAGTACCATACTACTGAATTAGTAGGAGGTTGACCAAAGTTCCCCACATGTATGAGCATGAGAACAAAAGATACATTCACGCGCGCTCCTCCTTCGCCGCCTGCCTTGCCACGCCTTGTCATGACACGTCGCGAATTGCGGGAATGAGGCGATTCGTTTTCTAAGTTTTTGTCACGCATGACTGGTATGTGAAATGAGAGCTGAAACGCTTTTGCTGTAGTGGGGATTGTATAGGAACGCCACACCCTTCGAATACGTCTTCCCTAGTTGCTTGTTCACCTCCTTCTCATGTGCCTACGAAAGAGAGGTCGCTCCTCTCCAATTTGAGACACCAGACCAGCACCTTCCTCATGCCATCCAGTTTCAAATCTCTGAGTTAGTGCTAGGCTCTCCCCATCCCGGCTTTGGCATACACCACAGTTTGGGATAGTAGGCCTCTGAAACCCCACCTCTTTGAGTTTTGTATGGGAGAAGAGTGATAAGGTTTTTGGGGAGAGCTCTGCATGACTAGTGATCTCTTCATCATGAACGCCATGAACGCCGACGATCTCTTCCCCGACATCGACAACCCTCCTCGACGACACGGGCGACAACAACATCAACGCCAACACCAATGCTAAAGCTATAGCCGCTGCTCGGTATGTGAATGTGTCTTTTCTATTAGAAGTCCGACTAGAGTTTCTTGGTCTATTATATGTTCTGGATTTATTTTGTTCTAGCACACATGTTAAGATGATATTGGCGAGATGGTACTATTAGGAAGTACAAGGCACAACTCATGGCCAAGGGTTATACCCAAAAGGATGGTGAAGACTTGTTTGATACTTACTCACTTGTGGCTTGACTAACAACTTTTTGAGTGCTACTTTCACTAGTTGCCTCACATGGTCTTTCCGTTCATCAAATGGATGTTAAGAGTGCTTTCCTAAATGGATATTTGGATGAGGAGATTTAAATGAAACAATCAGATGGCTTCCTTGTAGACGGACAGGAAGGAAAGGTATGAAATTATTATAGTCTTTGTATGGGCTTAAGCAAGCATCGAAGCAGTGGCATGAGAAGTTTGAAAGAACTTTAACATCTGGAGGCTTTGTCGTAAATGAAGCTGAAAAATGTGTGTACTATCACCATGGTGGGGGTGAGGGAGTCATCCTTTGCTTGTCTGTTGATGACATGTTGATTTTCCGGGCAAGTATGAATGTTATTAAGGAGCCTTAAATCACATCTCTGCCTATATTGGTGTTATTCACCTAGCCTATTGTTTATTCATTGGCAGAATAAAATCTGGACAGATAAAGGGTGTGAGGACCCCGGGTGCTACCACACCTTTTCGCAATGCTATTCATATCCGTTGCCACTATTTTTAGGCATGACTCGGAAATAAGATTCGACATGCTACTAGTTTCAGATTTTGTATTACACTTTTGCTTCAGGGCTCTGTACTTGCAGACCCGTGAAAATAGCATATAGGCCAAAAGGAAACACGATATATTGATCACACACAAAGACAAGAGGATCATTTACATCGTGTTTCCTTCCTCAGTAGGGCTCCTTTATCCTCGTTTCTTTGTCTGTGATCAGACAATTGTGTTTCCTTTCGGAGAACAACTGTGGTGACTCGAGACAGGAGTGCACATTTCAGTTTTGATGACCGTTAATAGTTCCGATGCCTTCTATTCCATGATAATCATGTTCATGTCTCCAATGTGGAGAAGGAGAGGAACAAATAATGCAAATTTCTATACTGGATGACTCGAATATAGAAAGGTAAATGAGAAATAAATTATTCACTATTTATAAAAAGAATATCTTGTTTGGTATTTATCTTTTGGTAGGTCAAGTGCAAATAACCCCTTTGTTTATGACCCTGGTCCTTTGGTACGTTCATGACCCTGAGTGCTTTCTCGGTCCTTTGTAGTACGGACGATGAATTTTCTCTCGTTGTTTTTACAGAGTATGTGTATTGCTCTTCTGAAGTATGTACTGGAATCAAGATGACGCATCTAGTCAACACCATTTACTATTGTATAAAGTTGATGCAGGTATTATTGTTGCACTCTCAGTAGAAAAAGGATCTCAAAATGAAGTGTACGGGTGTGCCTTGTAGCACTCATATAATCTTCTTGTTCTGGAACAACTCGGTTATTTAGCACTTCCTGTTGTTGGTGCTCATCCTGTCCGGTCCGGTCTCGGTCCGAGCCGGCGTTTGGACCGGCCACTGACGGTTCAGTCCGGACCGGACCGAGCTGTCCGACGAGCTCCTTTTTCAGAACCGGTCCGGAATGCAGCTGGCTCGGTCAAGCTTTAGAGGATCGTGCGGACCGATGCTATAACTTTTTCCAGCTGCCGTTTAGGTCCTATTTAGTTGCATTTTAGGTCCGTTTTCTTAGTCACATGCAAATAAATTGATAGCTGAATCTTTGATGAAACTGAAGGACTGAATTTTCTGAATCTGATGAAACTGAATTTTTTGAAAGTTTGACAGCACCTATTTAACTCACAGTCTTCACGCTCGTCGAGAAGAAGCGCACGAACTCCGCAAAAAACAGCTGCGGCTTCACCTTCAGAGCGTTAGGGATCATGTCCCAGTTCTTCGTGGTTGCACCGACGAGGTGTTCGGTGTTCATCTTGAAAGCATTCGGTATCCCAGTTGGTCCTTCAAAGCTGGTGCCCGGTGTGCATATTTACTGCTTAATTTTCCTTAGTGCAGAAATCACTCGCCATGCAACATGTGCATGTCCACCTCTTGACTTAGTTTCAGGTTAGTTAGATCAGCCCCTGTATTGTGGCTTGACACGAATCCAGCTCATAGAGCGGCAACATAGCTCCGTACGGGTGAACATGCGATGACACGGCCGCAATACTCGTTCTTGGCTGTTCTTTCTTTCTTTCCTTTTAGTCTCCCCTATAATCTATATCTATACCTAATAATAAAGCGGCTATTGCTTTCGTCGGAAAACCCACCACGCCGTTTTTATAAAAAAGCCCCTATAATTTTTGTTATTCAACCCGCGCTTCAATTTCTCATTATGGTGGAATTAACAATGGACGGGTTGATTTTTTAACAAAATAGGATAGGACTAACTACATTAGTTAGTTAGCTTATTATTTTAATAAATAAAAATAATTATAAAAAGATTAAAAACGTGTGCTATTTTTTTCTTCCGTTGCAACGCACGGGCTATTTTGCTAGTAATAATAAAGCGCGCAACGCTTCTGTCGTACGTCGTTGGCTATTTTGCAAAAAAGACCCCTCACTTTTCTGGTATTCAACCCGCAGTACGTTTTTAAGTTATAAAAAAAATGTTTCGTTTATATTTAATAACCCCCCTCCCCGGCTTATCCATTGCCGTCCTGAGGAGGGGGCTTCTCGCCGGCGATGGGCGAGGAGGCGATGGGCCGGCGACTGCCCGGCGGGCCGCGCCGCCCCTTGCCGAGCAAATGGCGACCGAAGTACCTCCACTTCGGCGCCGGTGCCGGTTGCGTCGTGGTGTTCCTGGGCGCGCCTTGCGCGTGCTGGGGCAGCGTGGGAGCAGGAAAGGCCACCGCGACGGCAGCGGGGTTCCTTGGCAATGCAGTGCCACCCATAGGCGCTCCCTGCGGCGGCGCGAACGCCCGGCGGTCTCGTTGCCTGCACACGCGGCCTCCTCCATCCCAGTCGTGTCCAACACATCTCGATTTGGATGGACAGTCCGTGTCCTTGTTTAACTCAAATCAAGATTGTTGTTGGCTGTTATAAGAAGGGAGGGTCCTCGGCCCGAATCTCCGTCGGCTCCTATTTTGGACGAAGCATCACATGTCGCAAACAAGTTCGCCGCAGGAAGAAGCGTCGAGTTCGTCGGAGAAAGAAGCGCCGACTTCGCCGGAGGTAGAAGATCATCCGCCGAGCACTCCAATGTCGCCTGCTACGGCTACACCAGAGGTATGTATCACACTGACCGCTGTTTGATTTTTCTTTCCCCTAGTTCCATGTCTGATAGATCGACGCCAGTTGTATCAGTGGTGTTGGGTAGCGGGTAGGTGCTAGCTTCCTTAATGACAGTGCTGCCATAGATTTTCTCTTTGCAATAGTTTAGCTTTCGTTGACGTTGCTTCTCGTGTGTCTGTGTTTCGATCATGGGATGCGAATTTAGGTGTTTGGCCATGGTTAAATCTTTTGATGGACTGAGCTCGAATTTAAGCTGTCGATTGGACCCCAGCTATAAGCTGTCCTTGTTAGTTGTTAGTACAGATTCATTTCAACCAATAGTTGGACGAAGGTGTGTCTTCTCTGTACGTGTGATAGGCTGGAATTTAGGACCAGTGGAATTGCAATGTGTTTGTTGCTGTTTCGGTGGAGTTTCAGTTTGAAACCATATTCAGGCTGGCAGTTTTTCCATGCCCATCTTTGTTCTTCTTAATTCTTGACATGGTATGAACTTCAGTTAGGTAGAACAAACCATGATCTACATCTAGAAAAAAATTCACAATTCCCATGACGTTTTCTAGCTGGATTGCTTATGGCATGCATATTTACAATTAAAAACGCGATGTTGAATGGCTCTTGGTTCCCCACGACACGTTAAAACACAAGCGCGATGAATATGCCTGCATTCGGAATTAGGAACACATACGTTATACATTTTGCATAGGAAAAAGAGCTCTGCCTGAACTAGGTATTGAACAGAATCACAAATAAAATAAAGCGGCAGAGATGCATCAATGCCTTTACAAGTGTATTTGGAAGAAAAATGATGGTCTGATTTGCGTCTGCCTGCCACTCCACTACTGAATGCAAGAACAGAAACAGATGCATCACAAGCGTGCATGAATTTCCTCTTTGTAGTCCAGTGCATTTGTCTTGCTGTAAGACTTGAGGGAGATAAGTGGCTAGCTTAGGATCGATTTGGCTCAATCTTATCTCAGGCCTACCAGAAAGAGTACAGTTCTTCTTTAATTCTTAATAAGTCTTGACTATTTCTCCTGTGTAAGGTGCTAACACATTTTTCTGGCTACCACCCTAAGATGAGCTTCAAAGTTGCCCTGGACTAAAATTGACACAAACAAGAGTATACGTGAGCAAAAATAAATAAACCATACTTTTTGTGCGGCTCCATATAAATGTGTTTGTTGAATGAGCATCAAAGTTTAGTGCTACAATCGTAGGAACAATTCAACCAATTACAGGGGGGGTGCTCCGTTGTCGCTGTCTTCACAAGTTTCAAGCACCTGAACGAACGAACTGAAGTACTGAATTAGGGGTGGGTATATAATTCTTCGCCTGACCTACGATGTTAGTTGCGCTGAGGCTCCTTGCGGTTCTGTGCCGCCTCACTGAACCACGGACTTACAAAAACTTATGAAGCTTTCCAGCTGACATATTTTATCCAAGAAAGATCAGCCTGCAAGTATTACTGGTAAACAACATTTTTCATTAAGAAAATGGTCTTCCTTCAGGGGTGCTATGCAACATTTTTTTCAAAAACGCAATTGATCAACATGCAAAAAGTGATCATTTGAGTCCCAGCATTCTTATCAGTTTAAGTTTCTCACCATTGTTCTAAATCAGGTTAAGTTACTGGTCTGAATAGAACTTGATAGTGAAGCTTTTTTAATAGGTACGACAGTACAGCAGTAGCAATATTAAGCCATGAGCATTGCATTGATATGATTAGATTTTTGGCATATCCCGAATAAACTTCTCAGGATATCACTAAAGCAATGGACTCTAGGAGCAAATCTGCAAGGAATAAATTCTGACCATCTTCTCTCACAATGCCATCATGACCGTCAGAAGAATACGGATCCAAAGCAACATAAGTGTAGATAACCTAAACGGGTAGTATGATGGGAATCAAACATGTTAGCATTTAGCATAAATGATGTAATGGAACAATGATTAATCAAATGAAACGCGTGACTCACAATGTCAGGGTACTTATCCTTGAGCAGACGGATTGTTCGGGGCACTAAACCATTATCATTATATGCCGATCATCTCCTGTTTGAGTCTGATGGACAAAGAAGGCTATAGTTATTCCATAAAGCCGACGCAATTCAATTAGACGAAAAGAATTTATGTTTCTGGCAAGACCTTTAAACCATCAGGAACCTTTGGGAATAGCACAAAGCTGCTAACACCAACATCCCGTGATTTGTAAACCTGTGAAAAATAGCAGCTCAACAGAACTGTTTTCTTCGGTCAGTGCATTACTAAGTATCATTGTAATATGGATACACATGCATTGTTTCTGGTATGGTGTTGTTGAAGCAAAATATAGGGACAGCAATGTCCTTACTCCACAAAATCGCCTAATGTATCATAATTCAGGGCACCGTCGCAGTAAGTTGGGTACCTCTTCCAAAAGCCTGTGCCTCCATCCAAGCCTGAAGCACCCAGGCATAGCTCCAATGGGAGTGTCTTCTTCACCTGCACATCAGTACCAAAAATACTACCAGTTAGCCAAACTGTAACCCACCAATCTCAGTTATGCTTGCGCGGTTGCACCAACCATGTTCCAGTATCCCAATTACCAACCTTCATGGATGAACAGAGGGAGGACGAGGTTCGCGGGAGTAATGTTGGTCTCCTGGAACGCTGCCCGGAGCGCCGGCGACCTCCGGTTCCGGCGAGGGCGCTTCGCCATGTCCTGCACACACATCAAACAAACGCACAATTCAGCACAGCGAGTGAAACCTGGAACTCGTTGGTCAGGTGCCGGGATAAGAGGGGAATGTCGTCACGTACGAGGGGCCTGATCTCCGGGGTGGCGCTGGGGGCCTGGTCGGCGGCGGCGCGGAGGGAACTTCCCGGCGACGACATCCGCCTCGCACTCCTCGATGGTCCTCCCCGACCGTGCCTGGACGGAATATGTCCCAGCATGACTCCAGCCCCGACACGGCTTTACTATTCTTCATCACTGGCTGGCCAACTTTACTAAAAGAACAAATAACACGTGAATAGAGGATACAGCCCAGGCATCTTAGATTTCATACAGATTTTCGAAAAGGTTGACTTCATATAGATAAATTCAAGTAGTTACCTAATATCTTCTGTTGGCTGAATTCTTAATGTGTCAATCTTGCACCATCTTGTCAATCAACTTTCGAACTGTGCTCTGGTTGGCTTCGCCATCAAGCTTGCCCTGAAGCTTAGCTACAGTCACATTATCCATTGGAAGTGTGTGGTATAATGCCTGTAATGACAATATTATGTTAAGAGAAATTCCCGTGCATTGACTTTGTTAACAGAATAACCATCAAGGATTTAAGGACAGTACCTTCATGTACCTTTATGTTGGGCTAATTATAATTATGTTGTTACTGCAGGAAATAGATGACATTGCTGAACTGAACATTGTAGAGGATTTGGATAACCGACCTTCCAAAAAAGCAAAAATTTCTGAATTAGGTGTTCTGGAGCGAAAACCAATGTCACCAACTATGTCAGCATCTTCTCAAAATTCTGAATGTTTTGAATTAATTGTGCCAGAATCAGACATTCAGATAGATCATGATTCATTGGCATCACCTCCATCCCCATCTAGCTCGACATTATCTCCTGTTTTACCATTACATGATGTTAAGGAACCAGATTCAAATAAAGAGATCAAAATTGTTCAAAAATATGATTATCTACCACAAGGTATTTGTTTCATTTATTCTGTGTACTTCTCTATCCAATATATTATTAAATTATTTGATTTTTTTTGCAGACTATATATTGACCGATTATGATCTAGGTGCTCATATAATAATTGAATCATCTTTGAGAAAACAAGAGTTGGTTCAGATAGATGGAAGTACTGTGTTACAAAATCAATTGATGTGCTTGCTTGATGAAAAAGAGTGGGTAAACGATGATGTAAGTATACCCTTACTCAAACAGAAATAAGTTTCTAATCACTAATATCTATTACTAATGTATTTGTTTGAAAATAATCTTAATTATAGGTGATCGATGCATATATATGTTGTATAAGGGACCAAATACATGTCCAAAATGGCAATAAAGTATATTTTGAGAGTCCTTTTGTTATCTCACTATTAAAACGGGATGGTAACCTTGGCATACAACAAAATAGTGCCTTCATTACAGAGATTGTCAAGAAATATATGGAGCATGACATGGTAATATATGTATCCATAATTTTCATGTTCATGTTTCAATCAATATTTATTTTTATTTTCCTAATTATCTTTATTACAGATTGAACTTCTAATAAATACCAGCAACACACATTGGTATTTAGCTATTTTAAATTCCAAAAAACATGAGATTCAAGTACTCGACTCATTGTGTTGGAAGTTTGACCGAGATGATTTCTCTATTACGGTTAGTTACATCATCAGTTTTAATCCTACATGTAAATGACATAGATTCATACATTGTTAATGTCTATCTTTTCTGATTACTAAATCTTTTTCATCTACGAGGAATACAATTTCATTTGGACCTTATTAAAAGTCAAAACTTGATTAACGAGGATTGGAAAAACGTTGATCTTACTGAATGGAAGATCACGGAAAAATTTCAAAAGCCAGTTCAAAAAGACAGTTCTTCATGTGGTTTATTTATGGTCAAATTTATGGAATATTTCACCGGAAGTGCACTATCATACGCAATTACACAGGTATATCTCTTTTTGTTTAATAGAAAGTATATCAATTTTACATAAAGTATGTCAATTTTTGAAAATATACTAATAATTGTTTATATTGCACAGGAAATGATTACTTCATTTAGGTTCAAGTTAGCCAGCATACTATTATGTTGGAAAACAAACACTGCATCAATCACTACAATCGTTGAAGAAACTGACGATGACACCAATGGAGATCATGATGATGTTCAAATATTGGAAAGTCTAGATGATATAAAAAACTCAAAACAAAAAATCCCATTATCGGTTGAAATAAAATACAGATCACTGATATCTATTCTTTCTAATATGAGCTTACATGAGTTAACATCTGGACTTTGTAGCTTCATTAAATCCATCAATTACACCAAGATTTTAGAGTAAGTCATTTCAAATTAGCAATAAAATTGTACAATATCTTACTTATTTTCTTAATGATTCATTATCTTAATTTTTTCCATTACCAGGAAAGTATGGATCCAAAGTTCAAAGCCATATCCAATAAGCTTGTCTCTCAGAAAACAACAAGGAATGCTAAAGGATGATTTACCTATGGACCGAGATTGCTTTAATTTGGTCATACGGAAGTTTATGTTTGATAACATCCAAACGGCACAAAAAACAAAACAATTGATAGCAAAACATTATATGGACATGAAATTTTGGGTACGTTCTTAAATTCATTATTTACTTTTTTCTATATTCTTATTTTTTAATCACTTTCCTAACCAATTGTTTTTATGTGCTAGATGACTACTGATTTTTGACGGCACCCAGATTTTCGTAAAAAGTTAGATGTCGAACAACTAGCAAATTATGTTCGTTGTTGGCCTAGTATCAAATATAATGTTTCAAAATGCAAATCGGTAAGAGCACTTTTGTATACTTTGGACCACACATTTTTTATTACATCTAATATATGTATCCTATTTCAGATCCATATTCCAGTACAATCCAACAATGATTTCATTCTATTCACATTGGACAAAGATACCAGAACCGTGTATATTTTGGACCCTGCTCCTATTAATCCCATTTACAGATGCAACCCACTCGCAAAATATGTGCACAAAATTATATGGATTGCAGAACACTTACCAAAAGCAATGTAAAAGGCATGCCCAGGGTCTAGATGGAACGAGAATATTCTTCTATGGCATCAAAAAATCCTAGATGATATTCCAATTTACAACAGGTATTTTTGAATAGATGAATATTATATAGTGAGAATTTGTTGTTTTGAAAATGAATTTAAATTTAAATTAATAACATATATATTCTTATATATAAGAGAACTTTCCGTTTATATTGTTCCCCTGTTCATGTCCACATGGGAAGATGAAAGACCACATTTGCCATTTATAAAGGTAAATATCAAGACAATATAGATCATTTAATGTTATATTATAATTACACATCTAATTTTGATGCCATTCGTTTACAAAAAAAATGGTTGTGCGGGATGGATATGAACTCAGAAAACTAATTTTGGGCCAACTATTAACATTCAAGGACAATGAATGTGAAGATAACATATGCGTGCTGATGTACTTGAATTCATCAGTTGTATCAGGAAAATCCAATTTAAATCTGGTAAATATAGTACAATTTGGAAGATTTCGTAATAACAAATCCTTTTTTCAAGATTGATTGTTTTGTCATACTAACTTCTATTTGCTCAAACAGGACGTGCATGCTATTTCTGAAGATGATCTCCGCTGGAAGGTGATGGCCGAAATCTAGGCCGAGACCATCATCTATCTAATTTGTCATCACAAAGTATCAAGGTGCCCATGGAACGACTTGCGCAAGGAGGGGAATTCCTTGCTCACGACTGGCTCTCCTCAATCACACAGACAACCTAAAACATAGATAGAAGCAAACCCCTTAAGAAACCGTGTAATGATAGTGTGCTTTCTATACTCTCATACTGTTGTAAGCTAGCAAGTGTTTTTATGCTTGATCTCTAATGTGCCTGAGAGGTGCCAATCAATTAAAAGTACTTCATTGGTGACATGTAACTAACCTGCACCAGAGCATCAACCTTTGTTTTTTTCTTTGCTCGCCGTTGCCAAGCCAGTTTACCGAGACATTGCTCTTCTACCTAGCTGAGCAGGGTTCGATCCCCACTCTGTGCAATTTTCCCTTTTCATTTTCTCACGCAGTGTCCTCCCTTAATGAGCTGGGCCGGCCGTTTGCAGGGCTGGACTCTTCTATTTTTTTTCCATTTCGTTTTTTCTTTCTTCTTTTCTCATTTTGTTCTCATCTTTCTACTCAGCATTTTAGCTTTGCTAGTTGATGAAATAAACCCCATTATGTATTGAACCTGAAGAATTAGAGCCACTAGTGGAAAACGAGCCTTTGGACTGGACCCTTTAGTCCCGGCCTGCCTCTGGGCCGGGACTAAAGGCCCGGCCACGTCGCCCCAATTCTCAATGCCTCCCTCAAGGCTTTAGTCCCGGCCCGTAAGGAGCCTTTAGTCCCGGTTCGTGTCCCAAACCGGGACTAAAGGGCTACGCGGTGGGCAGCCCGCATGTGCGCCACCTTTAGTCCCGGTTTGTGTCTCAAACCGGGACTAAAGTCCTCTGCCTATATATAGCACAGCCCCCCTCTCCCCTCTTCCTTGCATTTTTCTTGGATGTAGGATTGTGGGTGTGTGCTAGCTCTCCACTTGTTTTGATGCACTAGAGGTGTTTGTTGAAATGTGTGTTAGAGCGATGCCGCTTCTGTTCACCGAACACAACTACGATATGAGATGCCTGAGCCTCGCTTAAACCTCTTCCTCTTTATTTCTACTTATTCTAAAAGGTTAGCAACTATATTTCCTCGTTTAGACCGTGCGGTACTAATTTTTAGGATCGTGATTGTATTTGATATACTGTCGTATAACACAGATGAGCCATCCATGGATGTACGGTGATCGACGCACAGCCGCTTACAGAGAAAGCGTGCATTCTTTTCGAGATGCAGCCGATGCGAACAAGCATGGTGGTGGCTATATGTTTTGTCCATGTGTTGAATGTCGGAATGAGAAGGATTACACTTCCTCAAGAGTCATTCACAGCCACCTGCTTCGGTCCGGTTTTATATCGGGCTATAATGTTTGGACCAAGCACGGAGAAAGAGGGGTTATGATGGAAGACGATGATGAAGAAGAGAACGATGATGACAACTACCGATCTATGTTCCCTGAGTATGCTAATACCGCAATGGAAGACAATGAAGAAGAAGATCAGGATGAAGAACGGGAACCAGATGAGCCCGCTGATCATCTTGGCCGGGTCATTTCTGATGCACGGCGAGGTTGCGACACAGAAAAGGAGAGGTTGCAGTTCGAGCAGATGTTACAGGACCACAACAAATTGTTGTACCCAACTTGTGAAGATGGCCAGAAGAAGCTGGGTAGCACACTGGAATTGCTGAAGTGGAAGGCAGAGACCGGTGTGACTGACTCGTCATTCGAAAAGTTGCTGGTACTGATGAAGAAGATGCTTCCAAGAAAGAACGAATTGCCCGCCAGCACGTACGAAGCAAAGAAGCTTGTCTGCCCTCTAGGATTAGACGTGCAGAAGATACATGCATGCCCTAATGACAGCATCCTTTACCGCGGTGAGAAGTACGAGAATATGGATAAATGCCCGGTATGCACTGCATTGCGGTATAAGATCAGAAAAGATGACCCTGGTGATATTGAGGGCGAGCCACCCAGGAAGAGGGTTCCTGCCAAGGTGATGTGGTATGCTCCTATAATACCACGGTTGAAACGTCTGTTCAGAAATAAAGATCATGCGAAGTTGTTGCGATGGCACATGGAAGATTGTATGAAAGACGATAAGTTGAGGCACACCGCTGATGGTCGGCAATGGAGAAAAATCGAGAGAGAGTTCCCGAGATTTGCAGCTGACGCAAGGAACTTATGGTTAGGTTTGAGTACAGATGGCATGAATCCTTTTGGGGAGCAGAGTTGCAGTCACAGCACCTGGCCCGTTACTCTATGTATCTACAACCTTCCTCCTTGGTTGTGCATGAAGCGGAAGTTCATTATGATGCCAGTGCTTATACAAGGTCCAAAGCAACCCGGCAACGATATTGATGTGTACCTAAGGCCATTAGTTGATGAACTTTTACAGTTGTGGGCCGAACCAGGTGTACGTGTGTGGGACGAGCACAAACAAGAGGAATTTGACGTTCGAGCGTTGCTTTTCGTAACCATCAATGATTGGCCTACTCTTAGTGACATTTCAAGACAGTCAAACAAGGGATACAATGCATGCACCCACTGTTTGGATCAGACAGAAAGTATATATCTGGACAAATGTAGGAAGAATGTGTATCCGTACAATCGTCGTTTTCTTCCGCCCAAGCATCCCTTAAAGAAAAAAGCCAAGCATTTCAATGGCAAGGCAGAACCCCGGGGGAAGCCTGTCATCCGTACTGGTGCTGAAGTATTTGATATGGTCAAAGATTTAAAAGTAATCTTTCGAAAGGGTCCTGGCAGCCAACCTGTTCCTAACGGCCCTGATAAGTGCGTACCCATGTGGAAGAAGAAATCTATATTTTGGGAGCTACCCTATTGGGAAGTCCATGAGGTCCGCTCCGCAATCGACGTGATGCACCTGACGAAGAATCTCTGCGTGAATATTCTAGGCTTCCTGGGCTTGTATGGGAAGTCAAAAGATATACCGGAAGCACGGGAGGACCAGGAACGTCATAAAGGAAGAGATGGCATGCATCCAGGGCAGTTTCAAGGGCGTGCCAGCTATGCTCTTACTAAGGAAGAGAAGGAAATCTTCTTTGAAGTCCTTTTCAGTATCAAGGTCCCGACTGGCTTCTCATCGAATATAAAGGGAATCGTAAATATGAAAGACAAAAAATTCCGAAACCTAAAGTCTCATGACTGCCACGTGCTTATGACGCAATTGCTTCCAGTTGCATTGAGGGGAATTCTACCGGAAAATGTTCGCCTGGCAATTGTGAAGGTATGTGCATTCCTCAATGCAATTTCTCAGAAGGTAATCGATCGAGAAAGTCTATCAGGGTTACAGATTGATGTGGTCCAATGTCTGGTCAGCTTTGAGTTGTTGTTCCCGCCATCCTTCTTCAATATAATGACACGCCTCCTAGTTCACCTAGTCGAAGAGATTAGAATTCTCGGTCCTGTGTTTCTACACAATATGTTCCCCTTCGAGAGGTTCATGGGAGTCTTCAAGAAATATGTTCGTAACCGTGCTAGGCCAGAAGGAAGCATCTCCAAGGGCTATGGAACAGAGGAGGTCATTGAGTTTTGTGTGGACTTTCTTCCTGACCTTAAGCCGATTGGTGTTCCTGAATCTCGGTATGAGGGTAGGCTAACAGGAAAAGGCACACTAGGAAGGAAAGCAAAAGTATGTATGGACGGGCATTCTTTCTCTCAAGCACACTACACAGTTCTACACAATTCCATCATGGTGGCTCCGTATATCGTGAGACACAAGAATATTCTACGCTCCGAAAACCCGGGGAAGGCTGACTCTTGGATTAAAGGGGAACACGAGAAGACTTTCGGCGTTGGTTGCGAACATCTCATGAATGACTACACCGTTGGAGATGAGCTGATCTGTTGGCCAGGCCACCATCTTCGACTATATGTACTTTCCAAGGGTATGAGATAAATGGGAATACATTTTACACGGTTGCCCAAGATAAAAAGAGCACCAACCAAAATAGTGGTGTCCGCTTTGATGCAACAGACGAGAATGGGCACTGTTTGGAAACATATTACGGGTACATAGAGGAGATATGGGAACTTGACTATGCACCTACTTTTATGATCCCTTTATTTCGGTGCAAATGGGTGAAGCTGACAGGAGGCGGGGTAGTTGTAGACCAAAAGTATGGCATGACAACAGTGGATCTTAACAATCTTGCGTGCATGGACGAACCATTTGTCCTAGCCAATGATGTCGCTCAGGTTTTCTATGTGAAGGACATGTCTACATTAACGAGAAAAAGAAATCAGCAAAAGAAGATATCATCCGATGAGCCAAAACACTACATAGTTCTTTGAGGGAAAAGAAACATCGTGGGAGTAGATGACAAGACAGACATGTCAGAAGATTATAATAAGTTTCATGAAATTCCGCCCTTCAAAGTGAAAACTGACCCCAAGCATCCTATTAAATGATGAAGATTCTCCATGGCTACGGCCTAGAAGAAAACAGAAATAATAGATAGGAATATTGGTGCAATAATGTAATAATGTATTAAACCTTTTATGTAATGCATGTATGGAACGTACTAAATTTCAAACACTTTTCATTTTCATATTATCCATGTAAGAGATGACTTCTCGTTCGAAACCCTGATACTTCGTGAGAGATTGTCCGTTTTGTACACGAAGTGCATCCAGTTTTTGTCGTAGCCCTCTCAACTTTTTAACACATTCTATGTGGGTGAAATGATGATAGCATGCCAACTTTCAACATTTTCAGAGTACATTTGTAGTGCTTTTCAATTTCAGGGTCAACTAGCTCAAAAAAAATAAGTAAATCCACGAAATATACCAAATGAAGTCAGAAATTGTTGAAATTTTGTGGTGTGCCTTTGAATGGTGCATTTTGAACACACAAAAGTATGGAGTTCAAATAAGTTCACAAAAATGAAATCCCTTTATAAGAGATGAGTTCTCGTTCGAAACCCTGATACTTCGAGAGAGATTGTCCGTTTTGTACACGAAGTGCATCCAGTTTTTGTCGTAGCCCTCTCAACTTTTTAACACATGCTATGTGGGTGAAATGATGATAGCATGCCAACTTTCAACATTTTCAGAATTCATTTGTAGTGTTTTTCAATTTCAGGGTCAACTAGCTCAAAAAAAAAGTAAATCCACAAAATATACCAAATGAAGTCAGAAATTGTTGAAATTTTGTGGTGTGCCTTTGAATGGTGCATTTTGAACACACAAAAAGTATGGAGTTCAAATAAGTTCACAAAAATGAAATCCCTTTGTAAGAGATGAGTTCTCGTTCGAAACCCTGATACTTCGAGAGAGATTGTCCGTTTTGTACACGAAGTGCATCCAGTTTTTGTCGTAGCCCTCTCAACTTTTTAACACATGCTATGTGGGTGAAATGATGATAGCATGCCAACTTTCAACATTTTCAGAGTTCATTTGTAATGCTTTTCAATTTCAGGGTCAACTAGCTCAAAAAAAATAAGTAAATCCACGAAATATACCAAATGAAGTCAGAAATTGTTGAAATTTTGTGTTGTGCCTTTGAATGGTGCATTTTGAACACACAAAAAGTATGGAGTTCAAATAAGTTCACAAAAATGAAATCCCTTTGTAAGAGATGAGTTCTCGTTCGAAACCCTGATACTTCGAGAGAGATTGTCCGTTTTGTACACGAAGTGCATCCAGTTTTTGTTGTAGCCCTCTCAATTTTTTAACACATGCTATGTGGGTGAAATGATGATAGCATGCCAACTTTCAACATTTTCGGAGTTCATTTGTAGTGCTTTTCAATTTCAAGGTCAACTAGCTCAAAAAAAAAAGTAAATCCACGAAATATACCAAATGAAGTCAAAAAGTATGGAGTTCAAAAAACCATATTATGAAATTAAATATTATCATTCGCGATTCATCTCTATTATCAAATCAAATATATAAAAAAACCATTGCACAACATATGACCAAATTAATACAAGTTCATCATCACATTAAAGCCAAAGAACAGTAGTGATCAAATGTTATTATTGCAAAAAATAAATACATAAAGTTCTCTCATAAAAACAACATACAACTATGTAAAACATTTAAATGCAACAACAAACGCGATCAAAATCGCAACTAAGGTAACAATTGACCCAACAGCATAATGATACCAAGCCTCTTTATCAATGGCATATTTTCTAATATTCCTAATCTTCAAGCGCATTTCATCCATCTTCAAGCGCATTGCATCCATCTTCAACCGCATCGCATCGATCTTCATCTTGCGATCATCGATGACATCGGCGACATGCAACTCCAGTTCCATATTCTTATCCTCAATTATTTTCAATTTTTTCTTCAAGTATTTGTTTTCTTTTTCAACCAAATTTAACTTCTCGACAAGAATTTTTATGTGGGTTGGAAATTCCGGTTCACATACCTCCTAGATTAAAAAAATATATGTCACATTGGTCGTCATAATTGCCATAAACACTAAATAAAACAAATAGTTATAAAAGATAATATATACCACATCCGAATCATAGACAGGACGAGGGCCGACGGAGGGGGATACCAAAACCATCGCACTATATAATAACAAAAAATAATGAAAGTGAGTAATTTATACAAGTATGTATCTAAATCATACAAGTAAGATTTTTTTGATTTTAAAAAGAAGATAAGAACAAGAGGCTCACCACGGTGGTGCTCGCAGTTGGTGCACGGCCAAACCTAGACAAATATTAAGGAAAATGCAGCTTGGAGGTCGAGCTTGGAGAGGAGAAAGCTTAAGTAGAGTGGCTCGGGCATTTCATCGAACACGTCATGTGCATGAACTAGAGTGGCAAGAGCATGGCATGGTCACACTTCAACAACCAAAAAACAGGGGATATGGTGGCCAGGGGCGATGGTTTATATAGGCAACACTTTAGTCCCGGTTCTCGCCACGCCCCGGGACTAAAGGCCCCTGCTTCCCGCCATCTGGTCTGCCGAAAAAGGGCCTTTAGTCCCGGGTCGTGGCTCCACCCGGGACTAAAGGGGTGTCTTTGTCCCGGTTCGAGCCACGCCCCGGGACTAAAGGCCCCTGCTTCCCGCCTTCTGGTCAGCTGAAAAAGGGCCTTTAGTCCCGGTTCGTGGCTCCACCCAGGACTAAAGGATCTTTAGTCCCGGATCGAGCCCCAAACCGGGACTAAAGATTCACCTGTATAAGCGGGAGTTAGAAAATTTCGAACCCAAATCGTCCATTTTCTTTTCTTCTTCCTCTCGTTCTCCTGCCCGGCGCGGCAAGCGACGAACTCGACAACGCCGTCAGGCTGCCCGCCGTCCTGCTCGCCGCCGACTGCCGTCCTCCTCGCCGTCGCCGTCGTCCTGCTCGCCGCCGCCGTCCTCCTCGCCACGCGTCGTCGACACCTCCGGCCGGTAAGCCACACGCCCCCTCCTCCCCAACACTCCAGCCAGCACAAGCAAAGAAGAAAAAGGAGAAGAAAGGAAGAAAAAGGAGAAGAAAGGAAGAAAAAAGAGAAGAAAAGGAGAAAAAGGAGAAGAAAAGAAGAAAAAGGGAAGAAAGGAAGAAAAAGGAGAAGAAAGGAAGAAAAAGGAGAATAAGAAGAGGAGGAGAAGAAAAGAAGAAAAAGGAGAATAAGAAGAGGAGGAGAGGAGAAGAAGAGGAAAAATAGAAGAAGATGAGAGGAGAAGTAGTAGAAGAAGAGGAGAAGTAGAAGTAGAAGAAGAGGAAAAATTAGTTTAGGGTTACAAGAAGAAGAAATATTTTTTTGTCATTTAATTTTGCTATTGTATAGTGTATATGCTTAAGTGTTAATAGTGTTTCTTAGATTATTGCTTAATTTTGCTATTGTATATGCTTAAGTGTTAATAGTTTAATTTTTCTATTGTATATGCTTAAGTGTTAATAGTTTATTTTTAGCAAAAAAATTAATATAACTAGTTTAATTTTGCTATTGTATATGCTTAAGTGTCCGGGACTAGGCTCCGCCCGGCTGGTATTTTAGAGTTTAGGTTCTAGCCAAGACCCGGGACTAAAGGTCCTCCTATATAAAATGAGCCTTCGAAGTTTCCAACCCCTCTTATATAGTTTGTTAGTTTATTAGTTAATCAAATGTCCGTTTTTTGTAGAACTATGGATCCACATATCAGGAACCTCGAAGAGGAAGAACTTCTCGAAGATATAATCAAAGACGGCCCCGACGTTGAACCAGCCGAATCTACGACGTCATATCTAAACGACTCCGGATATGGAATGGAGGTCGAGCGACACGAAGATGAAGCCGATGGGGCAGGAGATAGGTCCAATGACGGAGAAAGTGATAGCTCCACTGATGGAGAAGCCGGTGAAGAAATAATAAAGTCCGACGAGGTATACATATGAAGTTCGACAATCACTTGTAATATGTGAAAAATATTGGAGATAACTCTATATTGTATACATATACATTCATTTGACGAATGTTTCTCCCTATTTGGCCTCCACATCGAGCAAATCTACGAAACGAGGCCCGACTAGAAAGTTGGATGCACGGACGCATTACACCTTTGAGGTGATAATGCCTACGGGCGAACCCAAGCTTCCTAAGAATGCTGCTGACACATTCAAGAAGCAATGTGGAGTTCTCGTTAGGGATCACGTCCCGATCAGCGTTCGGGAGTGGAACAAGCGCAAATGGGCAGCCGATAGTGACTATGTCGCCGAAAGATACAAAGATAATCTTTGGAATGATCTCATGTCACATTTCAACCTGCCAG
This sequence comes from Hordeum vulgare subsp. vulgare, assembly GCF_904849725.1. Taxonomy (NCBI): domain Eukaryota; kingdom Viridiplantae; phylum Streptophyta; class Magnoliopsida; order Poales; family Poaceae; genus Hordeum; species Hordeum vulgare. Next base: position 5,684,741 of record NC_058522.1, on the reverse strand, counting down.
AATGTGAGAATGAAGACGCCGCAGACAAACTGAGGGCCAAAGTCAAGCAGTGGACTCTAAAGAAGATGGCCGAACTGTTCCGTAGCTGGAAGAAGAAGCTATGGAAAAACTATCTGAAGACAAAGAAAGTGCCAGTATTCGAGGGGTATCTAGCCAAGCAGGCGAATCACTCGAAGGAATTTCAAGAGTACAAGGAGTCATAAGATGCCCAGGCATTATCAGAAAAGAACAAGATAAATGCCGACAAGAAGAAATATCACCACAAGCTGGGGCCAGGGGGCTATGAGACTGCCATCCCAAAGTGGGATAAGAAAGAGCAAGATCTGATAGATAAAGGCATCGTACCTGAACCACTCCGTGATGAGTGGGAATTGAGAGCAAGAAATTGGTTCCTTGCGCATGGTGGGTCGTACGACGAAAAAACAGGGGACCTCATCTGCAATGACAATCTTAGGATACCCAGGGAGAATTGGAAAAGGATAGTGAAAGAAATTAAGGAGGGACAAAGAAAGTTCACTGCAGATAGAGATAAAGATTTGCTCACACTGGTCCTCGGCAAATGATGAACATGGAGGACGAACGCGAGGCTTCGGTCCATCTTACCCGTGGTGGCTTGGGTTTGCCAGAGACCAAGACACTTACAGAAGCCGAGAGAGAGCAAAGAAGCGGCAGCAGGTTGAGGAGAATAACAAGTTCAACCAATTGCTTGCCAGGATTAACGAGCAACAGAAGCATATTGATGAGCTTAGAGGAGTACCGTGCCAGGAAGATCCTACACTTGATATTACCGGCGCCCCATCTAAGCGGAAAAGCAGCATGGCTGAATCTGAGGCCCCGCCGGACGATGAACGAAGAATGATAGAGGGCGGTCCCGGCTACCCCGTGGATGGAATCAAGGATTCAACATCATGTGAACTTCATCAGAAATTCAAGAACATATCCATGAAGGTGGCCGTCGGACAAGCTTTACCTTCTGTCCCTCATGCACGCTGACATGGCCGTGAGATTCCAGTTGGCTTTGCTAAAGTCGGGGTGGATGAAATCATGACGGGGTTTAATGATATGGAGCTCGACATAGCTGGACCCGAAGATGAGACGACACTCGGAGAAGTACTGGGTGGAGTCATCCTATGGGACAAGAACTACATCAAGCTTCCAGGCTTGGCCCCAAGGACAACACCGCCTCTGAGTTGTCGCAGGTCACCTACACCTCCATTACCTCCAAGCCCTCCACATGATGTCGGCCAGCACAACACGAGTCCATCTCGATCACCGCCGCCGGACTTGGGTCGTCCGTCTCCGCCGCTGCCCGCTCCGGATACAAACCCTGAGCCTGCCACGGATACAAAGCGGGAGCTTGCCACCAAGAACGCTCTGCCGCGGCCCGCTCCGGATACAAACCCTGAGCCTGCCACGGATACAAAGCGGGAGCGTGCCACCAAGAACGCTCCGCCGCCACCCGCTCCGGATACAAACCATGAGCCTGCCACGGATACAAAGCGGGAGCGTGCCACCAAGAACGCTCCGCCGCCGCCCGCTCCGGATACAAAGCCTAAGCCGCCACGGATACAAAGCGGAGCGTGCCACCAAGAACGCCCGCCGCCGCCCGCTCCGGATACAAAGCCCGAGCCTGCCACGGATACAAAGCGGAGCGTGCCACCAAGAACGCTCCGCCGCGCCCGCTCCGGATACAAAGCCTCGGGCCTGCCACGGATACAAAGCGGAGCGTGCCACCAAGAACGCTCCGCCCCCGCCCGCTCCGGATACAAAGCATGACCCTGCCACGGATACAAAGCGGGAGCATGCCACCAAGAACGCAACGCCGCCGCACGACTCCGGATACAAAGCCACAGAGCACGCACGGATACAAAGCGCAAAGCGTCGCCCCTACCAAAGGAACGCTCACGCCAATCGATTCCTAAGCCACGAGCACCCCAAAGAGCAAAGGTCACCCTCCCAAAGGTACGTCATGCTAATCTTCCTATCGGACCTTATGATCATACCCTTGAGGAAAACGCCAGGATGACAAAGGAACATCATGATGCGCAGATGAAAAAGAAGGAACCCGAGCCCCGCCCGGAATACACCTAGAAGCAAATAGCATTTGCAAAATACTTCACGACCCTTCCATCACAGTATGACTTACACCATAAGCCTGATGACTATACACGCACATTGCAGAAGGAAGTGAAAAAGAGCAGATCTCGATCACCGCCGCCGGACTTGGGTCGTCCGCCTCCGCCGCCGCCCGCTCCGGATACTAAGCGGGAGCGTGCCACCAAGAACGCTCCGTCGACGATTCCTAAGCCACAGAGCACCCCAAAGCGCAAACGGTCGCCCCTCCCAAAGGTATGTCATGCTAATCTTCCTATCAGACCTTATGACTTACACCATAAGCCTGATGACTATGCACGCACATTGCAGAAGGAAGTGAAAAAGAGCAGTTCAACTACAAGCAAGAAAAAATCAGACGTTCCTCGGCTTGGACAACAGGCCAAAGAGTCGATCCCACCCCTCAAGGTGTTAACCGAGAATGTTCCCCCTCCAGTGCAGGGGCTAGCTTTAGAAAGAGCAAAGGAGTTGGCGGCTGCATGTGGTATCTCGGTTGAAGAATTGTTGTCTTCCCAAGACGACAAGATACCCAAGGCTGTGGTAGCCCGTAAGCCAAAGTTTGTCATGGGAGAGCCTTTGGTCAGCAAAGATGATCTCCCAACAAATATGCGTTACTTGCATAAATGGTACTTAAGTGAATCAAAGAATGGGAGAACGATGATCGTGCTGAGTGTCCCACAGGAGTACTACGGCCGCCCCGAAGAAATCCATATCGACTTTGATGAACTCTTCCAGATGTACAATGGCGACGCCCTCGACAAATCGCTTATGAGTTGCTATTGTCTGTAAGTTTTTCAATTCGTTGTCTACATATAACTTGTTTAGTTATTTCAATTCATTGTCTATATATAACTTGTACTCTATTATGCAGAATGAAGATTCTGGAGTGTAAAAGTAAGAGCATCATAAATATTGGGTTTATTGACCCAGATAAAATACATATAGCGACGCTAACTGATTATCCCAAGGAGACGGAGGAAAACATTCTAAGGTTTCTAACAGATCAAAATTTCTGTGATCACATACTGTTTCCATACAACTTCAGGTGAGGGTCTTTACTCTGTTGTGTCCATTCACTTATAAGTGTAATTGATAAGTTACTCTCACACACACACACACACACATATGTATATATATATATATATATATATATATATATATATATATATATATATATATATACATGTGCAGCTTTCATTGAATTCTGTTGGACATTCAAATTGATAAGGGAAGAGTTGATGCCTTCGACCCATTATCGAGACCCTTAGAACAGTTCCAAAGCCTGCAGGACATGCTTCAAGGGTAATTTCAATCATTCTTGCGCTCTATCGGTCTCTTTCGATGATTTTCTGATATATCAATTAATGAAAAACTTAGCAAATCATTATCCTTGTCGGGCAGGGTTTGGAAGAGGTTCAAGTGCGTGACTCCCGGTAACTTTCCTGAGAAGCTGACCTTTAGAGCGGCTCAGGTAAGTAGTAGTATGATATACTTCTATTTTCAATACATTTATGATGCTAGATTATTATTTTGATTATATATATTCTATTCTCGTAAAGTGCGACCATCAGCCACGGGGAACGCATCTATGCGGATACTATGTTTGCGAGACCATTCGCACGTTTACCTCTTAGCACAAGGATCACAGATTCGACGTAAGCAATGAACATTCACACCTCTATTTTTACCCGTCATTCTTTGTTATCATGATTGATATTCATATTCATCTCCTCTTCTTATATAGCACACGGCCATGACGACGAAGGTTCTACCAGAGCAACGCGCGGTTGCTGTTGCAGAGGAGCTTGCGACCTTTCTGAGGACGGAAGCTATAGATGACAAATGACGATTTAGTATAGCTAGGGGCCATTACTGATGTTCGTCCATATAATCGAATAGACGGGTCCCTATAATTCACATCTCCATATAATTGTATATATATGCTCGCTTGTAAGATAAGTTAATCTTATATATATATATGCATAATTATTTCAATTTAAATTATATGAAAACTAATTCCCGAACATCAAACGAGGCATCACGTTAATCTCCCGAACACCTAAACCCTAAAACCCTAAAACCCAAAAATAATTTCATTAAAAAAACCCAAAAATAAGCAAAATTTGAAACTCATTAGTCCCGGTCCGTGTAACGAACCGGGACTAAAGGGCCTGCCCCTGGGGCGCTACGAGGCGCCCACGTGGAGCACCTTTAGTCCCGGCTTGTGACAGGGCCGGGACTAAAGGTTAGGCCTTTAGTCCCGCCCCTTTAGTCCCGGTTGGTGAACCGGGACTAAAGCCCCTTACGGGCCGGGGCTATAGGCCCCGTCCCCACTAGTGAGCAGACCCAAAGAAAGGGCAACACAGTAAATCAATTTATGTTGCTTCCATTTGACACACAGGTTTAAATGGAAGACAAGTCATCTGTTGCAAGACGATAGGTATCCTAACATGCAAACTAAGTGAATACTAATATGCGTTTTCAAAATAAACCTTTGCGAGCACCGCACACAGCCTGTTTCCTAGCTCGCTTGTTGTTTGATAGTTCAATGCCTGGTTAGGTAAATCAGGTATATAGAACAATTACATCCTAGAGCCAAGGAAAGGTTTGTTGAGTTACCTTGCCCTGACTAGCTTCAAAGGAGGTGAACCCTCTTAGGATTGATGTCTTCAAAGGAGGTGAACCCTCTTAGGATTGATGTCCAGTTGAGCAGTGCTGGGGCACCTCAGACTAACCAGCAGGTATTGAATTCCCGGTGTAAGATGTCTGCAGCTATGGAAGATCAACTAGCTCAGGTAAAATCAACTATTGATGAAGCGTTGAAGTTTGTACCAGAGCAAGTTCCTGCTGTCCTTGCTAAACTATCGCATGAGCTGCGCTCTAAAGCTGCATCATCGGCATCACCGGTGCATGAGTTGCTGGATTGTATTGCGAAACTGGTAACACCCAAGAGCGGTATGCAACCTACCAGTGGTCTCTCTGATAGTTCGTCTGGCTCCTCTAATGGTAATCTACAAACAGTGAGAGACATAAAAAATAATCATGCATCTGAATCTGCAACAGTTTCAGCTTCAAATTCGCAACATGCTAAATCATCTGGAGCAGTGTCCTGTGATCTACTTCAACTTACATCAGTAATGCATGTAGGGATGCAAATAAAGTAAATTTTCAGACGTAGTGTCCGAGGGTACCCGAGGGCCAAATTTGTGTCCTCCGGACCGACGTTCAGCGTTCAGCACACCAGTAAATTTAGCACACACTGTTTCAGAAATTCAGGTTTAGACAATCACACTATTTCGGGACATGTTCAAGGTTTAACCAAAAACAATTGACAAGAGTCCACCTGCAATATAATTTCAGCAGTTATTTACAACTTAACGATCCCCAACTTAATACTATTGTGTTTTGCCAAGCATCGTACCACACCTCATCTCCTTGTTCCTTCTCATTCTCTCTATCTCTATGTAGTGGGCATTTTATCAAGCAGTTGGCGTGCTCGCCTGCAAGTGCCATCTATGCACCATCCACACACGGAACCAGTGCAAGCGCTACTGCTAGAGTTTCCATGGGAGCCATACGAGCAAGCATCCATGTGATGTATGACCTACATACAGGCACGTACGTAGTAAGTAGTTCCACATGTAAGTAACCTCGATCGAGGACAGCATGGAGACGACTCCTTCAGCTCAAGGCTTCTGCTGCACCGATTGCTGCCGCTGCTCGGGCACCGTGGACTCCGGGCCGACGGAGTTGTGCTTCCCCGGGAAGGGCAGCGCGTCCGGAGCACGCCACGACACGCGCGATCCCCATTTGCCGCCTTGGCCGGGCGTACGTGCGCGCGCGCTTGATGGAGCCACGGGCGATGCGGCCGGCCGCCACGCACCCTGATGGGCCTCTTTGACGGCCTCTTCTCCGGCCGGCGCCACGACGGCGTGAGGATGGGCGACGCGGCGGCGTCGTCGTCGTTGTCAGCGGCGGCGGCCAAGGCCACAGATGACGACGCGGCGTCGGCGTCTGCGTTGGCGCAGCAGTGCAGCGACCGCCTCCCTCCTCTCTCGCCCACCGGCGCAGCTGGTCGGCGCAGACGTGGGAGGGCTCATCTCCATGATCGTGCAGGCCGCGATGACGGCTCAGCAGAACAAGTCGGAATGCGAGCAGCTCGCGCGTCGGGTCCTCATAATCGCGCAGCTGCTGCCGCACGTGCAGGAACCGGAGGCTGCGCAGCCGCTGGCCGGGCTTGGCGACACGCTCCGAGACGCCCACAAGCTCGTCGTGTCGTGCCAAGGGTGGAGCGCGGTATTTTTCGACGCACGCGCAGTCCTTGTCCCAATCCCATCTCCCTACGCCGTCCTTTGATTCTTGGGACTGACGGACCGAGCTACACACGTATACGAGTCAGTTTCTCTAGCCGTATACGAGTCGGTTTCTCCAGCCGTTGGTTCTACAAATACTGCACCGTTGGTGCTACAAATCAACAGGTCAAAAGATCAGTTTCATAATCTACACTTGGTTCTACAAATACTGCACCGTTGGTGCTACAAATCAACAGATCATACCAAGCCTTTGTTGAATAAAAGGATCAGTTTCACACGTGTTACTGCCTTCGGTTCAATTAAATTGTTTGGCAAGTCTGCTTTACATCAGGTGTTTTTGTTAAATGTTTACATATACGACATACTTCAACATGTATAAGCATTATTTTCCATCAATCTCCGCGGACACGGGCTTGGCCCCACCCTCAATGCACTCAAAAAAATATCATGTTTGGCATTACAAATATTTATTTATTTCATGCAGGAAAACATTTGGACCATAATCTCAAATCATGGATGCTAAGGAAAAAAGAAGAAAGAGAGATAGAGAGCGGTATGAACGAATGAGCAAAGAAGAAAAGGAGGAGAAAAATAGAAAATGCCGTGAAGCCTATCAACAAAAGGAAGATTGAGCAAAGACAGCAAAAAGCGCACAAGAAAAACAAAGATATGCAAATATGCAACCAGAAAAGAAGAAAGCAAGATTTAAACAAATAGATGCTCGCCGTCAAATGATACGGAACACACCATCCAAAGACTCAATAGCAATGGAGAATCCTGAATATGTCGCAACTGAACAAAATGTTAGCACTTCTACATTTACATCTAAACACATGGATCATGTGCCAGTGGGAAAAAGGCAAGCGTTGCTACAACATCGTAACGAAGAATTCGCAAAAAGACGGAAACAAACTATTTCCATGTCATCAAAAGAAGATGCTACAACGACGGAAAACTACAATGAAAACAATCAAATTCTACAGCAGCCAGAAGTCACGACTTACGGTAATAATCCTGATTTAATACTCGCATTGCAAGTAAATACAAATATGTCTATACAACTAATCATCTATTCTGGACAGACATCCCATCATCAATGTTTCCAAGCGTCAGAGAAACAGATGCACCAATACAATCATTATACAATGATGATCACAGAAAAGTGGCTTTATGGCCAAACATACCCACCACAAATCTTGCAACAATCAAAGATGTGCAAGCACGAATACAATCATTATGCAATGATGATCACTGTAAGTTTTTAAAATTGCACATTAATACTTTTTATAAAAACATTTAATAAACGATGATAAATTATTAAATAGGTGATGATGGAGTATTATATGAGCAAGAAGCAAGCATTAAGGAAATAAATGCGGCCGCAAAATCAATCTACAACGATGATATCGGTAAGGTTATCAATTACATATATGTTCTTAGGCAATACAAACAAATATATACACTCAAAAATTACAACACAGGTAATGATGGAGTCATATTTGAAGAAGACACGGACGAAGATGAATACTTGTTCACCGGTGAAGGTATGCTTAATACAATTGAAATAAATTTACACAATTATAATACTACTTACTAAATTCAAGATGTTCCATATCAAAACAGAGTGGGGCAGACAATTGGAAATTGAAATCATAGATGATGAGGAAGCTCTCAACCCAGATCCATATGATTTCGTCTATAGCAACATACCAACAAGCTCAAACATGTTCGAAAAAGAAGAAGATTGCAGATTCTGCCATGCAACCAAATTAAAGTATGAAACTAAGGGATTATGCTGCAAAAAAGGACAGATAAGACTAGCCAATACAGTTACTCCACCTGAAGTCATGAGACTTTGGACAAGCAATGACTATGCAAGACATTTTCGGCAAAATATAAGATTTTTCAATGGGCACTTCTCATTTACTACTCTTTACTGCCAAGATTGACAAAGACACGACTGACATGCGAACGGCCGGTATTTACACCTTTCCAGCACATGGTCAAATATATCACAACATACACTCATTTGGTGACAGTGACTCAGAACCAAAGCATCTCGAACTATACTTCTACGACGATGATCCAAGCTTAGAACATCGATACCGCTATTGTCGTGACGAAATATACGAACAAGACAAGCATGTGATTGGAATAATAACAGATATCCTACACGGTAACCCATACTCTCAACAGTTTAGGAGTTTGGGACAAGCCGAAAACCTTGAGGACTATAGACTCATCTTGAACCTTGACTAGAGATTGGACCAAAGAACATACAATGAGCCAATCAATTCGTAGGTAGCTGCAATATGGATTGAAGGAAATGAAAAAAGAGATACTTATGACAGAAATATAATATTACATGGGAACAACAACGAAAAAGAGCTCATTCGATCATATTACGGGTGCTATGACCCATTATTGTATCCTCTATTCTTTCCAAGAGCTGAACTAGGATGGCATAGAAAAATCCCAAAGAGGGAAACACGAGAGGAAGATATTGGTGCTGAAAATATCACTAATGACGATGACCCGGGTAACAAAGAGCATATACTATTATATATTCAAAATTCATTTTTTATATACTACACCCTAGGAAACTAACTTTTTATGTTGCAATGTTTGCACAGATTCATCCAATAGCCTATGGGTAACCATGAGAGAATACTACTGCTATAAATTTCATACACGACCAAGCATATTCAACCCAATTTTACACGGTGGATGACTTTTTCAGCAGTTTGCTGTAGACACATACATCAAAATTGAAAGCTCCAGACTTGATTACATGTGGCATAATCAAAACAAAATAAGAGCTGATCTATACCAAGGCCTTCTAGACTGCATACAAGCCGGAGAACAAAATGGAGATGCGGTCAGAAAACAGAGAGTTCTTGCCTCATCATTTATTGGAGGTCCACGAGATAGACTTCGTCGGTATCTAGATGCTATGGCATTGGTTAGAAAATATGGAAAGTCGGACATATTCCTAACAATGACCTGCAACCCCAACTGGGAGGAGATCACAAGAGAACTAGAAACTGGACAAAAACCACAAGATCGACCAGACATAGTTGTTCGTGTTTTTAGGGCGAAATTACAAGAAATGAAAAAGCAACTATTTGAAAAGTCAATTCTTGGAAAAGTTCAGGCATATATGTAGTAGAGTTCCAAAAGAGGGGATTACCCCATGGTCACTTTTTGCTCATCATGACTGGAAAATACAAGTATATATAGTATGACAGAATCATCTCCGTCGAGCTACCTAACTAGCACAACTATCCGGAGCTATACAAAATGGTAATCAAGCATATGATGCATGGTCCTTGCGGTGCATTGAATAAATTTTGTCCATGCACAAAGAATCGTCCGTCATGCAAGAACAATTATCCAAGGCCATTTAATGAAACTAGATTCAAGGCAAGGACTCCTACCCCATATATAGGAGACGCAACAACGGCAGAACTGAAATGGTCCTCAATTGCGAACTAGATAACAGGTGGGTGGTTCCTTATAATCCCTATCTGTTAAGGATGTTGAACTGCCACATAAATGTTGAGATATGCTCAAGCATTAAAGCCGTTAAGTACCTCTTCAAGTACATATACAAGGGTCATGACCGAGCATCTGTAACTGTAACTGACAAAGCAGACGAAGTCGAAATTGACGAAATTAAGCAGTACAGAGACGCACGGTGGGTAACACCTCCTGAAACACTCTGGAGAATATATGGCTTCGAACTAAGCAAAATACACCCACCAGTCTTGCAACTACAGTTACATCTCCCAAATATGCACATGGTTTCATATCATAACATGAAAAAAATAAAGAACGTTATCGACCGTGAAGGCACAGAAAGATCAATGTTGACTGCGTACTTTGAAGCAAACAGCTTATATGAAAATGCACGTGGCATACTATATAGAGAGTTTCCAAAACATTATAATTGGCAAAGTCGGGAGAAGCTTTGGAAACAGAGGAAGCGAGCCGCTGTGTTCCAAGTTGGAAGGATTGTCTCGGCACACCCAGCTGAAGGAGAACGATACTATCTTCGAGTCCTCCTAAACCACGTGACAGGCGCCACCAGCTATGAAGACCTATGAACAGTCAATGGACAAGTAATGCCAACCTTTCGTGAAGCTGCAGAAAAAAGAGGTCTCATTGAGGCAGATAGCACATTGGATGACTGCATGACAGAAGCAGGATTGTTTCAAATGCCATCATCACTACGAAGGCTATTCGCAACAATCTTGGTTTTTTGCGAGCCCAGCGACGTACGTAGCCTCTGGAACAAACACCTCGAGGCAATGTCAGAGGACTATAGTAGAAATTGCAAATGCAAACACACCATTGAACAAATGGTTTTGAAAAACATCAGAGACATGTTGCACTCAATGGGAAAAGACATAAAATCGTTTTCTCTTCCGAAGATAGACCAACAACACGAGACGACAGATGACATACCAAGGGAGATCATGGAGGAGACCTCCATCGAGGTGGACCATGAGGACACATCTTTGTATAAGAACCTAAACAACGAGCAGAGGGAGGCATATGACGAAATCCTAGCAGCAATTGACCATCAAAGAGGGGGTATATTCTTTGTTGATGGACCTGGAGGCACAGGAAAAACATTTCTTTACAGGGCGCTCTTGGCCACAATACGCGGGCAAGGAAATATTGTTGTGGCGACAGCCACTTCCGGTGTTGCTGCTTCAATAATGCCCGGAGGGAGGACCGCACACTCAAGGTTCAAGATTCCACTCAAAATAGACGATGGGGATATTTATGGATTCACAAAACAGAGTGGGACAACCAAGCTACTCAAAGCAGCATCGCTAATAATCTGGGATGAAGCATCTATGACCAAGAGGCAAACGGTGGAGGCCCTGGACAAAAGCATGCGGGACATAATGGACAAACAAGAACTTCCATTCGGTGGAAAAACAATCGTATTTGGAGGGGATTTTAGGCAAGTGTTGCCTGTTGTCCGAAAGGGAACAAGAGCACAGATAGTAGGTGCATCACTACGAAGGTCCCATCTTTGGAATTCAATGCGTCAATTGAAGCTTGTGCGTAATATGAGGGCTCAAAACCACAAGTGGTTCGCAGAATACTTATTATGCATTGGAAACGGAACCGAGGAGACAAATGAAAATGGTGAAATACTACTGCCTACAAGTATATGTGTGCAAAAAAAGACGGATGACAATAGCTTGGATAGGCACATCGACAGTGTCTTCCATACAGACAATGCTTCCCTAAAAGATCCAAAGTACATCACGTCAAGAGCAATTTTATCCACAAGGAACGATTCCGTAGACAGAATCAACCTAAAAATGATTGATCGGTTCCGGGGGAGGAGATGGTATACCACAGCTTCGATTCAGTAGAAGACGACCCACATAACTACTATCCACCAGAGTTCCTAAACCCTTTCACCCCAAATGGACTGCCTCCACATATGTTGAAGCTCAAAAAAAAAGTCCAATAATACTACTCAGGAACATCGATCCTGCTAATGGACTATGCAGCGACACAAGGTTGGTCGTACGCGGCTTTAAAAAAATACAATTGATGCAGAGATTGGTGGGACAGCACTCTGGAATGCGAGTTTTCCTGCCTCCAATACCATTATGCCCCTCTGACGATGACATGTTCCCGTTCAGTTTCAAGAGGAAACAGTTTCCGGTCAGGCTAAGTTTTGCAATGACAATAAACAAATCACAAGGTCAGACAATACCGAATGTCGGCGTCTACCTTCCTGAGCCGGTTTTCTCACATGGTCAACTATATGTAGCGCTTTCTAGAGCAACCGCGACAGCAAACATTAAGGTACTAGCAGGAACGCATGATGTGAACAACCAGAAGAAAAAAAAACACCGGTACAGTCGACAGATGCACAAAAGGAAAGAAGAATAAGAAGACCAGTACAAGAGGGACCTATGCGAAAAATATTGTCTACAAGGAAGTCCTCACCAAATAGGTAATGCTTAGGATAAACTAAAGTGTTTATATTTCACACACGCTAGGCTGACCATTTGTCCCAGGTATGAAGTTGTGGATAAAAAACATACTGAAACAAACCTGAAAGCTAACCTTTTTCATAGGACCTATTTTCTGCGGCGGCAACCACCAGATCTGTTGGGCGTGAAAGAATTCATTAGAGAGGTGTCAGAGAGAAGATGAAGAGGATGATGTGTTGTGCGTGGAAATGGCGGCTTGATGAGGTTGGGTGATGGAGGTGTTGAGGACAGCAGCGGCATGCCGGAGGGATCGAGAGAAGTTGATAGATGAGATATACGGTCAAGGAACGATAGCTATGTGTGGAGTCTGAACTACTCACGGGAGAAAAAAAAATGACTACGATGAATAGTAAGATTATTTTTTTAGTTTTTTCGTTCAATTTTTTTCTCGGACATTATGAGGCTCTTACAACTCTGCACCACCTGAACGTATATATATACTGTTCCTGAATTTTGTTCATAAACAGCTTAACACAATTGTAAATCTATTGACGAGGTTCTCTGCCACTTAAGACTGGACATATGCTTAAATAGAAGATGCTATCATCATGTGCTTACTTCAGCAAGTTGATATCAGTGCACATCATGATATATTTTTCAAGGGTAACTAGAAGTGGTTAATAGGATACCTCAGACATCCCGCTCTTTGTCCATAAAGACCCATGTTCTTTGCATATGACTGAGCACATCCAATTTGGTGTCCATCTTCAAGAAATATACGGATTGCCTTGGCAAAGCATTTTTGAACATCATTTTTGTTTTTTTGTCACGACTTCCACAAATGTGATTTCATACTAAAATTTTGCGACCTCTTAGACATTTTATCAAAGTTTACCGTAAAAATAATTTCAGAACTTTTTGAACATTTTTTTCGAATTTACTGCTCGGGTATAGAAGAGCACTTGATGTCCATACGACCATCGATTCTCCATCCAACGGACATAAATGAGGGGCAAGGCACCACACTGTTCACCGGTGCCTTGGCTCTGTCAAGGCATTGGACCTCAGTCCGTTTCGGAGGGGAGAAAGGGAGGAGAGAAAGGGGACCTAGACTGCATCGTCGGCTTACAAGGCCCAGTTTTCATAACATCTCCGTTCACCCTTGCACGATATGGTTTGGAAGGTTTGCTTAACACCCTCCCCCCCTTCTGCACTTTTTTGTAGCTGAAAAGACCTAGATGACGCCTAGAGGGGGGTGAATAGGCTATTTAAAAACTTCTTCGGATTTGGCTTGAAACTAATGCGGAAATAAACTAAGAGGGTACTTGTCAAGCACAAATCCTAAATGCACTAGGCACTGCAACATGTATCAACAACACGATCTACCAAGATGGACACAATACAGTTACTAACAAGCACAAGTAAGTTACACAAACTTACTTGAGCTATATCACACGACAAGTAGGTGAACAACACAAGATACTAGATCACACTATATTACACGATATATCAAGGGCTGCAAGTATGAACGTGTGGATATAGAGGGTATGCTTGAATGATTAATCTTGTACAAGAAATGGCCAACACAATATAATGAGCACAAGCAATATGCAATGTATGTATGCTCAAATAACACAAGTAAACCACAAGTAAGGAGTTAGGGTTAAGGATAACCAAGGTCACTGAGACGAAGATGTATCCCGATGTTCACTTCCTTGGAGGGAAGCTAGTCACCGTTAGAGAGGTGGATGTTACCACGAAGGCACACCAACGCCACGAAGGCTCACCCTATTCTCCCTTTGAGATAACACCACGAAGGCGTTTCTCAACCACTAGTGGTAAGCCTTTGAGGTGGCTTCCAAACCCTCACAAACTTTTCCGGGGGAAATCACGCGGATTGATTCCTCTCCGAAGAACTCCTACCTCCTAGGAGTCTCCAACCTCCAAGAGTAACAAGATCACGGGGAATGCTCAAAACTTGCTCAAATCACAAATAGCTTGGGTTGAGAGAAGGAGAGGGAGAAGATCTATCTTTTGATTGGAACAACTCTCAAAGGGGCTCACAAATGCCCTTGGGATCGAAGATTTGGAGTGAGCAAATGTGTGTGAGGTGGAAATGTGTTCTTATGAGGATAAGGCTATGTTAGACAACCCTCTCACGAAGTGGGAGGGGGGTATTTATAGAGGGGAGAGAAAAAGAGCCGTTGGGGACACTTTAAGTCACACAGGGTCCGGACGTCCGACAGTTGTCGGAAGTGTGGGCGTCCGTGAGGAGCCGGACGTCCGTGAGGGGTCGGACGTCCGAGACTTTTAGGCATGATTGGAACTCTTCTGAATTCATCAGCGGTCGGACGTCCGACAGGGGTCGGTCGTCTGAGGCCTGTAGATGTGCCTGAACATATTTGAATTCATCAGCATACGGACGTCCAGAGTGGCCCGGAAGTCCGTGTTATACGCTCAACTTCTACTGGTGGTAGGTTCCGGATTTCCGACGGGTGTCGGACGTCCGGAGCTCGGTCGTCCGGAGGGAGCCGGATTTTCGAGATATAGAACTCAACTTCTACTGGTGCAGGCTTCCGGATTTCCGGGACTTGGCCGGACATCCGGGCCTCGGACTTCCGGAGGTAGCCGGAAGTCCGAGTTATATGGCTCTGATTTCTCTGGTATAGGATTCCGGATTTCCGAACTAGTCAGTCGTCCGGTCCTCGGACGTCCGGAGAAAGCCGGATGTCCGAGGCACTGGTTCTGTTTTCAGATAACAACAAAACAGTGGAGATGTGGCCTGAGCAGAAAGTGATGATGTAGTTTGAGCAAGTTCATCGCAAAACCTGTGATCCCCTCTTAATAGTGCGGGATCCCTAAGGACTCAAGAATCATAAAAGAGTACTGATGATCCATACTTGAGTGTATACTTTTATTCGCTGATCATCACTCCGCACAACTAACGTCAAAGGAACTGATACCTTTGAGTTAGCCCTTTCACCTGAGCTTGATGTTGTTGTTCCTTCTTGGCTCAAGTTGAAACCAAGACATGATGAAGTCTTCAAGTAGCTTTCCCATACACAATGCGGAAAGCCTAGCTTATGTATTTATCTTCATTTGTCCACCATGTGTGAACATCCACAAGAATCAAGCATGTAGTGCTCAAGAATGCTTATCTTGATCTTGTCCTATCCACCATGTGAACATCCACAAGAATCAAGCATGCAGTGCTCAGGAATGCTTATCTTGATCTTGTCCTTGTTAGCACATGATCATTGACAATAGTTTCAATGATATATTCGTGCTGATCCACTTGAACTTGCACACGACAATCTTGATGACGATCACCACTTGACGTCATCCTTCATGGGTTGTATGAGATCTTCCTTTTGACGCAAGCCCAATGGAAACACACCTAACCCCCACATAGGAGTCTCACAAAGACCATGGGTTAGTACACAAACACGTAATGGACAATGCTTACCATACCATGGGATCACTTATCCCTCTCGGTACATCTTATACGCTTTGTGTGTTGATCATCTTGATTTACTCTTTGTCTGAGATCTTGATCAACCTAGTGTTTCTATGACCATTCTTTGGATAATAACTTGAATAACATCTTGGTCAACATATAAACTCCTTGAACCCAACAGATGGACTTCAAGAAGTGTCTATGGACAAGTCCTATAAATATAACTTAAAGCAACCATTAGTCCATAGGAGTTGTCATCAATTACCAAAACCACATATGGAGACATATGCTCTAACAGTAGCCCGGTGCAACGCACGAGCATTTGTACTAGTTGTAAGAAAAACATCTTGACCTGCAGCTCCTGTCATGGTACGATTTCAGCTCATGCAACCGCAATACCCGCAGGAATAGGTGCCACGGTTGGGGTCGAGGCCATGTTCGAGAACTCCAGATCGACGGTTGTGTACGCACGACAGCGATGGCGACCGGCGCCAAGAAGATGCGGCGCATGGGAAGAAGAGGAAGGAAGGAGAGGGGAAGCTCGTGGACATGGTGGTTCACCTGGGGCTATCGGTGGCCACGACGACGAGAAACGGCGGCGGCGGTGATTGCAATTTCTCGGTCTGACCGAGCGGCTCGGTTAAAGACCGGACCGACATTTTTTAAGGCCGAATATCGCAGCCCGGACCGACCAGTTTCCCTACCAGTCCTGAACGGGCGACGAGCGGGTCCAAAAGCCTGCTCGTTCTGTCCAGCCTGAGTTGTCACCTACTCCCTCCGTTCCTAAATATAAGTCTTTCTATATGTTTTACTAGTGAACTACATACGGATGTTTATAGACATATTTTAAAGTGTACATTCACTCATTTTACTTCGTATGTAGACGATTAGAAATCTCTTAAAAGACTTATATTTAGGAACGGAGGGAGTAGGTTCCATTTACTCTTGCCGTGTTAATTTTTATGGCAAGAGAGAGATTTCCATGTGTAACTAGAGAAGTAACTTCAGGGGTCACCATGGACCGAGGAAGAATCTTGGGGACAAATGTCATAGCTATAGAAATCAACATATAGAAGATATATACACATAATAACTATTCATCAATCGTTGCACTTCAGGGGTCTAAAAGGGAATAAATTATTATGTGCAACAGTGTAGTATGTTCTTAATCGCCCATGATCGAGTGGCTGACGAAAAAAACAAACATACACTTGGCTAGCGCCAACGAGATCAGGTAAATAAAGCATTCATGTAAATAATTGCAGTGAGGTATTGTTATCGAATGCAGAATATTATCAGTGACAGCGAGCCTACCGTCCTGGACCCTGAAAAGGCATTCCTGGATTAGACATTTACTGGCATAATTATGGACAGATGTGGCACCACCATGACGATGAGAAATCATCTAACCGAACTGAATATTTAGTTAGCGATGGTTCCACTCGATCTATTTGCCTAGGAACATTACTTGGTGCATCCTTAGTGATTCTGTGGCGACGGAAATTGACAGCTTTCTGAAAGACGGAACGAAGGGCGTCCAAACCAAATGAATCAAAATATAATATGTAGCACATAATTTTCTTCCTCTTGACAAGGACATGATCCTACGAGAATAACTATTTTTTAGAGGAAAGGGCTCCTTACCCCGGTTCCATTGCATTCAACGAAACCAAATCATAGATACAAAGTTGTTAAGGATCGCCCAGCGCTAGCTAGAATACTGCCACAGCTGAAACTCTAAGCAGAGCACAACCATCGCAAGAGTAAACAGTATTCTTGAGACCGCACCCATGGCTTGAAGATATCCATGGACATCCTGAAATGATTTACTATGGCTCGCAGGGGTAGATGTCTTCAGCGTAGCGTTTCTTCACGTGCTGCGAGGAATCAAACGGCAGTGCGTCCTTGCAATGTGGTCCACAGAAGCCTTAGGACTGGCACCTGGCCACGCAAAGCTTTTGCAGCAATAGCCCATGGTGAATCAGCCTGGGTGTGGCAGTAGCACACAACAACACACACTCTTGGATGTGATTAATTCCCGGCGCCTTCTATTCTCATCTCGATCGATCAAAATCATATATCTGATGTGTATAGACACGAGTAACAATGCACGAGATATGGCCGGCCGATTCTTAGATTATAATATAAAATGAAAAATAAGCTATATTCACCATTTGCTCGGAGGAGCCTTGCTCCTTATATAAGACAGCTGGGTGGTAGGCAGTGACATTAAAACACCCGTGGTCCTCTGGTTCTTAAGGAAGACATTTATTTCAGTTTTGAACTCTGTACCGTGATAAAGAAGACACACCATTGATATAATTAGGACAAGTTACGTTTGTGAGAATAACAAAAGGGTTGATAAAGGGTTGAAATTCCATCTTTCATCCTCTATTTTCATTTTCTATTTGCTTGGAGCCAAACCAAAAACTTTGTTCATTGATAAGGATTTCGGCCTTAATTTCGATATCTCTAGTGTATAGAGTCATTTCAAACAATTCTCGCCATTGTACTTCTCATGGAATATGAACGCCCGTTTAATTAACACATGTACGTTGGTGTTTTCACTTGGGCTCCCATAACTTACACTTTCAATTGTGTGGTAATAGTGTGAGTAATATAAATTTCCATGACTGCATGGGCAACTAGCAAGAAAAACTACTTAGCAGTACTCCCTAAAAAAATTCCTTAGAAGTAGTAACGGCGAAGAATTGAATTCTCTCGTAGTGTCGAATGTCATTGTTCACCCCTAAAAAAAGATGAATGTAATTGTACGGGAGATGAAGTGTGGCACGCAAGTGCGGGTGCACCAAGCCCGTCGGGCGTGCTTTTTCTTTTGGCTTCCCATTTTTAATCTTTTATATTTTTGAACAAAAAATTCTAAAAGACTCATATTTTGTTTCTCGTGATGAAGGCTTTCAAATAAGATTTATTTTAAAAATGTTTTGATGAGTCTATACAAATTTATGAAGTTTTAACTTTCGACACTTAGTACGAAATCGACCGACAAAAACACAACTTTAGTACGTGCGTCCAACAGAAAAGGTAACTTAAAATTTCAACTCTCGACCCCTCCTCCCACCCCTCGCGTCACCTCCCCTGGGCGACGCCATGGGACCCAGACCCTAGCACCGCTAGGTCGCTCCCGTCTCCTCTGATGTCGCCGCTGCCATCGGCCTAGTCCGTGGTGGCGGCAGGCCCGAAACCAAAGCGTTAGGGCGGGTGGTGTGTTGCGGGATCTCAAGGAAGCGGCATGGGCGACTCCGGCATTGAATCCACGAGCATGAGGTAAGGCGGCTCCCCTTGCCTATATGGCGGCGGCCAGATCCATAGTTGGCATGGTGCTCTTCCCCTCGGTGGAGTCTATGCCTAGAGATGGGTGGACAAAAGCCGCGAATGACATGGTTTTTTCCAACTGGCAGCATGTGGAGGACCGGTGAGGTGCGGCTCGACGCTCCCTGTCGGCGTACCGACGGCAACTTTAGTCTTCATAGCGAGGCTCCGTACGTTTCGGTCATCTGCGAGATCGGGGGGGGGGGGTGACTTCCTGTGAAAATTGCGACGACTATGGTTATGGCGGACGACCGCGGCGTGTGTGACGTCGTTCCCTTCTCAACGCATTGTTGTTGCAGGTCGTGACACCTGACTCGTGATGCTCCGAGGAGAACCCTGGATCTAGGTCTACCAAATTGGGTGATAATGGCACTTCTGATGCCGTTGTCCCTTCTGGGGGCATCGTTTTGGAGCACGTGTTGTTTGAAGGGGAAAAGAGGAGGAGTAGTGTTACATCTGCCACAAGGCCGACGGCAGCCTGGCGGCATGGCGCAACAAAGGTTCGGTGACGGGTGCGTGTGGACGGATATGTGCAGGATGGTGGCATTGTCTAGCATCATAGTTGTGTTGATGGTAGGCCACGCAAGGTCAATGCCTCAGATCCTGCTCTCGAGATGGATCGGTGGAAGATGGCGGCGGCAACCTCTAAGAGTGGGCCAGTCCGGTGTGTGACCCAGTCCCAGTACGTGGCTGGGTTGGGGCATCCGGCTTTATATGTTAGACTTTGGTGTGATGTCTATTTGGTATTTGGCTCGCCTATTAGACACCCTTTCATCAATGGGATAGGAGTAGCAACAGATGTTGCCTAGATGGTTGCTTCACGATTACTGATATATTATTCTGTATGATCTTTATGAATAATTTATAAAATAACTGCATGCATTGTCCAGATGAAAAGACCGGGGTATATCCTCCTTTTCCCAAAAGAAATTCTGAAAAAAAATCTGAAACTTTAGACAAGCGATCGTGACAACCATAAATTTAGGATGCACAATCACAAGTCTTAAAGATAAAAACTTAAAACTTTTTGTGGCCTCGTGCGGGATCCAAATACTTTGCGGATCGCGAGGTAATTGGGCGGCCGAGCAAGGATATGGCGGGTGCGTGCTTCCACATCTGTGTGCCCCTGTAAATATCCGGTCATTGTTCGGCTAAGCTAATGTCATTTCTTATTTCAATCAACAAAATTCATGCCATGTGATTTCTCGCGGCAATAGGGGGGCGGGGGTGTGGAATCCATCATTTTTCAAATTTCTGCAACCACGGCCCAGCAACATCAAGATCACATGAATGAATCAAAGTATAACAGTCCGGAATTTGCTTGGTCTTAGCCTTTGGCTAGAGTACGTGTGAAACTTTGGATAGCCTTAATTCCCGGTGCCTCATATTCTCATGTTTATCAATTCAATACCTCTAACGTGCATTGACGTGAAAAATAAGGCACGAGATATCACTACACGGTTCTAAGGCAGAAAGGTAAAAATGAGAAACAGGCAATTCATGATTTGCTTTGGGGGAGGCTTGCTCCTTATAGAAGACATGGGTGCAGCCAGTGACATCAAGTGATTTGTCCTCTCTTAGGTTAAGAGTTAAAATACCATTGGGTAGGTTACGGACTATGAGGAGTTTTATTTCCGGTTTGAAGCTCGTACCAGGAGCAAGATAGAACATCTTGTAAACATAGTGCACTGTAACGAAAATCATGAAGATAAAATCTAATGGTTGCCATTCCGATCCGTCCTCATAGAGAAAAAGAACGAGCCATCAAGTAACATCACACGAATATAAGATTGGTGGTCCACGGAAATTTTTGATATCAAATACTATTTCCATGGAGAAACCGGGATTACGACATACACCTTTTTTTCGTCCACACACTCACTTGCGTGTACTTGAGCTAGCCTCGCTAGAAAAAGAAATTGCATGACACATACAACGTGTGTTCATGTCATGGAAGATCGACATACCATCATTAGCACTAGGACCAGGTAAGATGTGAGAATCACAAAGTGATGATAACGTAGTTGGTGAACTAGTTGGGTGTTGTGTTAGCAATTCTGTGAGTGAAGAAAGCGAGATGGCCCGGAGTTAACGTCGGATGGGGCAATGAACAGGAAAAGGAACGTAAGGTCGGTTCCCATGTCGTCTTGGTCCGGCTGTGCAATGTCACAACCACCATCAAGAGGGGTGCATGAAGGAGGCAGCGCCAGTGGAGAATTCTGGCGAGCTGGCCCCATTGACAGGTAAGACAATAATTTCTCATTATATAAGTATTTAACAATACTTTCTTCGTCACAGTTTAGAAGGCATGGTTAAATTTACGTGTATTTCCATAATAGACAAGGTTTAAGACGCATTGCATTTACTCTTAACAACTACTCCCTCCGTTTCATAATATAAGTCTTTTTAGAGATTTCACTAGAGGACTACATACGGATGTATATAGACATACTTTAGAATATAGATTCATTCATTTTGCTCTGTATGTAGTCCCTTAGTGAAATTGATTAAAAGACTTATATTTAGGAACGAAGGGAGTAATTAATACTCTGTTGTATTACTTTTATATGCATGTGTAGTATGAACATTGTTAAGGAAATCGGTAACTGGTAGCTGCTCGGTCAGCTTGGGAGTCGTGACTAATCGATGAATCATCCTATTAACTGGATTAATCAGTCGACCATTAATCGGTAGATTAAATAGGAACTTGTGAACATATTATAGTTTTTTATGTATTATACCCTGCTCTCATCCTCTAAGCTATGCGGTATACCATAATAGGGTACTGTTTGATCAAATCCTAGCTATTGAGGAGCGAGAGGAGGATGGGAGAGGTTACATGCCAAAAAAATTGGGCCTTTTGGCCCACGAGTTAGTAGGCCAACTAAGATTACTCGTCCTCACAACCTAGTAATCGGTCTAACATGCCATTTAACCGGCCTGACAAGCCATTGAATCAGCCCGACAAGTTAACGTGATTAATAGGTGTTATTCGAATTGGTCACCCAATGAATAGCGATTAACGGGCCCATTAACTGATTAATCAGATGAATTCTTGAACAGTGAGTATGAATGATATTTTTCAGGCCATCTCACAACCAATCAATAATCACCTAGGTTCTAGAGAATTTTGAAGCACGCCTTCTAGACCGTGACGGAGGAAGTAAGATGGCAGGTAAATTTTGGTGATTGCAATACAAAAACTTAATAAGATATTCATGCACTAACGTACTAATAGACTTAAAGTCATGCGCAAATCTAATAGAATGTTTATATTCCTGTTGCAACGCATGAGACAATAATTATCTAGTGAAAAGAAAGTTGTGGTGATCCTAGACATTTCCTTGCTCAAGAGCGGAGAGGACGAAAAGGAAGATTCTCCAAGGGATGGTCATCAGATCACCAAGGCAATCTTTTTACAATTGTGGTGATCCTAGACATTTCCTTGCCGACCGCCCCCAGCCTGGATGGACGGTTCCCACCTAAATCTGCATAATAACCATATTTAAATTTGGAACTCTAATTTTAAAATTATGCATTCACAATATTTTTGGCGTGAGTGACGTTTATATATCCAATAGCTATGCCAAATAGAAGTTGAAATGTTTGCACGCATTTGCTAAACATCAGATATACCTGATTTTATTTTTATACTTTTGCGCGAGAGTGACATTCTGCTTCGTGCAAGGCCGAAAGGCGGAGACTGATCGAGTGAAGGCAAGCCCGAGCCATGTATAAGATGAACCTGTCATGGTGCGATCGTGGTTGTTGGATACTGATCTGATGGCCAGGAAAGAAGTGACCGTCGTTGTTTCCTGATGTTTAGGCGCTCCCATATTTGTATGCACACATATTAGGGAATCGGAGTTCTCACATTCTCCCATAATTGTATGCACACATATTAACACATATTTGTATGCACACATATTAGGGAATCTGAGCCTTGAAAGACTAATTTAGTTTCTAGAGAATCTGCCTTTTTTTCGCGGGGAATTCTAGAGAATCTGCTATGGCTGCTTTACGAAGGTTATTATTACTTTCCATCTACTACTGGGCACGGCACGTCCGATCGATCTGCATCCAATCCCAGCATCAAATCGTGTCTGATGGGATTTGAGAAATACTTGTACTAGAATCGAGTAAATCGGGTGGCCAAATCTCCCGTCATGCATGCTAAATTAAGGGAGGATTTTTTCCCGAAAGGTAAGGTAATTAATTAACGAGCGTTGCTACCATGCACATGCACTCTATAAAATGGAGTCTCTTCCTATAACGCTAATCACATCCCATATCCCATAACACGTAAATTAACCAAGGCCTTCAACCACGTACGTCCTATCCCTTCACCGTCAACACCACCAATTCATCTAATCATCATCCGGCCTACTCCTAGATCATCAGATGAGGACTACCCTGATCTTGGCGCTGATCATGGCCGTCTCCTTCCTCGTGCTGGCATCTGCAGGTATATATCGTCGTCGTTTGCCCATTTGATCTATTATATACGTATGCATATGCATAATATGCTTGTGATGATCCATCTCAACTATTCTTGATGCGTGCGTGCGTGCAGATGCTGGGCAGAGTTGCAACACGAAGATCATCTTCCCGGCGGCGTGCGACCCTGACCTCTGCGAGGAGCTGTGCGTAGCCTCCGCCCTCGTGCAGGGCGGCCCGTGTCGTCCGCGCCAGGGTGACGCGCCGTGCTTCACCAGCCAGTCCGCATGCGTCCCCGACGGCTGCAGTTGCACCGTCTGCTTCCTTAACTAGTTCGCAGCTAGCTCCTCTCGCGTGCCTCTCTCTACGATGTAGAGTAGTATATGTTCAGTCATTATTCAGTGCAAGTGTGTGAAACGAAACGGGGTAATAACATGAATGCCGTGCCTATATATATGGTGTTCAAGTGTGATGTTTTTGTCATGATAAATGGCATGTGTTTTGTGCTCGCTTATTGTGTGACGGCGTTGGCATCGTCGACAGCTTCTCTCTCTCTCTCTCTCTCACTGGTAGAAAAAGAGGCTTCCGTCCAGCCCCATAAGTCGCGAAACTGTAGGAACCGCGACTAATGAATTCTTTAGTCGCGGTTTGGAAGACGAACCGCGACCAAAGTCCTGGGCCCAGGGCGCTCGGTGGCCAGCTGGTGCACGTGAGGGGCTTTAGTCGCGGTTGGCCAGGCCAACCGCGACTAAAGGTCTTTAGTCGCGGTTGGCCACGCCAACCGCGACTAAATCTCATCCCCTATATATACCAGTTCAGCACACTCACTTAGCCATTGGGTGCCACTTCTCTTCACAAGCTTCACAAGGGGGTGTAGGTTTGCTTTTGGTTCCTCTTATGCACACAAGGTGTTTGATGAAATGCCCCAAGAGCGTGAAACAAACATGATATGAAGTGTTGGAGCCACACTTTCCTCATTTATTTTTTCCTCCTCGATCGCGGTTAGCAACTTGAACCTTTCATGCATGTGTGTCATTGATAAAATATGCATGTGTGTTGTTCATTGTTTAATTTCTATTGTTTATAGCTAGTTAGTTTAACAAATGCATGATGGTTAATTATATATTTTATATTATAATAATGCAGATGAATCGGCAATGGATGTACGGTAACCGACTCTCCAGAGTTCACTACGGGTTTGAAAGATTTCCTCGTAGTGGCTAATGCGAACAAGCGAAGGGTTTTGTTATCTGTCCATGTGTTGACTGTAAGAATCGAAGGGTTACTCTTCCTCAAGAGAAGTTCACCTGCACCTGCTTGGCACGGTTTCATGCCAAGCTATAATTGTTGGACCAAGCATGGAGAAAGAGGGGTTATAATGGAAGAAGATGAAGAAGGGGATGATTTCATCGATGAAAGCTATCTTGCTCATTTCGGTGATACTTTCATGGAGGATGTGAAGGTGAAGGGGAAGGTGAAGGGAAGGTGAAGGTGAAGAAGAGGCACGTGATGAGACCGTTGATGATCTTGGTCGGACCATTGCTGATGCAGAGAGCTGGAACTCGAAAGGAGAGGGAGAATTTGGATCGCATGTTAGAGGATCACAGAAGTCGTTGTACCCGGATGCGATGATGGTCTGAAAAAGCTGGGCTGCACTGGATTTGCTGAAATGGAAGGCACAGGCAGGTGTAGCTGACTCGGCATTTGAAAACTTGCTGAAAATGTTGAAGAATATGTTTCCAAAGAATAACAAGTTGCCCGAGCGTCACGAAGCAAAGAAGGTTGTCGACCTCTAGGTTTAGAGGTTACGAAGATACATGCATGCATCAACGACTGCATCCTCTACCGCGGTGAATACGAGAATTTGAATGAATGCCCGGTATGCCTTGCATTGCGTTATAAGATCGGGCGATGACCCAGTGACGATGTTGAGGCGAGAAACCCGGAAGAGGTTCCGCCAAGGTGATGTGGTATGCTCCTATAATACCACGGTTGAAACGCTGTTCGGAACAAAGAGCATGCCAAGTTGTTGCGATGGCACAAAGAGGACCGTAAGTCGGACGGGAGTTGAGACACACCGCAGATGGAACGCAATGGAGAAAGATCGACAGAGAGTTCAAAGATTTTGCAGCTGACGAAGGAACATAAGATTTGGTCTAAGTACGAGATGGCATGAATCCTTTTGGCGAGCGAGCTCACCATAGCACTGCCCGTGACTCTATGCATCTACAACCTTCCTCCTTGGTTGTGCATGAAGCGGAAGTTCATTATGATGCCGGTGCTCATCCAAGGTCCGAAGCAACCCGGCAACGACATCGATGTGTACCTAAGGCCATTAGTTGATGAACTTTTACAGTGTGGGCAGACTGGTGTCTGTGTGGGATGAGCACAAAGAAGAGGAATTTGACACGAGCGTTGCTTTCGTAACCATCAACGATTGGCCTGCTCTTAGTAACCTTTCGGACTGTCAAATAAGGGATACAATGCATGCACGCACTGCTTACATGAGACGAAAGTGTACATTTGCCAAATTGTAAGAAGAACGTGTACCTTGGGCATCGTCGATTTCTTCCGAAAATTCATCCAGTAAGAAAGAAAGGCAAGCATTACAACGGCAAGGCAGATCACCGGCCGAAGCCTGCGGAACGCACTGGTGCTGAGGTATTTGATATGGTCAAGGATTTGAAAGTCATCTTTGGAAAGGGTCCTGGCGGACAATCAGTTCCGAAGGGAGCTGACGGGCACGCAGCCATGTGGAAGAAGAAATCTATATTCTGGGAGCTAGAATATTGGAAAGTCCTAGAAGTCCGCTCTGCAATCGACGTGATGCACGTTACGAAGAATATTTGCGTGAACCTCCTAAGCTTCTTGGGCGTGTATGGGAAGAAAAATGATACAAAGGAAGCACGGCAGGACCAGCAACGTTTGAAAGACCCTGATGACCAGCAACGGCAGGATCAAGAAGATGATATCTCTTCTTATCTGAACCTTGACGGTGAAGATGAAGGGCGCCGTCAGCAAGATGATGCCGAACAAACGTCGATAAACGACGATCTTCAAATGGAAGTAGCAACCACCTCCGGCGCCGAGGTATATATATACATTGAGCCTCTGGTGATACAAACTAACTGATTTGAATAAATATGTGTGTACTAACGCGCGCGACTCTCTTTCTTATTTTAGCCCTCGGCCGGATCGTCGAAACAATCGAGTACGTCGTCAAAGCGTGGCGCAACCAAGACGATGAAACAAGGAGAAACATGCACCATCGAGGTTGTCGACAGTGCAACCGGCAGGCCGCTGGAGCCCCGCAAGAGCGCCACCAAGTTTGTCAGCCAATGCGGAGCCGTTGTTAGAGACAACGCTCTGATCACCGTCCGGGAGTGGAATAAGCCAAAGAAGGCACGAATTGCTGGTTTCACTTTTGTCGATAAGAGAACAAAAAAGATTGCTTCAAGAAGCTTATGGAACATTTCGTTCTACCTCCGGAATACAACAAATTCGATGCGGAGGGTAACAAGATTGAGGAAAACAAGGAGAGGAGGAGGCTAGTCAAACAGTTCGCTCTTCATAAGATGGCCGACGCATTCCGGAAATTCAAGCAAAATCTAGCCCATGACTTTGTCAAGCAGAACAAGACTCCGGATTTCAAAGGACAATATGAGAAACTGAAACATGATTGGCCAGAATTTGTGAAGCAAAAGAAATCGGAGCAGTTCATTCAAATATCGAAAAAAATAAGGAAAATGCGGCTAAGAAGGAGTACAATCATATTATGGGGCCAGGAGGGTATCGCATTTGGGTGCCTAGGTTGGAGAAGATGGAGAACGAGCTGAGGGCGCGAGGAATCCGTCAGTACGGAGGATGGGACCAAAGGGCCAAAAGCTGGTGGTACGGGCATGGGGAACGCTGAACCCGGAGCAGGAGTGTGTTTACGGGGCAAATTAATTAAACCCACCCAAGCCCTTATTGACGCAATGAGGATGCTCAAGAGGGAAGATCAAGTTCAACGAGAGAACGACGCGCGACAAAAGCCCTCGGAAATCCCGAACACGGAGGACGTGTACGAGGCATGGGGCACATTCGTGGAAAATAGGGTTCCCGACGATGACCCGTCGGTTACGACGAAGAGAAAGATGGATCGGGAAGCGATGTTGTGGCGCGGTTGGCATCGGAAATGGATGTGATGAAGAAAACCATGAGTGTACTAGTAGCGAAAGAGATGCAGCTGGGTGCAGCATGAAGATCATCCAGCGGATCTCGGAAGCCAGCAGCGGAGAAGCAGCGTGGCTTCCACGGAGGGCCCATCGGCTGGTGCGAGATGCACCGACGATCGAAATTACTGCACCGGAGCCTCGGTGGTCGAATTACTGACACGGGGCCTCCTCGCTACCCCGTGGACGATATAAAGGAGATGAAACAATGTCATCGTATTATCCTATCGGGAACATGTCCATGAAGGTAGCCATCGGCAGTGCTTTACCATGTTTACCGGAGCACTCCACCACAACAACCCCATTCAAGATGGCTATGCTCGTGTCACGGTGGAGGACATAGTCCAAGGGTTTGAGGACCGGAGATTGACATTGCTACACCGAAGGGGAGAAAAGACTTGGAGATGTCAAGCGCCATTTCATTCTATGGCAAAAGAAGTTTATCAAGTTTCCGGCGAGGCGCCAAGGACAACAAGTCCACCCCTACGGTGGTGGTGGTGGCGGTGGCGGTGGTGGTGGTGGTGGTGGTGGTGGCGGTTCACCTACACCTCCGTCACGTCGCCCGCCCCGATCCTACACGTCCGCGGTGATCGACGCCACCCCGTCCCGTCCGGCGGTGATCGACGCCGCCCCAATCCACCTCCGGCAAAGAAGCGAAGCAGTCCTGGATTATTAACCCGGACCCTTATGTACCTAAGACCACAAAGGTACGGAGCCATCACGAAGCCTCTCCCCACAAGGCCTTGGGAACGTAGTGCCGAGGAAGCCGCGGGCGGCTGCCGATCATGAGAAATGGAAGGCGGACTGCAAGAAGAAAAGAGAGCCCGAGCCCAAGCCGTATTTTCGATGAGCAAAGAAGTGGGCTAAGTCATTTTTGAGCACACCGTCCCAAGCCGCGAAGAATCTGCCTGACGACTATGCACGTGAACTTCGTGGGAGGCATTCATGTTGAAGGAGAAGAAAGAGCGGCGGAGAACCGGAGAACAAAGCCTTGGAGGAGGCCGAGAAAACGGAATTAGAAAGTAAAAAGCGGAAATGAGTTGCCCAGCTCGGGAACAAAGTAAACAATCGATTGCCCGCTTATAGTGAAAGCCGCCGTCGGATGACCCCGATATCATAGCAGCTGCGGACATGGATTGATTAACGAGTGCCGAGAACAAGCGGCCAACTTAGGTATTACTCTTCGTGAAATGTTAGGCCTTGATGAGGCGCCGGTGAAGGAGGTAGTAATTACATATGTGAAGAATGGGCCTCTCTCGAGCTCGCGAGAAGAGGATCTACCTCCACAAATGAAAGGTCTGCGAAATGGTACAAGGGTTACATAAAAATAAAAACGCCAAAGAATATATTTATGCGGAAGTTAGATATGAGCATCACTTCAAACATTACTATGTACAAATTCATCCGAGTGAATTGTTCCAGCTTTTCAATCTGCGAGCTCAAACAAATCTATCATCGGTTGCTACGTTACGAAGTGATTTATTTCTACCCCATCTCGTTCATATTGCCTGCACTATATATATGTCGTAACTATATTGTTGTGTCCGCTATTATACATGCAGAATGAAGATTAAGGAATGCGAGTAAGGAACATCCATGATGTTGGGTTCATTGACCCACACATCGTTAATGGATATGTGTTGGAGCATCACCCGCCGACATGGAGGCGGACTGGGGCATTTCTTACAAAGCAGGAACTCAAAAGTGATATTCTATTTCCTTACCATTTTGGGTGAGTGTTTCTGTCTTGAGCACATTCTCTTTTGTTTACTCCATGCATGGTATGTGGCCGGCTAATCGATGAGTTATGCATGACGATCTGTGCATGTATCGTGTCCGCAGTTCCACTGATTCTGCTAGTAATTAAAGTTGACACCTCGAATGTCTCGTCCACGACTCTCCGAATATGGATCCAAAGCTTTGGGGCGGCATGAAAAGAATGCTGCAGAAGTAATTATTTTCATTCATTTGCGCTCTATATCGATCGGCCTATTTCGTTCATTTCCTAATATCAAGTAACTAATAACTCTCTTGTTCATTTAATTTTCTTTGCCTCGTAGGGTTTGGAGACGGTTCGTAGATACAAAGGTTGGTGAATTCAAAAGAGCTAGAATTCAAAAGGTCAAAGGCTAAGAATGGTGGGGATATTCAGCCGCGGGGACCAATCTATGTGGATACTATGTCATGAGATGATCCGGAGATACACCTCTAAGCGGGTTCGAGTGATACCAATGCTCGGAGGAATAACCTCGGTGATGCTTAGTCCAGAGCTCGCTTCGACCACTTCAAGAGGAACTAGCTGGATGGTTCGGAGGAAGTCCTCCATCCTAAAGGAGAACACCATTACGAGGACGTAGAACTTTATATGCATTAAATTATGTATGGAAACTTGTTCAAAATTGTATATGGTCATCCGATGATATTGAATATATATTGTATATTCCTCTTGAATTCTTTTTGGTTCTAATTTCAAATTTGTTTGAAATTGTACATTCATATGCATGTATGTAGTACCGTAGAATATGTGAAACTCCTTCAAAATTAAAATAAAGCACAAAAGAAATAAAACAATACAAATTAAACAGAAAACAGGTTTGGGGGCTAAAACCTAAACTCGTGCGCTTTAGTCGCGGTTGTCCATAAGAACCGCGACTAAAGGTCCTCCGCCCGACGCTCGGCGCCACGTGGAGCGGGCCTTTAGTTGCGGTTCTTAAGCAACCGCGACTACTGGGGCCTTTAGTCGCGCCTATTTGGTCGCGTTGCGCAACCGCGACTAATGGCGATCGAACCGCGACCAAAGGCCCTTTTCCACCGTCTCTCTCTCTCTCTCTCTCTCTCTCTCTCTCTCTCTCTCTCTCTCTCTCTCTCTCTCTCTCTCTCTCTCTCTCTCTCTCTCTCTCTCTCTCTCTCTCTCTCTCTCTCTCTCTCTCTCTCTCTCTCTCTCTCTCTTTGTGCGTGGCGCCGCTTTGAGGAGGGCGCCGCACATGCTTCGGTGTCGACTCATCACATCCTAGGGTTTGAAGAGCGAGTGTGCCAAGAGTTTGGTTGATCGTTGATGAAAGTGTACGTGAGTCGGGTTTAGACTCTCATGAGACGGTTTGGTTCCTATGTATCGTTTTGAATAGGTGCACATGAGCATCGCCAACCCCGGCTGCTCGTTGATGGTGGAATTTACGTTTTGTGTGAAGTTGTTTATTTTGTGTGAACAGAGGTGTGGTGGGTCCAATTTCAATTATCATCAGCCCTAGTATTGGTTTAACATTCAATGATAATATTGGTTCCATTTTTACTACCTATGTATCGGAAAATTAGGTTTAGCACCACAACAATTTGATTCGTAATCAATATGCTTTTTTTGTGGCATTCTCTCTATATTTTTGCACCAGCATACAAAACATATACATGATAGGCTGTGCTTGTTAGAGATCATGACTAATTCTAAGATGTAATGTTCTTAATCGAACAGTTTTTTGTTGGTTTTTCTAGTGTACCTATGCGTATAAAAAAAGGACACACCAAACGAAACGGTTACGTATGCAAACAACACGTAATAGAAGTTCTTTTTAAACTAGATGATGCTCCGCGCGTTGTAGCGAGAATCATGGTAAAAATATGTGAATAAATGGTAGAAGAAAAAAATAATGCAAAAAGAAATATAAAACTTTCTTACATGACTTAATCCCCTGGGAAAATTAATGAATGAGGTGGTTTGTTTTGTATGAAAAGATTAATGGGAAAAGTAACGTATTACTTCATGCATGACTCGATGATGTGACATTGTTGTATGAAGAAAAAAATTAGCTAGTATGTTGTAGCTATTTAAAAATAAAGGATGCATGTCCATAGGGCATACATTATCTATATTCATAATTATGATGCTACAAAAAACAAAAGGAATACAAGTGGTTGTACTGTTGCATATCATACTCACTCACTGCAACTATCAAGCATCCATGATCTTCGTTGTCACCGGGCAAGGAAAGCATCAAGCAGCTGGTCTACGCCTTGGTGCTGAAGAAGTGCGTATCCATTAGGCATTAAGAACAACTTCAACGCACTGGCCCATTTCGTCTGCACGTGTCCGTTTAGATCAAATCAGACACAAAAATCGGGTCAACGCGTCGATCCAAATGAAAGTGAGACTCCTCATTTTTTAGACATTTAGCAATAATTATTTAGCTCGGTTCGTCGCGGGTATTGACCTTATATGTTTTCATCTTTTTACCTCGGTTTTTCATACAAAATGTATATTGCTTAGAAAAATATGAATACAATTTAAAATTCTTAAAAAGTGGGTTGCTATATTTTAAAAGTGTAGGAACATTTTTAAAAGCTACATGGACATTTAAAAAAAACATGAACAAATTGCATGGACTTTTTTAAAATATGTTTAAAATTTTATTAAAGGCATGGACATTTTTTAAAGATGATCTTACCATGCATTAAAAAAAACTATGCATTGACTATTGAAAAAGATACTCATAGGGTATTTCAAAAATAATCATTGTATATGAAAAAGTAATTAAACCGAGGAAAATAAAATAAAAATAAAAAATAGAATTAAGAAATAAAAGTAAAATTAAATTAAAGGGAGTACTGAAAAAAAAAAGATAGATATCCAAAATAATAGCCGGACGAATTATGAAAACCGGAGAAACCTAATACATTGTGAACAAAATAATAGCCGAACTATCAAGCATCCATGATCTTCGTTGTCACCGCGCAGCTGGTCTAAGCCTTGGTGCTGAAGAAATGCCTATCCATTTGGCACTAAGAGCATTAGGAACAACTTCAACGCACTGGCCCATTTCTGTTGTGTGTAAACCGGAAAGAAAACCGGAGAAACCTAATACATTGCGTACCAGGCGCCACTTGTGTGTAAGTGGGCCGGCCAAGTAGCGCGCATATGTGCGTTACAAAATAAGTTGGCGGGTATTTGACGCTAGGAAATGCGGGAGGCCCATTTCGGGCCTGTTACGCCAATTGTCAGCCAGACTGGTACTGTAGTGCCCCTGGCCCGAGTTTGTTTTCCCCTTTTTCTGTGTTTTTTCTCTTGGGTTATCTGTTTTTCTTCATTTCTGGACGGAGGGAGTAGACTTAAACATTTTTTGAAATGCACACTGAACTTTCTAATGGCACGAAAAAAAAATTAAGCTACGTTATCATTTTGTGAAATTGCAGAGACATGTTTTTAACATGTCACAACCATATTTGTGAAACGTGTGAATATTTATTTAAAATGTCACGTACATTCTTTTTGAATGGTAGTACTAAAATAATTTCATAGTAAGCACATAAATGTTTTACATCTTATTTTTAAAAACATTTCACATATATATTCTTTGAAAAAGTGAACTATTTTTTAAAAATTGCACATACATTTTATACAAGTATGCAAACATTATTTAAGTTGTATAAACATTTTTAAATGACACGGACATCCCGTTGTGAGGTGAGATTATATAGGAGGTGAAATTACGTTTATTATTTTTCATACGTACAGTCAAGCCCCCAAAGGTACGTACAGTCGACTACCACGACTTGGTTTTTAGTGTTGATTATCCCTTCTATTTTTAGGATCTGAGTATCACTACTATGTTAGCCTTCTATTTTTGAATGCTCGGCCCAACCAACAAAACTTTCCTCCTCCAGGCCGATAAGGATGCCCAGCCGAACCACCAAGGCTTTCCTCCTCCAAGCCGATGAAGATAAGTCCGAATTTATTAATTAAAAAGTACTTCTTTCAAAGATCATTTTAATATTTTTAGGTTCGAACAAATGACGCACTACATATGTTTTACTTGTCGTAATCTGAGATTTTTTCTTCTTTTTCGTAGATATGTATATTGTAAATGTTTTATCTTTTAAACCGTGCCTTCAAATCTTGAACCGTATCATCGTTGGATTCCTTACGTCTAGATCTTCAGAACTAGATCCCTTTTTGATAGATTTGGCAAAAAAATCATAAAAAAACCAGATGAAAAAACCGTCACTCTTGCGATAGAAAAAACAGAAAATACATTTTTTTTCGTTTCCGAGAGGCACGGTAGTGCCTTCACGAAGGTAAAATCGTGTCTCTCGTGGAAACAAAACCGTGCCTCTCGCAGAAGCAAAACTGTATCTCTCGCAAAAAATATGTTTTTTCGTTTCTAAGAGGCACGTCGTGAATGCAGAATTGTGCCTCTCATGAAAGCAAAACCGCACCTCTCGCAAAAAAAATACAGAAAACATGTTCTTTTGTTTCAAAGAGGCACATTCGTGCCTCTCGTAGAAGCAAAATTATGCCTCCCGCGGAAGCAAAATCATGCCTCTCGCGAAAAAAACAGAAACCACGTATTTTCGTGTACATTATTTTTCGTCGAAAAGCTAAGAAAGACCAGTGAAGAAGTGCTCCCTAACTAGAAGTTCCATCAACTCTGATAATTCGATAGGAGGCGATTTTTCTCCCTTGTATCGAGATGAATGAACCCATCGCCTCAGGCAGCCCCCTAAATGGGTAGTTTGAGAGGGAGAATACATGCGTGTAGGCTTGGGCTTTTTTCATGTTAAGCAAGGGTTGATCGCAATAGGGGATGTAGCAGCAGTGTTCATACTAGAGGAGAGGGGCTAGGCAGAAGCATGCTCATCTCCGGTGACAGAGTCCTGGAGAACACATAGGTTGGGGGCGGACTCCTGGACGCAAGAGGCGATGGCCCGAGCAGCATCTCGTGCAATCTCCACGCAAGCAGCCACCAGGGGGCTTGACCCCCCTCAACAAAATCAGGGGGCTCGATCCCCTCGCACACTCGCTCGATCCCCGCGAGGGAGAGGAGTGCTCCCTCGATCCCCGACGCCTCATGTCGCCGGCCGGCGACCCACCGGTGATCAGCAGCATGACCATAGCCGCACCTTGCCGCTCCCTTCTATCTCCCTCCAGCCTTCAATCTCCTTCGTCCTAGCAAGACCACCACCGCACCTCACCGTCCCCTTCTCTCTCCCTCCAGCCTCCCATCTCGTTCCTCCCGGTAGCCTTCCGTGAAGATCTTGCGCATGCGCGCCATTTCCCACCGGATCCGGTGAGATCCGACTGATCCCCGCGCCACGGCAAGCCCTTGCAAGGCCGCCGCCGATCTCGTCTGCGTTGTGGGTGACCCCCCGCTCGCCCGCCTGTCCGCTAAAAAAGAATAACGGTTTGAATACTAAATAATATAGGGAGAGGGGCGAGGTGGCGGAGCGGACGAAGGTTTGACGGGGAAGGTCGCCGGCAGCGGGGCGTGGCGGAGGTGCAGGGTCGGCGGCGAGGCGGATCTAGGACAAGGAGGGAGCTCGAGCGGTGTACGGTCCGATAAAACACATGTGCTTTTTTTACAAAAAACAAAACGTTTTTTTCACTTACAAAAGACTGCGGGTTGATTTAGAAGAAACAATGTTTCTTTTTTGTCTTTTTTGTAAAAGCGGCAACGACGTACGACCAGAAATACTGTATTTGTATTTGTATTTGTATGTCATGGCGGAAGAAAATGGAAATCATCATCATAATAATAAAAAACCATTCTTCCACGCAACCCACGCCTCCGCCGGCCCGCTCCACTCCACCACCAGACAGCAGACCAACACGCGAGGCGTGGGTCCATCCGTCCGTCCGTCCGTCCCGCAGCACACCAACACGCAGCCAGGGAGCGAACTCGCGAGGCCGATAAGGCTACACGTGCGTGGCCTTCGCCGTCTTCGTCTTCCCTCCCCGTCGCTCTCCCCTCTTCTCCCATCTGTCGCCGAGGGCCGTAATCGCCTTGGCCTTCTTCTCCCCTCCAATCCCCACCCCGACCCCCACCTAACCCTCCCTCCCCCACCCCCCGACCCGCCGACCGCGCCTCCCCCACCCAACCACGCCGCCGCTCCCCTCCCCTCCCCGCCGCGGCGCGGGCCGGGCCGGCGGGCTCCACCGGGCCGGCGCGGAGCGGGGGAGACCCGCCCCGACCCCGGCCCCGTCCTCCTCCTCCTCCGGTGACGAACCCTAACTCGCCTCAACTCTTCTTCCCACTCTCGTTGTCATGTTTGTTGATGCAAAGGAGAATAAATTGGGTGGGTCGGTACTCGTAGGGGGCGGGCAATAAGCCGCCGGCCGTAGGTCTTGAAATCCAGCCATCTTACCTGGGCTGCAGTTTCAACTACTAGCGCCGTACTACTCACGCTGCCCCGGCCTCTTCGGTTTCATCCCTCTCCCCAACCGAAGTAGGCTGGCAAAAGAAGAGCGCCCCAGAATTTGCGATGAAGCACCATCCGATCGGATTTTGTTGCTACTACTAATAATAATATGGTCTTTTTGGGCTCTGCTATGGAGCGCTAGTCGAGCCTGCTTGCTGGCTCTGCTTTCCCTTGCTTGGACTTGGGCTGCACACTTACTCTTGTGGCATATTTGCACGTTTCAGAAAAGTATGGACTGATCTTATATCACATTTGATTTGTAACAACAAACCACATTATTAGTTCATACTAACCATGAATTTCCTGTTCATTTGGTTCCTTTCTCTCTGTCGGTACAACTACTGTAGCTTCAAAATCTGCAAGCTTCCTCTATTGCGACCCCATAATCTTTCCAGACAGCCAAGCCTATCGCAAGACACACTCATGATGTTCCTTTTTATTATTATTATTATGTTTCCAGGGTCATAAACTAGCACAACAAACGGATGAGGAGCTGCTGATTTATTGAAGCTCGACCATTTGATGTGAACATTTTGCATTCCTTCCGTGCTTAAGATGGCGGTTGGGCTCACATCCCAGCTGTTCCAAGGAGTCACTGCTACAAACAGGTTCGGCCAAACCAACAGTTTTTGCGGAGTACGACGGATAGCTGGTGTGGAGATGCGACGTTCTTCCCCATCCACTTCGTTTCCTTCACTTGCTTATGTACGCTCTCTTTCAGCCTCGCAAAGCCAACAGCACTCAAACATTCTTCTCATATTTTTTTTTTATGTTAGATGGGGTCTAGGCGATTCTATTGTGATACTTTATCACAAGTCATTAAACTGCCAGCATGTTCTCTTACATATATATTTGATTACCTTGCAAGTGTGAATTATACTTCCATATTTGTGTCTAGTGTAAAGGTAGTAGCTGTCCGTTTAACAGAAGAGAACACACGTCTTCCAGAATAGGAGGCTGTATAAAATGTATGTCGTAAAGAATGAGCTATCCCTGTCCAGTTCTCTTTCACAGGCCACCAGACAAGGCCGGCTACGCTATTCATCCAAATATTTTAATGTTTCAGTTTTTTCTAATAAGAAGAACGCACCGGACAAATTTGAGTGGTGCAGTTTGTTATAAGATAATTGGATTCATAGTATCTGGAGGGTTGTCGGACACCATTGTTGCTCTATCATAATATATGTATGCATCTTAGGTTGGGTTGGTGCTGTAGTCCTGATGTCACATTGAGTTTCAGTTTCTCCCACATTGCTATTGTCTATCTAAAAATATATGGTTTGTTTGCCTTGCAGGGGCAAGATTCTTTGGTGCATAACTCGCACAGGAGGAACTACATGCCCATGCTTTATGTGCCTTATAGATATCGGGCCTCGCGTGTTAGATCTTTTGCCTTGCCAGTTGCTTTGAAGGAAATTCCTTTGGTCAAGAGTGCGTCATCAGTATTGACTAGGTAGCTCCCCTCGTGGCATAATTTACTTTTGAAATTTCTAGATTGCTTGGATAGTTTGCATGGATGATACACTGAGTGGTTTGCCAGTTGACTCTAATCTGGATTATTCAATTTCTGATTGACTATAAAATGTATCTCACAGTAAATATTTTGTAAAGCAGAACATGTAACAACTGTATTATGGTTGGTACCTGGCAATATCTTGTCCAGTTGAAGTTAAGAAAATGAAGAATCTAGGGTGCTGATTGGATGCCTGAAGATGCGGTAGCATCTATGTACTGTTTTTATTTCTACTTTAAAAATGATAATAATTAGAACATACTAGTTAATGCACCAACATGTTGGCCAAGATAGTTTGGTGATAGTCTTGTGAGCTCCCATAGATATTCAATAGGCTCTTGGCTGCCCTGTTTTTCCGTTCTTGAAGTCATATTTATATCGTTTATTTATACTGTTTTCAGTCAGTTCATGCTTGAATTGACACTTTTTAAAAGTTGCTTCTTTTGTTCTTTTTGTTCCTTTGACAGGTCATGCGACACTTTACTTGCAAATCCAGCTACTGCACTCGTGGTACCTGCAATTGGAATAATTTTATTTGCTCTATGGGGTTTTTTGCCTCTAGTGAAGGACATCAGAAACCGTTTTGATGTATGTGCCTATATGTTCAACCTGATTTTTTATCCTTATATTTATCGGTAGCTAAATAACCACATCCTTCCTTAATGTAACTTGCAGCATGGAGGTAACTGGAAAAAGAGCCCTACGTACCTAATTTCTACTTCCTACCTTCAACCTTTACTCCTTTGGACAGGAGCAACACTTATCTGCAGGTATAGACACAGCAGAGAGTAACAATTGTTTCTTGCACCTATCTGATAGAAACTGCTTCCTCAGAAGGTTTAGGTCTGTTGCTGAATTTCCCTTCTATTCACACATTGTCCTACAGGGGTTTGGATCCAGTCGTGTTACCTTCAGCAGCAAGCCAAGCTGTTAAAACACGCCTTTTGACTTTTGTGAGATCATTATCGACTGTCCTGGCTACTGCATATATTCTGACAAGGTGCAAATGATATACTCTCAATTAAAAGTCCCAATGACTGTTCGCAAGTTATATTTTTGATGATAATAACCACGCACATGCTTATGGCAGCGTTTCTGTTTTTGATGCAAACAGACTTACTGGATCTTGGAATTAGGCCATTGACAATCTCTTATTCTAGCTCAACGTCAGTTTTGTTAACCATGTAGCAAGTGGATACCTTAAACTGGTTTGGTAGGTTGAGGTGTCATAGCTGTGGGCCATTAGCTAGTCATCTTTTTTACCTATTAGTTGCTTTGCTGGGGGCTTAAGCCAATAATTTAAGATCTGGTTGCATTTAGTTAGGTAAAGATTATACAAAAATCCATTCTTTCTTTTAGCTGATGTTTGGGGCCTGTCTGTACAAAAGAGGAAGCACCCGAATTGAAATGAACTAATAATGATTAAACAAAACTATTCTATCACCTTTATGTCTC
This sequence comes from Hordeum vulgare subsp. vulgare, assembly GCF_904849725.1. Taxonomy (NCBI): domain Eukaryota; kingdom Viridiplantae; phylum Streptophyta; class Magnoliopsida; order Poales; family Poaceae; genus Hordeum; species Hordeum vulgare. The sequence continues at coordinate 5,645,754 of NC_058522.1, read as the reverse complement.
GTTGTCTCTCCCCCTTGCGGAAGCACCTCCGTAACTTCCCTCTTTTCCAATCTACATACTGTAGTCTTTCCCCACCGTCATGTTGTTTGAGATTCTCTAACTGAGAGCTATTATGATTTGTAGCACAATGGGGCTACAGTAAATTAGCTGCATTTAGATCCCCCCACCCCCATCCCCCGCCACACAGTGGCAATATTTATCTCAGTTGGACCCCTATAATTCAAACTACTCTCTCCGATCCAAAATAAGTGTTGCAGTTTTGAACTAAGTTTAGTTCAACCTTAGTTCAAAACTGTGACACTTATTTTGGATCAGAGGGAGTACCGTGTTCAACTAATGTTAAAATTATTTTGATAATTTGACTGCCTTTGTTGGGTTCTCCAGTATTATAAATCATATGTAATTAAACCAACTTGACTGGTGCCCACAATTTTGATCCCAAGCTTTAAAAGTCCCAAACAAAAATGCTAAATAATCAGAATAATAGGCACTCATGATTGTACCTGAACTAGCACATTGCCCGTGTGTTGTTACAGAGCTATAAAAAACACTAGGAGTTGGACTACCGACTTAGGAGATCTTCACAAGACGTTGGTGTTTTGCAGCTGTTCCACAGTCCATGATTAACAAGAGAGCAAGAACACAATGAAAGATCATGTTGCGGAAGTTGGAGTCCTAAGTGGCCACAGTAGGGTCCTTTACTATATTTAAAGTGAGAGATCATTTCAAATTTTGAAACGTAGGGGAATAGGCATGAATAAGTTGACTGCACAAGATCATGGATTGGCTAGGACGACAATCTAGTGTCGCGTTTTTTTGCAATTTGCTCACTCTCTTATATTATAATATAGAATTACGAAGAATTTTTCAGGGAAAAAACTAAAACCATGAGCATGATTTTGGGTGGAGTGGCATTTCCGTATTTGTTACCTAATTTTTTTACAAGAGTATTGTTCTCACATTAAAGTAGTACTCCCTCCGATCTGAATTAATTGACGCATCCTCTATACAATCAGCCTCTAATATGTACTAATACTGCGTCAATTAATTTGAACCAGAGGGAGCAGTATATTTGTGTAGTTGTGTTAGGTCTGACATGGGAGTCGAGGTGCATTTGTGTATTAAAGTCTTTCGAAAGGTTGCTGGTGCACATGTGGATAGAAATGCATTTGTTTGTTCAGTTGTTGGTCCCATATGTGAACTCACCACCAACTCCTACCTTTATAAGTAGGAAAGGGAATGTGTTGACTTCCTTATAAAATGACACCCCCGCTTCCGGTATTTATTTGACTGCTCCTGACCAGTTTAGACAGCTACAGCATATCTTTTTTAAGGGGGCAGCCCGGTGCATGTAGCTCCCGCTTGCGCAGTGTCGGGGGTAGGGTCCGACCACTTTGGGTCTATTGTACGCAGGCTTTCCCTACATTTCTGCAAGAGGCTGTTTCCAGGATTTGAACCCGTGACCTCATGATCACAAGGAAGCAGCTTTACCACTGCGCCAATGCTCCCCTTCTACAGCACATGTTTTTTACTCTAGATATTCGACAACAAAGTTCCTTGTAGTGCTCTACTGCCGTAGAAAGAGGTGTATGCAGAAAGTGTTGAGATGTTGTGTAGAAAATCTACCCTTGTTTGTATGGTTAGTGGGTTACTTATGTCTTAGTTTTTTATCCATGCTTCCAGTACTAACATATTTTATCTTCTCATAGCTTGATTCAGCAGATACAGAAATTTCTAGTGGATATAAGAAGCCCCAGTGACACACGAGCTGTAAGAATTCATTCCTTATATCACAGTGATTACGTTGTTAGAATACCTAATGTAGATCAGCTGCATTTCAGTTTTAGTGATATAAATGGTTCTACCAGCTGGATTTTAGTTTACATTACGATGCATTTGTTTCTGAAGGAAATAGTAAATGGATATTATGCAGTATTTAAGGGTTGTAGGGATAAGCATATATAAGGATGGGAGTTCGTCGGTGTGGGGATTCTCTTTCTGCAGTATTCTGCAGCACTTTTTTACTGACTTCCTATGAGAATTGGGAGAGGTGGGGGGTGAAGTTTGTATAGCATTTTGTTGAAGAAAGTCTTTTTCCTGGTTTTCTTTGTAGCGATTCTGTTTGGGAGGTTAGAGTTTATGAAGATAGAAAGAACGAGGTTCTCATGTTTTTTTTTGAAGTGTAGATTATTATTTGAAATTCTATTTACTCTTTGTTTTGGTAGACATTATTGAATATAACTCTGATGCTACATTATTTACTTGATAGCTGGGATTAAACTTTCTCAATGTTAGTGCTCTTAGTGAAACAGATGCTAAATTTGATATTTGATCTTATTAAGTTGGAGTAGTTATTTTGCATTGTACTTGTATCATATAAGTTGTCCCTCAATTTTTTCCAGTACTTATAGCATATAAGCTGTTCCTCAATTTTTTCCATTGTTGTAACCATACTTATGCAAGTCTGTTTGTGGCAGATGGGGTTGGATTTTACCATGAGAGCTGTTTATACTGGTATATGGATTGCTGCTGTTTCTCTCTTTATGGAGTTGCTGGGTTTCAATACCCAGAAGTGGATAACTGCCGGAGGTTTCGGGACAGTATTGCTTACGCTTGCTGGTCGTGAGGTACTGCATTTTTTTATTGATAGTGTTAGCTACTTAGCTTGTGCTGTACTGATAACTATGGTCTTCCATTGCAGATTTTTACGAATTTCCTCTCAAGTGTTATGATCAATGCCACCCGCCCATTTGTAGTGAGTGAATGGATCAATGCAAAGATAGATGGTGTTGAGGTATCTGGTATTGTTGAGGTCAGTATTTTGTATGCTTTATGAACTTCCTTGAACCATCTAGCATTTGATGCGGATTTGCAGTTTTCTTTGTTTCATTTTGTCGACCAAAACAGGAACCATCTAGCTAACCAGTTATTTGTCCCACAATTCAGAATTTCATGAACTACTATCACTCATAACGCATACAAGATGTTTATATGCTTCATTCTATCTCTATGATTTCATGTAATTTGATTTTTAGCATTTTTTTCCATAACCAGACCATTACTTATATGCACTTATATTAGTCACACCCTTATACATGATATTGTTGATGTTTCATTTTGTCATGACACCAAGTAATTTGCTTTTCAGCATGTCGGCCTGTGGTCACCAACAATCATTAGAGGCGATGACAGAGAAGCTATATACATTCCTAATCATAAATTCACAATGTCTATATTGAGGAATAACACTCGGAGAAACCATTGGCGTATTAAGACATACCTTGCTATAAGCCACATGGATGCTGGAAAAATTGGTGTAAGAATTTTGAATAAATCTTGCACATTACGTATTTCTCCTTAACTTTGTATTGGTCCATTAACTCTCAAGACCTATTTTAACAATGTTTTTCTGTATTTCTTTGGCAGATAATTGTTGCAGACATGAGGAAAGTGTTGGCCAAGAATCATAACATAGAACAACAGAAGTTGCATAGGAGAGTATTTTTTGAAAAAATTGATCCAAAAACTCAAGCCCTTATGGTAATTTCTTATATTAAGCAATTCCACTTCTCCATTTAAATACAAGGCATACGTGTGCTTTATTTTTTATTTTCTGTCATAATTTCTCATAATGTTTTGCATAAAAATTTACATGCAAAATCTAAAAAGTCAAAGCTGTTTTAGCTTGTCAAAACTTAAGCATGAAAAAACTTCTAATCTGCAAGTTGGTTGCTGGTAGTAATGACTAGCTACCTTTCTGTTTTACTGGTGTCTCTTGTTTCCACATCTGCCTTTACCCTTTCTTGTCCAACTGGTGTCAAGATTGTAGGCTTCTTGTGCATGCATAGTTTTTATATTCTTGAAATATCAGAGCACCTGACATTTGATTGTCTTCAGTTTTACGTTGTGCCAAATTTTGCATCCTTAAATATCGTTTTGTTGTGCTGTCCTGCAGATATACATATCCTGCTTTGTGAAGACATCACACTTTGAAGAGTATCTAAACGTCCAGGTAATTTATTCTGATATGATGCTACATATTCTCCTTGCAACATATGTGGGGGCATATTAGTTTGTATAGCATATGCATGGTGTTGTGTGCAGAACTACATAAGTTTTGTTGAGATGGCTTGCATGGTTTGTAATTAAATTGCTGCTCAGTTTAGGTAGGACTAGTTGTACAGGGCATAGTTACCGGATTCACAGTGGTTTCCTTTGGGGAAAACTAGAAAAGAGTTAATTCCTGTTTCTTTATAATAGTGACATTGACAGGGGAATTTCATTAGGATCCAAATTGATGTGTAACCTGTGATCCTGCAAAATAACCCACTCAACTGTTCTGATGATCCAAATTGCAACAGGAAGCTGTTATGTTGGATCTTCTTACGATAGTTGGGCACCACAGGGCAAGGCTTGCTACACAGATTCGAACAGTTCAGAAATCATATGGCAATGCAGACATTGACAACATTCCTTTTGGAGAGGATACATATAGTCCTCGTGCACGTGGCCGTCCGCTCCTGATCGATACTTCTGCAAGGATCAGCGATGACAAGAAACCTCCTCGACCAGCAGTAGCACGTGAAGATCAGAAAGCAAAGGTGGCAAGTGTATCATCAGCAGAGACGAAGTCAGATGCACCTGATGGTTCTTCTAGTTTAAACAACTCCGAGAAGCAGGAGGAGAAAAAGTTGGTTCCAGACGACGCTGGGTTGAAGAAGGATCATGTGAAAACAACAATACCATCTCCCACAACTCCGTGGGCAGATCCCGTTGCATCTACTACTTCCAAGGCAGACGAAGGGAAGGCTCAAGGATCAGAAGGACAAAACGGCGATGGTTCTTCAGTTGCTACGCCAAAGAAGGAATCTAGTAGGCCTGCCTTTGAAGACAACATTGTTCTTGGTGTCGCTCTGGACGGCTCGAAGAGGACACTCCCAATTGACGAAGGGATGAACCCTCATCTATCGCTATCTGAACCTGAGCAAGACACTGGTTCGTCGTTGCCCAAGAAGAAAGGTCAAAGCTACTCACTTTCAGGCCAAGACAAGGCTGACTAGAGGAAGGTGATGGATCCATGTCGTCTGATCTTTACGGATTAATGATTTGTCACCAAGCCGACCTTTTTTGTGCGCTTGTGCAAATGCAATCAGTCACTCATTCATACAGCTAGCTCTTTTTTTTTTCTATGTTCGAGGCATGAATATACTTGTTGAAATGTACCTTAGGCGTCGATCGCTGTCAGACTTGTAAAGGTCGCAAGACGAATATTGTGTACATATGGTGCATCTGCTGGCTGTGACGATCTAGTGGGTTCCATTGGGTTCAATATGGTGGTCTTGGTGCATTCTTGTGATATCTGAATCATGTTGCACCGTCATCAGCTAAAAACTGACTGAAATGCAGTGCTTGACGCAGAACGAGCGAGTGTGAAGGGCATCGAGTTATTTAAAATTTATCATTTGCATTAATACAAACCACTCAAATGATTGATGCTGCGGCAGATAGTTGATTCTAAAAACATGAATAGTATATAGATAGTTGATTCCAAAAACATGAATAGCATATAGATTTACATATGCTGATCTCTACAACAAGGGGATGGCAATAGGTGCCTCCGACAACCAAGTTGCGGTTGCCTTCCTGTAAGATGACCAAATTACAGTCGCCTCACCGCAACAAACCTCCCTGGCACTGGCACCCAATGGACGATGGCGATCATGGGAACATCAATCCCAATGACAACTGCACTGCCTAGTTGCGGTTGGCTTGCCGTAAGATGACCAAATTGCAGTCGTCTCACCGCAACAAACCTCCTTGGTACTGACACCTAATGGACGATGACGATCATGGGAACATCAATCCCAATGACAACTGCATTGCCTCGTCATCTTTGTCGACTCCAGCGAGTCCTTGTGGATGGATTCTCCATGGGTGCTCGAAACATCGATGAGCCGCTGGCTGAGGGGTGCAGATGTGCTCCTGTCGCACCGTGTGCTCATCGTTGAGTTCCGCATTCAACAACACCATCTGTCGCTGCGATGTGTGTACAAGTACAAGTGTACAACCGAGTACCCGAGCGATCGTCTCCCACACGGCGGAGCTCGACTCGTCCACTAGGTGCGGAGGGAGTTGATGCCCAAGGGAAGGAGCTCCCGGCTCGTGCTTGATGCTGATTTCCTTGTGGGTTGCTACCTTGCTGCCATGGTACACCGTGGGGGAGCTACTAATAAAATGTTGGGCGGGCCATGGCCCGTTCAGGCTTGCATCAAGGGATGGCATGTGTTTTCCTCCAATATTCCAGGCTGCTTGATCGGTAGACTAGTTTTACATTTCTGAATCAGAAGTCTTGAATAATTAGGGCCCAAACATGCTTATTTATACAATGGCCACACATGTACTTCTCACCATACATCATGCTATTGACAATTTGACATTCAACTACTCATTTCATGAAGTTTTTTGCTTTCTTTTCTCTTCCTTTGTTGAAACATGAAACAAACACATGGACATGGAATGATACATGATTTTTAGTGTGTATAAGCATCATCAAAGAGATGTTATAACAATTTTTGAATGACTTGCTCCACACTTATCGCATGCTCAGCTAGCAAAAACTATATATAGCCCCACACATACTACCTTCCTTGAGAATTAGGATATCAAAGTTCCATTGCTTATGAGTCTAGATATGTTTTCCTCCATATTACTTTCAATCTATGGAATACTCTGAAATATTGGAAGAAAACAAAAGATCATGATAAGCAATTTACTATAGTGCCTTCATCAAGATACTCAAAATCTAGAAGAGCCACCACCTTCGACACTGTACCGTTAGAAAAAAGTTTTGTACAATAAACTGGTATTCTTGTGTGGCTACCATAACATTTTTAATTTCAATTGGATTTGACCCACATCGCTCTGCTGCAATAGAAGCATTCACAATCATTGGTTTGAGGAAGTGCGGTCGGAGCTTCTCTATGGTACCCTGTAATTAAGACATGTCCTTCATTCATAGGAACTCAACAGTGAAAATTGATGTATACTAATTTTCAATCACACGAGTGTGTTTTTTTTTTGCTTGTTCCGTCTCTTGCATGGAGAGTCCTCTTTGGTGGGCTCTTTCCGACACTGTACTGAGAGTCCTCTTTTACCGTGCATTGGGTGCAGATGAAGCCTGGGCTCAGACGCCACTTACTGCATCTGGTGCTCTAATTTTGTTTATTTGGTCATTGTCCTGTTGAGTGTCTTATATCATATTGTATTTTTGGAATATTCTATTCACCTTCCTGTAGTCAATTTATTATGTCAATCTTTCAATTAAGCTTTGCCGAGGGATAGACCTATAGGTGCTCCCACATCCATAAGTATGTCACTTGCTTACCAGTAAGGCAAATCAATGTTAACTCACCACAAGTTGGATGAACAAATATACCATTTGAATTGATTTTTGAGAGTTCATCCATGCTCAGTTGCTGACACGCGATCTGTGCATGTCACAAACATTGGTCTGCGGCCATGTGAATAATGGATTTTCCGATTTTATGTATCAAGGTAACATGATTCATCTAGTTATCAATTATCATAAGTGATGAATTTATTTTATAGGAGAATGTATGATCAATTTTTTTGATTTTATGTATCAAGATAACATGATTCTCGTGTATTCAACTGACTGTCACTGGACGGTCACGGCAGGCAGGTTCAGTGTTTGTTCACGCATGTTCTGTTATTATTATTCAGTTTCAGGGTTAAAGAAGCAACAGACAGTCAACTGTTTTATCTGCGCCATGTGCAGTCCTAGGTAGTGCCCCTGCAACTTAGCCCGTCATTTGCTCTTCTTATTTTAGAAAATCAGTTTACTTTCTTCACCATCTTATCACCATTCTTCATGGAATTGATATTCAACCATGAAGTTTTCACCATTCTTACGAGGAAGCAAAAAAGGAAGTACAATGGTCACAAGATTTGTGCGGTGTGCATGATAAAACAGCTTTTGGTTGACTTGTTCAACATTATTTGCATGCTTAACTGAGAAAAACTATATATATATATTCTCACAACATGTGCTTACTGGCATGAACATGAGTGTTCCATATTGCACTTACAGACATGAGAAAGCCACTATTACACTCTTTCTACATGGGAGAGTTACACTTAGTGAATATATGAATCCTGGTCGAGTTTCCATCATAAGAACCACCTTTCAACATCTACACGTTGTTTTATTTTATTCCAAAATACCAAAAAATATTTATCACCTATTATCTTTTAATAGCCTGTTCAACTAGCAAGACTAGCAGAGATTGACACCCCTACTGGAATTGTCGGGGGAACAAGAGGGTTTATTTTTGTTGGAGGGCATTCAACTGTTACAAGCACTTGTACCTGAATGGATTCATACCTTAGTTTTCCACTGAGGGAAAAGGCTTACCTGTTACTGCAAACTTTCATAGGAGGGGTCCCAACTATTGCACCTTAGAGCATCTCTAGCAGACCTTGTAAAAATACAAACTGTAAAATTGGGATACGGATCGAAAAAAAGCATTTTAAGGGTCCATTTTAGCTATGCCAGAACAAAAACTGTAAAACCGCGGTAAAGAGCTCCTTCCTCCGGTCCGGCGGTTGCCGCCCCTTCCTCCAGCCGGTCGTGCCGACCATGCCTGCCCTGTCCAAATCTAAGAAAATAATGGTTTCAGGTGTGGCTTTAACGTGCCCCTTCAAAATTTTACGGGTTGTATCACTTTTACGGTTCTGTTCTCCACACTGTTTCCGATCAAAGCTGATAGAGATGCTCTTAAGCAAGGGTCACTCAGTCGCGGCCACAGTTTGTACCGTCCATCAGGCACTCGGCAAAGTTGTCCACATAAATTGGGCCCAAAATAAACGAATGGCAAAAATTATGATGAGGCCCATAAAGTGGGCACTCGACAAAACTATCGTGTCATGAAAGAGCAGACAACAACTTCCGATATCACAATGTGGCACAAACTTTGTCGAGTTCTTGTGGCTTAGAACTCGGCCAAACAATTATAAGTCGAGTTTGTTTTGTTTGCTAAGTTTACTTTACCAGGGTCTCAGCAATGGCACGCCTCTACTAACTCGGGCATGTTGCCGAGAGTTGTGTTGGGCCCATGTGATTTTTGCTGAGATCCCGTGAGTTGACTCCGTAAAGGTGCGGACACTCAAAAGTCCATTTCCCATAGTGATTATAGATTTTATTCATTGATAACATGATTAAGCAACTCATGGATTTAACAGGATCTAGTAATCAATTGTGATACCTTTTTTTTTAAGAATGAGGAACGGAGTCCCCGGCCTTTGCATCAATTGATGCATGTGGTCATATTATTAAACAAGTATAAACACAAAGTCATAAATCCACGAAAAGCTAACAATCTCAGCATAACAAAAGCAAGTACGTAAAAGAAAAACTGCCACATCCGGCGAGAGCAAAAACAGACTACAATGTCTACACAACGAGCCTATTATTAACTCGTCATCCAAATCAACTTAAGTTAGCTCGTGCGACTGTCTTCCATCGGTTGCACCCAATAACCATAAACTTCTTGGAGTCCGCATGAGTGAGTAACCACCACTTACAAATCCAAGCCGTGGCTCTGTAGATAACCTGCAAAAAAATGTTGAAGATCTTGCCATTAAAAATCATATCGTTTCTAGTGTTTCATATAGCTCAAAATAATGCACATATTCTAATCCGGATATGACTCGCCATAGTTTCATCTGCTCCACTGAGCCACATGCCAAACATCGTATTAATTCTCGTTGGTGGATTGATGTTGAAGGCCATATAAGCAGTGCAACATAATAATTTTGCTAGTGGACAATCGAGAAAGAAGTGTCTTATTGTTTCATTTTGATCTCAATAGCAACATCTAGAATTGCCTACACATTTTTACTTTATCAAATTATTCTTGGGTAATACAACTCCTTTGTGTATAAACCACATTAATATTTTAATTCCAAGGGACACTTTAATCTTTCAAATATGTAATGATCTCGAAAGAGGCCGAGAGTCAATTAAATCCCTCTACATTGATTTCACCAAAAAAGTATCATTCATAGATAATTTTCAATGAATATTATCGGGCTGGTCAGAGAGTTGAACATCCATCAATCGTTTGACTACCTGCATTTGTTTCATACGAGAAGGTTGTCTTATATGTGATGAAGTTTCCTTGGCTTTTATTCTTGACGGCCGCTGCTATCAGGGTCAGCGTTTATTTGCACACATTCTGTTATTTCTCAGTTCGGTGCGTATATAGAGCTAAAAGGCATCATCAGCCATATGCAGTCAAGTGCCAGCCATATTTGAGTGGTGCGTCTTTTGGTCTTTTGGGCTGGCTCCACATGGCATAGGAGACAAGCGCTCTATTTGCAACAGGGAGAGCACGGAAGGAAGCAGATAACTGATTTGTAAAACGTCTTCAGCTTCTCATCCTTGTCCGTGTTCCTCACCTCCTGCTCTTGTATCCCTCCCCTGCTTGCTGATTTCTCTCCCCAAATCTGATTGTATTCCCAACTTGTACCCAACTACTGGTATTGATCCAAGTGTCCGTCCCGCCTTCCTATTTTTTTAAAATGGTGGCAAAAATATTGCCCCATCGATTAATTAAAAAGAAGAGAATTGCCTAGTTAATTTACAAAAATCAGACAAAAACCGATACAAACTCACTCAACACGAAGCATCACGACCACGTAGACGACCCGCCAAATGCTCCCAACACACAAGAAATCCCTGAAAACTTCTACAATGCAACGGAATACTCGGCGAGAGAACCGACAAAAACGACTCATAATACCAAGCCACGTCGACAACACGAGAAATCGAACACAATCCATCATGAAATCGCGGATTCCTTCCCTTTCGCATAATCAACCATAGGAACCTTTAGTTGCTCACTTGACGGAGGTGGATCTTGTCCCTAATCCAAGGTCATCAACGTGTCCACCTTCATATGCTCCACTTACAGACTCAGACATAGATCCCTAAGCTCAGAACCGATCTGAAACACCGGAGCCATGATCACGACAATGGATTCGCCCTCGGTGGAGGATAACATATGAGGGGAGGTAGGCATCGACGATGAATTGTCTCCATTACGAGTGGAGAAAGAGCCATATAACACCACCCTCCTGTCCTCCGTCGAGCAAACACCGGCCGCACAAGGAGAGTGCGACGTCGGAGGTCTGTAACATAGCCGGCACAAGTGAGAGTCTACGCAAAGCATCCTCCGCTCGCTCCAAAAATCTTCCAACACGTGTGAGACAGACTTGCAGCAGCGTAGTCTGACTAGCCAGAGCGGACTGCAACATCAACTCCAACGAGGTTGGTGAGCCACTGGTACCAGAGACGACAGACGCCTAAGACCTACGGTGAAAGACCTTAGAGGGGGCTGTTGATCTCTATTTGGGTCATGACACCAAGGTAGTGATCACGCTAAGTCACTACTTAGTGTAGAAGTTAACCATGTTGTTTCTTTAGGATCAGGAAAGAAAGCCAAACCGAGTCCTAGTAGTATTAGGATTCCTAGTCCTAGTCTATTTCCATAGTCCCTTGCGGACGTGTATAAAAGACACCTTAGGGGTGTTGATTGTAACACCAGAAAAACGAAAAGCAATAAAAAGCAAAGGCTCGACACGGGCCTTTAGTCATCAAATCCATCGATCAGTTTTATTTGTGTCGCTAGTTACGCAAGTTCCGTTAAGTAGCCGGCCGAAGCAAGAATCGCGTAGGCACGCCTGTACAGATGCATACGCACGTTCAAAAGCCAACAATTGGTATCTAGAGCCTCGACGATCTACGATCTACGATGACGGACAGCGACGTTGAGTCGGTCAAGTCCGGCAAGGGCGGTGCCAAGGCGAACAAGAACGGCGACAATGTGAACAATGGTGTCAAGTCAACAACCAGTGGTGGAGGAACGAGCGGCGCCAACGTCCAGGCGCATCACAACATCTCCATCCAGTACCCGATGCTCACTGACGCCAACTACGGCGTGTGGGCGGTGAAGATGAAAATTATTCTCCGAACCCTTCGAGTGTGGCAGGCAATCACGGACGACGACGTCGATGACGAGTCCGACGAAGGTGCCATGGCCGCCATAGCCTAGTCTGTGCCGGATTCCGTGCTAGTGACATTGGCGGAGATCGAGACGGCAAGAGAGGCGTGTAACACACTCAAGGAGATGAGGATTGGAGAAGATCGCGTCACCAAGGCTCGGGCACAAGTGCTGAAGCGCCAATTTCACAAGTTGCAGATGGAGGAAACTGAATCGGTGAACGACTATGCCATGCGTCTTACTACTTTGGTGGGAGAGATCCGCGCGCTTGGTGCAAAGCTCGATGAGACCGAGATTGTGGAGAAAATTTTCAGTTCGGTGACTGATAAACTCACGTACATCATCGGCACGCTCGAGCAGCTTTACGACATCGACGACATGACCATAACGGAGGCAATCAGACGCTTGCGGACATGGGAAGAGAATGCTCGTGGCTGTCAGAAAGGCAAAGCAGGAGGCAGCGACCAACTCATGTACTCGCGCGCAGATTGGGAGGCCCCAAGTAGCAAAGGAAGGCGTGATGGTGGCGAAGGCTCAAGCAACGTGAAGCGCGACGGACAAACCGGAAAAGGCAAAGGAAAAGGCAAGCCACAAGGTCGTGGTAAGGCGGACCAATCTAAAGGGCGGAAGCCACGGAACTTGGATTTATCCGAGGTTAAGTGCTATAACTGCAACGAGATGGGTCACTTTGCAAAGGATTGTCCGAAGCCTAACAAGCGGGAGATCAAGGCAAATTTGGCAAAGCAGGAAGACGAAGGTCCAGGTCTTCTGATGGCCGAAATTTGTGATCTTGCTGAAACGGTGGTTGTGAAACCAACCCGGAAGGTGCTACTTCATGAGAAAAATGTGACACCTAAGTTATCCGGGGACCACAATGTGTCGTGGTATCTCGACACGGGTGCCAGTAACCAAATGACGGGATGCAAGGAGAAATTTCTCGAGCTGGAATATGATGTTCAAGGCTCGGTCAAGTTCGGTGATGGTTCAGCTGTGGAGATTTGCGGGCAAGGATCTGTCCTCTTCGAGGGTCTCACAGGCGAACATCGCATACTCACCGGAGTGCACTACATCCCACGGCTTCGCAACAACATTATCTCTATTGGGAAGCATGACGAGAATGGATGCAAGGTGAATATCGAGAAGAGAGTTTTGACGATCTTCGACAACCTCCGAAACGTGCTAGCTCGTGTTAATCGCACACGGAATAGGCTCTATATCCTCAACCTTGATCAATCTCAACCGGAGTGTTGGCTCGCCAAGAGTGATGACGATTCGTGGTTATGGCATGCTAGATTTGGACACGTTAACTTCTACGCCTTGAAGAAGATGTCAAAGATGGAGATGGTATCCGGGATGCCATTTATCGACCATGTTGATCGAGTATGTGACGGGTGCTTGGTTGGAAAACAGCACCGCATGCCGTTCCCTGCTCAGTCTACCTATCATGCAAGTGATGCACTCGAGCTGCTCCATGGTGATCTATGTGGCCCTATCACCCCAGCAACTCACGCGGGAAAGAAGTATTTCTTCCTCGTGGTAGACGACTGCTCGAGATATATGTGGGTCGTTCTCCTATGATCTAAAGATGAGGCGTTTGAAGTGTTCAAGAAGCTGAAGGCTGCAACGGAGATGGACACAAGTTGAAGGTTCGCGCTCTACGGACAGATCGCGACGGAGAATTTACGTCGAATGAATTCAACAATTACTGCGAGAAGATTGGCATAAAAAGGTTCCTCACGACACCTTACACGCCGCAGCAAAACGGGGTCGTTGAAAGGCGCAATCGAACCGTCATTGACATGGCAAGGAGTTTACTCAAGAGCAAGAACCTGCCGTGGACTTTTTGGGGAGAAGCTGTTTCGACGGCGGTCTATCTTCTTAACCGGGCTCCAACGAAGGCGGTGGTCAGCAAGACTCCGTATGAAGAAATTTACGGACGTAAGCCGAATGTGTCTCATCTACGGACGTTCGGATGTGTGGCACATGTGAAGACGGCGGAGCCGCATCTCTCAAAGCTTGCCGATCGTAGCACCAAGATGGTGTTCATCGGATACGAGAGGAGTTCCGGCACCAAAGCATACCGCTTCTACAATCCACAAACCAAGCGTCTACGGATTTCACGCGACGTCGTGTTTGAAGAAAACCAAGCGTGGAATTGGAGCGCCGCAGCCGACAATGCTCCAAACAGTAACATATTCACGGTTGAATTTCCAACTGATGATGATGCAGGGGAGGATGTCCAAGTGGTTGATAAGACACCCAACCAAGGTGACCACAATGGTAGTGATCATCATGGTGCCGACAGCGACGACAACGTGCATAGGTCGCAAGGAGATAGCGACAACGAAGCGCATGGCACGGGTGGCGATCTCGATGACAACATCGACAACGAGGCGCATAGTGACAATGACAATCAAGATGATGATCATGATCACGACGACTACGCCGACGACGCGGATATCGATGACACACCCGAGGCTCAGCCATCTTCCTCAAGTGCATCAACATCGACACAATTTGTGTCACCTCCTTCGCAAGCCACAACGGATTCCTCAGGGCCTCGTCGCTACAAGACCCTCAAGAAAGTCTACAAGTACACAAAGCCAGTTACACTCGAATACTCCGGACTATGTCTTTTCGGAGTTGAGGAGCCGGCGAACTTCGTAGAGGCGAGCAAAAGTCCTAGCTAGACGCACGCCATGGATGAGGAGATGAAGGCAATTGAGAGCAATGGCACGTGGACCTTGGTAACCCGTCCTCCAAACCAAAAGGTGATAGGTTTGAAGTGGGTTTACAAGTTAAAGAAGGACACACAAGGTGCCATTGTGAACTACAAGGCAAGACTCGTTGCAAAGGGCTACGTACAACGTCAAGGAGTTGACTATGATGAGGTGTTTACACCGGTTGCTCGAATCGAGACGGTGAGAGTGCTCCTAGCTTTGGCAGCACAAGAGGATTGGAAGGTTCATCATATGGATGTTAAATCCGCTTTCCTCAATGGCGATCTCACAGAAGAAGTGTACGTGGAACAACCCCTCGGCTACGAGAAGAAAGGTGAAGAAGGGAAAGTTTACAAGCTCAAGAAGGCACTTTACGGGTTGAAGCAAGCGTCCAGAGCTTGGAACTCAAAGTTAGACCGGAGTTTGGTCTCGCTCGGGTTCAAGAGATGTCCCCTCGAGCACGCAGTCTATACAAAGAACTCCAAAGGCTCAAACCTGCTAGTTGGAGTTTATGTCGACGATTTGATTATCACCGGAGATAGCGTACAAGAAATTGAACGTTTCAAGGCGCAAATGAAGAACAAATTTAGCATGAGCGATCTGGGATTACTCAGCTATTACTTGGGCATCGAAGTGAAGCAAAGCTCCGGAGAGATTTCCCTATGTTAATCGGCCTACGCGGTCAAGTTATTGGACAAGTGTGGCATGTCAGATTGCTACGAGACACAAGTTCCAATGGACCAACGTCACAAGTTGAGCAAGCGTAGCTCAAATCCGCCGGTGGACACCACAATGTATCGAAGTGTTGTGGGCAGCCTAAGATACTTGGTGCATACCCGACCTGACTTGGCTTACTCAGTCGGGATCGTGAGTCGTTTCATGGAGAATCCGACAACCGAGCACATGGGCCCGGTCAATCAAATCTTGCGCTATGTGAAAGGCACCATTAATCTTGGTTGCACGTACAGAAAGGGAAAGGAAGGATTGATCCTTCGTGGATATTCAGATAGTGACATGGCAGGTGACGTTGATGATCGAAAGAGCACAACGGGCATGGTTTTCTACCTTGGCCCGAATCCGATTAGCTGGAATTCTCAGAAGCAAAAGGTGGTGGCACTGTCTTCATGCGAGGCAGAATACATAGCGGCAAGCACGGCGGCTTGTCAAGCAGTGTGGCTGAGAAGACTCCTAGCTATTCTTGCAAAGCGGGAGGTGCAGAAGGTGTCACTGAAGATCAATAACCAAGCTGCAATCTCGTTGTGCAAAAATCCGGTTCATCACGAAAGGAGCAAGCACATAGATACCCGGTTCCACCATATCCGGGAGTGCATTGAAGAAGGGTTGATCGAGGTTCAACATGTGAACACGAAAGACCAACTTGCCGATATTTTCACCAAGTCCCTCGGTCGATAGAAGTTCATCGAGATGAGGAGGAAAGTCGGAGTGCAAGAAGTGAAGTCAAGCAACAAGATTAAGGAGGTGAATGTAGAAGTTAATCATGTTGTTTCTTTAGGATTAGGAAAGAAAGCCAAACCGAGTCCTAGTAGTATTAGGATTCCTAGTCCTAGTCTATTTCCATAGTCCCTTGCGGACGTGTATAAAAGACACCCTAGGGGTGTTGATTGTAACACCAGAAAAGCGAAAAGCAATACAAAGCAAAGACTCGACACGGGCCTTTAGTCATCAAATCCATCGATCAGTTTTATTCGTGTCGCTAGTTACGCAAGTTCCGTTAAGTAGCCTGCCGAAGCAAGAATCGCGTAGGCACGCCTGTACAACTCCATACGCACGTTCAAAAGCCTAACACTTAGCCCGTCATTTTGCTTTTGTTTGGTTTGACAGCCGGTGTACTTTCTTCAGATTCAAGGTACACTCTTGATCCATTACATGGTAGTATTGGATAAATCTTAATACTAATGGAATATTTTTTGCTCGTCATCTCATCATTCTTCACGCAATTGACGTTCAACTAGTTAAGTCATGATGTTTTCATCATTCTTCTTTATTGTCCTTTTTCACGAGGAAACAAAAAATGGAAGCAGAATGGTCACACGATTTGTGCTGTGTGCACTCCAATGATAAAACCGTTGTTGAATGACTTGTTAAACACTATTTGCATGTGTAGCTGAGGAAAAAAAAACTACACATAGACCTACACAAGGATGTCAAAAGTCTATTAATGCGATGAGTTTGGATTTGTTTTCCTCCATATTAGTTTTAGTATGTGGTATCTAAAATATTGGAGGAAAACAAAAAAGCATGGTAGGCACATTCTTTTTCTCGGCAGGATCAAGACATTTGTAAAGTTAAAATATATTCACCTACCTTGTGAACAAGGATGTCAAAAGTCTACTGATGTAATGAGATTGGATTTATTTTTCTTCATATTAGTTTTAGTCGGTGGAGTTGAGTAACGTGATTAATAGAATCGGGTTTTCTTGGAAGGGCTGCGCTAGGGAGTCTTTTTCCCGATCTTTTGATCCGGTTTTCTCTCTCTTTCATCGGTCGCATTGACCAGTGTTTTTTGTGGTTTTTCGATTTAAGATCGGTTTGCGTCGCCCGCCGTCGTTGTCAATCACCGTGCCTCTACTCCGACATCGGCGCGATTCGGCCTCTACACCAACCCAACGGCCCCTCATGATCGTCGGCCGCGCGTCTGTTTGCTCATCGCCCTACGTCGGTCGTCGCCGCCCTTCTCCAACCGGGACTGTTCCATCACAACCCACCTCTGTCGCTCGTGTACGGCCATCCAACCATCTCTTCGCCGGCCCCATCACTGGCTGTCGGGCACGCCAGCTTCGGCCGCCCCGGGCTCGCCGGCTCCGGCCACATTGGGCTCGTTAGCTACCGGCCATCAACCTCGCCGGCTTCGGCCACCTCCCTCTTCGGCCGCGTCGGGCCGGGTGCCAGCTCGGGCCGCGACCGTCATCGCCGGCTTCATCTCGGACGTCGCCACCACGGATCCACCGAGTGACATCTCCGACATTGCACGCGTTCGGATTGATTGCCCGTCCGTCAACGATCCACCTCATCTATGCCATGCGAGCGATCTGGCCCGCCAGTGGCGCGTGCCTCCACAAGTCCCGTGAAGACTTAGACTGTAGGGACCCGTGCACCGCCGATGCATCACCCCTTCCAGCCGTAGCGCCACGGCACGCGGTCCACGCTGCCGCCCCTAGGTTCTTCACACAGTTGTCCCGACCCGTGAGCCGCCGCTACACAGCCACTTCGGGCTATAATGTTCCTCAGTTCCCGCTACCTGATTTCTCTCCCCAAGTCTGACTGTAACTTGTACCCAAATACCGGTATTGATCCGAGTATCCGTCCCATCTCCTTGTTTGGGTCGTAACACCAAGCTAGTGGCCACGCTACTTAGCATTTTGCTTTTGTTATGTTTGACAGCCTGTGTACTTTCTTCAGATTCATAGGTACACTATGATCCATTCCCAGGTAGTATTGAATAAGTGTTAAAACTAAGGGAATATTTTTTGCTCTGGAGTCTCGACGTCCTTGAACATCTCACCATTATTCATGCAATTGTCGTTCAACTACTCACGTCATGATGTTCTCATCATTCTTCTTCATTTTCCTTTTTCAAGAGGAAACAAAAAATGAAAGAAGAATGATCACATGATTTGTGCGGTGTGCACCCCAATGATAAAGCAGTTTTCGAATGACTTGTTGAACACTATCTGCATGTTTAGCTGAGAAAAAAAAACTACATATATACATAGACCTACTATATATATATACTCATCTACCTTGTGAACAAGGATGTCAAAAGTCTATTAATGCAATGAGTTTGTATTTATTTTCTTCCATATCAGTTTTAGTTCGTCGTATACTCTGAAATACTGGAGGAAAACAAAAGAGCATGGTAAACATATACTTTTCGCAGCGGCGCCAAGATATTTGTAAATTTAAAATCCAATCATTTCGGCGAGGAACTTGAGTTGAAACATCACACAGAGTAAGGAAGGAGAAGCGTTTGTCGCTGCTTGTGATCGGAACGGAGTTTCTGCAATACGGACTGTCGGAGAGAATGCTGATAGGCGGAAGTTACTCATATTGACATGTGCCCACATGATCAAGCACATATACCACCGTGCATGCCAGCATATTGATGTGGATACGGTGAACAGCCGCTGTGTCATTCATTGGTATTGCCCCCACTCGATCCCTGGCGTTCATGGTGTATGTCAGAGAGATTGCCTTAGACTGTAGGTCGTATCATCTCTCTACCTATACATGACTCGATACAGTTAAAGAAGATAATCTATGTTCATTGGCATATATGTTTGCCTACTCATTGTTGAGTAATCTGCCTACATAAATAATTTCAGATTTAGCAGATTCAGTCTTCTCTGAATAAGTCTGACCGTTAGCGTATGCATGTACACGTACGGTTCAGTTAGCATTTTCTGTTAGTCCGTTAGCTAGTTTTTAGCTCACCGGAGGAATCACGGGGGGATAGCATGGACCACAATTTCTTCGCCGCAAGCATGTAGGGATCTGCACGATCGAGCGTCGTGGCATGGCACGACCTGTAAGATCGGCGCTCATGACCAGTTCTTACTTGTTTTCAAGAGCTCGTTAAGAGTTCAGTTGAATAAGAACAAAGACAGAAAAGCTGCAGACTGTTACATGGAGAGAGGAACCAGTTTGGTGCTCTCAGAATTGTGCCAGCGCCTCACTACATCCAACTCCGACGAGCGGCGAGCAATTGCCGACAAAGGAGACGGCAATCGTTGCCTCCGACAACCAAGTTGTAGTCGCCTCACCGCAATGAACCTCCCTGGCACTGGCACTCCATGGACCAAGGCGACCACAGGAACATCAATCCCGATGACAACCGCACCGCACCGCCTCGCCATCTTCGTCGACTCCAGCGAGTCTTCGTGGACGGAGTCTCTATGGGTGCTCAAAACCTCAATGAGCCGCTTGCTGACGGGCGCAGACATGCTTTTATTGCACCACGTGCTCGTCGTTGAGCTTCGCATTCAACAACACCATCTTCCAGTGCGGTGTGCGTACAAGTAAAAGTGTACAACCGAAGACGCGGGTGATTGTCTCCCGCGCGGTGACTCGTCTCCCGCGCGGTGACTCGTCCATGCAGAGGGATTTGATGCTCAAGGGAACGAGCTCCCGGCTCCTGCTTGATGCTGATTTCCGAGTGGGTTTTTGCCATGGTACGCAGTGGTGGAGCTACAAATAAAATGTTGGACGGGCCATGGCCCTTTGAGCTTTGCTTCAAGAAATGACATGTGTTTTTCCTCCAATATTTCAAGCTGCTTGGTCGGCAGACTGGTTTTACATTTTTGAATCAAGAGTCTTGAGTAATTAGGGCCCAATCATGTGTATTTATACAATGGCCACACATGAACTTCTCATGATAGATCATGCTATTGTCAATTTGACATTCAACTACTCATTTCATGAAGTTTTTTCTTTCTTTTCTCTTTCTTTGTTTAAACATGAAACAAGACATGGAAATAGAATGATCATATGATTTTTAGTGTGTACAAGCGTGATAAAAGAAACATTAAATTAGTTTTTGAACAACTTGCTCAACACTTATCATGCTTAGCTAACAAAAACTATATATACAACCCCACACATGCTACCTGCATTAAGAATTAGAATGTCCAGGTCCATTGTTTATGAGTCTAGATATGTTTTCCTCCATATTAATTACTTGCAATCTATGGGATACTCTGAAATACTGGAGGAAAAAAAAGATCATGATATCGATAAACAATTTACTATACTGCCTTGAGGAAGGTACTCAAAATCTAGAAGAGACACACCCCCAGAAACTCTTATGGATTTAAGTACATCTATGTATCAATTGTCATACCTGATGCATTTGCTTTATAAGAGAATGTGGTCTTGTATGTGATAAAATTTTCTTCGCTTTTATTCTTGACGGTCGCTGCTAGCACGTCCAGTGTCTGTTTGCAACATGTTCTGTTATTATTCAGTTCGGCGTTTATGTATAGCTAATTTAGAAGTCTTCAGTTCCTCACCCTTGCTCCTTTTCCTCACCTCCTGCTCTTGTATCCTTTGCCTACTTGCTGATTTCTGTCCCCAAATCTCATTATATGCCTAACTTTTACCCTAATGCCCTTATTGATCCGAGTGTCCATCCCATCTCCTTGTTTGGGTCGTGACACCAAGATAGTGGCCATGCTACTTAGCCCGTCGTTTTGTTTCTGTTACGTTCGATGACAAGTATACTTTCTTCAGATTCATAGGTACACTTTGTGTTGGAACTTTACCCTCTCGATACATCAAATCACCACAAATACGCGCACATAAAATACTAATAGCCAAGGACTCGTATCGTGTCCTTTGTTTCTCTTTTCTTTATTTCTATTTTCTCACAATATTAATACAACTCATGGCAGCCTCGTGTGTGTACGTGCGCACCCACGTATGTGTGCGTGTGTGTGTGTGTGCATGTGTGTGTAGACACACACACACACATGTCAAGCGAGCACCCAACCTAACAATAAACGACTCGGACTCTACGGGACTCGGTCGTTTTCCTAACCTGACTAACACGAGTCGGAACTTGCTTGACTATTATACTAAGCTAATTCCTTCACGGACAGGAACTAACCTTGGACACCGTCGTGCAAGATAACTTCTCCTCCTCATCGTACTACTACTATTTCTAACACTCTGATCCATTCCCAGGTAGTATTGAGAATTAGGATGGCAAGGTCCATTGTTTATGAGTCTAGATATATGTTTTCCTTCATATTACTTGCAATCTATGGAATACTCTGAAATACTGGAGGAAAACAAAAGATCATGATATCGATAAACAATTTACTATGCTGCCTTCAGGAAGGTACTCAAAATCTAGAAGAGCCATACCCCCCAAAACAAGAAAGATAGACAATAGTTTTGTACTATAAATTATTGGTCTTGTGAGGATAACATAATTCTTTGTCATTTCAAATAGATTCGACCCATATATATCGCTGTTGTAATAGAGCCATTGACAATCGTTGGTTCGAGGAAGAGATCTCACAGCTCTTGTATGTCACCTTGTAATTAAGTCGGGTCGTTCACTCATATAGATTCAACAGTGGCAATTGTCATATACTAATTTTCAACCAGACCACTGTGTTCTTCCCCATGTCACCAGCGCTGCCCCTATGGTCATGTGATCTAAATTATGGATTTTATCTATCAAGATGACCCGATTACCAAACTCTCATGGATTTAACTACATCTATTTATCAATTGTCATACCTGATGCATTTGCTTTATAAGAGAATGTGGTCTTGTATGTGATAAAATTTTCTTCGCTTTTATTCTTGACGGTCGCTGCTAGCACGTCCAATGTCTGTTTGCAACATGTTCTGTTATTATTCAGTTCGGTGTTTATGTAGAGCTAATTTACAAGTCTTTAGTTCCTCACCCTTGCTCCTTTTCCTCACCTCCTGCTCTTGTATCCTTTGCCTACTTGCTGATTTCTGTCCCCAAATCTCGTTATATGCCCAACTTTTACCCAAATGCCCTTATTGATCCGAGTGTCCGTCTCATCTCCTTGTTTGGGTCATGACACCAAGATAGTGGCCATGGTACTTAGCCCGCCGTTTTGTTCCTGTTACGTTCGATAGCCAGTATACTTTCTTCAGATTCATAGATACACTTTGTGTTGGAACTTACTCTCAGGATTGATACATCAAATCACCACAAACACGCGCACATAAAATACTAATAGCTAACGACTCGTATCGTGTCCTTTGTTTCTCTTTTATTTATTTCTGTTTTCTCACAATATTAATACAACTCATGACAGCCTCATGTGTGCGTGCGTGTGTGTGCGTGTGTGTGTAGACACACACACACACATGTCAAGGGAGCACCCAACCTAACAATAAACGACTCGGACTCTACGGGACTCAGTCGTTTTCCTATGCGTACTTCAAACCTGACTAAGTGTTAGAACTAATCTTGGGCACCGTCGTGCAAGATAACCTCTCCTCCTCCTCCTCCTCGTACTACTACTATTTCCAACACTCCGATCCATTCCCAGGTAGTATTGAATAAGTGTTAAAACTAAGGGGGTATTTTTTGCTCTGGAGTCTGGACGTCCTTGAACTTCTCACCATTCTTCATGCAATTGTCCTTCAACTTCTCACGTCATGATGTTTTCATCATTCTTCTTGATTTTCTTTTGCAGGAGGAAACAAAAAATGGAAGCAAAATGGTCACATGATTTGTGCGGTGTGCACTCCAATGATAAAATAATTTTTGAATGCCTTGTTAAACACTATCTGCATGTTTAGCTGAGGAAAAAAAAATACATAGACCTACTATATATACTCACCTACCTTGTGAACAAGGATGTCAAAAGACTATTAACGTAATGAGTTTGTATTTGTTTTCCTCCATATTAGTTTTAGTCCATCATATACTCTGAAATATTGGAGGAAAACAAAACAGCATGGTAAACACATACTTTTCGCGGGGGCGCCAAGATATTTGTAAATTTAAAATCCAATCATTTCGGCGAGGAATTTGAGTTGAAACATCACACAGGGCAAGGAAGGAGAAGCGTTTGTTGGTGCTTGTGATCAGGACACACTTTCTGCAATATGGACTGTCGAAGAGAATGCTGACAGGCGGAAGATACTCATATTGACATGTTCCCACACGATCAAGCACATATACCACCGTGCATGGCAGCCGATTGACGTGGATACGATGAACAACCTCTATGGCATTCATTGGTATTGCCCCCACTTCAAGGTCCTTCGCGGCGTCAATTGTAGCAAGAATGTTGCCGGGTGTATCTGAGAGAGATTGCGACTTAGACCGTAGGCCGTATCATCTCTTTACCTATACAGGACTCGATACACTTGAAGAAGACAATGTATGTTCATTGCCATATATGTTTGCTTGCCTACTTATGATAATGTTTGACTACTTACTTACGTTTATCGAAAAAGGCTTCCCCCGTTATATATATATAGAGCAACGACCATCATCAACCTGTTACAAACGCACATCACTACAACACACACCCAAGGCAGGATACAAAGGCGCTGAGCGCAACAACATCACCTT
This sequence comes from Hordeum vulgare subsp. vulgare, assembly GCF_904849725.1. Classification (NCBI taxonomy): domain Eukaryota; kingdom Viridiplantae; phylum Streptophyta; class Magnoliopsida; order Poales; family Poaceae; genus Hordeum; species Hordeum vulgare. The sequence goes on along the minus strand of NC_058522.1, from coordinate 5,621,864 downwards.
AGCACTACGAGAGTAGCCGGGGACTTCAACCGTGAACACGCTACCGTGAAGAGATGACCCTCAATTTGAAAAACACTACAAATGAACTCCGAAAAGGCTAAAAGTTGGCATGGTATCATAATTTGACCCACATAGCATGTGTTAAAAAGTTGAAAGGGTTACGGCAAAAACTGAATGCACTTTGTGTACAAAATAGATAATTACTTTTGAAGTATCACGGTTTCGGACGAAAACTCATCTATTTCAAAGGGATTACATTTTTTTAACTTATTTCAACTCCAGACTTTTTGTATGTTCAACATTCACCATTCGAAGCTGCATCATCAATTTTTAATCCTTTTTAACTTCATTTCGTATTTTTCATGATTTACTCATTTTTTGAGCTAAATAACCCTGAAATTGAAATGCACTACAAATGAATTCCAAAAAGGTTGAAAGTTGACATGGTATCATCATTTCACCCACATAGCATTTGTTAAAAAGTTGAGAGGGTTACCGCAAAAATTGGATGCACTTCGTGTACGAAATCATCAATCTCTTTCGAAGTATGAGGGTTTCGGACGAAAACTCAAGTGTTACAAAAGGATTTTTTTTTTAAATTTATTTTAACTCCACACTTTCGTGCGTTCAACATGCACCATTTAAATCCACATCATCAATTTTCAACCCTTTTTTACTTCATTTGGTATTTTTCGTGCATTTGCTCATTTGTTTTGAGCTAAATGATCCTGAAATTGAAAAACAGTACAAATGAACTATTAAAAGGTTGAAATTTGACATTGTATCATCATTTCACACACATAGCATGTGTTAAAAAGTTGTGAGGGTTACAACAAAAAGTGTATGCACTTCATGTACAAAATAGACAATCTCTGTCGAAGTATCACAGTTTCGCATGAAAACTCATGTGTTACAAAGGGATTTCATTTTTTAAATATGTTTCAACTCCAGACTTTTTGTGCGTTCAACATACATCGTTGGATTATGATATGTTTTCATCATTGGATTATTCGTGACGATCTCTTCAAAACGAGATCCCATATATGAATATGTTTTGATGAATTTTTTTTCAAAAGCAACTTCGATGTTAGATGAGGCAACCTTAGTGCACTAGTAGAAAACAGGCTATCATTTCGGCCCTGGCCAGCACATTAGTCCCGGTTCTTCAAGAACCGGGACCAATGGGGGGTATTAGACCCGGTTCGTGAGCCCAGGGGCCGGCCGGGGCCTCGTGGGCATTGGTCCCGGTTCGTGTGGAACCATTTGTCTCGGTTCGAGCCACGAACAGGGACCAATGGTCCTCACTGCTGGTCCACAACCATTGGTCCCGGTTCGTGGCTTGAACCGGGACAAATAACTTGCCTACATATACCCACCGCCGCGGCAGAGCACTCCACAGTGCTCTGTTTTTGTCAAGCCGGCGAGGGGAGGGCATTTGGGTGCTCTAGTTCACCTCCTATGCACATGAGGTGTTCGATGAAATGCCCGAGCCACACTAGTTAAGCTTTCTCCTCTCGAAACTCGACCTCCGAGCTCCATTTTCAACGAGATTTGTCTAGATTTAGTGGTCCGTCACGCCCCGTCCCCGCCCCGTCTTCACCGCCGTCGATCGCCCGCACCGATCTCGTCGTCGGCACCACCGTGGTGAGCCTCTTGTTCTTATCTTCTTTCTGAAAGAAAAAAAATTCTGAGTTCAGATAGTTACTTGTCTAATTTTCTTACTTTTATTATTCCTTGTTATTATATAGTGCGATGGTTTTGGTATCCGCCCCCGTCGGCCCTCGTCCTGTCTATGATTTAGATGTGGTATATATTATCTTTTCATAACTATTTGGTTCATTTATTGTTTATGACAATTATGCCGACCAATGTGACATAGATTTTATTTATCTAGGAGGTTGTTGAACCGGAAATTCCAACTGACCCTATTATCGAGAGGTTAAATTTAGTTGAAGAAGAAAACAATTACTTGAAGGAAAAAATAAGAAAAATTGAGGAGGAGAAGATGATATTGGAGTTGCATGTTGCGGATGTCGTCGATGATCACAAGATCAAGATGGATGCAATGCGGTTGAAGATTAAAAAGATTAGAAAATATGCCATTCATACCGAGGCTTGGTATCATTATGCAGTTGGATCAGTTGTTACCTTGGTTGCGGTTACGATCGCATTTGTTTTTTGCATTGAAATGTTTTACATAATTTCAATGTATGGTTTAATTAGATGCTCTGGAGAGCTATATCTTGTTCAATGAGAACTATGTATGTACTTTGGTTTTAATGCTCTGGAGAACTATATATGTACTTTGGTTTTAATGCTCTGGAGAACTATGTATGTACTTTGGTTTCAGAGTTCATATCAAATGCTTTTCAACTTCATGGTCTTACAGCTTTGAATGGTGCATTTTGAACACAAAAAAACATGGGAGTTCAAATAAGTTCAAAAAAATTGAAATCCCTTTGTAACAGACGAGTTTCCGTATGAAACCGTGATACTTCGAAAGAGATTGTCCGTTTTGTACACGAAGTGCATCCAGTTTTTGCCATAGGCCTCTCTACTTCCTTGCACATGCTATGTGGGTGAAATGATGATACCATGCCAACTTGGAACCTTTTCAGAGTTCATTTCAAATGCTTTACAATTTCATGGTCTTATAGCTCAAAATAATCAGTAAATGCATGAAAAAAATAACAAATGAAGTCAGAAAGGGTTGTTAAATTGATGATATGGCTTTGAATGGTGCATTTTGAACACAGAAAAACAAGGGGGTTCAAATAAGTTTAAAAAACTTGAAATCCCTTTGTAACACACGAGTTTTCGTCTAAACCCTGATACTTCGAAGGAGATTGTCCGTTTTGTACACGAAGTGCATCCAGTTTTTGCCGTAAGCCTCTCTACTTTCTTGCACATGCTATGTGGGTGAAATGATGATACCATGCCAACTTGGAACCTTTTCAGAGTTCATTTCAAATGCTTTTCAATTTCATGGTCTTATAGCTGAAAATAATCAGTAAATGCATGAAAAATAACAAATGAAGTCAGAAAGGGTTGTAAATTGATGATGTGGCTTTGAATGGTGCATTTTGAACACAAAAAAACAAGGGGTTCAAATAAGTTCAAAAAAATTGAAATCCCTTTGTAACAGACGAGTTTCCGTATGAAACCGTGATACTTCGAAGGAGATTGTCCGTTTTGTACACGAAGTGCATCCAGTTTTTGCCGTAAGCCTCTCTACTTTCTTTCACATGCTATGTGGGTGAAATGATGATACCATGCCAACTTGGAACCTTTTCAGAGTTCATTTCAAATATTTTTCAATTTCATGGTCTTATAGCTCAAAATAATCAGTAAATGCATGAAAAATAACAAATGGAGTCAGAAAGGGTTGTAAATTAATGATGTGGCTTTGAATGGTGCATTTTGAACACAGAAAAACAAGGGGGTTCAAATAAGTTCAAAAAAAGTTGAAATCCCTTTGTAACAGACGAGTTTCCGTATGAAACCCTCATAATTCGAAGGAGATTGTCCGTTTTGCACACGAAGTGCATCCAGTTTTTGCCGTAAGCCTCTCTACTTTCTTGCACATGCTATGTGGGTGAAATGATGATACCATGCCAACTTGGAACCTTTTCAGAGTTCGTTTCAAATGCTTTTCAATTTCATGGTCTTATAGCTGAAAATAATTAGTAAATGCATGAAAAATAACAAATGAAGTCAGAAAGGGTGGTAAATTGATGATGTGGCTTTGAATGATGCATTTTGAACACAGAAAAACAAGGGGGTTCAAATACGTTCAAAAAAATTGAAATCCCTTTGTAACACACGAGTTTACGTATGAAACCGTGATACTTCGAAGGAGATTGTCCGTTTTGTACACGAAGTGCATCCAGTTTTTACCGTAAGCCTCTCTACTTTCTTGCACATGCTATGTGGGTGAAATGATGATACCATGCCTACTTGAAACCTTTTGAGAGTTCATTTCAAATGCTTTACAATTTCATGGTCTTATAGCTTAAAATAATCAGTAAATGCATGAAAAATAACAAATGAAGTCAGAAACAAAATAAAATAAAATAAATAAGTAATTTGAAACAAAATAATATAAACTTTAATAAAATAGATAAGTAGAAACAAAAAAAACTTTAATAACATAAATAAATTTTGTGAAACTAAAATTATCAAAGTATTTTCTGTTCAAAACATTATAAGCAACTTCTAGTATTATTGAACTAAAATTATATAAAATTCATGCAACTAAAATTATCGAAGTATTTTCTGTTCAAAATCATTAAAAGCAAAAAGAATTTGCATAAAGAACTTTTTTTGTTAGAAACTTTAATAGAAAAAAGAATTATCATAAAATAAAATTAATAAGTAATTATAAACAAAAACAATAAAATAAATAAGTATTTTGTTGTAAGTAGAAACAAAAAACAAAACAAAAAAGAAAAGAAAAAAAACTGGGAAAAAATAAATTATTTGCCACCAACTCGGCCACCACGGCGTGAATACGACTAGAAACCCCTCCATGGGCCAGGATTCAGGCCCGTAGTAGGTCCAGAAGGCCCATCAGGAAAAGAAGTAGTAAGTAGGCCCGTAAGCCTGCAGTGGAGAGGAGCCCGAGAGGGGTGCGGCAGTGGGGCTTATAAACCACTGCGCGCCCCTCTCAACTAGCGAGGTGGGACTAAACTTTGGCCGCAACGCGGGCATCCTTTGCTCCCGGTTGGTGGCACCAACCGGGACTAGAGGAGGTGTATTGGTACCGGTTCGTGGCACCAACCGGGACCAAAGGCCGCCGCTTCCCGTCCTTTGGGCTGTTGAAAAGTGACCTTTAGTCCCGGTTGGTGCCACCAATCGGGACCAAAGGCTGCCGCTTCCCGCCCTTTGCTATATAAGCCAGCGGTTGTGAAAATTTGGGCAGTTCTCCGATCCCTCCGACAACGCCGCCACGCTGCCGGAGCTCGCCGTGCCTCTGCCGCGCCCCCGACCACGCCGCCGTTGCCCGGCCCGACCACGCCGTCGTCGCCCTGCCCGACCACACCGTCGTCGCCCCCGACCGTCGCCGCCCTTTGCCCCGTCGATCGCCATCGCCCCTGCCGCGACCACGCCGCCGTCGCCCCTGCCCCGACCACGCCGCCGTCGCCGCCCTCTACACCGACACCGGCGCCGTGCCTCTGCCCCTGTCCCGACCACGCCGCACGTCTCCTTGGTCAGGCCGACGCCGGCCCCGTGCCTCTGCCCCTGTCCTCTCCTTTGTTTTCTGTGCATATAAAAGTTATATAAGTTAGATTTTTAGTACATTTGGGTACATTTTAGTTTAGTTTTATCTATATATGTTCTTTGATTTAGTACATTTTAGGTTAGTTTTATTTTTAGAAAAGTTTTATATATTTAGGAAAAGAAGGAAGAGAAGGAAGAAGGAAGAAGGAAGAAGAAGAAAAAGTTTTATATATGCAAAAGTTACATTTTTAGAAAAGTATTATATATAGCTAGGAAGATAACGAAGAAGAAGAAAAAGAATGAGAGGAGAAAAAGGAAAATAAGAAGAGGAAGAAAGGAGAAGAAGAGGAGAGGAAGAAGAGGAAAAATAAATAATAAGAGGAAAAAAGAAGAAAAAGAAGAGGAGAAGAAGAAAGGAATAGAGGAGAAAGAAGAAAAAAATAGAAAATTTCTAAATTTTCTATTTTTTTCTTCTTTCTCCTCTATTCCTTTCTTCTTCTCCTTTTTTCTTCTTTTTTTTTCTTCGATTGCTTCTCTTCTATTCCTTTCTTCTTCTCCTCTTTTTATTTCTTCTTTTGTCTTCTTATTTTTTATCGGGTATGTCGTTGTCGATATACCCCCTCCCGATCGAACTTCAACACGAGGGGGGGTACCGATATACCCCCTCCCCGATAACATTATTTTCCCATGTATATGTATGTCGCGTCGTTGTCGATATAACCCCCTCCCGGATAACTTCGACATGAGGGGCGGTCGATATATATACCCACTCTCGACCGTGATAACTTATACCACGAGAGCACCCCCCTCGGCCCTCTCGCTCGACCAAAACTCTCGAGGACACCCAAACCCTAGAGAAAAAAATGATGTTGGTCTCCTACCCCCACCCACCGCGCCCCTACCCGACAAACTCTCTCGAGGCCACCCAAATTTACCAAGTTAAAAGAGCGTTGTCGTCGAGGCCACCCCAAACCCTTGAAGCGTTGTGTCGAGGCCACCCCAAACCCTTGAAGCGTTGTCTAGACCACCCCAAACCCTAGAGAAACAGCTTCGAGGGCACTAACATGATTCCTTATTGTGATTAGCTAGCTAGTTCTACGTTTGCCACTAATATATATCCATCTGTACCATGTTTGAATAATAATTGACATGTTGTAAATATTTGCAGAAACTATGGATCACTCCCGAGACGAAGCAACAGAAGCGATGTTGGGGGAGATAATCGCACAAGGAAGTGATGTCATTGCGTCGTTTGTCGACGACACCGATGGTCTGGAAGGACCGGGTGAAGAAGAGGGGCTATGTTCATGATGGCTCCGGTGACCCATTAATGCTGGTACAAGAAGAGGGCTATGTTCATGATGGCTCCGGTGACCCAATGGAGGTACAAGAAGGAGACCGTGATGATGGCTCCGGTGACCGAACCGAGTCCGGCCAGGTATATATATATTAGTTAAGCCCGTGCTGACTAGTTAATTGATGCATTCATTGTTTTCATATGTACACATATTAATTAACTCTCGTCTTTCTTCTTTTTTCTCTAGCCCTCCGGATCGAGCTCAACTTCGGTAAAGAAACGAGGCCCGAAGAAAAAGTTGCGCTCGGATCAAAGGTTTGAGATCACAACAATCGCGCGCGATGGCAAGCCGATTGAACCCATTCGGACAAGGGTTGCATTTCGTGCTCAGTGCGGGGTTCTTGTTAGGGACAAGATCCCGATTAGTATCCAGCAATGGTTAAAGCCAAAGAAGGAAGACTCTAAGGTGCCGACATCTTATGTCTCCGATATGCAGAAAGAAGATCTTTGGACAACGCTTAAGGCAAATTTCACCCTACCGCCAGAGGAGGATCCAGAGAAGCCAGTTAAAGAGGAATTGATCAAGTCTCATGCTCTTAAGAAGATGGCAGAACTATTCAGGAGGTGGAAGAATGAGCTGAAAACGTTTGTCGACAAAGAAGAGACACCAGAATTCACCGGACGGTTTGAGAAGATCAGAGATCAATGGCCCGCATTTGTGTCCCACAAGACATCGGAAAAGAGTAAGAAGATGTCAGCGGCAAAAAAGAAAAATGCTGTGAAGAAGAAGCATCACCATCGCACGGGGTCAGGTGGTTACCTCAAAGCCCGACCTTTGTGGGAGAAGGCCGAGAATGACCTGATTACTAAAGGGGTCGAACCAGAGACATTGAGATGGCCAGACCGTTGCTGGACTTGGTTCTTCGGGGTTGGCGGAACCTTGGACCCTGTATCAGGGAAGTGCGTTTGGACGAAAGAGCAAGTGCGAATACCCGTCACGAAGCTTCGACACTATATCGCCGCAACACAGGAAGGGACGTTCGTTCCAGACAGAGAGAAGGACGATCTCACAATGGCCCTCGGGAATCCTGAGCACCCTGGACGGACACAAGGCACGCCAGGCTCCCTTCCATGGAACGCTGGATTTCCGGACGCAGGGGGTTACAAAACCCAGGAGAGGAGGAAGAAAGTAGAGCATAGCCAACTACATGCGCTGCACGAAAGGGTACAAGGGCTAGAGGAACGAGAAGCAGATCGCAGCAAACGACCTGCCGAAGCTTCCGCTGAAGCTACCCCGCCATCTTAGCGGAGAAGCAGCGTGGCTTCCACCGAGAAGACTCAGCAGCTGGAGCCTGTCTTCACGGGCTACCCCGTGGATGCTACCACAGAGTCTCAACATTGCCACCTTATGACGCGATGGATGACATTTAAAGTCAAGGCTGTTGTTGGCTCTGTTTTACCTAATGAACCTGACTCAACCTACCACGACCAGCCGATTCCAGAAGGATATGCTAGGGTGATGGTGGATCAAATAACAGACGGATTTGAGGACCTTGAGCTTGACCACCCTACGGGTGAAGGGGAGATTCGGTTGGGTTCTTCTCTGAAGACTACATGCCTATGGCGGAAGGAGCTCATCAACCTTCCGAACTGGACGCCTCCGCCTCCTCCTCCTCCAGCGAGTTAGGGCACTCCGCCTCCTCCTCCGCCTCCTCCGGCAAGTGATCAGGGCACTCAGCCTCCTTCTCCGGCGCGTGGCGGCACTTCGCCTCGTTCTCCACCTGCGCCGGCGCGCCCGAGCAGCCAACTGCCTCCTCCTTCTCCGCCTCGTCAACAAGGGCGGAAGAGACCCGCCGCCGCTCCGGCTCCTCCGGCGCGTCGTCCTTCTGCTTCGCCTCGTAACAAAGGAAAGACAGCCGCAGCCGCTCCGTCTACTCCGGCGTCTAGCACTACAGCCAGAGGCAGGCAATACAAATACGGTCCTTCTCTGAAGACTCCAGAGAAGTTACCATACGAGAGGAGCCAGGAGGAAATCACGAAGATCGTGGAAGCCGAAGTGAAGAACTTCTTTGAAGGGGTGAAAGCAAAAAAACATCCACCTCCAGAGGAGAAGATAGATCCGGTAAAAGCAAAGCGTACTCTGGCTGCCCTGAAGAAACCACCAAAGTCTCCGACGAAAGGAAACTATGAGCGCATTATTACAAAGTCATTTATCGAAGCGCAGCGGTCGGGAAGTACTTTCAATGATCAAAGGTTAGCAGAACGACGAGCTGGGAAAAAAGTTGCCCAGCTCAGCGAACAAGCGAACCAATCGTTCCCCTCGCTCAAGGTGTCTAGCGATATCGTCGCTAATCATCCGGGGATCTTGTTGCCCGGTACCAATCCTGCAGATTACCTGCCCGATGATGCACATTTTGATTTATTGGTGGTGGTCGAACACAAATACGTGTACGGAAGCCTCTCGTCAAAGATGAAAGATCTCTAATAACGATGATGTGAAGATTCCATGATTGGTACATGAAAACTTGCAAAGAGTTTGGGGGGAGTAATATTTTAACGCTGGGAGTTAGAAAGGAGCATGACCTCGTTGGACTTGAACTGTTGATGGTTCCATTTGAGGAGTTCTTCCCGTTTTTCAATCTAAAGGCCCTCGATAAATTAATGATCACTTGCTACTACCTGTAAGTAGTACTACTTCTGTCATTAAGTCTCTATATATAGGTCAGCTCTTTCATTGCATGTATTTTTAATTATCCTCACTATATTATATGCAGATTGAAGATCGTCGAATTGAAGAAAAGACAAATCGGTGATATTGGGTTCATTAACACAAATCTCGTAGATGCATTTATGATTAAATCTCAGGCCAAAGATACCGAGGCCAACCTGCTACAATCGTTTGTATTGAATCAAAACAAAGCTATAATACTCTTCCCTTACGAATTCCAGTGAGTGTTACTGTCTTGTGCATATTCGGTTTCCCTTATTAGTCAAGGTTATAGTAATGTAATTGATGAGTTATGCATGCGTGCGCAACTTTCACTATATTCTCCTAGAGATTAAGCTTGAGTAGGGATTAGTAACCGTCTTAGACTCGAGACAAAAAGATCCCAACGAGTATGCGGACATGACTGAAATTCTAGAGAAGTAAGTTAAATCGATCATATCGCACCATATCGGCAACTTTGTTCATTTCCTGATATCAAGTAATTGTTTTCTTTGTCTGACAGGGTTTGGAAAAAATTCACCGCAAAAACATCGAGACTGCCGAAGAAGCTCCAATTTAGACACCCGAAAGTAAGTACTATAGTAGCATGTTCCACGCATCTCCTAGTGATTCAAGCGCTAGTTTCATCAATACCATTTAGCATGCTTGCTAACTATCAGTTTGATTGACCTCTATTTCTTGTAAAGTGGTTGTTGCAGGAAGCAGGGAATGATTACTGTGGATACTACATTTACGAGTCCATTCGCCACACAACCTGTGAGCGGGGCTACTCTGACAAACAATATGACGTGTGTAAATAATAATATTCACAATTTTATTTTATTACCATCATTTGTGTTCAGTTTCATTTATTCATATATATGTATTGACCCCCTTCTTCAAATTAGATATATCAGATGCGGAATGAACTCCTACCAGCAGATCGTATGCGAGGAATTCAAGAGGAATTGTCGGCATTCTTTCTTGACCACGTGATCGCTAAAGACGGAGAATACCATGTGAACCTTAATGAGTTGAATTTTAATTAGGAGATTATATTGTAAGAGATAATTATATTGTATATATGTTGCCAGTAGCTTTTTCTCCCTTGTATCGAGATGAATGAACCCATCGCCTCAGGCAGCCCCCTAAATGGGTAGTTTGAGAGGGAGAATACATGCGTGTAGGCTTGGGCTTTTTTCATGTTAAGCAAGGGTTGATCGCAATAGGGGATGTAGCAGCAGTGTTCATACTAGAGGAGAGGGGCTAGGCAGAAGCATGCTCATCTCCGGTGACAGAGTCCTGGAGAACACATAGGTTGGGGGCGGACTCCTGGACGCAAGAGGCGATGGCCCGAGCAGCATCTCGTGCAATCTCCACGCAAGCAGCCACCAGGGGGCTTGACCCCCCTCAACAAAATCAGGGGGCTCGATCCCCTCGCACACTCGCTCGATCCCCGCGAGGGAGAGGAGTGCTCCCTCGATCCCCGACGCCTCATGTCGCCGGCCGGCGACCCACCGGTGATCAGCAGCATGACCATAGCCGCACCTTGCCGCTCCCTTCTATCTCCCTCCAGCCTTCAATCTCCTTCGTCCTAGCAAGACCACCACCGCACCTCACCGTCCCCTTCTCTCTCCCTCCAGCCTCCCATCTCGTTCCTCCCGGTAGCCTTCCGTGAAGATCTTGCGCATGCGCGCCATTTCCCACCGGATCCGGTGAGATCCGACTGATCCCCGCGCCACGGCAAGCCCTTGCAAGGCCGCCGCCGATCTCGTCTGCGTTGTGGGTGACCCCCCGCTCGCCCGCCTGTCCGCTAAAAAAGAATAACGGTTTGAATACTAAATAATATAGGGAGAGGGGCGAGGTGGCGGAGCGGACGAAGGTTTGACGGGGAAGGTCGCCGGCAGCGGGGCGTGGCGGAGGTGCAGGGTCGGCGGCGAGGCGGATCTAGGACAAGGAGGGAGCTCGAGCGGTGTACGGTCCGATAAAACACATGTGCTTTTTTTACAAAAAACAAAACGTTTTTTTCACTTACAAAAGACTGCGGGTTGATTTAGAAGAAACAATGTTTCTTTTTTGTCTTTTTTGTAAAAGCGGCAACGACGTACGACCAGAAATACTGTATTTGTATTTGTATTTGTATGTCATGGCGGAAGAAAATGGAAATCATCATCATAATAATAAAAAACCATTCTTCCACGCAACCCACGCCTCCGCCGGCCCGCTCCACTCCACCACCAGACAGCAGACCAACACGCGAGGCGTGGGTCCATCCGTCCGTCCGTCCGTCCCGCAGCACACCAACACGCAGCCAGGGAGCGAACTCGCGAGGCCGATAAGGCTACACGTGCGTGGCCTTCGCCGTCTTCGTCTTCCCTCCCCGTCGCTCTCCCCTCTTCTCCCATCTGTCGCCGAGGGCCGTAATCGCCTTGGCCTTCTTCTCCCCTCCAATCCCCACCCCGACCCCCACCTAACCCTCCCTCCCCCACCCCCCGACCCGCCGACCGCGCCTCCCCCACCCAACCACGCCGCCGCTCCCCTCCCCTCCCCGCCGCGGCGCGGGCCGGGCCGGCGGGCTCCACCGGGCCGGCGCGGAGCGGGGGAGACCCGCCCCGACCCCGGCCCCGTCCTCCTCCTCCTCCGGTGACGAACCCTAACTCGCCTCAACTCTTCTTCCCACTCTCGTTGTCATGTTTGTTGATGCAAAGGAGAATAAATTGGGTGGGTCGGTACTCGTAGGGGGCGGGCAATAAGCCGCCGGCCGTAGGTCTTGAAATCCAGCCATCTTACCTGGGCTGCAGTTTCAACTACTAGCGCCGTACTACTCACGCTGCCCCGGCCTCTTCGGTTTCATCCCTCTCCCCAACCGAAGTAGGCTGGCAAAAGAAGAGCGCCCCAGAATTTGCGATGAAGCACCATCCGATCGGATTTTGTTGCTACTACTAATAATAATATGGTCTTTTTGGGCTCTGCTATGGAGCGCTAGTCGAGCCTGCTTGCTGGCTCTGCTTTCCCTTGCTTGGACTTGGGCTGCACACTTACTCTTGTGGCATATTTGCACGTTTCAGAAAAGTATGGACTGATCTTATATCACATTTGATTTGTAACAACAAACCACATTATTAGTTCATACTAACCATGAATTTCCTGTTCATTTGGTTCCTTTCTCTCTGTCGGTACAACTACTGTAGCTTCAAAATCTGCAAGCTTCCTCTATTGCGACCCCATAATCTTTCCAGACAGCCAAGCCTATCGCAAGACACACTCATGATGTTCCTTTTTATTATTATTATTATGTTTCCAGGGTCATAAACTAGCACAACAAACGGATGAGGAGCTGCTGATTTATTGAAGCTCGACCATTTGATGTGAACATTTTGCATTCCTTCCGTGCTTAAGATGGCGGTTGGGCTCACATCCCAGCTGTTCCAAGGAGTCACTGCTACAAACAGGTTCGGCCAAACCAACAGTTTTTGCGGAGTACGACGGATAGCTGGTGTGGAGATGCGACGTTCTTCCCCATCCACTTCGTTTCCTTCACTTGCTTATGTACGCTCTCTTTCAGCCTCGCAAAGCCAACAGCACTCAAACATTCTTCTCATATTTTTTTTTTATGTTAGATGGGGTCTAGGCGATTCTATTGTGATACTTTATCACAAGTCATTAAACTGCCAGCATGTTCTCTTACATATATATTTGATTACCTTGCAAGTGTGAATTATACTTCCATATTTGTGTCTAGTGTAAAGGTAGTAGCTGTCCGTTTAACAGAAGAGAACACACGTCTTCCAGAATAGGAGGCTGTATAAAATGTATGTCGTAAAGAATGAGCTATCCCTGTCCAGTTCTCTTTCACAGGCCACCAGACAAGGCCGGCTACGCTATTCATCCAAATATTTTAATGTTTCAGTTTTTTCTAATAAGAAGAACGCACCGGACAAATTTGAGTGGTGCAGTTTGTTATAAGATAATTGGATTCATAGTATCTGGAGGGTTGTCGGACACCATTGTTGCTCTATCATAATATATGTATGCATCTTAGGTTGGGTTGGTGCTGTAGTCCTGATGTCACATTGAGTTTCAGTTTCTCCCACATTGCTATTGTCTATCTAAAAATATATGGTTTGTTTGCCTTGCAGGGGCAAGATTCTTTGGTGCATAACTCGCACAGGAGGAACTACATGCCCATGCTTTATGTGCCTTATAGATATCGGGCCTCGCGTGTTAGATCTTTTGCCTTGCCAGTTGCTTTGAAGGAAATTCCTTTGGTCAAGAGTGCGTCATCAGTATTGACTAGGTAGCTCCCCTCGTGGCATAATTTACTTTTGAAATTTCTAGATTGCTTGGATAGTTTGCATGGATGATACACTGAGTGGTTTGCCAGTTGACTCTAATCTGGATTATTCAATTTCTGATTGACTATAAAATGTATCTCACAGTAAATATTTTGTAAAGCAGAACATGTAACAACTGTATTATGGTTGGTACCTGGCAATATCTTGTCCAGTTGAAGTTAAGAAAATGAAGAATCTAGGGTGCTGATTGGATGCCTGAAGATGCGGTAGCATCTATGTACTGTTTTTATTTCTACTTTAAAAATGATAATAATTAGAACATACTAGTTAATGCACCAACATGTTGGCCAAGATAGTTTGGTGATAGTCTTGTGAGCTCCCATAGATATTCAATAGGCTCTTGGCTGCCCTGTTTTTCCGTTCTTGAAGTCATATTTATATCGTTTATTTATACTGTTTTCAGTCAGTTCATGCTTGAATTGACACTTTTTAAAAGTTGCTTCTTTTGTTCTTTTTGTTCCTTTGACAGGTCATGCGACACTTTACTTGCAAATCCAGCTACTGCACTCGTGGTACCTGCAATTGGAATAATTTTATTTGCTCTATGGGGTTTTTTGCCTCTAGTGAAGGACATCAGAAACCGTTTTGATGTATGTGCCTATATGTTCAACCTGATTTTTTATCCTTATATTTATCGGTAGCTAAATAACCACATCCTTCCTTAATGTAACTTGCAGCATGGAGGTAACTGGAAAAAGAGCCCTACGTACCTAATTTCTACTTCCTACCTTCAACCTTTACTCCTTTGGACAGGAGCAACACTTATCTGCAGGTATAGACACAGCAGAGAGTAACAATTGTTTCTTGCACCTATCTGATAGAAACTGCTTCCTCAAAAGGTTTAGGTCTGTTGCTGAATTTCCCTTTTATTCACACATTGTCCTACAGGGGTTTGGATCCAGTCGTGTTACCTTCAGCAGCAAGCCAAGCTGTTAAAACACGCCTTTTGACTTTTGTGAGATCATTATCGACTGTCCTGGCTACTGCATATATTCTGACAAGGTGCAAATGATATACTCTCAATTAAAAGCCCCAATGACTGTTCGCAAGTTATATTTTTGATGATAATAACCACGCACATGCTTATGGCAGCGTTTCTGTTTTTGATGCAAACAGACTTACTGGATCTTGGAATTAGGCCATTGACAATCTCTTATTCTAGCTCAACGTCAGTTTTGTTAACCATGTAGCAAGTGGATACCTTAAACTGGTTTGGTAGGTTGAGGTGTCATAGCTGTGGGCCATTAGCTAGTCATCTTTTTTACCTATTAGTTGCTTTGCTGGGGGCTTAAGCCAATAATTTAAGATCTGGTTGCATTTAGTTAGGTAAAGATTATACAAAAATCCATTCTTTCTTTTAGCTGATGTTTGGGGCCTGTCTGTACAAAAGAGGAAGCACCCGAATTGAAATGAACTAATAATGATTAAACAAAACTATTCTATCACCTTTATGTCTCGTTGTCTCTCCCCCTTGCGGAAGCACCTCCGTAACTTCCCTCTTTTCCAATCTACATACTGTAGTCTTTCCCCACCGTCATGTTGTTTGAGATTCTCTAACTGAGAGCTATTATGATTTGTAGCACAATGGGGCTACAGTAAATTAGCTGCATTTAGATCCCCCCACCCCCATCCCCCGCCACACAGTGGCAATATTTATCTCAGTTGGACCCCTATAATTCAAACTACTCTCTCCGATCCAAAATAAGTGTTGCAGTTTTGAACTAAGTTTAGTTCAACCTTAGTTCAAAACTGTGACACTTATTTTGGATCAGAGGGAGTACCGTGTTCAACTAATGTTAAAATTATTTTGATAATTTGACTGCCTTTGTTGGGTTCTCCAGTATTATAAATCATATGTAATTAAACCAACTTGACTGGTGCCCACAATTTTGATCCCAAGCTTTAAAAGTCCCAAACAAAAATGCTAAATAATCAGAATAATAGGCACTCATGATTGTACCTGAACTAGCACATTGCCCGTGTGTTGTTACAGAGCTATAAAAAACACTAGGAGTTGGACTACCGACTTAGGAGATCTTCACAAGACGTTGGTGTTTTGCAGCTGTTCCACAGTCCATGATTAACAAGAGAGCAAGAACACAATGAAAGATCATGTTGCGGAAGTTGGAGTCCTAAGTGGCCACAGTAGGGTCCTTTACTATATTTAAAGTGAGAGATCATTTCAAATTTTGAAACGTAGGGGAATAGGCATGAATAAGTTGACTGCACAAGATCATGGATTGGCTAGGACGACAATCTAGTGTCGCGTTTTTTTTGCAATTTGCTCACTCTCTTATATTATAATATAGAATTACGAAGAATTTTTCAGGGAAAAAACTAAAACCATGAGCATGATTTTGGGTGGAGTGGCATTTCCGTATTTGTTACCTAATTTTTTTACAAGAGTATTGTTCTCACATTAAAGTAGTACTCCCTCCGATCTGAATTAATTGACGCATCCTCTATACAATCAGCCTCTAATATGTACTAATACTGCGTCAATTAATTTGAACCAGAGGGAGCAGTATATTTGTGTAGTTGTGTTAGGTCTGACATGGGAGTCGAGGTGCATTTGTGTATTAAAGTCTTTCGAAAGGTTGCTGGTGCACATGTGGATAGAAATGCATTTGTTTGTTCAGTTGTTGGTCCCATATGTGAACTCACCACCAACTCCTACCTTTATAAGTAGGAAAGGGAATGTGTTGACTTCCTTATAAAATGACACCCCCGCTTCCGGTATTTATTTGACTGCTCCTGACCAGTTTAGACAGCTACAGCATATCTTTTTTAAGGGGGCAGCCCGGTGCATGTAGCTCCCGCTTGCGCAGTGTCGGGGGTAGGGTCCGACCACTTTGGGTCTATTGTACGCAGGCTTTCCCTACATTTCTGCAAGAGGCTGTTTCCAGGATTTGAACCCGTGACCTCATGATCACAAGGAAGCAGCTTTACCACTGCGCCAATGCTCCCCTTCTACAGCACATGTTTTTTACTCTAGATATTCGACAACAAAGTTCCTTGTAGTGCTCTACTGCCGTAGAAAGAGGTGTATGCAGAAAGTGTTGAGATGTTGTGTAGAAAATCTACCCTTGTTTGTATGGTTAGTGGGTTACTTATGTCTTAGTTTTTTATCCATGCTTCCAGTACTAACATATTTTATCTTCTCATAGCTTGATTCAGCAGATACAGAAATTTCTAGTGGATATAAGAAGCCCCAGTGACACACGAGCTGTAAGAATTCATTCCTTATATCACAGTGATTACGTTGTTAGAATACCTAATGTAGATCAGCTGCATTTCAGTTTTAGTGATATAAATGGTTCTACCAGCTGGATTTTAGTTTACATTACGATGCATTTGTTTCTGAAGGAAATAGTAAATGGATATTATGCAGTATTTAAGGGTTGTAGGGATAAGCATATATAAGGATGGGAGTTCGTCGGTGTGGGGATTCTCTTTCTGCAGTATTCTGCAGCACTTTTTTACTGACTTCCTATGAGAATTGGGAGAGGTGGGGGGTGAAGTTTGTATAGCATTTTGTTGAAGAAAGTCTTTTTCCTGGTTTTCTTTGTAGCGATTCTGTTTGGGAGGTTAGAGTTTATGAAGATAGAAAGAACGAGGTTCTCATGTTTTTTTTTGAAGTGTAGATTATTATTTGAAATTCTATTTACTCTTTGTTTTGGTAGACATTATTGAATATAACTCTGATGCTACATTATTTACTTGATAGCTGGGATTAAACTTTCTCAATGTTAGTGCTCTTAGTGAAACAGATGCTAAATTTGATATTTGATCTTATTAAGTTGGAGTAGTTATTTTGCATTGTACTTGTATCATATAAGTTGTCCCTCAATTTTTTCCAGTACTTATAGCATATAAGCTGTTCCTCAATTTTTTCCATTGTTGTAACCATACTTATGCAAGTCTGTTTGTGGCAGATGGGGTTGGATTTTACCATGAGAGCTGTTTATACTGGTATATGGATTGCTGCTGTTTCTCTCTTTATGGAGTTGCTGGGTTTCAATACCCAGAAGTGGATAACTGCCGGAGGTTTCGGGACAGTATTGCTTACGCTTGCTGGTCGTGAGGTACTGCATTTTTTTATTGATAGTGTTAGCTACTTAGCTTGTGCTGTACTGATAACTATGGTCTTCCATTGCAGATTTTTACGAATTTCCTCTCAAGTGTTATGATCAATGCCACCCGCCCATTTGTAGTGAGTGAATGGATCAATGCAAAGATAGATGGTGTTGAGGTATCTGGTATTGTTGAGGTCAGTATTTTGTATGCTTTATGAACTTCCTTGAACCATCTAGCATTTGATGCGGATTTGCAGTTTTCTTTGTTTCATTTTGTCGACCAAAACAGGAACCATCTAGCTAACCAGTTATTTGTCCCACAATTCAGAATTTCATGAACTACTATCACTCATAACGCATACAAGATGTTTATATGCTTCATTCTATCTCTATGATTTCATGTAATTTGATTTTTAGCATTTTTTTCCATAACCAGACCATTACTTATATGCACTTATATTAGTCACACCCTTATACATGATATTGTTGATGTTTCATTTTGTCATGACACCAAGTAATTTGCTTTTCAGCATGTCGGCCTGTGGTCACCAACAATCATTAGAGGCGATGACAGAGAAGCTATATACATTCCTAATCATAAATTCACAATGTCTATATTGAGGAATAACACTCGGAGAAACCATTGGCGTATTAAGACATACCTTGCTATAAGCCACATGGATGCTGGAAAAATTGGTGTAAGAATTTTGAATAAATCTTGCACATTACGTATTTCTCCTTAACTTTGTATTGGTCCATTAACTCTCAAGACCTATTTTAACAATGTTTTTCTGTATTTCTTTGGCAGATAATTGTTGCAGACATGAGGAAAGTGTTGGCCAAGAATCATAACATAGAACAACAGAAGTTGCATAGGAGAGTATTTTTTGAAAAAATTGATCCAAAAACTCAAGCCCTTATGGTAATTTCTTATATTAAGCAATTCCACTTCTCCATTTAAATACAAGGCATACGTGTGCTTTATTTTTTATTTTCTGTCATAATTTCTCATAATGTTTTGCATAAAAATTTACATGCAAAATCTAAAAAGTCAAAGCTGTTTTAGCTTGTCAAAACTTAAGCATGAAAAAACTTCTAATCTGCAAGTTGGTTGCTGGTAGTAATGACTAGCTACCTTTCTGTTTTACTGGTGTCTCTTGTTTCCACATCTGCCTTTACCCTTTCTTGTCCAACTGGTGTCAAGATTGTAGGCTTCTTGTGCATGCATAGTTTTTATATTCTTGAAATATCAGAGCACCTGACATTTGATTGTCTTCAGTTTTACGTTGTGCCAAATTTTGCATCCTTAAATATCGTTTTGTTGTGCTGTCCTGCAGATATACATATCCTGCTTTGTGAAGACATCACACTTTGAAGAGTATCTAAACGTCCAGGTAATTTATTCTGATATGATGCTACATATTCTCCTTGCAACATATGTGGGGGCATATTAGTTTGTATAGCATATGCATGGTGTTGTGTGCAGAACTACATAAGTTTTGTTGAGATGGCTTGCATGGTTTGTAATTAAATTGCTGCTCAGTTTAGGTAGGACTAGTTGTACAGGGCATAGTTACCGGATTCACAGTGGTTTCCTTTGGGGAAAACTAGAAAAGAGTTAATTCCTGTTTCTTTATAATAGTGACATTGACAGGGGAATTTCATTAGGATCCAAATTGATGTGTAACCTGTGATCCTGCAAAATAACCCACTCAACTGTTCTGATGATCCAAATTGCAACAGGAAGCTGTTATGTTGGATCTTCTTACGATAGTTGGGCACCACAGGGCAAGGCTTGCTACACAGATTCGAACAGTTCAGAAATCATATGGCAATGCAGACATTGACAACATTCCTTTTGGAGAGGATACATATAGTCCTCGTGCACGTGGCCGTCCGCTCCTGATCGATACTTCTGCAAGGATCAGCGATGACAAGAAACCTCCTCGACCAGCAGTAGCACGTGAAGATCAGAAAGCAAAGGTGGCAAGTGTATCATCAGCAGAGACGAAGTCAGATGCA
This sequence comes from Hordeum vulgare subsp. vulgare, assembly GCF_904849725.1. Taxonomy (NCBI): domain Eukaryota; kingdom Viridiplantae; phylum Streptophyta; class Magnoliopsida; order Poales; family Poaceae; genus Hordeum; species Hordeum vulgare. The sequence goes on along the minus strand of NC_058522.1, from coordinate 5,602,187 downwards.
CCTGATGGTTCTTCTAGTTTAAACAACTCCGAGAAGCAGGAGGAGAAAAAGTTGGTTCCAGACGACGCTGGGTTGAAGAAGGATCATGTGAAAACAACAATACCATCTCCCACAACTCCGTGGGCAGATCCCGTTGCATCTACTACTTCCAAGGCAGACGAAGGGAAGGCTCAAGGATCAGAAGGACAAAACGGCGATGGTTCTTCAGTTGCTACGCCAAAGAAGGAATCTAGTAGGCCTGCCTTTGAAGACAACATTGTTCTTGGTGTCGCTCTGGACGGCTCGAAGAGGACACTCCCAATTGACGAAGGGATGAACCCTCATCTATCGCTATCTGAACCTGAGCAAGACACTGGTTCGTCGTTGCCCAAGAAGAAAGGTCAAAGCTACTCACTTTCAGGCCAAGACAAGGCTGACTAGAGGAAGGTGATGGATCCATGTCGTCTGATCTTTACGGATTAATGATTTGTCACCAAGCCGACCTTTTTTGTGCGCTTGTGCAAATGCAATCAGTCACTCATTCATACAGCTAGCTCTTTTTTTTTTCTATGTTCGAGGCATGAATATACTTGTTGAAATGTACCTTAGGCGTCGATCGCTGTCAGACTTGTAAAGGTCGCAAGACGAATATTGTGTACATATGGTGCATCTGCTGGCTGTGACGATCTAGTGGGTTCCATTGGGTTCAATATGGTGGTCTTGGTGCATTCTTGTGATATCTGAATCATGTTGCACCGTCATCAGCTAAAAACTGACTGAAATGCAGTGCTTGACGCAGAACGAGCGAGTGTGAAGGGCATCGAGTTATTTAAAATTTATCATTTGCATTAATACAAACCACTCAAATGATTGATGCTGCGGCAGATAGTTGATTCTAAAAACATGAATAGTATATAGATAGTTGATTCCAAAAACATGAATAGCATATAGATTTACATATGCTGATCTCTACAACAAGGGGATGGCAATAGGTGCCTCCGACAACCAAGTTGCGGTTGCCTTCCTGTAAGATGACCAAATTACAGTCGCCTCACCGCAACAAACCTCCCTGGCACTGGCACCCAATGGACGATGGCGATCATGGGAACATCAATCCCAATGACAACTGCACTGCCTAGTTGCGGTTGGCTTGCCGTAAGATGACCAAATTGCAGTCGTCTCACCGCAACAAACCTCCTTGGTACTGACACCTAATGGACGATGACGATCATGGGAACATCAATCCCAATGACAACTGCATTGCCTCGTCATCTTTGTCGACTCCAGCGAGTCCTTGTGGATGGATTCTCCATGGGTGCTCGAAACATCGATGAGCCGCTGGCTGAGGGGTGCAGATGTGCTCCTGTCGCACCGTGTGCTCATCGTTGAGTTCCGCATTCAACAACACCATCTGTCGCTGCGATGTGTGTACAAGTACAAGTGTACAACCGAGTACCCGAGCGATCGTCTCCCACACGGCGGAGCTCGACTCGTCCACTAGGTGCGGAGGGAGTTGATGCCCAAGGGAAGGAGCTCCCGGCTCGTGCTTGATGCTGATTTCCTTGTGGGTTGCTACCTTGCTGCCATGGTACACCGTGGGGGAGCTACTAATAAAATGTTGGGCGGGCCATGGCCCGTTCAGGCTTGCATCAAGGGATGGCATGTGTTTTCCTCCAATATTCCAGGCTGCTTGATCGGTAGACTAGTTTTACATTTCTGAATCAGAAGTCTTGAATAATTAGGGCCCAAACATGCTTATTTATACAATGGCCACACATGTACTTCTCACCATACATCATGCTATTGACAATTTGACATTCAACTACTCATTTCATGAAGTTTTTTGCTTTCTTTTCTCTTCCTTTGTTGAAACATGAAACAAACACATGGACATGGAATGATACATGATTTTTAGTGTGTATAAGCATCATCAAAGAGATGTTATAACAATTTTTGAATGACTTGCTCCACACTTATCGCATGCTCAGCTAGCAAAAACTATATATAGCCCCACACATACTACCTTCCTTGAGAATTAGGATATCAAAGTTCCATTGCTTATGAGTCTAGATATGTTTTCCTCCATATTACTTTCAATCTATGGAATACTCTGAAATATTGGAAGAAAACAAAAGATCATGATAAGCAATTTACTATAGTGCCTTCATCAAGATACTCAAAATCTAGAAGAGCCACCACCTTCGACACTGTACCGTTAGAAAAAAGTTTTGTACAATAAACTGGTATTCTTGTGTGGCTACCATAACATTTTTAATTTCAATTGGATTTGACCCACATCGCTCTGCTGCAATAGAAGCATTCACAATCATTGGTTTGAGGAAGTGCGGTCGGAGCTTCTCTATGGTACCCTGTAATTAAGACATGTCCTTCATTCATAGGAACTCAACAGTGAAAATTGATGTATACTAATTTTCAATCACACGAGTGTGTTTTTTTTTTGCTTGTTCCGTCTCTTGCATGGAGAGTCCTCTTTGGTGGGCTCTTTCCGACACTGTACTGAGAGTCCTCTTTTACCGTGCATTGGGTGCAGATGAAGCCTGGGCTCAGACGCCACTTACTGCATCTGGTGCTCTAATTTTGTTTATTTGGTCATTGTCCTGTTGAGTGTCTTATATCATATTGTATTTTTGGAATATTCTATTCACCTTCCTGTAGTCAATTTATTATGTCAATCTTTCAATTAAGCTTTGCCGAGGGATAGACCTATAGGTGCTCCCACATCCATAAGTATGTCACTTGCTTACCAGTAAGGCAAATCAATGTTAACTCACCACAAGTTGGATGAACAAATATACCATTTGAATTGATTTTTGAGAGTTCATCCATGCTCAGTTGCTGACACGCGATCTGTGCATGTCACAAACATTGGTCTGCGGCCATGTGAATAATGGATTTTCCGATTTTATGTATCAAGGTAACATGATTCATCTAGTTATCAATTATCATAAGTGATGAATTTATTTTATAGGAGAATGTATGATCAATTTTTTTGATTTTATGTATCAAGATAACATGATTCTCGTGTATTCAACTGACTGTCACTGGACGGTCACGGCAGGCAGGTTCAGTGTTTGTTCACGCATGTTCTGTTATTATTATTCAGTTTCAGGGTTAAAGAAGCAACAGACAGTCAACTGTTTTATCTGCGCCATGTGCAGTCCTAGGTAGTGCCCCTGCAACTTAGCCCGTCATTTGCTCTTCTTATTTTAGAAAATCAGTTTACTTTCTTCACCATCTTATCACCATTCTTCATGGAATTGATATTCAACCATGAAGTTTTCACCATTCTTACGAGGAAGCAAAAAAGGAAGTACAATGGTCACAAGATTTGTGCGGTGTGCATGATAAAACAGCTTTTGGTTGACTTGTTCAACATTATTTGCATGCTTAACTGAGAAAAACTATATATATATATTCTCACAACATGTGCTTACTGGCATGAACATGAGTGTTCCATATTGCACTTACAGACATGAGAAAGCCACTATTACACTCTTTCTACATGGGAGAGTTACACTTAGTGAATATATGAATCCTGGTCGAGTTTCCATCATAAGAACCACCTTTCAACATCTACACGTTGTTTTATTTTATTCCAAAATACCAAAAAATATTTATCACCTATTATCTTTTAATAGCCTGTTCAACTAGCAAGACTAGCAGAGATTGACACCCCTACTGGAATTGTCGGGGGAACAAGAGGGTTTATTTTTGTTGGAGGGCATTCAACTGTTACAAGCACTTGTACCTGAATGGATTCATACCTTAGTTTTCCACTGAGGGAAAAGGCTTACCTGTTACTGCAAACTTTCATAGGAGGGGTCCCAACTATTGCACCTTAGAGCATCTCTAGCAGACCTTGTAAAAATACAAACTGTAAAATTGGGATACGGATCGAAAAAAAGCATTTTAAGGGTCCATTTTAGCTATGCCAGAACAAAAACTGTAAAACCGCGGTAAAGAGCTCCTTCCTCCGGTCCGGCGGTTGCCGCCCCTTCCTCCAGCCGGTCGTGCCGACCATGCCTGCCCTGTCCAAATCTAAGAAAATAATGGTTTCAGGTGTGGCTTTAACGTGCCCCTTCAAAATTTTACGGGTTGTATCACTTTTACGGTTCTGTTCTCCACACTGTTTCCGATCAAAGCTGATAGAGATGCTCTTAAGCAAGGGTCACTCAGTCGCGGCCACAGTTTGTACCGTCCATCAGGCACTCGGCAAAGTTGTCCACATAAATTGGGCCCAAAATAAACGAATGGCAAAAATTATGATGAGGCCCATAAAGTGGGCACTCGACAAAACTATCGTGTCATGAAAGAGCAGACAACAACTTCCGATATCACAATGTGGCACAAACTTTGTCGAGTTCTTGTGGCTTAGAACTCGGCCAAACAATTATAAGTCGAGTTTGTTTTGTTTGCTAAGTTTACTTTACCAGGGTCTCAGCAATGGCACGCCTCTACTAACTCGGGCATGTTGCCGAGAGTTGTGTTGGGCCCATGTGATTTTTGCTGAGATCCCGTGAGTTGACTCCGTAAAGGTGCGGACACTCAAAAGTCCATTTCCCATAGTGATTATAGATTTTATTCATTGATAACATGATTAAGCAACTCATGGATTTAACAGGATCTAGTAATCAATTGTGATACCTTTTTTTTTAAGAATGAGGAACGGAGTCCCCGGCCTTTGCATCAATTGATGCATGTGGTCATATTATTAAACAAGTATAAACACAAAGTCATAAATCCACGAAAAGCTAACAATCTCAGCATAACAAAAGCAAGTACGTAAAAGAAAAACTGCCACATCCGGCGAGAGCAAAAACAGACTACAATGTCTACACAACGAGCCTATTATTAACTCGTCATCCAAATCAACTTAAGTTAGCTCGTGCGACTGTCTTCCATCGGTTGCACCCAATAACCATAAACTTCTTGGAGTCCGCATGAGTGAGTAACCACCACTTACAAATCCAAGCCGTGGCTCTGTAGATAACCTGCAAAAAAATGTTGAAGATCTTGCCATTAAAAATCATATCGTTTCTAGTGTTTCATATAGCTCAAAATAATGCACATATTCTAATCCGGATATGACTCGCCATAGTTTCATCTGCTCCACTGAGCCACATGCCAAACATCGTATTAATTCTCGTTGGTGGATTGATGTTGAAGGCCATATAAGCAGTGCAACATAATAATTTTGCTAGTGGACAATCGAGAAAGAAGTGTCTTATTGTTTCATTTTGATCTCAATAGCAACATCTAGAATTGCCTACACATTTTTACTTTATCAAATTATTCTTGGGTAATACAACTCCTTTGTGTATAAACCACATTAATATTTTAATTCCAAGGGACACTTTAATCTTTCAAATATGTAATGATCTCGAAAGAGGCCGAGAGTCAATTAAATCCCTCTACATTGATTTCACCAAAAAAGTATCATTCATAGATAATTTTCAATGAATATTATCGGGCTGGTCAGAGAGTTGAACATCCATCAATCGTTTGACTACCTGCATTTGTTTCATACGAGAAGGTTGTCTTATATGTGATGAAGTTTCCTTGGCTTTTATTCTTGACGGCCGCTGCTATCAGGGTCAGCGTTTATTTGCACACATTCTGTTATTTCTCAGTTCGGTGCGTATATAGAGCTAAAAGGCATCATCAGCCATATGCAGTCAAGTGCCAGCCATATTTGAGTGGTGCGTCTTTTGGTCTTTTGGGCTGGCTCCACATGGCATAGGAGACAAGCGCTCTATTTGCAACAGGGAGAGCACGGAAGGAAGCAGATAACTGATTTGTAAAACGTCTTCAGCTTCTCATCCTTGTCCGTGTTCCTCACCTCCTGCTCTTGTATCCCTCCCCTGCTTGCTGATTTCTCTCCCCAAATCTGATTGTATTCCCAACTTGTACCCAACTACTGGTATTGATCCAAGTGTCCGTCCCGCCTTCCTATTTTTTTAAAATGGTGGCAAAAATATTGCCCCATCGATTAATTAAAAAGAAGAGAATTGCCTAGTTAATTTACAAAAATCAGACAAAAACCGATACAAACTCACTCAACACGAAGCATCACGACCACGTAGACGACCCGCCAAATGCTCCCAACACACAAGAAATCCCTGAAAACTTCTACAATGCAACGGAATACTCGGCGAGAGAACCGACAAAAACGACTCATAATACCAAGCCACGTCGACAACACGAGAAATCGAACACAATCCATCATGAAATCGCGGATTCCTTCCCTTTCGCATAATCAACCATAGGAACCTTTAGTTGCTCACTTGACGGAGGTGGATCTTGTCCCTAATCCAAGGTCATCAACGTGTCCACCTTCATATGCTCCACTTACAGACTCAGACATAGATCCCTAAGCTCAGAACCGATCTGAAACACCGGAGCCATGATCACGACAATGGATTCGCCCTCGGTGGAGGATAACATATGAGGGGAGGTAGGCATCGACGATGAATTGTCTCCATTACGAGTGGAGAAAGAGCCATATAACACCACCCTCCTGTCCTCCGTCGAGCAAACACCGGCCGCACAAGGAGAGTGCGACGTCGGAGGTCTGTAACATAGCCGGCACAAGTGAGAGTCTACGCAAAGCATCCTCCGCTCGCTCCAAAAATCTTCCAACACGTGTGAGACAGACTTGCAGCAGCGTAGTCTGACTAGCCAGAGCGGACTGCAACATCAACTCCAACGAGGTTGGTGAGCCACTGGTACCAGAGACGACAGACGCCTAAGACCTACGGTGAAAGACCTTAGAGGGGGCTGTTGATCTCTATTTGGGTCATGACACCAAGGTAGTGATCACGCTAAGTCACTACTTAGTGTAGAAGTTAACCATGTTGTTTCTTTAGGATCAGGAAAGAAAGCCAAACCGAGTCCTAGTAGTATTAGGATTCCTAGTCCTAGTCTATTTCCATAGTCCCTTGCGGACGTGTATAAAAGACACCTTAGGGGTGTTGATTGTAACACCAGAAAAACGAAAAGCAATAAAAAGCAAAGGCTCGACACGGGCCTTTAGTCATCAAATCCATCGATCAGTTTTATTTGTGTCGCTAGTTACGCAAGTTCCGTTAAGTAGCCGGCCGAAGCAAGAATCGCGTAGGCACGCCTGTACAGATGCATACGCACGTTCAAAAGCCAACAATTGGTATCTAGAGCCTCGACGATCTACGATCTACGATGACGGACAGCGACGTTGAGTCGGTCAAGTCCGGCAAGGGCGGTGCCAAGGCGAACAAGAACGGCGACAATGTGAACAATGGTGTCAAGTCAACAACCAGTGGTGGAGGAACGAGCGGCGCCAACGTCCAGGCGCATCACAACATCTCCATCCAGTACCCGATGCTCACTGACGCCAACTACGGCGTGTGGGCGGTGAAGATGAAAATTATTCTCCGAACCCTTCGAGTGTGGCAGGCAATCACGGACGACGACGTCGATGACGAGTCCGACGAAGGTGCCATGGCCGCCATAGCCTAGTCTGTGCCGGATTCCGTGCTAGTGACATTGGCGGAGATCGAGACGGCAAGAGAGGCGTGTAACACACTCAAGGAGATGAGGATTGGAGAAGATCGCGTCACCAAGGCTCGGGCACAAGTGCTGAAGCGCCAATTTCACAAGTTGCAGATGGAGGAAACTGAATCGGTGAACGACTATGCCATGCGTCTTACTACTTTGGTGGGAGAGATCCGCGCGCTTGGTGCAAAGCTCGATGAGACCGAGATTGTGGAGAAAATTTTCAGTTCGGTGACTGATAAACTCACGTACATCATCGGCACGCTCGAGCAGCTTTACGACATCGACGACATGACCATAACGGAGGCAATCAGACGCTTGCGGACATGGGAAGAGAATGCTCGTGGCTGTCAGAAAGGCAAAGCAGGAGGCAGCGACCAACTCATGTACTCGCGCGCAGATTGGGAGGCCCCAAGTAGCAAAGGAAGGCGTGATGGTGGCGAAGGCTCAAGCAACGTGAAGCGCGACGGACAAACCGGAAAAGGCAAAGGAAAAGGCAAGCCACAAGGTCGTGGTAAGGCGGACCAATCTAAAGGGCGGAAGCCACGGAACTTGGATTTATCCGAGGTTAAGTGCTATAACTGCAACGAGATGGGTCACTTTGCAAAGGATTGTCCGAAGCCTAACAAGCGGGAGATCAAGGCAAATTTGGCAAAGCAGGAAGACGAAGGTCCAGGTCTTCTGATGGCCGAAATTTGTGATCTTGCTGAAACGGTGGTTGTGAAACCAACCCGGAAGGTGCTACTTCATGAGAAAAATGTGACACCTAAGTTATCCGGGGACCACAATGTGTCGTGGTATCTCGACACGGGTGCCAGTAACCAAATGACGGGATGCAAGGAGAAATTTCTCGAGCTGGAATATGATGTTCAAGGCTCGGTCAAGTTCGGTGATGGTTCAGCTGTGGAGATTTGCGGGCAAGGATCTGTCCTCTTCGAGGGTCTCACAGGCGAACATCGCATACTCACCGGAGTGCACTACATCCCACGGCTTCGCAACAACATTATCTCTATTGGGAAGCATGACGAGAATGGATGCAAGGTGAATATCGAGAAGAGAGTTTTGACGATCTTCGACAACCTCCGAAACGTGCTAGCTCGTGTTAATCGCACACGGAATAGGCTCTATATCCTCAACCTTGATCAATCTCAACCGGAGTGTTGGCTCGCCAAGAGTGATGACGATTCGTGGTTATGGCATGCTAGATTTGGACACGTTAACTTCTACGCCTTGAAGAAGATGTCAAAGATGGAGATGGTATCCGGGATGCCATTTATCGACCATGTTGATCGAGTATGTGACGGGTGCTTGGTTGGAAAACAGCACCGCATGCCGTTCCCTGCTCAGTCTACCTATCATGCAAGTGATGCACTCGAGCTGCTCCATGGTGATCTATGTGGCCCTATCACCCCAGCAACTCACGCGGGAAAGAAGTATTTCTTCCTCGTGGTAGACGACTGCTCGAGATATATGTGGGTCGTTCTCCTATGATCTAAAGATGAGGCGTTTGAAGTGTTCAAGAAGCTGAAGGCTGCAACGGAGATGGACACAAGTTGAAGGTTCGCGCTCTACGGACAGATCGCGACGGAGAATTTACGTCGAATGAATTCAACAATTACTGCGAGAAGATTGGCATAAAAAGGTTCCTCACGACACCTTACACGCCGCAGCAAAACGGGGTCGTTGAAAGGCGCAATCGAACCGTCATTGACATGGCAAGGAGTTTACTCAAGAGCAAGAACCTGCCGTGGACTTTTTGGGGAGAAGCTGTTTCGACGGCGGTCTATCTTCTTAACCGGGCTCCAACGAAGGCGGTGGTCAGCAAGACTCCGTATGAAGAAATTTACGGACGTAAGCCGAATGTGTCTCATCTACGGACGTTCGGATGTGTGGCACATGTGAAGACGGCGGAGCCGCATCTCTCAAAGCTTGCCGATCGTAGCACCAAGATGGTGTTCATCGGATACGAGAGGAGTTCCGGCACCAAAGCATACCGCTTCTACAATCCACAAACCAAGCGTCTACGGATTTCACGCGACGTCGTGTTTGAAGAAAACCAAGCGTGGAATTGGAGCGCCGCAGCCGACAATGCTCCAAACAGTAACATATTCACGGTTGAATTTCCAACTGATGATGATGCAGGGGAGGATGTCCAAGTGGTTGATAAGACACCCAACCAAGGTGACCACAATGGTAGTGATCATCATGGTGCCGACAGCGACGACAACGTGCATAGGTCGCAAGGAGATAGCGACAACGAAGCGCATGGCACGGGTGGCGATCTCGATGACAACATCGACAACGAGGCGCATAGTGACAATGACAATCAAGATGATGATCATGATCACGACGACTACGCCGACGACGCGGATATCGATGACACACCCGAGGCTCAGCCATCTTCCTCAAGTGCATCAACATCGACACAATTTGTGTCACCTCCTTCGCAAGCCACAACGGATTCCTCAGGGCCTCGTCGCTACAAGACCCTCAAGAAAGTCTACAAGTACACAAAGCCAGTTACACTCGAATACTCCGGACTATGTCTTTTCGGAGTTGAGGAGCCGGCGAACTTCGTAGAGGCGAGCAAAAGTCCTAGCTAGACGCACGCCATGGATGAGGAGATGAAGGCAATTGAGAGCAATGGCACGTGGACCTTGGTAACCCGTCCTCCAAACCAAAAGGTGATAGGTTTGAAGTGGGTTTACAAGTTAAAGAAGGACACACAAGGTGCCATTGTGAACTACAAGGCAAGACTCGTTGCAAAGGGCTACGTACAACGTCAAGGAGTTGACTATGATGAGGTGTTTACACCGGTTGCTCGAATCGAGACGGTGAGAGTGCTCCTAGCTTTGGCAGCACAAGAGGATTGGAAGGTTCATCATATGGATGTTAAATCCGCTTTCCTCAATGGCGATCTCACAGAAGAAGTGTACGTGGAACAACCCCTCGGCTACGAGAAGAAAGGTGAAGAAGGGAAAGTTTACAAGCTCAAGAAGGCACTTTACGGGTTGAAGCAAGCGTCCAGAGCTTGGAACTCAAAGTTAGACCGGAGTTTGGTCTCGCTCGGGTTCAAGAGATGTCCCCTCGAGCACGCAGTCTATACAAAGAACTCCAAAGGCTCAAACCTGCTAGTTGGAGTTTATGTCGACGATTTGATTATCACCGGAGATAGCGTACAAGAAATTGAACGTTTCAAGGCGCAAATGAAGAACAAATTTAGCATGAGCGATCTGGGATTACTCAGCTATTACTTGGGCATCGAAGTGAAGCAAAGCTCCGGAGAGATTTCCCTATGTTAATCGGCCTACGCGGTCAAGTTATTGGACAAGTGTGGCATGTCAGATTGCTACGAGACACAAGTTCCAATGGACCAACGTCACAAGTTGAGCAAGCGTAGCTCAAATCCGCCGGTGGACACCACAATGTATCGAAGTGTTGTGGGCAGCCTAAGATACTTGGTGCATACCCGACCTGACTTGGCTTACTCAGTCGGGATCGTGAGTCGTTTCATGGAGAATCCGACAACCGAGCACATGGGCCCGGTCAATCAAATCTTGCGCTATGTGAAAGGCACCATTAATCTTGGTTGCACGTACAGAAAGGGAAAGGAAGGATTGATCCTTCGTGGATATTCAGATAGTGACATGGCAGGTGACGTTGATGATCGAAAGAGCACAACGGGCATGGTTTTCTACCTTGGCCCGAATCCGATTAGCTGGAATTCTCAGAAGCAAAAGGTGGTGGCACTGTCTTCATGCGAGGCAGAATACATAGCGGCAAGCACGGCGGCTTGTCAAGCAGTGTGGCTGAGAAGACTCCTAGCTATTCTTGCAAAGCGGGAGGTGCAGAAGGTGTCACTGAAGATCAATAACCAAGCTGCAATCTCGTTGTGCAAAAATCCGGTTCATCACGAAAGGAGCAAGCACATAGATACCCGGTTCCACCATATCCGGGAGTGCATTGAAGAAGGGTTGATCGAGGTTCAACATGTGAACACGAAAGACCAACTTGCCGATATTTTCACCAAGTCCCTCGGTCGATAGAAGTTCATCGAGATGAGGAGGAAAGTCGGAGTGCAAGAAGTGAAGTCAAGCAACAAGATTAAGGAGGTGAATGTAGAAGTTAATCATGTTGTTTCTTTAGGATTAGGAAAGAAAGCCAAACCGAGTCCTAGTAGTATTAGGATTCCTAGTCCTAGTCTATTTCCATAGTCCCTTGCGGACGTGTATAAAAGACACCCTAGGGGTGTTGATTGTAACACCAGAAAAGCGAAAAGCAATACAAAGCAAAGACTCGACACGGGCCTTTAGTCATCAAATCCATCGATCAGTTTTATTCGTGTCGCTAGTTACGCAAGTTCCGTTAAGTAGCCTGCCGAAGCAAGAATCGCGTAGGCACGCCTGTACAACTCCATACGCACGTTCAAAAGCCTAACACTTAGCCCGTCATTTTGCTTTTGTTTGGTTTGACAGCCGGTGTACTTTCTTCAGATTCAAGGTACACTCTTGATCCATTACATGGTAGTATTGGATAAATCTTAATACTAATGGAATATTTTTTGCTCGTCATCTCATCATTCTTCACGCAATTGACGTTCAACTAGTTAAGTCATGATGTTTTCATCATTCTTCTTTATTGTCCTTTTTCACGAGGAAACAAAAAATGGAAGCAGAATGGTCACACGATTTGTGCTGTGTGCACTCCAATGATAAAACCGTTGTTGAATGACTTGTTAAACACTATTTGCATGTGTAGCTGAGGAAAAAAAAACTACACATAGACCTACACAAGGATGTCAAAAGTCTATTAATGCGATGAGTTTGGATTTGTTTTCCTCCATATTAGTTTTAGTATGTGGTATCTAAAATATTGGAGGAAAACAAAAAAGCATGGTAGGCACATTCTTTTTCTCGGCAGGATCAAGACATTTGTAAAGTTAAAATATATTCACCTACCTTGTGAACAAGGATGTCAAAAGTCTACTGATGTAATGAGATTGGATTTATTTTTCTTCATATTAGTTTTAGTCGGTGGAGTTGAGTAACGTGATTAATAGAATCGGGTTTTCTTGGAAGGGCTGCGCTAGGGAGTCTTTTTCCCGATCTTTTGATCCGGTTTTCTCTCTCTTTCATCGGTCGCATTGACCAGTGTTTTTTGTGGTTTTTCGATTTAAGATCGGTTTGCGTCGCCCGCCGTCGTTGTCAATCACCGTGCCTCTACTCCGACATCGGCGCGATTCGGCCTCTACACCAACCCAACGGCCCCTCATGATCGTCGGCCGCGCGTCTGTTTGCTCATCGCCCTACGTCGGTCGTCGCCGCCCTTCTCCAACCGGGACTGTTCCATCACAACCCACCTCTGTCGCTCGTGTACGGCCATCCAACCATCTCTTCGCCGGCCCCATCACTGGCTGTCGGGCACGCCAGCTTCGGCCGCCCCGGGCTCGCCGGCTCCGGCCACATTGGGCTCGTTAGCTACCGGCCATCAACCTCGCCGGCTTCGGCCACCTCCCTCTTCGGCCGCGTCGGGCCGGGTGCCAGCTCGGGCCGCGACCGTCATCGCCGGCTTCATCTCGGACGTCGCCACCACGGATCCACCGAGTGACATCTCCGACATTGCACGCGTTCGGATTGATTGCCCGTCCGTCAACGATCCACCTCATCTATGCCATGCGAGCGATCTGGCCCGCCAGTGGCGCGTGCCTCCACAAGTCCCGTGAAGACTTAGACTGTAGGGACCCGTGCACCGCCGATGCATCACCCCTTCCAGCCGTAGCGCCACGGCACGCGGTCCACGCTGCCGCCCCTAGGTTCTTCACACAGTTGTCCCGACCCGTGAGCCGCCGCTACACAGCCACTTCGGGCTATAATGTTCCTCAGTTCCCGCTACCTGATTTCTCTCCCCAAGTCTGACTGTAACTTGTACCCAAATACCGGTATTGATCCGAGTATCCGTCCCATCTCCTTGTTTGGGTCGTAACACCAAGCTAGTGGCCACGCTACTTAGCATTTTGCTTTTGTTATGTTTGACAGCCTGTGTACTTTCTTCAGATTCATAGGTACACTATGATCCATTCCCAGGTAGTATTGAATAAGTGTTAAAACTAAGGGAATATTTTTTGCTCTGGAGTCTCGACGTCCTTGAACATCTCACCATTATTCATGCAATTGTCGTTCAACTACTCACGTCATGATGTTCTCATCATTCTTCTTCATTTTCCTTTTTCAAGAGGAAACAAAAAATGAAAGAAGAATGATCACATGATTTGTGCGGTGTGCACCCCAATGATAAAGCAGTTTTCGAATGACTTGTTGAACACTATCTGCATGTTTAGCTGAGAAAAAAAAACTACATATATACATAGACCTACTATATATATATACTCATCTACCTTGTGAACAAGGATGTCAAAAGTCTATTAATGCAATGAGTTTGTATTTATTTTCTTCCATATCAGTTTTAGTTCGTCGTATACTCTGAAATACTGGAGGAAAACAAAAGAGCATGGTAAACATATACTTTTCGCAGCGGCGCCAAGATATTTGTAAATTTAAAATCCAATCATTTCGGCGAGGAACTTGAGTTGAAACATCACACAGAGTAAGGAAGGAGAAGCGTTTGTCGCTGCTTGTGATCGGAACGGAGTTTCTGCAATACGGACTGTCGGAGAGAATGCTGATAGGCGGAAGTTACTCATATTGACATGTGCCCACATGATCAAGCACATATACCACCGTGCATGCCAGCATATTGATGTGGATACGGTGAACAGCCGCTGTGTCATTCATTGGTATTGCCCCCACTCGATCCCTGGCGTTCATGGTGTATGTCAGAGAGATTGCCTTAGACTGTAGGTCGTATCATCTCTCTACCTATACATGACTCGATACAGTTAAAGAAGATAATCTATGTTCATTGGCATATATGTTTGCCTACTCATTGTTGAGTAATCTGCCTACATAAATAATTTCAGATTTAGCAGATTCAGTCTTCTCTGAATAAGTCTGACCGTTAGCGTATGCATGTACACGTACGGTTCAGTTAGCATTTTCTGTTAGTCCGTTAGCTAGTTTTTAGCTCACCGGAGGAATCACGGGGGGATAGCATGGACCACAATTTCTTCGCCGCAAGCATGTAGGGATCTGCACGATCGAGCGTCGTGGCATGGCACGACCTGTAAGATCGGCGCTCATGACCAGTTCTTACTTGTTTTCAAGAGCTCGTTAAGAGTTCAGTTGAATAAGAACAAAGACAGAAAAGCTGCAGACTGTTACATGGAGAGAGGAACCAGTTTGGTGCTCTCAGAATTGTGCCAGCGCCTCACTACATCCAACTCCGACGAGCGGCGAGCAATTGCCGACAAAGGAGACGGCAATCGTTGCCTCCGACAACCAAGTTGTAGTCGCCTCACCGCAATGAACCTCCCTGGCACTGGCACTCCATGGACCAAGGCGACCACAGGAACATCAATCCCGATGACAACCGCACCGCACCGCCTCGCCATCTTCGTCGACTCCAGCGAGTCTTCGTGGACGGAGTCTCTATGGGTGCTCAAAACCTCAATGAGCCGCTTGCTGACGGGCGCAGACATGCTTTTATTGCACCACGTGCTCGTCGTTGAGCTTCGCATTCAACAACACCATCTTCCAGTGCGGTGTGCGTACAAGTAAAAGTGTACAACCGAAGACGCGGGTGATTGTCTCCCGCGCGGTGACTCGTCTCCCGCGCGGTGACTCGTCCATGCAGAGGGATTTGATGCTCAAGGGAACGAGCTCCCGGCTCCTGCTTGATGCTGATTTCCGAGTGGGTTTTTGCCATGGTACGCAGTGGTGGAGCTACAAATAAAATGTTGGACGGGCCATGGCCCTTTGAGCTTTGCTTCAAGAAATGACATGTGTTTTTCCTCCAATATTTCAAGCTGCTTGGTCGGCAGACTGGTTTTACATTTTTGAATCAAGAGTCTTGAGTAATTAGGGCCCAATCATGTGTATTTATACAATGGCCACACATGAACTTCTCATGATAGATCATGCTATTGTCAATTTGACATTCAACTACTCATTTCATGAAGTTTTTTCTTTCTTTTCTCTTTCTTTGTTTAAACATGAAACAAGACATGGAAATAGAATGATCATATGATTTTTAGTGTGTACAAGCGTGATAAAAGAAACATTAAATTAGTTTTTGAACAACTTGCTCAACACTTATCATGCTTAGCTAACAAAAACTATATATACAACCCCACACATGCTACCTGCATTAAGAATTAGAATGTCCAGGTCCATTGTTTATGAGTCTAGATATGTTTTCCTCCATATTAATTACTTGCAATCTATGGGATACTCTGAAATACTGGAGGAAAAAAAAGATCATGATATCGATAAACAATTTACTATACTGCCTTGAGGAAGGTACTCAAAATCTAGAAGAGACACACCCCCAGAAACTCTTATGGATTTAAGTACATCTATGTATCAATTGTCATACCTGATGCATTTGCTTTATAAGAGAATGTGGTCTTGTATGTGATAAAATTTTCTTCGCTTTTATTCTTGACGGTCGCTGCTAGCACGTCCAGTGTCTGTTTGCAACATGTTCTGTTATTATTCAGTTCGGCGTTTATGTATAGCTAATTTAGAAGTCTTCAGTTCCTCACCCTTGCTCCTTTTCCTCACCTCCTGCTCTTGTATCCTTTGCCTACTTGCTGATTTCTGTCCCCAAATCTCATTATATGCCTAACTTTTACCCTAATGCCCTTATTGATCCGAGTGTCCATCCCATCTCCTTGTTTGGGTCGTGACACCAAGATAGTGGCCATGCTACTTAGCCCGTCGTTTTGTTTCTGTTACGTTCGATGACAAGTATACTTTCTTCAGATTCATAGGTACACTTTGTGTTGGAACTTTACCCTCTCGATACATCAAATCACCACAAATACGCGCACATAAAATACTAATAGCCAAGGACTCGTATCGTGTCCTTTGTTTCTCTTTTCTTTATTTCTATTTTCTCACAATATTAATACAACTCATGGCAGCCTCGTGTGTGTACGTGCGCACCCACGTATGTGTGCGTGTGTGTGTGTGTGCATGTGTGTGTAGACACACACACACACATGTCAAGCGAGCACCCAACCTAACAATAAACGACTCGGACTCTACGGGACTCGGTCGTTTTCCTAACCTGACTAACACGAGTCGGAACTTGCTTGACTATTATACTAAGCTAATTCCTTCACGGACAGGAACTAACCTTGGACACCGTCGTGCAAGATAACTTCTCCTCCTCATCGTACTACTACTATTTCTAACACTCTGATCCATTCCCAGGTAGTATTGAGAATTAGGATGGCAAGGTCCATTGTTTATGAGTCTAGATATATGTTTTCCTTCATATTACTTGCAATCTATGGAATACTCTGAAATACTGGAGGAAAACAAAAGATCATGATATCGATAAACAATTTACTATGCTGCCTTCAGGAAGGTACTCAAAATCTAGAAGAGCCATACCCCCCAAAACAAGAAAGATAGACAATAGTTTTGTACTATAAATTATTGGTCTTGTGAGGATAACATAATTCTTTGTCATTTCAAATAGATTCGACCCATATATATCGCTGTTGTAATAGAGCCATTGACAATCGTTGGTTCGAGGAAGAGATCTCACAGCTCTTGTATGTCACCTTGTAATTAAGTCGGGTCGTTCACTCATATAGATTCAACAGTGGCAATTGTCATATACTAATTTTCAACCAGACCACTGTGTTCTTCCCCATGTCACCAGCGCTGCCCCTATGGTCATGTGATCTAAATTATGGATTTTATCTATCAAGATGACCCGATTACCAAACTCTCATGGATTTAACTACATCTATTTATCAATTGTCATACCTGATGCATTTGCTTTATAAGAGAATGTGGTCTTGTATGTGATAAAATTTTCTTCGCTTTTATTCTTGACGGTCGCTGCTAGCACGTCCAATGTCTGTTTGCAACATGTTCTGTTATTATTCAGTTCGGTGTTTATGTAGAGCTAATTTACAAGTCTTTAGTTCCTCACCCTTGCTCCTTTTCCTCACCTCCTGCTCTTGTATCCTTTGCCTACTTGCTGATTTCTGTCCCCAAATCTCGTTATATGCCCAACTTTTACCCAAATGCCCTTATTGATCCGAGTGTCCGTCTCATCTCCTTGTTTGGGTCATGACACCAAGATAGTGGCCATGGTACTTAGCCCGCCGTTTTGTTCCTGTTACGTTCGATAGCCAGTATACTTTCTTCAGATTCATAGATACACTTTGTGTTGGAACTTACTCTCAGGATTGATACATCAAATCACCACAAACACGCGCACATAAAATACTAATAGCTAACGACTCGTATCGTGTCCTTTGTTTCTCTTTTATTTATTTCTGTTTTCTCACAATATTAATACAACTCATGACAGCCTCATGTGTGCGTGCGTGTGTGTGCGTGTGTGTGTAGACACACACACACACATGTCAAGGGAGCACCCAACCTAACAATAAACGACTCGGACTCTACGGGACTCAGTCGTTTTCCTATGCGTACTTCAAACCTGACTAAGTGTTAGAACTAATCTTGGGCACCGTCGTGCAAGATAACCTCTCCTCCTCCTCCTCCTCGTACTACTACTATTTCCAACACTCCGATCCATTCCCAGGTAGTATTGAATAAGTGTTAAAACTAAGGGGGTATTTTTTGCTCTGGAGTCTGGACGTCCTTGAACTTCTCACCATTCTTCATGCAATTGTCCTTCAACTTCTCACGTCATGATGTTTTCATCATTCTTCTTGATTTTCTTTTGCAGGAGGAAACAAAAAATGGAAGCAAAATGGTCACATGATTTGTGCGGTGTGCACTCCAATGATAAAATAATTTTTGAATGCCTTGTTAAACACTATCTGCATGTTTAGCTGAGGAAAAAAAAATACATAGACCTACTATATATACTCACCTACCTTGTGAACAAGGATGTCAAAAGACTATTAACGTAATGAGTTTGTATTTGTTTTCCTCCATATTAGTTTTAGTCCATCATATACTCTGAAATATTGGAGGAAAACAAAACAGCATGGTAAACACATACTTTTCGCGGGGGCGCCAAGATATTTGTAAATTTAAAATCCAATCATTTCGGCGAGGAATTTGAGTTGAAACATCACACAGGGCAAGGAAGGAGAAGCGTTTGTTGGTGCTTGTGATCAGGACACACTTTCTGCAATATGGACTGTCGAAGAGAATGCTGACAGGCGGAAGATACTCATATTGACATGTTCCCACACGATCAAGCACATATACCACCGTGCATGGCAGCCGATTGACGTGGATACGATGAACAACCTCTATGGCATTCATTGGTATTGCCCCCACTTCAAGGTCCTTCGCGGCGTCAATTGTAGCAAGAATGTTGCCGGGTGTATCTGAGAGAGATTGCGACTTAGACCGTAGGCCGTATCATCTCTTTACCTATACAGGACTCGATACACTTGAAGAAGACAATGTATGTTCATTGCCATATATGTTTGCTTGCCTACTTATGATAATGTTTGACTACTTACTTACGTTTATCGAAAAAGGCTTCCCCCGTTATATATATATAGAGCAACGACCATCATCAACCTGTTACAAACGCACATCACTACAACACACACCCAAGGCAGGATACAAAGGCGCTGAGCGCAACAACATCACCTTAGCACTACGAGAGTAGCCGGGGACTTCAACCGTGAACACGCTACCGTGAAGAGATGACCCTCAATTTGAAAAACACTACAAATGAACTCCGAAAAGGCTAAAAGTTGGCATGGTATCATAATTTGACCCACATAGCATGTGTTAAAAAGTTGAAAGGGTTACGGCAAAAACTGAATGCACTTTGTGTACAAAATAGATAATTACTTTTGAAGTATCACGGTTTCGGACGAAAACTCATCTATTTCAAAGGGATTACATTTTTTTAACTTATTTCAACTCCAGACTTTTTGTATGTTCAACATTCACCATTCGAAGCTGCATCATCAATTTTTAATCCTTTTTAACTTCATTTCGTATTTTTCATGATTTACTCATTTTTTGAGCTAAATAACCCTGAAATTGAAATGCACTACAAATGAATTCCAAAAAGGTTGAAAGTTGACATGGTATCATCATTTCACCCACATAGCATTTGTTAAAAAGTTGAGAGGGTTACCGCAAAAATTGGATGCACTTCGTGTACGAAATCATCAATCTCTTTCGAAGTATGAGGGTTTCGGACGAAAACTCAAGTGTTACAAAAGGATTTTTTTTTTAAATTTATTTTAACTCCACACTTTCGTGCGTTCAACATGCACCATTTAAATCCACATCATCAATTTTCAACCCTTTTTTACTTCATTTGGTATTTTTCGTGCATTTGCTCATTTGTTTTGAGCTAAATGATCCTGAAATTGAAAAACAGTACAAATGAACTATTAAAAGGTTGAAATTTGACATTGTATCATCATTTCACACACATAGCATGTGTTAAAAAGTTGTGAGGGTTACAACAAAAAGTGTATGCACTTCATGTACAAAATAGACAATCTCTGTCGAAGTATCACAGTTTCGCATGAAAACTCATGTGTTACAAAGGGATTTCATTTTTTAAATATGTTTCAACTCCAGACTTTTTGTGCGTTCAACATACATCGTTGGATTATGATATGTTTTCATCATTGGATTATTCGTGACGATCTCTTCAAAACGAGATCCCATATATGAATATGTTTTGATGAATTTTTTTTCAAAAGCAACTTCGATGTTAGATGAGGCAACCTTAGTGCACTAGTAGAAAACAGGCTATCATTTCGGCCCTGGCCAGCACATTAGTCCCGGTTCTTCAAGAACCGGGACCAATGGGGGGTATTAGACCCGGTTCGTGAGCCCAGGGGCCGGCCGGGGCCTCGTGGGCATTGGTCCCGGTTCGTGTGGAACCATTTGTCTCGGTTCGAGCCACGAACAGGGACCAATGGTCCTCACTGCTGGTCCACAACCATTGGTCCCGGTTCGTGGCTTGAACCGGGACAAATAACTTGCCTACATATACCCACCGCCGCGGCAGAGCACTCCACAGTGCTCTGTTTTTGTCAAGCCGGCGAGGGGAGGGCATTTGGGTGCTCTAGTTCACCTCCTATGCACATGAGGTGTTCGATGAAATGCCCGAGCCACACTAGTTAAGCTTTCTCCTCTCGAAACTCGACCTCCGAGCTCCATTTTCAACGAGATTTGTCTAGATTTAGTGGTCCGTCACGCCCCGTCCCCGCCCCGTCTTCACCGCCGTCGATCGCCCGCACCGATCTCGTCGTCGGCACCACCGTGGTGAGCCTCTTGTTCTTATCTTCTTTCTGAAAGAAAAAAAATTCTGAGTTCAGATAGTTACTTGTCTAATTTTCTTACTTTTATTATTCCTTGTTATTATATAGTGCGATGGTTTTGGTATCCGCCCCCGTCGGCCCTCGTCCTGTCTATGATTTAGATGTGGTATATATTATCTTTTCATAACTATTTGGTTCATTTATTGTTTATGACAATTATGCCGACCAATGTGACATAGATTTTATTTATCTAGGAGGTTGTTGAACCGGAAATTCCAACTGACCCTATTATCGAGAGGTTAAATTTAGTTGAAGAAGAAAACAATTACTTGAAGGAAAAAATAAGAAAAATTGAGGAGGAGAAGATGATATTGGAGTTGCATGTTGCGGATGTCGTCGATGATCACAAGATCAAGATGGATGCAATGCGGTTGAAGATTAAAAAGATTAGAAAATATGCCATTCATACCGAGGCTTGGTATCATTATGCAGTTGGATCAGTTGTTACCTTGGTTGCGGTTACGATCGCATTTGTTTTTTGCATTGAAATGTTTTACATAATTTCAATGTATGGTTTAATTAGATGCTCTGGAGAGCTATATCTTGTTCAATGAGAACTATGTATGTACTTTGGTTTTAATGCTCTGGAGAACTATATATGTACTTTGGTTTTAATGCTCTGGAGAACTATGTATGTACTTTGGTTTCAGAGTTCATATCAAATGCTTTTCAACTTCATGGTCTTACAGCTTTGAATGGTGCATTTTGAACACAAAAAAACATGGGAGTTCAAATAAGTTCAAAAAAATTGAAATCCCTTTGTAACAGACGAGTTTCCGTATGAAACCGTGATACTTCGAAAGAGATTGTCCGTTTTGTACACGAAGTGCATCCAGTTTTTGCCATAGGCCTCTCTACTTCCTTGCACATGCTATGTGGGTGAAATGATGATACCATGCCAACTTGGAACCTTTTCAGAGTTCATTTCAAATGCTTTACAATTTCATGGTCTTATAGCTCAAAATAATCAGTAAATGCATGAAAAAAATAACAAATGAAGTCAGAAAGGGTTGTTAAATTGATGATATGGCTTTGAATGGTGCATTTTGAACACAGAAAAACAAGGGGGTTCAAATAAGTTTAAAAAACTTGAAATCCCTTTGTAACACACGAGTTTTCGTCTAAACCCTGATACTTCGAAGGAGATTGTCCGTTTTGTACACGAAGTGCATCCAGTTTTTGCCGTAAGCCTCTCTACTTTCTTGCACATGCTATGTGGGTGAAATGATGATACCATGCCAACTTGGAACCTTTTCAGAGTTCATTTCAAATGCTTTTCAATTTCATGGTCTTATAGCTGAAAATAATCAGTAAATGCATGAAAAATAACAAATGAAGTCAGAAAGGGTTGTAAATTGATGATGTGGCTTTGAATGGTGCATTTTGAACACAAAAAAACAAGGGGTTCAAATAAGTTCAAAAAAATTGAAATCCCTTTGTAACAGACGAGTTTCCGTATGAAACCGTGATACTTCGAAGGAGATTGTCCGTTTTGTACACGAAGTGCATCCAGTTTTTGCCGTAAGCCTCTCTACTTTCTTTCACATGCTATGTGGGTGAAATGATGATACCATGCCAACTTGGAACCTTTTCAGAGTTCATTTCAAATATTTTTCAATTTCATGGTCTTATAGCTCAAAATAATCAGTAAATGCATGAAAAATAACAAATGGAGTCAGAAAGGGTTGTAAATTAATGATGTGGCTTTGAATGGTGCATTTTGAACACAGAAAAACAAGGGGGTTCAAATAAGTTCAAAAAAAGTTGAAATCCCTTTGTAACAGACGAGTTTCCGTATGAAACCCTCATAATTCGAAGGAGATTGTCCGTTTTGCACACGAAGTGCATCCAGTTTTTGCCGTAAGCCTCTCTACTTTCTTGCACATGCTATGTGGGTGAAATGATGATACCATGCCAACTTGGAACCTTTTCAGAGTTCGTTTCAAATGCTTTTCAATTTCATGGTCTTATAGCTGAAAATAATTAGTAAATGCATGAAAAATAACAAATGAAGTCAGAAAGGGTGGTAAATTGATGATGTGGCTTTGAATGATGCATTTTGAACACAGAAAAACAAGGGGGTTCAAATACGTTCAAAAAAATTGAAATCCCTTTGTAACACACGAGTTTACGTATGAAACCGTGATACTTCGAAGGAGATTGTCCGTTTTGTACACGAAGTGCATCCAGTTTTTACCGTAAGCCTCTCTACTTTCTTGCACATGCTATGTGGGTGAAATGATGATACCATGCCTACTTGAAACCTTTTGAGAGTTCATTTCAAATGCTTTACAATTTCATGGTCTTATAGCTTAAAATAATCAGTAAATGCATGAAAAATAACAAATGAAGTCAGAAACAAAATAAAATAAAATAAATAAGTAATTTGAAACAAAATAATATAAACTTTAATAAAATAGATAAGTAGAAACAAAAAAAACTTTAATAACATAAATAAATTTTGTGAAACTAAAATTATCAAAGTATTTTCTGTTCAAAACATTATAAGCAACTTCTAGTATTATTGAACTAAAATTATATAAAATTCATGCAACTAAAATTATCGAAGTATTTTCTGTTCAAAATCATTAAAAGCAAAAAGAATTTGCATAAAGAACTTTTTTTGTTAGAAACTTTAATAGAAAAAAGAATTATCATAAAATAAAATTAATAAGTAATTATAAACAAAAACAATAAAATAAATAAGTATTTTGTTGTAAGTAGAAACAAAAAACAAAACAAAAAAGAAAAGAAAAAAAACTGGGAAAAAATAAATTATTTGCCACCAACTCGGCCACCACGGCGTGAATACGACTAGAAACCCCTCCATGGGCCAGGATTCAGGCCCGTAGTAGGTCCAGAAGGCCCATCAGGAAAAGAAGTAGTAAGTAGGCCCGTAAGCCTGCAGTGGAGAGGAGCCCGAGAGGGGTGCGGCAGTGGGGCTTATAAACCACTGCGCGCCCCTCTCAACTAGCGAGGTGGGACTAAACTTTGGCCGCAACGCGGGCATCCTTTGCTCCCGGTTGGTGGCACCAACCGGGACTAGAGGAGGTGTATTGGTACCGGTTCGTGGCACCAACCGGGACCAAAGGCCGCCGCTTCCCGTCCTTTGGGCTGTTGAAAAGTGACCTTTAGTCCCGGTTGGTGCCACCAATCGGGACCAAAGGCTGCCGCTTCCCGCCCTTTGCTATATAAGCCAGCGGTTGTGAAAATTTGGGCAGTTCTCCGATCCCTCCGACAACGCCGCCACGCTGCCGGAGCTCGCCGTGCCTCTGCCGCGCCCCCGACCACGCCGCCGTTGCCCGGCCCGACCACGCCGTCGTCGCCCTGCCCGACCACACCGTCGTCGCCCCCGACCGTCGCCGCCCTTTGCCCCGTCGATCGCCATCGCCCCTGCCGCGACCACGCCGCCGTCGCCCCTGCCCCGACCACGCCGCCGTCGCCGCCCTCTACACCGACACCGGCGCCGTGCCTCTGCCCCTGTCCCGACCACGCCGCACGTCTCCTTGGTCAGGCCGACGCCGGCCCCGTGCCTCTGCCCCTGTCCTCTCCTTTGTTTTCTGTGCATATAAAAGTTATATAAGTTAGATTTTTAGTACATTTGGGTACATTTTAGTTTAGTTTTATCTATATATGTTCTTTGATTTAGTACATTTTAGGTTAGTTTTATTTTTAGAAAAGTTTTATATATTTAGGAAAAGAAGGAAGAGAAGGAAGAAGGAAGAAGGAAGAAGAAGAAAAAGTTTTATATATGCAAAAGTTACATTTTTAGAAAAGTATTATATATAGCTAGGAAGATAACGAAGAAGAAGAAAAAGAATGAGAGGAGAAAAAGGAAAATAAGAAGAGGAAGAAAGGAGAAGAAGAGGAGAGGAAGAAGAGGAAAAATAAATAATAAGAGGAAAAAAGAAGAAAAAGAAGAGGAGAAGAAGAAAGGAATAGAGGAGAAAGAAGAAAAAAATAGAAAATTTCTAAATTTTCTATTTTTTTCTTCTTTCTCCTCTATTCCTTTCTTCTTCTCCTTTTTTCTTCTTTTTTTTTCTTCGATTGCTTCTCTTCTATTCCTTTCTTCTTCTCCTCTTTTTATTTCTTCTTTTGTCTTCTTATTTTTTATCGGGTATGTCGTTGTCGATATACCCCCTCCCGATCGAACTTCAACACGAGGGGGGGTACCGATATACCCCCTCCCCGATAACATTATTTTCCCATGTATATGTATGTCGCGTCGTTGTCGATATAACCCCCTCCCGGATAACTTCGACATGAGGGGCGGTCGATATATATACCCACTCTCGACCGTGATAACTTATACCACGAGAGCACCCCCCTCGGCCCTCTCGCTCGACCAAAACTCTCGAGGACACCCAAACCCTAGAGAAAAAAATGATGTTGGTCTCCTACCCCCACCCACCGCGCCCCTACCCGACA
Organism: Hordeum vulgare subsp. vulgare; assembly: GCF_904849725.1. Lineage (NCBI taxonomy): Eukaryota > Viridiplantae > Streptophyta > Magnoliopsida > Poales > Poaceae > Hordeum > Hordeum vulgare. Next base: position 5,576,809 of record NC_058522.1, on the reverse strand, counting down.
AACTCTCTCGAGGCCACCCAAATTTACCAAGTTAAAAGAGCGTTGTCGTCGAGGCCACCCCAAACCCTTGAAGCGTTGTGTCGAGGCCACCCCAAACCCTTGAAGCGTTGTCTAGACCACCCCAAACCCTAGAGAAACAGCTTCGAGGGCACTAACATGATTCCTTATTGTGATTAGCTAGCTAGTTCTACGTTTGCCACTAATATATATCCATCTGTACCATGTTTGAATAATAATTGACATGTTGTAAATATTTGCAGAAACTATGGATCACTCCCGAGACGAAGCAACAGAAGCGATGTTGGGGGAGATAATCGCACAAGGAAGTGATGTCATTGCGTCGTTTGTCGACGACACCGATGGTCTGGAAGGACCGGGTGAAGAAGAGGGGCTATGTTCATGATGGCTCCGGTGACCCATTAATGCTGGTACAAGAAGAGGGCTATGTTCATGATGGCTCCGGTGACCCAATGGAGGTACAAGAAGGAGACCGTGATGATGGCTCCGGTGACCGAACCGAGTCCGGCCAGGTATATATATATTAGTTAAGCCCGTGCTGACTAGTTAATTGATGCATTCATTGTTTTCATATGTACACATATTAATTAACTCTCGTCTTTCTTCTTTTTTCTCTAGCCCTCCGGATCGAGCTCAACTTCGGTAAAGAAACGAGGCCCGAAGAAAAAGTTGCGCTCGGATCAAAGGTTTGAGATCACAACAATCGCGCGCGATGGCAAGCCGATTGAACCCATTCGGACAAGGGTTGCATTTCGTGCTCAGTGCGGGGTTCTTGTTAGGGACAAGATCCCGATTAGTATCCAGCAATGGTTAAAGCCAAAGAAGGAAGACTCTAAGGTGCCGACATCTTATGTCTCCGATATGCAGAAAGAAGATCTTTGGACAACGCTTAAGGCAAATTTCACCCTACCGCCAGAGGAGGATCCAGAGAAGCCAGTTAAAGAGGAATTGATCAAGTCTCATGCTCTTAAGAAGATGGCAGAACTATTCAGGAGGTGGAAGAATGAGCTGAAAACGTTTGTCGACAAAGAAGAGACACCAGAATTCACCGGACGGTTTGAGAAGATCAGAGATCAATGGCCCGCATTTGTGTCCCACAAGACATCGGAAAAGAGTAAGAAGATGTCAGCGGCAAAAAAGAAAAATGCTGTGAAGAAGAAGCATCACCATCGCACGGGGTCAGGTGGTTACCTCAAAGCCCGACCTTTGTGGGAGAAGGCCGAGAATGACCTGATTACTAAAGGGGTCGAACCAGAGACATTGAGATGGCCAGACCGTTGCTGGACTTGGTTCTTCGGGGTTGGCGGAACCTTGGACCCTGTATCAGGGAAGTGCGTTTGGACGAAAGAGCAAGTGCGAATACCCGTCACGAAGCTTCGACACTATATCGCCGCAACACAGGAAGGGACGTTCGTTCCAGACAGAGAGAAGGACGATCTCACAATGGCCCTCGGGAATCCTGAGCACCCTGGACGGACACAAGGCACGCCAGGCTCCCTTCCATGGAACGCTGGATTTCCGGACGCAGGGGGTTACAAAACCCAGGAGAGGAGGAAGAAAGTAGAGCATAGCCAACTACATGCGCTGCACGAAAGGGTACAAGGGCTAGAGGAACGAGAAGCAGATCGCAGCAAACGACCTGCCGAAGCTTCCGCTGAAGCTACCCCGCCATCTTAGCGGAGAAGCAGCGTGGCTTCCACCGAGAAGACTCAGCAGCTGGAGCCTGTCTTCACGGGCTACCCCGTGGATGCTACCACAGAGTCTCAACATTGCCACCTTATGACGCGATGGATGACATTTAAAGTCAAGGCTGTTGTTGGCTCTGTTTTACCTAATGAACCTGACTCAACCTACCACGACCAGCCGATTCCAGAAGGATATGCTAGGGTGATGGTGGATCAAATAACAGACGGATTTGAGGACCTTGAGCTTGACCACCCTACGGGTGAAGGGGAGATTCGGTTGGGTTCTTCTCTGAAGACTACATGCCTATGGCGGAAGGAGCTCATCAACCTTCCGAACTGGACGCCTCCGCCTCCTCCTCCTCCAGCGAGTTAGGGCACTCCGCCTCCTCCTCCGCCTCCTCCGGCAAGTGATCAGGGCACTCAGCCTCCTTCTCCGGCGCGTGGCGGCACTTCGCCTCGTTCTCCACCTGCGCCGGCGCGCCCGAGCAGCCAACTGCCTCCTCCTTCTCCGCCTCGTCAACAAGGGCGGAAGAGACCCGCCGCCGCTCCGGCTCCTCCGGCGCGTCGTCCTTCTGCTTCGCCTCGTAACAAAGGAAAGACAGCCGCAGCCGCTCCGTCTACTCCGGCGTCTAGCACTACAGCCAGAGGCAGGCAATACAAATACGGTCCTTCTCTGAAGACTCCAGAGAAGTTACCATACGAGAGGAGCCAGGAGGAAATCACGAAGATCGTGGAAGCCGAAGTGAAGAACTTCTTTGAAGGGGTGAAAGCAAAAAAACATCCACCTCCAGAGGAGAAGATAGATCCGGTAAAAGCAAAGCGTACTCTGGCTGCCCTGAAGAAACCACCAAAGTCTCCGACGAAAGGAAACTATGAGCGCATTATTACAAAGTCATTTATCGAAGCGCAGCGGTCGGGAAGTACTTTCAATGATCAAAGGTTAGCAGAACGACGAGCTGGGAAAAAAGTTGCCCAGCTCAGCGAACAAGCGAACCAATCGTTCCCCTCGCTCAAGGTGTCTAGCGATATCGTCGCTAATCATCCGGGGATCTTGTTGCCCGGTACCAATCCTGCAGATTACCTGCCCGATGATGCACATTTTGATTTATTGGTGGTGGTCGAACACAAATACGTGTACGGAAGCCTCTCGTCAAAGATGAAAGATCTCTAATAACGATGATGTGAAGATTCCATGATTGGTACATGAAAACTTGCAAAGAGTTTGGGGGGAGTAATATTTTAACGCTGGGAGTTAGAAAGGAGCATGACCTCGTTGGACTTGAACTGTTGATGGTTCCATTTGAGGAGTTCTTCCCGTTTTTCAATCTAAAGGCCCTCGATAAATTAATGATCACTTGCTACTACCTGTAAGTAGTACTACTTCTGTCATTAAGTCTCTATATATAGGTCAGCTCTTTCATTGCATGTATTTTTAATTATCCTCACTATATTATATGCAGATTGAAGATCGTCGAATTGAAGAAAAGACAAATCGGTGATATTGGGTTCATTAACACAAATCTCGTAGATGCATTTATGATTAAATCTCAGGCCAAAGATACCGAGGCCAACCTGCTACAATCGTTTGTATTGAATCAAAACAAAGCTATAATACTCTTCCCTTACGAATTCCAGTGAGTGTTACTGTCTTGTGCATATTCGGTTTCCCTTATTAGTCAAGGTTATAGTAATGTAATTGATGAGTTATGCATGCGTGCGCAACTTTCACTATATTCTCCTAGAGATTAAGCTTGAGTAGGGATTAGTAACCGTCTTAGACTCGAGACAAAAAGATCCCAACGAGTATGCGGACATGACTGAAATTCTAGAGAAGTAAGTTAAATCGATCATATCGCACCATATCGGCAACTTTGTTCATTTCCTGATATCAAGTAATTGTTTTCTTTGTCTGACAGGGTTTGGAAAAAATTCACCGCAAAAACATCGAGACTGCCGAAGAAGCTCCAATTTAGACACCCGAAAGTAAGTACTATAGTAGCATGTTCCACGCATCTCCTAGTGATTCAAGCGCTAGTTTCATCAATACCATTTAGCATGCTTGCTAACTATCAGTTTGATTGACCTCTATTTCTTGTAAAGTGGTTGTTGCAGGAAGCAGGGAATGATTACTGTGGATACTACATTTACGAGTCCATTCGCCACACAACCTGTGAGCGGGGCTACTCTGACAAACAATATGACGTGTGTAAATAATAATATTCACAATTTTATTTTATTACCATCATTTGTGTTCAGTTTCATTTATTCATATATATGTATTGACCCCCTTCTTCAAATTAGATATATCAGATGCGGAATGAACTCCTACCAGCAGATCGTATGCGAGGAATTCAAGAGGAATTGTCGGCATTCTTTCTTGACCACGTGATCGCTAAAGACGGAGAATACCATGTGAACCTTAATGAGTTGAATTTTAATTAGGAGATTATATTGTAAGAGATAATTATATTGTATATATGTTGCCAGTAGCGTCGGATAGATATACGAGAACTTGTTGTTCGACCAATCTCTCAGAGAAGGAAAGGTGGTCGATATCACTTCTCTTTGTATGCATATGTTCATGACGATCTTCTGTTTCCTTCATTTGCTTACTAGCTAGTGTGTCTAGTCCTCTCTATACGTATAGTATGCAGCATCGACCAAGCACGGAGATAAGAGAGGACACTTCTCTCTATTCATTAGCTAGCTAACACAATATATGAAACACCTAAATTAACCCCCCAAAACCCCCTAACCCCCCCCCCCTTTCAAAAAAAAAACCATCACCTGAAATGCGGAAGCATGGATGCCTTTTGGTCCCGGTTGGTGTCACCAACTGGGACTAAAGGCCCCCCTGCCCGGGCTCGCCGCACCGGCCACGTGGAGGCCCATCTGTCTCGGTTCGTGTAAGAACCGGGACTAAAGGCCAAGGGCATTAGTAACAACCTTTTAGTCCCGGTTCCGAAATCGGGACAGAAGGCCCTTACGAACCGGGACAAAAGGCCCTTTTTCTACGAGTGGTGCTAAAGAGAAGCAACTTTGATGCTAGAGGAATTGCATTGTGTGTATACACATGAATTGCTTGTTGAATGCACTGGAGTTGCGTAAGAACACACTAAAAGTGGCTAACTTTTTTGTGATACTCGAGTGCAATTATGACAACTATTTACAAATAGCAGGTAACTGGGCATCAATGATAGGAAACTGAACATCAACCGTAGGCAATTGATTATCAATAATAGACAACTCAACTTCAAAATTAAGCAATTTCACAGTATTATGTAGGCAACTGAGAATCAAAATTGAGCAATTTCACAATATTTTGTAGGCATCTGAGCATCAATCATAGGCAACTGATCATCATTGTTTAATTATGTAAACTTTTTAGAGGTGAATCTAGTCAACTGTTAGTCGTGGTAACCGACTTAAAGAATTCTTCAGTGATAGATAGATATATTAAGAGCATCTCCAATAGACATGGTATATATTGAATTGCTAAAATCTAGTTATAGCAAGAGGAGAGAGAAGGTTTACAAAGTTAATATGTTTTTTTTGCTTTGGTAGCCTTTGTAAATTGGATTGCTATATTTGCACAAAACACACAATGACATGAGGGGCAGTTTGTTATAAACACATTAAACACTAACATACGTACATGTATATGTATATTAGCACAACTCGCGTCCACGTACACATGCAGCACACACACATACACAAAAAAAACATGTACACGTATACACGCACACACACACATCGCACACGCAGCACACACACTAGTACACGGACCTCACTTGTCATTGAGACAACGTGAGTCTTTAGGAGGCTTGCTAAAAATTTACAAAGTGGCCTTTGTCTTGCCAAAGTGTGGGTGTAAATTTAGCAAGCTTTGTAAAAAAAATTGATGGAGGGCCACTTATACAAAGGCTATGAAAGCAAAAAACATGTTGATCCAAATCTGATTGTATTTCTCTCCCCAAATCTGATTGTATTCCCAACTTGTATCCAAATACCGATATTGATATGAGTATCCATCCCATCTGAGTATTTTTTCGAAGCGGGGGCAAAAATATTGCCCCATCAATTAATTAAAAAAATTGTTCAGTTAACTTATGAAAATCGGGCAAAATTTGATACAAACTCACTCAACACGAAGCACCATGACCACGTAGACACGCCCGCCAAATACTCCCAACACACAACTACAACCCTGAAAACTTCTACATTGCAACAGAATCCCCGGCGAGAAAACCGATAACAACGACTCAGAATACCAAAGCCATGTCGACAACACGAGAAACCAAACACATTCCATCATGAAATCGCGGATGCCTTTTCTTTCGCATCATCAACCATAGGAACCTTTAGTTGCTCTCTTGATAAAGGTGAATCTTGTCCCTTATTGGAGGTCGTCGGCGTGTGCCGCGTGTCCATCTTCATATGCTCCACTGAAAGACTCATACATAGATCACTAAGCTCAGGCATGATCTGCAATACCAGAGTCACGAGCACGGCAATGGGCTCGCCCTCAGTGGAGGATAACATAGAAGGGGAGGTAGGCATCGACGATGAATTGTCTCCAGTACAAGGAAAGAAAGATCCATATAACTCCACCCTCCTATCCTTCGTGGAGAAAACACCGGTCGTACAAGAAAAGTGCGGCACCAGAGAGGTCTGTAAAATAGCCGGCACAAGGAAGAGCCTACGCAAAGCATCCTCCGCTCGCTCCAAAAATCTCCCTAACACGCGTTAGAGAGTCTTGCAGCAGCGCAGCCTGATCAGCCAAAACAGACTGCAACATCAACTCCGACAAGGTTGGTGAGCCAGCGGTACCAGAGATGACACACGTTCAAGACCCACGATGAAACACCTTAGTAGGGAGTGTTGATCTCTATTTGGGTCGTGACACCAAGATAATGACCACGCTACGTCATCGCTACTTAGCCCGTCATTTTGTTTTTTTTAGGTTCGACAGCCTGTCTACTTTCTTCAGATTCAAGGTACACTTTGATCTATTACATGGTAGTATTGGATAAACCTTAAAACTAAGGGAATATTTTTTGCTGTGGACGTCATCTCACCATTCTTCACGCAATTGACGTTCAACTAGTCAAGTCGATTTTCTCATCATTCTTCTTTATTGTCCTTTTACACGCGGAAACAAAAAATGAAAGCAGAATTGTCACACGATTTGTGCAGTGTGCACTCCAGTGATAAAACCTTGAACCACTTGTTAAACGCTATCTGCTTGTGTAGCTGAGGAAAAAAAAACTACACATAGACCTACAATATATACTCACCTAGCTTGTGAACAAGGATGTCAAAAGTCTATTAATGCGATGAGTTTGGATTTGTTTTCCTTCATTTTAGTTTTAATAGGTGGTATCCAAAATATTGGAGGAAAACAAAAGAGCACGGTAGGTACATACTTTTTCTTGGCGGCGCCAAGATATTTGCAAAGTTAAAATATATACACCTACCTTGTAAACAAGGATGTGAAATGCATATTGATGTAATGAGATTGGCTTTATTTTTCTCCATATTAGTTTTAGTCGGTGGAATTGAGTAACGTGATTAATACAAAGTATAGATTAAACTATAATATTATTCTACCTTGCACTCTAAATTGATCATTATACTCCTATATATATATGTCCATAAAGCTTAAGCAATACAACAACTATTTCACCAACCCCCTCTCCCTTATAACATGGTATAAACCTAACCAATCCAAATCCTAGACGCCGCATGTCGCTTCCGCCCCGCGAGCCATCTCCTGCGCGGTCGGTCTTCATGATCGCTGCCGAGGGCCACGTCGACCGTTCCTAGGTTCGTCCACCGGTTGTATTGACCGGCTGCCCTAGGGAGTGTTTTCCCGATCCTTTGATCCGGGTTTTTCTCTCTTTCGTCCGTCGATCGCAATGATCGATGTTTTTTTGTGGTTTTTCGATCTAAGATAGGTTTGCGTCGCCCGTCGCCGTTGTCGACCACCATACCTCTACTCTGACATCGGCGCGATTCGACCTCTACACGGACCCGGCAGCCCCTCACGGCCGTCGACCGCGCATGTATTTTCTTGTCGCCCTGTGTCGGCCGTCGCCACCCTTCTCCGACCGGGACTGTTCCATCACGACCCACCTTCATTTCTCGTGTACGACCGTCTAGCCATCTCTTCGCCGGCCCGTTGCTGGCCGTCGGGCTGGCTGCCAGCTTTGGCCGCGACCATCATTGCCAGCTTCACTGGACGCCGCCACCCCGGCTCCACCGAGTGACGTCCTCGACCTCGCGCATGATCAGATTGATCACCCGTTCGTCCACGATCCACCACATCTACGCCGTACGACCGATCTGGCCCGCCGGTGACGCGTGCCTCCACAAGTCCCGTGAAGACCGTCTCGAGTACAACACGCCCCTCCACCGGTCGAGCAATCGGCTACCGATGTGTCGCCCATCGGGCCGCATCGCCTCCGCCCCGTGGTTCTCCCCGCGGTTGTCACGACCCGCGAGCACCGCTACACCGCCCCTGCGGGCTGTAGCACCGCGGCATGTGGTCCCCGCCGCCTTCCGAGGCCGTAGCCGTAGCTGCATTGAATCGTGCATCGTCAATGCGTTGCCCCTTTGGGCCGTAGCACCGCGGCTCATGGTCCACGCCGCTGCCCCCAGGTTCTTCCCATAGTTGCCCCGATCCACGAGCCGCCGTTACACCACCACTTCGGGTTGTAATGTTCCTCAGTTCCTGCTAGCTGATTTCTCTCCCAAAATCTGACTGTAACTTGTACCTAAATAACGGTATTGATCCGAGTATCCGTCCCATCTACTTGTTTGGGTCGTAACACCAAGCTAGTGGCCAGACTACTTAGCCCGTTATTTTGTTTTTGTTATGTTTGAGAGACCGTGTACATTCTTCAGATTCATATAGCTACACTCTTATCCATTCCCAGGTAGTATTGGGTAATCTTGAAACTAAGGAAATATTTTTTTTGCTCTGGACGTCCTTGAACATCTCACCAGTCTTCACGCAATCCACGTTCAACTACTCACATCATAATGTTTTCACCATTCTTCTTTCTTTTCTTTTTGTAAGAGAAAAGAAATAATGGAAGCATAATGGTCACATGATTTGTGCCGTGTGCACTCCAATGATAAAACAACTTTTGAATGACTTGTTCAACACTATCTGCATGTTCAGCTGAGGAAAAAAAAACTATATACATATACCTACTATATATACTAACCTACCTTGTGAACAAGGATGTCAAAAGACTATTAACGTAATGATTTTGTATTTGTTTTCCTTCATATTAGTTTTAGTCCATCATATACTCTGAAATATTGGAGGAAAACAAAACAGCATGGTAAACACATACTTTTCGAGGCGGCGCCAAGATATTTGTAAATTTTAGACAGAAGATACTCATATTGACATGTGCCCACATGATTTAGCACATATACCATGGCGCTTGGGAGCCTATTGACGTGGATACGGTGAACAGCCTCTATGGCATTCATTGGTATTGCCCCACTCCGAGGTCTTTCGCGGCGTCAACTATAGCAAAAATCCTTGTCGTCGATGGTGTATGTGAGACAGATTGCCCTGAGGACTGAGACCAAAGGCCGTAGCATCTCTCTACCTGTACATGACCGTCAATGCAGTTAAAGAAGACAATGTATGTTCATTGCCGTATATGTCTGCCTACCCATGATAACATCTAATTACTTAGTTACATTTCAATCAAGTATATTTCATAGCCAAAATATATTAATTAATATAATCACCTAAATCACTAAGCTCCCTGTGGCGTGGAGCGCTGAGAATCGGTTGACTCCAATCCATTTCATTGCTAACTCCAATCAGGGTCGTTTTTCTTCCTGTTTCCTTTCTTTCTTTTTTATCAAAACGAACAAACGTTGAATTTCTTAAATCATTTTTTAAAACATGAATAATTTTTAAAACAGGGAACAAATTTGAAAATGCGAACAAGTTTTAAAGGACGGACATTTTTTGAATCTTGAGAACAAATTTTTAAACAAAGAATAATTTTAAAAAATCACGTACGAATTTGGGACCACGAACGAAATTTTAAAGCGTGAACAAGTTTTTAAAAGCACAAACAATTTTTAAATCGTGAGAATAATTTTTTAAAATGAGAAAAATTCTAGAAAATCCTGAAAAAAATCATAAACGTGAACAATTTTAGAAAATACGAACATTTTTGAATTTTGAGAACAAATTTTAAATAACAAGAACATTTTTCAAAAAAAACATTGACAAATCCATAACATTTCTTAGAAAATTGTGAACATTTGACGACCAAAGAAAAAATTAAATAGAATTTGAAGAACAATTTTTGAAATCATGAACATTTTTGGAAAATTCAGAACATTTTCTAAAAACCCAGATTCTGTTTTTAAAAAAGAAAAAACAATTTCCGACCTTTAAGAACATTTTTTGTAAACTCCGTATATTTGTTTTAGAATATAGAACATATTTTAAAAAAGAAAAAACATTTTTTGTGTTTGAAGAACAAATTTTGAAAATCCCGAACATTTTTGGAAATCCAGAACATTGTTGTAACGGAAACAGAAAAATTTGGAAGTGTGAACAAGTTTTTAAAAGCATGAACATATTTTAAATCTTGAGAACGAATTTTGAAAATGAGAACAATTTTGCCAATCCTGAACAAATTCATAAACGTGGACATTTTTTGAAAATAGCAACTTATTCGGAATTTTGGTAAAAAAATTTAAAAAACAAGATTTTTTTTAAAAACATTATAAAAAATCTAGAACATTTCTAGAATCCAGATTTTTTTTGAAATTGCATAACATTTTATTGAAAATCAAGAACATTTTCCTGAAAATAAAATTATTTTTCGAATTTGAAGAACATTTTTTGAAAACTCCTACATTTTTCGTAAAATTCAAAACTTTTTTGAAAATCTGGAACATTTTTTTGACAAAAAACAGAAATATTTGAATAAATGTTTTTGAAAACCCATTACATTTTTTGAAAATTCAGAATGTTTTCCTAAAAAACAAAAGCATTTTTCAAATTTGAAGAACAATTTTTGAAAATCACGAACATTTTTGAGAATGCGGAACTTTTTTAAAAAATCCAGAACATGTTTGATACAGAAATAAAAAAAAGAAACAAAGAAGAATAAAGAAAAATTAAAACGATAAAAAATAAAAAACTAGTTCAGGAACCTTTTAGAAAGTTTCCAAAACTTGAAAAAACCGACTGATAAAGCCTAGAAGGTTCCCCAAACCAGGATCCCCGCAACCGGGCTGTCCCAAATCGCAGCGCCCACTCGTCATCCTATACGAAGCCTCCTGACGCAATGAGCGGCAAATAGCGTTTTCCCAGTCCTATAGGGGATGATGTAGTGTGCATCTATAAAGAGAGAAAAAAATGCAGCTTGATGGGCTTGGCTATCGCTAGCACAATCGCTGGTTCTCACATAAAAAAAGATTCCTCGTCTTACAATAGTTGGTCCTGCAGCAGGCTGATGGCCGCTCTAGTGGTCTTGTGATGTGTTGTTGTTTAGCAGTTGGCGCTGCCGTCGTGCCGCCGTTGTTTAGGTTCATCGATTGACGCCCACTCGGCCTTTTGAAAGTACGTACCAGTATACATGGTTTAGGACTGTTAAGGTGTGCAATTGCTGATGTACTATTTTTTAATTGTAGGTACCATATTTCTTTTCTCACTTTTATGTCATTAAACTTAGGACGTTGATAAATACCGCACGTGTGGTTGGAGCAACAATCGACCATACACCTCATGTCTCCAAAGTGAGTCATGTCACCGCTCACATGTACAAAACTGATGATGTCATCAGGAATCTTTCGTCGTTTCAGTTTTTAAAGTGTTTTAATTTTTTAAATAAAAAATATGATTGAAAAACCATTTTCACCTTTGAATCCGTCGCCGCGAGATCCTCGAAACAAGATCTCGTATCGACATGTTTTGACGAATTTTCAATCATATTTTTATTGTACATAAATTGCCATCATGATTACACTGAACTTGTGATGATATATTTTAACTACCTTTTCTTCTATGTTCAAAGTAAATGTTGACATGTTATAAAAAAGGAATCAAGAAACTAAACTTGCCATGACGAATTACTAAAATTTACCATGATTCATGAAATAATTTTGACATGGTTTATAAATTAAAAGAAATATATTGTCAATTACTTTTGAAATGCATGGTTTATGGCTCAAATTTGCCATGAACCATAAACTAAAGTTACCTTGATGAATTACTTACGTTTGTCAAGATTCATGCACTAAAAAAATTCATGGTTCATACAAAAACTATTTTCCATGTTCAAAATATTAGAATTGCCATGGTCCAAATAGTAAAATTGCCATGATCTATATGCTCAATTTGCCATGTTGAATTACTAAAAATTGCCAGGATCGATGAATTAAATTTGACGTGGTTATTTACTAAAATTAGTCATGGTCAATTAATAAAATTGCAGTGCAGAGTAGTTAAAATACAATGGTAGCTTTAAATATAGAACAAAAAACTAGATGAAACATTTCATAGCAGATTTATTGTAAATACCATGGCAACTTTAATGTAGACATCATGCCAACTGTTGGTCCACAAGAAGGTTCTGGAAACATATCAATATGGGATCTAGTTTTAAAGATCTCGTCGAGATGGATTTAATGATGAAAACAAATTTTTAATTGAATTTTTCTTTCAAAGATAAAACATTTGAAGTCCAAAAAACCAAAAAATTCGACTGATGTCATATGTCTGATGTGGCAAGATGGATGGTTATGAAGGCTTGTAGACCAGCATGTTGCTTCGTGCCACACGTGTGCCCATTATCATTTAGGTAGACTTGAAATGTTGCCTCCAAAGTCACCCTGGGCATTTGGGTACCCAAACCCGAACCGAACCGAATTACCCGAATTGTCGGGTAATTCGGATATCGGTAAGGGTTCGGTTCTCATTTCTTGACTATTTGGTTTTCGGGTTAGGGTTCGGGTTAGAGTTTGGAAAACCCGAAATATCCATACTACCCAAATTATTCATACTGTTTTAAATTTTCATGCTATTATTACACTAACTTGTTACCCATACTAACTAAAATACCTATTACCAAAAATACCCATACTATCCGAGTTATTCATATCAAAAGTTGATGTATGCTCAGAATATTTTGGGTACCCGAATTACCCGAACCGAAATTTTGGGTAATTTGGGTTCGGTTATTTTTTTTGATAGAAACAATTTTGGTTCCCATTTTTGAATACCCAGATTACCCATAAACCGAACTACCCGAATCGAAATAACCAAAATACCCAAACGCCCAGGCTGACTCCAAAGTATTGGAGCCCATGTCATCGAGTTTGCCTTAGGGCCCTCAGAAACATAGAGCCGGACCTGCCTTCGATTTCGACGAGTCAACGCTACGTGAGTTGGCTCTAAGTGCATGTACAATGGTTGATAAGGTAGTCTTATCTTAAATCTTACATGTAATTTACAGATGATAAAAAAAATCTACAATGGATCATCTCTTAACCTTATCTTCAATAACTAGATATTTCTAAAAACATGATGAGACATATTATGTTAAGAAATCATTTCTTGTCTTCTATTAAATAAAAGAAGACAAACTTTTTATGAGTTCTCTGTCCTTCACCTCATTATTTATCCTACATGGTGTACTTAAGATACCATCATTATGCATGTTCTAAGGATGCAAGTGGCGCGGGCAGTCCGCAAGCGGGCAGTCCGCAAGACCACAAAACCGAAATGGACACCGACAATATAGACCGCGTAACTTAACTGGGATTTTGCACTTGTATGAGTGACTATAAATAAGTATACATAACATGACAACATCATCTAGCGAGTAGTTGGCTATACTATTAACCGTTTTCTTAGCATTATGCTGTCGTAGTCCCATGCACACGATATGATATATCTAGCAAATACCGTCGACTATGGCACGGCTAACAAAGCTTTATTTGACAAGAGTTTGCGCTGCTTTTCTTTATTGATGTATCCAACTCCGTGTAGTGAGTAGCGTATGGTATTCTTGCTGCTTGCAAGCTAGCAGCGTAGCGACGCCCGTATCTGCCACGTACAGGTTCGGAAAAGCAATTCTCTCCGACTACAAAACTCTAGGCCTATGTGGGGAGGGAGTCAGGGATATGAAACATTGGGTTTGGGTCAAGGTTTGGGTCGAGTACGGACATTGGTTTGGCCACGTTCGATGATAGGCTTGTGTCAAGGCAGGTTTGTAGCTAGCTACGCGGTGGCGTTCAGGTCTTGCGGAGGAGTGGGCAACTCACGTATAAAGACCGGATCGTCAGGGATGCGTAGGTGGGGTGACCATGGCGAGCGTGGGTAGTTGTAAATCGAGTCAGTTGCAACAGTTTGTACTGAGAAGAAAGGAGGTCGTTCGGCTGCCAAAGGTGTTCATCGTCGTAACAGGGAGGGCACGGAAGGTAGGAGAGCATTGATCCGAACTTGTACCCGATTACCGGTATTGATCCGAGTGTCCATCCTATCTCTTTGTTTTTTCAAACGGAGGAAAAAATATTGCACTATTGATTAATTAAACAAAAATAATTGTTCAGTTAATTTACGATAACCGGGCAAAAAGCAATACAAACTCACTCAACAGGAAACACCATGGCCAGGTAGACAGGCCCGCCAAATGCTCCCAACACATAATAACTACAACCCTGAAAACTTCTACATTGCAACGGAATCCCCGGCGAGAAAACCGACAACAACAACTCAGAATACCAAAGCCACGTCGACAACATGAAAAACCAAGCACAATCCATCATGAAATCGCAGATGTCTTCCCTTTCGCATCATCAACCATAGGAACCTTTAGTTTCTCACTTGACAGAGCTGAATCTTGTCCCTGATCCGAGGACATCAATGTGTCCACCTTCATATGCTCCATTGGTAGACTCATACATGGATCCCTAAGCTCAGAGCTGATCTGCAACACCGGAACCACGAGCACGACAATGGACTCGCCCTCAATGGAGGACAACATAGGAGGGGAGGTAGGCATCGATGATGACTTGTCTCCAATACAAGGGGAGAAAGAGCCATATAACTCCACCCTCCTATCCTCCGTCGAGCAAACACCGTCTGCACAAAGAGAGTGCGACGTCGGAGAGGTATGTAACAAAGTATTAATCAACCACAAAATCTAGCTGCTGCATGCCGTGTATGTAGGAGGTAGCGAAGGAGAGTGGCAGAGAGAGAGTGGCGATGCCGCCCGAGCCTGGCGAGCCACCCAAGTCCTCGCCGGGGCACGGTCCCATCCCAGCCCCTGCCCGCTCTCGCCCATCCCCAGCCGGACCAGCCCCCTGCGGCGGCGGCCGCGTCGCCGCGGCCCCACCACCGCCGCGCCAGATCTGAGATGCCCTTCCCCTTCCGCTTCCGGGACGCCGACGGGGGGGGGGGGGGGGGGGGCTTCGACGAGATCGGCTCCGAGGTCATGGACTAGATCGCTGGCGTCGTCCGCGACCGAGCGGCGGAGTTGTCCTCCTCCCTGCCGGGCCCCACCAAGCACCGCCACACCGCATCCTTCGACGGGGTCGCTCTGAGCTACGGCGGTCCGGGGGGTCAGCAGGACGGCGGCGGAGCCAGGGGGTTGTTCGCCGACGTGCTGGAGGCTATGCAGGCCTTACCCTCCGAGCAGCTCTCTGAGCTCGCCTCCGTCAATCCCGAGCATGCCAAGAGATTTGGTCTACGCAGGACGCGGGGAGAGTCTGCTGTGGTGACAGCAATTCCGGTGGATTCAGTTCTAGGCGAGGAGGGCGAGGGGTCTGACGCCGATCAAGAGTGTGGTGGGGAGATCAGCACCTCAATCCCCGTCGACGGGAAAACCATCGCGGAGCCCCGGCAGCCGCCGCGTGAGACCAAGGTATGTTCTGGATTTTCACATGGCTGTTCTGCAGGTGTTCATCGTCACTGGGAGGTGCGTTTCTCGATCTCTAAGGATGCATCTACGGTAGATCAATGTGGTTCGCTAGTTGTTCATCATTCGTCTGGGTGGGCGACGATTAGAGATGCGGAGGGAGATATTCTTGCAGGTCGATATCTTACTCCAAATGATTTGAGGATCGGGTTAGAGTTTGAGATGGATGGATTTATAGTTATGTTGATAAAACCGAATTTCTTTGAGAGTGATGGTGGGAAGAAGATTGCATCGGTTCCTCCTCGGGTGGGTCGTAAATTTTGGGTTCTTGCAGATCAGGATTATGATTCAGACGTCGAGGAAGATGTTCCTCCCTGCTCTTCGGTTCCATCTCCGATTTCTCCAGCCTCGCCTGTTGGGGTGTCGGGGGTGTGCAAGCTTGAGCAAGACTTCCATTTACCGATGAAGAAGTTGGCTGCTCCAAGGCCGAAACCTTGGATCGGGCCTCTTCCTAAGGTAAGTAGGAGTCCAATCCTTCTAGCTGATTTTCTTTTTCCTGGTAGTTGGCCTACGGGAAGGTTGAACCAACGACAGCGTAAATTACGACCCTCGAAGCAGTCTTCGTCGCCTCTATCGCTGATGGTGCAGTCGACAAGATCTTTTCGGGATTCCTTCCTTGCGGCGGCTCTTTCGGTGTACGGGACGGTCCCTTTCTCCATGCCGTGTGTGGAATCGCATGCTGGGTATATGGCCCAGCCGGGTTCTAGTCGGCCTGATGCTGCCCAAGTAGTTTGCCAGAAGGACTCGATCCCTGGTGCTTCGCCTGTTGCCGACCAGGTGGATGGCCAGATGGACTCGAACCCTGGTGTTCGGCAGGAGGCCCACCAGGTGGATAGCCAGTCGGTCTCGGACTCTCCTGTTCGGGCTTTTATAAAGACTGCTAGGGTTGGATTCCCTAGACAGCAATCCAGACGGGCGCCGCGAGTTCCTTCTCTTTGGTCGTCTGTCATGACTGGCAAAGATGCCCCAGTACCGCAACATCGCGCGCCGGCAGCCTCGCACCAGGGTTTCGGAAGTCGAGGACCTGGGCCTCGTGTGCCTCCTCAACCCGCTCAACCTGCTGCTAAGCCTGTGGCGGGAGGGGTACATGCCGCTCCAAGAGCTGGCGAGCCAGCGGGGGCATGCTGGGGGAGATGTTAACCGCATGCAACCCCGAGGACGATGGGGAGACGATGGGGTCAATGCGTATGGCGCTGGTCAGCATCGTGGTTCGTCGTCGCAAGGGGGAGGTCGAGGATATGCTTGGCAGTCTAATGCTGGTTCGGGACAGGGTTATTCGGGACCCTCTGGTAATTTTGTGCCAGGGCCAGCAGGTCCCAAGAGAGGTGGGTATCGAGTACGGTGGGGAGGCCGGGGTGGTGGTAGGAGACTGCCGCCTCAGGTGGCTCCTGCTGCTGTCAACAAGGAGCCGGCACAGAAGCCCGACGATTCTTCATTAACTGCGACCATTGGAGCTGTAGCATCTACTGCGGCTGTGGACAAAGATGTTGTGCCTCCACGGATAGAAGGAGCAGATCGCCCAACAAAGTGGGCGCGTAAGAAGGAAAAGATGACGTGCTATCGCTGTGGTGAGAACGGGCACTTTGTGTCCGAGTGCTCGGCGGTGCTTTGTGAGCTTTGTCTTAAGCCTGCGCATGGATCCTCTTCATGTCCTCTTATGACGGGTCCGATGCCTGTTATGACTATCTATGGGGTATGTTCTGAGGAGCTTATGTTCTTTGAGTCCCCTGCTATTTCCATTGCGCCACATACGCCAGATGTGGCTCTTATAGGCAAGATCACCGTTGCCAGTGGTAAGATGACTGTTGACCAGGTGGTGCAACAGCTCCGAGATCTGGTGTCAGCTACTTTTCGGTGGGAGCCTATTGCGATTTCGGATTCTGTCTTTAAGGTGGTGTTTCCTTCTAAAGAAGATCTGGCCCGTTTACTTAAGTTTGGCATGTGCAGAGTTCCAAGCACGAGTTGCATCCTGGAGTTTGATGTATGGGCGGGTGATGAGCCTCAAGGGGTGCCTCTGGACCAGGTCTGGGTTCGCTTCTATGGTGCTCCGTCTAAGGCAGTTAATGACTTTTCTGTGGCTTGGAGTTTTGGCTCCCTCATTGGTAAAACGGAGCAAGTGGATATGGTGTTCACTCGTGCTAATGGCGCGGTTCGGTTGTTAGTGAGTGTTCTTGATAGTGCACTGATTCCGGAGGAAGTACTTTGGATTTTCGAGGGTAAGAGATTTACCCTTCGTCTTCAGATCGAGACTCCGTTGGCGGCTGCTCAGGGTACGCTGGACCCTGACATTGACATGCCGGACAGGGATGGAGATTCGGGTGCTAATAATGCGGACAAGGGACAGTTCCAGTCTCAGTCTCATACTGCCCCTGGGTCGGCTACAGTGGCGGGGGAGACTGCGCCGGCAGCAGGGGGCGTTGTAGGGACCCCTGGGGCTCAGTTGCGCTTCGGCTCCTTCCTGCCAGACGCGTTGCCGGTCAGACTCGCCGATTCACAGATGAAACGGTCCTTTGGGAAGCAAGTCGCTGGTGCCTCGTTGCAACCCTCTTCACCGGCTGCGGGTCTACAGCCGATCTCCCTGGATCGTTACCTGCTTCAAGTCAGACAGGAGGATGATAGGACAGCGTTGTCTGTGCCGAGTCTGGGGATAGTGCAGGAGGTTTCTGGATTTGCTAGTCCGAGCATTCAGGCAGAGATGATGGTCGCCGACCCTCCGGTGGCTTCGGTGCTGGAGACGCCCGATAATTTTATCTCTGAGGATGCGGTCATTCAGTTTGGGGGTATTCCAGATCCTGTGGCTTCAGACCGGAGGGTTAGGGACCGGATTCAGGGACAACCCGATGCGGATGATTTGCAGATGGGTCGTGCGACTAGGATTGCAAAATTGAAGGATGTTGAATCGTCAATAGGTATGTCGGTTAATTTGGAGCATTCTATTTTGCAGTTTTCACCTCCTGAAATTATTGAAAAAGCTACGGCTATCGGGGTCTCTCTTGGTAATTCGAATGCAGAAGTTGCGAAATCTATTAATTGATTATTGGACCTAGAGGCAGATAGGGCTCTGGATATTGTTAGGAACTTAGCCGCGGTAAAACCGATGACCGATGCAGAGATTAGTGACCTTGGGGGGCTAAATTCTTTATGTCAGAATTTATACCCCATAGATGAGCTTAACGAGGGTCAGGATTCGATTCTTGATAATACTTTAGGTGTCGAGGGTGCTGCTAATAATGACTCTGGTGATCCTTGTTATATGGACCAGGGACATGGGTAGAAAATTAAACGGACTTGGAATAGAAAAGTTTATCCGGTCTCGGCTATTCGTAGGAGTGCCCGCTTAAGACTGCTAAGAAATTCTACGATGAAAGATGAGAGGAATTTTTTGGAATAGCAGAGGTCTACGCGACTTGGCTAAAACAAGATTTCTCGCTGAAGCCACGACGGAGCATCAGCTAGACTTTATTGCCGTTCTAGAGACCGGGAGAGATAAGTTCTCTTCTCAGTTTCTGAGTTCTCTGTCTGCAGGGATTGATTTTGATTGGCATTGTTTACCTCCAAGAGGAAGATCCGGAGGGATCTTACTTGGAGTCAGATGTGATACACTCCAGGTTAGGGAAGTAGTGTTTGGCGATTTTGCGGTCAAATTCAAAATTACATCCAAACTGGATGGTTTTAGGTGGGCTCTAGTAGCGGTTTATGGGGCTGCTCAGCCTGAACTTAAATCTGAATTCTTGGCGAATTTAGTTCGCATCTGTGATGAACAACTGCCTTTACTGATTGGTGATGATTTTAATATTATCCGATGGGCGTATGAAAAGAATAATAACAATTTTGATGGTAGATGGCCATTCTTGTTCAATACTATTATTGAGAGCCTAGAATTGCGGGAGATAGAACTCACACGTAGGAATTTCACTTGGGCAAATTCCCTGCCGAATCAAACTTTTGAGAAGTTAGATAGAGTTATTACCAGTGTAGACTGGGAACAGAAGTGCACTCCAAAGGGCGATCTCCGATCATACCCCATTGATGTTGGATACTGGGGATGCATTATATCTGGGTAACCGAGATAGTTTCTCTTTCGAATCCAGCTGGTTCTTAAGGGAGGGATTTCTGGAGTTGATAGACAGGGAATGTAATAGGACTTCGGGCGTATCATCGAGTGTACAACGATGGAAAAATAAAATTAGACACCCGAGACAATACCTTCGTGGCTGGGCGAAGCATGTCTCGGGGACATATAAAGATGAGCGGGATAGGCTCATAAACTTTATCGATGAGCTGGATAGAAAGGCTGAGAACTGTGTGTTGGACGTAAATGATCGTCAACTCAGATCTGAGGCTGAACAAAGGCTTCGTACTCTTCTCAGAGAGGAGGAAATGAAGTGGGCGAATAGAGCTAAAGTTAAAGCTATTATACTTGGGGATAATAACACTAAGTTCTTCCATTTAATAGCTAATGGCAAGCACAGGAAGAAGAGGATAGTGCAGCTTGAACAGGATGAGGGTACCATAGTTGGTCATGAGAACCTAAAATCATATATCTCTAACTATTATAAACAGCTTTTTGGTGCTCATCAAGATAGTTTTGTGACTATGGACGAGTACCAGGTTGCAGATATTCCCCAAGTTGGGGAGGCTGATAATGAGTCTTTATCTGCTCCCTTCTCGGAGAAAGAGGTGCTAGACGCGATAGGAGGTTTGAAGTGTGGTAAGGCCCCTGGTCCGGATGGGTTTCCGGCAGAGTTTTACAAACACTGCTGGCACATCATTAAGAAGGATCTTATGGCTATGTTTGATGATCTGTATGCTGGTAATCTCCAACTCTTCCATCTGAATTTTGGTACTATTACGTTGATACCAAAGAAGGAAGGAGCGTCCCGTATTGAGCAGTTTCGCCCGATTTGTTTGCTTAATGTCAGTTTCAAAATATTCACAAAGGTTGGAACAAATAGACTAACTAAGATGGCGCATTCTGTGGTGCAATCTTCGCAAACCGCATTTATGCCTGGGCGTAATATCCTTGAAGGGGTAGTGGTGCTCCATGAGACTCTGCACGAAATTCACTCAAAGAAACTTGATGGAGTTATCTTTAAAGTGAATTTCGAAAAGGCGTATGACAAAGTGAAATGGTCCTTCTTGCAACAAACATTGCGGATGAAGGGGTTCGATGAGGTTTGGAGAAAGCACACAGATTCCTTTACCACAAGAGGGAGTGTCGGGATCAAGGTCAATGATGATATTGGTCACTTCTTCCAGACACTAAAGGGACTAAGACAAGGGGATCCTATGTTCCCTATTCTCTTCAATATTGTTGCGGATATGTTGGCTCTGTTGATCAAGAGAGCTAACGAAAAGGACCTTGTAGTTGGATTAGTACCTCATCTGGTGGATGGGGGTGTATCTATTCTACAATATGCTGATGATACGATTCTCTTTATGGAGCATGATTTACTCAAAGCTAAAAACCTTAAGCTCATCTTGTGCCTTTTTGAGCAGTTACCTGGGTTGAAGATTAACTTCAATAAAAGTGAGTTGTTTTGTTTTGGTGAAGCCAAAAAGCAACAACATATCTATAATCAGCTGTTTGGATGTGTGGCAGGGGAATTTCCTTTTACGTACTTAGGAATTCCCATCCACCATCGTAAACTATCTAATGCGGAGTGGAAATGCATCGAGGAACGGTTTGAAAAGAAACTTAGTACTTGGAAAGGCAAGCTTCTTTCTTACGGAGGCAGATTAGTGTTAGTTAATTCAGTATTAACAAGTATGCCGATGTTCCTCCTATCTTTTTTTGAGATACCTGTTGGGGTACGGAAAAGATTGGATTTCTACCGTTCTCGCTTTTTCTGGCAGAGTGATGAGGTTAAGACTAAGTATAGGTTGGCGAAATGGGATATTATTTGCCATCCTAAAGATCAAGGCGGATTAGGTATTGAAAATTTGGAAACCAAAAATAGATGTCTGCTCAGCAAGTGGCTGTTTAGATTGTCAATGGAAACCGACGGAATGTGGGTACAAATTCTGACCAACAAGTACCTGCAATCCAAATCTTTATCGCAGGTGGAAGCGAGACCTTTTGACTCGCCATTCTGGAAGGGTCTAATGCGGGTAAAAAGCTCATTCTACCACAGATCGAGGTTTATCATTGGAAATGGGGAATTGACTAGATTCTGGGAAGACACCTGGTTAGGAGAAGCGCCTTTGGCTGTTCAATATCCGCGGTTATACCATATTGCTCAACGTCGACAAGTGACAGTTGCGGTTGTATTGCGTGAGATTCCCCTTAATATTCAATTCCGCAGATCTCTAGTTGGGGATAGATGGGTTTCCTGGTTGCATCTAGTTAGAAGGTTAATGGAGGTTAACCTTTCTGATAGGAGCGATCGAATCTCCTGCAGATTAACACCAAATGGGTTGTTTACGGTTAAATCCATGTATTCTGATCTCATTGATTCGGTACCTATTCCAAAATCCAAACATATTTGGAAGGTTAGAGTTCCTCTTAGAATTAAAGTTTTCTTGTGGTTTGTTCACAAGGGAGTTATTTTAACTAAGGATAATTTGGCCAAACGGAATTGGAAGGGGAGTCCCAGATGTTCTTTCTGTCCAAGAGTAGAAAGTATTCAGCACCTCTTTCTCGACTGTCCTTTGGCTAAACTTGTTTGGCGCTCAATTCATATTGCTTTTAACATCTCTCCTCCTGTTAACTTGAACTCGTTATTTGGAACGTGGTTACAGAGAATTGATGTTCAATTGGCTAAATCTATCCGTGTCGGAGCATGTGCTCTTCTTTGGGCTTTATGGAATAGCAGAAATGATTTGGTTTTTAACAGAACTCGTGATATTCAATTTTTGCAGGTTATCTACAGAATTACCGCACTGATCTGTACATGGTCGTTACTAACTCCTGTGGCAGCCAGGGAGCCTATGGTTACTGGGTGTGTACGCTGGGAGATGGTAGCACAGGGTATCTTCAACCGGTTTGGATGGCGGCATATTAATAGGATAGGTGTTTAGTAATCTTTATCTTTTAGCCACTCCAGGCCGTGGCGCGATGTTCGTCATGTATCTTCTCTCCTTTTTACTTACTTTGTACTTTTTGAACACTTTGTTTGCTTAATATATGACTGTATGCATCCCTCGATGCAGAGACCGGGGCAAGGCCTCCTTTTCTAAAAAAATGAAACATAACGGACACAAAGGAGAGTCTACGCAAAGCATCCACCGCTCTCTCCAAAAAGCTTCCAGCACGCGTGAGACAGCCTTGCAGCAGCGCAGTCTAACCAGCCAGAGCGGACTGCAACATCAACTCCGATGAGGATGGTGAGCCAGCGGTACCAGAATCGACAGACGCCCAAGACTCACGGTGAAACACGTTAGTAGGGAGTGTTGATCTCTATTTGGGTCATGACATAGGTAGTGACCATGCTACGTCGCTACTTAGCCCGTCATTTTGCTTTTGATAGGTTTGACAACATGTGTACTTTCTTCAGATTCAAGGTACACTCTGATCCATTACACGACAATATCTTAAAACTAAGGGAATATCTTTTGCTCCGGACGTCATCTCATCATTCTTTACGCAATTGACGTTCAACTAGTCAAGTCGATGTTTTCATCATTCTTCTTTATTGCCGCGTCGCTCGTTGCTAGGGTTCGGCCGCCGGTCGTATTGATTGGCTGTCTTAGGGGGTCTTTTTCCCGGTCTTTCGATCCGGGTTTCACTCTCTTCCGTCGGTCGCATTGATCGTTGTTTTTTGTGGTTTTCTGATCTAAGATCGGTTTGCGTCGTCCGTCGCTGTTGTCGACCACCGTGCCTCTACTCCGACATCGGCGCGATCTGGCCCATCAGACATGACTACAATGCTCAGGAAATAAGTCCAGTCAATACCGGGACCATATCGGCATGGAATTTTCGTTCATGGGCTGATATCAAGTAATCATTTTCTTTGCCTGGAAGGGTTTGGAAGAATTTCGTCAATAAGGTTTCCGGTCTAAACAAAGTGTTGCGATTTACACACCCCAACGTAAGTAGTACTAGCTAGTTCCGCGCATCTCTAATTGATTTAAATTTTCATCAATATATCATTACCATACTTGCTTATCAGTTTGATTAAACTCTATTCTCGTAAAGTATATGTACAAGAAAGAAGAGACTGTTTTATGTGGATACTACGTATGCGAGTTCATTCATCACTCGACCTATGAGAGGGGCTTCTCTAAGGAACTATTTGGAGTAGGTAAATAATATGCACAATTTTATTTTATATATTACCATCAATTGTGTTGAGTTTTATTCATATATATGCATGTATTGACCCCCTTCTATAAATTAGATCTGCCAGATACGAGATGAACTCCTACCATATGATCGCATACAAGCAATTCAAGAGGAATTGCCAGGATTCTTTGTTGACCATGTCATACCTAAAGACGGAGAATACCATGTGGATTTGTGATTGGATCTTAATTAGATGATGTTAGGGATTGTAAAAGATGTTATATTGTATATATATGTTAGGGATTGTAAATGGTTTCCTTCATTTTTTTATTAGCTTGTGTCAAGTTCTTTCTATATGTATAGTAACTAGCGTCGACCAAGCACGGAGAAAGAGAGGACACTTCTCTCTATTAGCTAGCTAATACAATATGAAACCACTAAATTAATCCTCCAAAACCCCACAACCCCCCCCCCTCCCAATTCAAAAAAAAACCCAGCTCCGGCAAGATGCTGACGCGTGGATGCCATTTGGTCCCGGTTTGTGTGACCAACCGGGACTAAAGTTCCTCCTGCCTGGACTCCCCGCAGCGGCCAGTGGAGCTTCTTTGGACCCCGGTTCATAAGCCAACCGAGACTAAAGGTTTGGGGCTTTAGTCCCGGTTCCAGAACCAGGGCTAATGGGCCTCTGGAACCGGGACAAATGGGCCTTATTCTACTAGTGATACCGGTACATTATCGGAGACTAACTAATGCTGAATGGAAACACGTCGACGAGAGAATGCAAAAAATACTTACCAGTTGGAAAGGTAAACTGCTATCTCTGGGCGGAAGATTGGTCCTCATAAATTCAGTACTAAGTAATATGATACTATATATGATATCCTTTTCCACTTGCCGAAAGAAGTTTTACATAGACTGGATTACTTTCGATCAAGATTCTTTTGGCAAGGAGATAGCGAGAGAAATAAATATCGACCGGCTAAATGGAGTGTGGTTTGCCATCCAAAAGACCAAGGAGGGTCTGGCATTCATGACCTTCAGGTTAATACTAGGGCCCTACTTGGTAAATGGTTGTTTAAATTACTATCGGAAGGTGGTGTATGGCAAACCCTCCTCAGGAGGAAATATGTGGATTCCAAGGCAGTATCCCAAGTATACTGGAGATTCTCACTTTTGGGCGGGGCTAATGGCTACGAAGAAATACTTCTTCTGCTATGGATCCTTCTCAATAAAGGACAGTTCAAAAATTAGATTTTGGGAGGATAAGTGGCTAGGAAATGCCACACTCCGGGAACAATATCCGGCTCTATACAACATTGTGCGTCACAAGGGTGATACTATCGCCATGGTACTGGAGTCATTTCTGTCAAATTTGATGTTCAGAAGGGATTTAGTTGGAACCAGACTACGAGCGTGGAACATCATGCTCCAGCGGTTGTCCACGGTGCACTTGTCAGATGTGTCTAATGTATTCCGATGGAATGTGCATGGGAATGGACAATTCTCAGTGGACTTGATGCATAGGGCATTAATCCAGTCTTATGTGCGAGTGGATAAAAACAATAAGATCTGAAAGATGAAGATACCTCTTAAAAATAATTGTTTTGCATGGTATCTAGAAGATGGAGAACTTCGTCGTGGAGTCATTATTAGTAAAGATAACCTTATTAAGAGAAATTGGCATGGAAGTCCGCAATGTATGTTTTGTCACCATGATGAGACAATAAAACATTTATTCTTCCAATGCAAATTGGCTTGTTCTATATGGTCAGTCATCCAAATAGCTTCTCGCTTGTATCCCCCTTATAGTGTTGCTAATGTATTTGGCAACTGGTTATATGGGATCGATCACAAGTTTAGAACTCTTCTTAGAGTGGAAACGCTTGCCATTATTTGGTCGCTTTGGCTATGTAGAAATGATAAGGTTTTGAGTGGTAAAAATACTTCTCTTATGTAGGTTGTCTACAGATGTAGCGGCACTATTCGTTTATGGTCCTCTCTACAACGTGTGGAGAATCGAGAACTATTTACGAAGGTGTGTACACAATTGGAGGCTATGGCGAAGGATACGTTTACCCAACTTTGATGGGTTGCATGATCTTAGGATTGGGCCTCCTGCTCTTTGTGCGTTATACAGACTCGACATGTTTCTTTGTATCTCGTCTTTTTTTCCATTGGTGTGAGAGGACTATGTTTGGCTGTGTGCATCTTAGTTATGCAAAGGCCAAGTGTAATACTTAAATTATTTAAGTAATAAAGCGTCCTTTTTCAAAAAAAAAAAATCCACGCATGCCAGTCAACAATGAATTTTAAAGAAATATGACTATCTAGGAGGGAGCTTTTGGTTTCTCTCTACATTCAACCTTGGTGTTGTCGGTGATGTGTTCGTGCGATGCCTAACGTTTGTGTCTTATGTGCTTCTTATCTAGCTCGTTGACCGGAGGGTGCAAGGATGGTACAATGTGTGTGTAGTCATCTTTCACTCGGCACTGGTTGGTGCATTAGTTGTGTTCGGTGGAGTGTTGATCGGTTGTTGGCTCAAACAGGTGTATTTATGCTATGAACACTCATGAACTTATCACTATGCATCATGCTATTGATATTGAACTTTTCTGTTTCTTTTCTCTTCCTTTGTTGAAACAAGAAACAAACCATGGACGTAGAATGGTCACATGGTTTTTTAGTGTGTACTCACATGATAAAAGTCATGTTTAAACAGTTTTTGAATGACTTGCTCAACACTTATCACATGCTTAGCTAACAAAAATTATATATACAACGCCACACATTCAACCTGCCTCGAGATAAGGATGTCACAGATACGTTGTTTATGAGTCTAGATATGTTTTCTTTCATGTTACTTTTAATTTATGGAATAGTCTAAAATATTGGAGGAAACCAAAAGATCATGATAAGGACTTTATTGTCTTCCGTTTCATGGCCATCAGTATCCACAGCTCAAATCACTATCATGGATTCGATCGCTGGTTGCCAACGTAGGGAGAGGCAATCCAAGGAGAACAGGGAGTGACAAGAATACTTGGCAGAGAATATGGCAAGTCGTCGCCGAAGGAGGTAACAGTAGGGGCGGTGGTGGATTTTGGTGCGGCAGTAGGATGCATTAGTAGTAGGATGCATTAGTTCGTTCTGTACGAGATTGTCGTATTGTATGGGATCAAATGTTCTTGGGTTTATTTTTTGATTGATGGTCCCTACTAGCAGGGTTAGTGTTTGTTCGCACATGTTCATGTATTATTAAGTTTGGAGTTTATAGAGCAAATTCAAAAGCAACTATCGGTCTACTGTTTCTCCGCTATCTTTTGCGATGGGTACCATATGGCAGTAGGAGATAGGCGCTCCATTTACGACAGGGAAAGCACTGAAGCAAGCACCGAATTGATCTGATTTGTAAAACTTCTTCTGCTTCTCTGCTTCTCTGCTTCTCAGCCTTGCTCCTGTTCCTCATCTCCTCTTTGCTAATTCCTCTGCAAAATCTCATCGATCCCCAACATGTACCCGAATACTGGTATTGATCTGAGTGTCGTCCCATCTCTCTGTTTGGGTCGTGACACCAAGGTTGTCGCCCTGCAACTTTGGGCGTCATTTTGCCGTTATGTATAAAAAACAGTTTTTTTATTCAGATTCATAGGTACACTCTGGTCCATTCCTACGTAGTATAGAATAAGTATTGAAACTAAGGGAATATTTATGCCTTGAACTTCTCATCATTCTTCATGCACTTGACATTCAAGATTCAACTACTCACATCATGAACTTCTCACCATTCTTCTTTATTTCTGTTTTGCAAGGGGAAACAGAAAAAATGATGTACAAAGCCCACATGATTTGTCATGTGTGCACTCCGATGACAAAAAAAGGATGGTAAACAGTTTTTGGATGACTTGTTCAACACTATTAGCATGATCAGCTGAGAAAAATAAAATACAAATAGTCCTACACTATATATACTCACCTACCTTATGAATAAGGATGCCAAATGCCTTCTCTCAATACAAAACAAAGTACCAAGCCTTTAACATAATGTATTCCTCTAAATATAAAATTCCGGAGAGCTCTAGCTGGAGATAGATGGGCATCCTGGTTACATCCTGTCCAAAGGTTTATGCATGTACAACTTTTTGCTGAGACAGATAAACTTCAATGGAAATTAAGTATGAATGGCATCTTTTCGGTCAAGTCTACGTATTTTGATCTCATGGATTCGGGTCCAATCCCAAATTCACTGCATATTTGGAAGGTCAAGGTTACATTAAGGATCAAAGTCTTTACGTGGTTTGTTCACAAGGAAAGGATAACTTGGCTAAACGTAATTGGAAGGGTAATAAGAGATGCAGTTTTTGTGATTAAAATGAAACTATCAAACACCTCTTTCTTCATCGTCCGATGGCCTGAATTTAATGAGAGAGTGCGAAGGAATGTGGTAATGATTATCTGGAGGAATTGGAAGATCAGGAACGATCAAGTACATAATAAACCAGTGCCTCCTGTACACGTAACAAGGTCTTTTCTGTCGAGTTACGTTCGCTAATTCGCCGACCCTGTCAAGGAAAAAGGGATAATGGAAGGAAGCCTACAACAGCCAGCGAAGGAGAGGTATGCCAATGGCCACCGCCTGCTGTGAGGTGCCTTGCAATCACAGTTGATGGTGCTTACCGTGACCTCTTGAAGCACAACTTGTATGGCTGCAAAGGAAGGTGTGGAGATGGCGCGTAGATTCGCTGCTGGTCCGTTTGTCCTCCAAACGGACTGTTCAAACCTAATCAATCTGATTAAGGAAACGAATCCAGACAGATCTTTACTTGGGAGTTGGGACACCTGATACAAGAGTTGAGAAACTTATTCATTGAGGAGACGGAGCTTATACTATTATCAAAGTACACTAGCTGGTGGTTACATCCTGTCCAAAGGTGGACAGAATGCAAGCAAGCACACTAGCTGGTGGATGGATTCTTGACGTGAACTAACATGCACATGCAAGTACGAAACTATCATGTAGAATCCTTTGATCGCTGAAACTTGCCCCCGGAACTTAACGCATAGGAGAAACTCGAGACTTGATGGCTAAAGGCCTGTATCAAGCCTTGACTTTTTTATTGCTTTTCAATTCTCACGGTCTTTAGATTACAAGGGATACAAAAGTATTTATATTAGCTAGCTAACCTGCCAACTAATCTATTCCTATTCGGTGAAGGATAGGAGTCAAACACGGACACGGCGTATATGCATGTACTAACACACACGGACACGTCCTATTGTGTTTAATTCCAACAATCACCTTCCTAAACACGACATCGTTATGTCACAGCTCCGACGTCGATCCTTCTTCGCATCTTGAAGAACTTCTCCCGATCCAAAGTCTTGGTTAGAATGTCCGCCAACTGATCATCAGTGCAGTTGTACTTGACCTCCGTCTTCTCTTCTTCCACGCAGTCTTTCATGTAGTGATACATCGTATCAATGTGCTTGCTCCTGTCACGCCGCACTGGATCCTCGCGTAGAAAAAACATAGACTCACTGTCAATTTTAAGCACCACTTGTTTCGGATCTCGATCCATGAGATCACCGCATAGCCTTCCTAGCCACACACCTTGACACTCTGCTTCATTTGAAGTCGATGTCACCATTTTCTGCTTTCGTCTTAGCCAGCTTACTATGCTTTCATCAAGGAAATATGCCACGTCCGAGGTACTCTTACGGTCGTCTACAATTCCTTCCTTGTCACTACCACTGTATCCGAGTAGTCTCACCATCTTTTCCTTGCTCAGCTCAAGATGAGGTTTCATTGAAGCATCAATTGGATTGCAATCTTTCATGCCACAACTTTTAAGTACCTTCCTTGCGTATGCCTCGTGACATAATGTGATCCCTTCCGACTTTTGATGTACCTCTGGCCCGAGGTAGGAACTCAAAAGACCTAGATCATCCATCTTGAAAAGCTCCTTCATTTGTAGCTTGAACTTTGCAATCACCTCTTCATCTGCTCCAGTTATCAATAGATCATCGTCGTAGATGCCAACTAGTAGACGATCCCTTCCTTCACCTCTCTTGTACAGTGCATGCTCGAGTGAGGCTTTCTCAAATCCAAGAGAAATCATAGTCTGGTCAAGTTTGATGTTCCACGCCCGAAGGTCTTGCCGTCACCTATACAAGACTTTGTGTAGCTTCAATACCTTGTATTCTTCTCCCTCTTTGATGAAGCTCGGTGCTTGATTCACATACACATCTCCTTCTATCTCACTGTTCAAAGACGTGGATTTTAAGTCCATGTGATGTATCTTCCATGATTCTTGAGCCGCGACAGCGATGAGTAATCTCACCGATTCCATCTTTGCAATGGGAACGAACACTTCTTCGAAATCCACACCTTCCTCTTGTATGTACTCTTTGGCTCCTAGGCTTGCTTTCTGCACCACACAATTTCCTTCAGGTTCTTTCTTGACCGTAAATTCCCACTTGAGCTCCATGGCTTTTTTATTATTGGGAAGATCCACAAACTCACATGCATTGTTGTCGTGGATCGACCCCAACTCTTCTTCTATAGCATGACGCCAACACTCCTTCATATTTGCGCCCTCGAATTTCGCCGGTTCCTCGACGCTTGCTAGACATTGTTGCCTACTCCCTTCGATCTTTACCGGGTCAATCGTCCGAAGAGTATCCTCCGGATATGGATGAAACACCGACTGTAGCTTTAGGGATATAGGTGGTGGTGTTCTTTCCTCCATTACCGTCGGAGGCGACATGAAAATTTCTGTTGCGCGTGTTTCTTTTGGCGAAGCAAAAAACTCAGCCCGAACTAGGCTTCCTAGTATCCCTGACCCTTCATTTGGATCACTTGTTGTGTTGCATGTGCTCCCTCCAGTCATATGAAATACTTGTAGAGCTTCTTCATGTGAAGGAACAAATCCACCGCGTCCTGCTCCATGCCCTATTGCTGAAGACGTACTGCTACTACTATGTAGGATACTACAATCTAGTCCACCTCCTTTGCTGCTGATCGGGACAACCAGCTTTGGGTCTTCTGGCCGAGCGACCGTAGCAGACCGGACGACTGCTTGTCCGTGAAATCGCGGTCCAAAATCTGGAATCTCCACAGCCACAGCCGGGAGTGGACCTTTTTTCCCTCGCTTTGTCATCCTCTGACACGACGCGATTCTCATCAGGTCCGAGCGGCATAACTCGTCGTGTGCTATGGTTTTCCGGTACCATCACAGGTGCGCAGTGTATTTCTGACACCATGTCTTCATCTATTACTGGACAGCATAACAAGGCTGGTGTGCACATGGCTACTTTTGCATTAGCATACTTTGATTTGTGGTCTTCAGGCGTCACGTACGCCGAAGTGACATTCGTGTCCGTAGCATCGACACAAATTTCAGACTTATGCATCGCGTCAGTAGCTTCGACACGAATTTTGGAATCACCCCTCATGTTTGTAACGAGGCCACTTCTCCATGGCCGAGCGCATGCAATGAGCGCTTCCTTCGCTCCAGCAAAGATAGCACTTACTCCCGTAGCATTGATGTAAGTTTCAGAACCACCCCCCGCATCCGTAGCATCGATACGGGTTTCCGAACCATGATGTTGAAAACAAACTTTTTCTTCATGGAGTGCGGCAATTTCTTTAGCCGCCACTTGAAGAACTGGATCCTCCTCGTCCACGAGTTCACACATCAACATCATGTCACCTTCATCTTCTTGCTGGGCCATGAGCGCCTTCTCATGTGGGGGATTCTTGCACTCGGACTTGAAGTGCCCCATGATGCCACAATTGTGACACTTGATCTTGCGCTTGTCGAACTTCTCCTTCTTTGGAGCGCCATCGCTGGCGTCCTTTTGATTTTGTACGTTTGGCACACGATCTTGGCTAGCGTAATTGCTAGAGCCCTCACCTTCTCTCCTTGAGTCCAGCACCTGCCACTGAGCCTGCGTGAGCATGACAAGCTCATCGTTCCTCCTGTCCCCAAGACTGTACCTCATACGCTCGTCGTGAGCCTTGTAGCGTCCGACGAGATCATCAATGGAGAGAGTCGCGAGATCGACGCACTGCTAGATCGTCATGACAATTTGCAGGTACCGGGGAGGAGCCGCACGCAAGAACCGATGGACAACCGAGGCCTTTGTTAGATTATCTCCAAGTGCGCGGAACCGATTGATGAGAGTAGCTACCCGTGAAACAAAAGCGTCCACGAACTCATTGTCGCCCATGACCAAAGTCTCATAATTCCTTAAGAGAGTTTGGAGATTGGCTTTCTTGACGCGGTCGTGTCCCTCGAACATGAGCTTCAAGGTATCTCACACCTCCTTCGCCGTTTCTTTGACGATCACGTGTTGAAGGACATCCATCGGCATCATCGAATAAATTGCCGACGTCGCCTGCCGATCCTTCCGATGCTCAGCTCGGTCCTTCTTGAAAGCATCGCCTCCTGGATCGACTGCGTCCCACAACACATTGACACGAAGATCACACTCCATCAGGGCCTTCCAGACCCCGAAGTTCTCGCGATCGAATCGTGGGTACGACGAACTCGCCGGAGCAGCAAATACTTTAGCCGCACCGGTGTACTCCGCCAGCTGCTTGGCCTTGTCGTCCTCCGACATGATCTTTCGTTACTAGAAGATCAACCTTGCTCTAGATACCAATTGTTGGCTCAGACCGCACCGCCGAATACTTCCCGACGACACGCGACGACCGACGACGAACGACAATAAAACAACGTTGGCTAACTCGACGAATATCTTTTACGCCGAGACGCACCGCAATACAAAGCTGTTTGAACTTGGTTCCTGCCCCAAACCGGCTCACCGCGCACGTAGCAAGCTAGCACCACACACCCCTGATGGATTCTTTTGATACAGAGACGTACTAGTACTAACTAGACTACGGCTGAAGTTAGTCTAGGTAAACGATCAGGTTGATTGATTCTTACTAGTACCTCACGTACGCGAAACACTCGAAACAATAGTTTGCCACGGGCAAGTATCGTGTCCGATGAATAACTTTATTGCTTCCTCAATCTCATGATCTACAAAGTACAGGGTATACGGATGTATATATAGGAGCAGCTAGGACCGATCCGATCTAGTCAAACTCGGCTAGAAAATCTAATCCTACTACAACTACAACTAGGTGATTGAGCGTGTACAAATCGGACACAAACCACGTCGTGGTTATTTCCAACAGAATCTTCTTGGTATTTTAACTATGGATTGTAATCCTATTCACTAATCAATAAAGCTCCCAATCTTCCGGCAAAAATAAAAATAAACTGTTTACATGTGCGCACTACTCAATTGTCTTTCAACAGGTTGATGCGATAGCATTACTGGGTAACTGGTTAAGTAAAAACACATTGCCATGGTCGTTTAATGCTAATGATCAACAAACTAAATTGTGATGGAGGAACATGTTCCATTGCTGCACCTAGAGTCGACACATGAAAAAAAGTCATAGAGTGAACAACACCTTCCTCCCGCGACCGTCCGGGAGGCTAACCCTAGCGCCGCCGCCCACCCACCCCTCCTCCTCTACCACTCCCTCGACGCCGCCGGGGGGGCGCGAGCGGGCGAAGCCGGTTGTCAACTACGGCGGCGGGGCCCCCTCGTCTCCTTGCGTGAGGGGAAACGTTGCGGGCCAGATCTCTCGTGCCGGGACACGGTGCTTGATGCCGGGCGCGGCGGCGCTCCGGCATGGGCCGACGATGGTGGTGTGGTGTTGGCGTGACGGACGGCATGGCGGTGGTGTACGTTGGCGGATGGTGACAGCGGCGCCTGCTTCTTGGCATCGCCTCGGAGCCACCACTAGCGTTGTGGGTCGGGTGCGACCGAGTCGCGGGCGACCCCCCTCGCCGTGGCTCTCTAGTGGGGGGGGGGTGTCCCCGTCCAGTGTGGCCTTTGCGGCAAGAGGCCGCCGCTCGGCACGGGAAAACCTCACTGGCGGCCTCCCTTGGGTGCGACAGTGGCAGATGTGGCTTCGGTCCTCTTCGGCATCGGGCTGCGGCCGATGTACTCCAGCTGGTCTGATCCTATTGCTTCGGGGGCGAAATATGTGCTTTCGGTGGGGGAGGGGGGCTGGTAGGGGGCGGGGTTTGTCATCGTGTTCCCCGTCACCGTCATAGAGGTGCCAATCTTGGCCATGTGCTGCTGCTTCTTCACCTCCCCCTTCCCCCTGTCGGCATATGGTCGCGGTCCTTCTCGAGGCAAGGTGTCTGCCAGCAGTGCCGGACACGGTTGGGGGCGTGGATCTGGTCAACGTCGTGTTCTTTAGTGGCTCTCATGATGGCCTGGTGGGAGGTCAGCGGTGGCGGTGGGAGGTGCGTTTGTTGTGGGTGGATAGCACATATCGGTTGCGGGCGAGCAGTCATGGCCGCTCGGGCGGCATGGCTGCGGGTGGTTGGCTGAACGGGAATGCGAAGGAGGGGTTGAAGCACCGGGGTACAACACTTGCCTAGTCCATGCTCCGGTGTGGTGCTCCCTGTCCTTCCATCTAGCTCCGGGTGAAAACTTGATCTTGGTGGTGGTCTCCATCGACTCTGTAGGTTCGTCACACACCCTCCCGGATGATCGCTCTTGGTGGTGGTCTCCATCGGCTCTAAGTGATTCTATTCTGCACAAGTTGTAGGTGCTTGGTAGCCATTGAGGTTGTGTTTCGATGCCCCGCATCCTTGTATCTTGCCTTGGGTATGTGTAGTCTGCGTTTTTATGGATGGCTTGGATGTAAGTGATGGTTGCATTATGATATAAAGCAAGGGAAACCTTTTTCATAAAAAATGTCCAAGAGTGCACGACTGCACGTGTGTGTATAATACTGGTGCATTCAGATAATCCCGCTTCCTAAATGCTTCATCCGCTTGTCGTTTCAGGTCAAGCACCCTCTTTTTCACAAAATTGTCTTCCTGCGCAACTCATAATACCTTGAATCAGGTGCATATATATAAAGAGGTCTGATGTTACAGTGAAGCGCATAGATATATGATGCATTTGTTTTATACCAGCATTTATGTATTCTTAACAGCACTAGTTTGCAGCAGGGTCAGTATTTATTCGCCCATGTTCTGTTATTATCCACTCTAGCGTTCACTGCTCAGAGCTAAGAAGGCAATAATGGTCAGTCAACTGTTTTGTCTCCTTGAACTTCTCATCATGCTTTGTGCAATTGACATTCAACTACTCACTTCATGAAGTTTTCACCATTCTTCTCTATTTTTCTTTGTATGCAAGAGCAAACAAATAACGAAAGTAGAATGGTCACATGATTTGTATGTGGTAAAACAGTTTCTGGATGACCTGTTCAACGCTATTTGCATGCTTAGCTGAGAAAAAACTATACATGCTATATATATACTCATACCTTGTGAATAAGGGTGTCAAAAGTACATTAACGCAGAGTTTAATATATATTTTCCTCCATATTACTTTCAGATAGTGGTACACTTTGAAATATTGGAGGAAAACAAAAGATCATGGTAAGCACATACTACTCTTCCAGCATACCCAACAAATTCATACATTTTAAAATACAAAGAGGAACTTGTCTTGAAATACAATGCAGAGCAAGGAAGGAGAAGCGCTCGTCGCTGCTTGTGATGCGACGGAGCATCATGCAACTGGATTTGCTGAAGTACGGACGGTCGGTGAGGTGTCCGCCGGCGGTTCCGAAGATGACTGGGGGCGTGGATCTCGTCAAAATCTTGTTCTTTGGTGGCTCTCGCAGTGGTCTAGTGGCAGGACAGCGGTCCTGGTGGTGGGAGGTGCGCTTGTCATGGGCGGACGACATGTATTGGTTGCAGGCGAGCAGTCATGGCCGCTCGGGCGGCATGGCTACGGGTGGTTGGCTGAACGGGGATGCGAAGGAGGGGTTGAAGCACCGCGGTACATCACTTGCCCAATTCATGCACTAGCCGACGGTGACGGATCCGCGGACGTCGTGTTACTCCCTGTAGGCTCCGGTGTGGTGCTCCCTCTCCTCTCGTCTAGCTACGGGTGAAACTTGATCTTCGGATCGGACGGTGGCCACATTCCGTGGTCTTACCCTTCTTGGAGGCATTTTCTTGGAGTCCTCGGACCGACGTGGTTCGTCACATACCCTACTGGGCGATCGCTGTTGGTGATGGTCTCCGTCGGCTCTAAGTGGTTTTGTTCTGCATAATCTTGTAGGTGCTTAGTAGTCGTTGAGTTTGTGTTTCGGTGCCCCGCATCCTTGTATCTTGCATTGGGAATGCGTAGTGTGCGTTTATATGGGTGACTTGGATGTAAGTGACGGTTGCTTTATAATATAAAATGAGGAAAATCTTTTTTTTTTCAAAAATGTCCTAGAGTGCGCGTGTGTGTATAAAACTGGTGCATTCAGATAATCCCGCTTGTTATTTCAGCTCAAGCACCCTCTTTTTCACAAAATTGTCTTCCTGCGCAACTCATAATACCTTGAATCAGGTGCATATATATAAAGAGATCTGATGTTATAAGGTGACGCGGATATATACAGGAGACAATTTTAATCAATGCATTTGTTTTATACGGGAATAGTCTTGTATGTGATGAAATTTTCTTGGCTTTTATTTATTCTTACAGCACCAACTTGCAGCAGAGTCAGTGTTTATTCGTGCATGTGCTGTTATTATTCAGCCTAGAGTTCACTATTCAGAATTAAAAAGCAATGTCAGTCAACTGTTTTTTCTGGTCCTTGAACTTCTCATCATGCTTTGTGCAATTGACATTGAACTACTCGCTTCTTGAAGTTTTCACCATCC
Source organism: Hordeum vulgare subsp. vulgare (assembly GCF_904849725.1). Classification (NCBI taxonomy): domain Eukaryota; kingdom Viridiplantae; phylum Streptophyta; class Magnoliopsida; order Poales; family Poaceae; genus Hordeum; species Hordeum vulgare. The sequence goes on along the minus strand of NC_058522.1, from coordinate 5,540,139 downwards.
TTCTTTATTTTTCTTTGGGTGCAAGAGCAAACAAATAATGGAAGTAGCATGGTCACATGATTTGTATATGGTAAAACAGTTTTTGGATGACTTGTTCAACACTAATTGAGTGCTTAGCTTAGAAACGATTGTGCATGCTATATATATACTCACATACCTTGTGCATAAAGGCATCAAAAGACCATTAAGGCAATGCGTTTTTTTCCTCCATATTAGTTTCAGATCGTCGTAAACTTAGAAATATTGGAGGAAAACAAAAGATCATGGTAAGCATAGAGAAAATATGATATCCCTCCGCCGGCACTCCCGCGGGAGGCAGACCAGGTCAACCAACTTTGTCGGCCCCCGACCCTCCTCGTCCTCCTCTCCCCTCGCCGCCTCCTAGGCACGTCGGCGGGTGTAGGCTGCCTGCCGTTGGCGGCGGTGGGGAGATTTCTTCCTCTTGCATGGCGAGATCAACTCAGGTCGATCTGACCAGGCAGGGGCACAACTTATGCGGGGCGCAGCGGCGCTATGCGAGGCACAACTGCGCTATGGTAGATCTCCTTCCCACTGCACCCTCGCTCCCTCTACACATGGTGGCTTGCAGTCTCAGTCGTCATCCTTGGTGCATTGGCGGGGGCTGGGAGAAGTGGGTTAGGGCCGGAGAAAACTGTGTGGAGATACAAAATCTCCTTAGATTAGGCAGCGGCGGCACTATGTGTGTTATGCTCTTCTTGAAGGTGCCGCCTAGGGCATTCGGGGTGCTCGGTTGGGGGAACTGCATGCGGAGGTGATGGGACCAGTGGCAGCAGGTGGTGTTTGCAACCGGGCGGGGGGGGGGGGGGGGGGGGAGGGCCCGTGGCATCTGCCACGTCGAGAACGACGGGTCTCAGTGGCATGGAGCAAAGGGGTCTTAGAGGTGGACGCAGGCTGATGGACGAGCGTAGGATGGTGGCAATGTCTGGCGTCGTGTTCACATCGGCAACAGTTGGGCCTGGCAAGGTTGATGCGTCAGTACATGCTCTGAAGATGTATTGATTGAAGACAATGGCGGCGACCTCTACAACATGCGCGTGCGATGACCACTGAGAGTGCGTCGGACCGGTCTGTTCCCTGGAACCTGTAATGCGGCTTGGTTGGGCCTCCGGCTTTAGATGTTGGCCTTTGATGTGATTGTGAGGTACGGGTAGTTGATAGGAATACTGCCACATGTTGCCGATATGGTGGCTTCATACTTAGGCTGGTCATAGTGGAGAGTATCATATAATAGTATCATGCATATGATACTATTGTACGATACTATCTTCATAGTGCATAGTATCATAAACTAGTATCATAGATGACCTTATTTATTGACATGCATGACACATAGTAGCATAGCATTTAACATGTTACGGTATCTACCTATGTTACTCTAACCCTCTCTTTCTTCTTTAGTTGTCTGCCACATCAGCATGTTTGCTAGTTCCGAGTATATGATACTACCTTAGTTACTCCCACTATGGCCAGCCTTATTGAGGTGTTCCTTTATAAGGTTGTGATGAATAATTAATAAAATAGTTGCATTTATTTTCTTGATGGAGAGGCCAGGGCTCATCCTCCTTTTCGGAAAAAAGGCACATGCTACTTTTTGAGCTGCCACAAGGAATTCATGCATTATTCAAAATACAATCAATTCTGTGAGGAACTTAACTTCAAATGCCATGCATAGCAAGGACAAAGAAGCACCTGTTGCTGTTTGCGATGCGACCGAGCATTACAAGGCCGGATTTGCTGTAGTAGAGACGATCGTAGAGGCTGCTGATAGGCCGAAGATCACGCTGCTTGGCGTGTGAACACGTTCAACAACCTCTACGACATGGAGTTGTATTGCGCCCATTCATAGCTTTATTGCATCGACACAGGAGGACAACGGCCTGCTAGGAGCTATTTCCTGGCATTGACAGCAGCCAAGACTACATGAGAGCAAGTATAATAGTGGGTTTATGGTCCGTTTACATGCCACTTTTACCTTTGTGAAGGAGAAAGACACGAAAAAAAGGTAGGAATGAGCTATCATACAAGAGCCTAGCTATATGTGTATTACTAGGCAAATGTAATAAATATGAAGAAAGAGATAGAGAGGTGATGAAAAAAAACACTCTTATGGTCAACCTTATAGTTAACCTTATGGTGTGAGTGACTACAAGTGATAACTATATATGACATGTCAAAACCCAGCGGCGGAGCTATGCTGAGGCAGGGGCGCTGCCCAGCAGCCTTGGAGAAAAGTCTGAAGATTTTTTTGAAGGACCTAGATGAGAGCAAAAAATAGCTTTTCGCCCCAGATTTGTATCATTTATGCTTGTCCACCCAGTAATTTTTGTGTAGCTTCGCCACTATCAACACCATATAGCCCATAGTTGGCTCTACTATTAATCATGCTCTAATATTGACGGTGTATGTGAGGCAGCTAGACAAACGAGACTATCGAAGATGGCGACCAACATGGGGAGCGAGCTAGCTAGCGATCCAGGGCTGGTGTTGACGAGTTGCGCCGTGCTGGGGCCAGGACGTGGCTATGCTACGACCACACGATGCAGGGAACTACAACTGCAACTGCCGTGGCAAGGAGCTGCATGTCCTTGATCCTGCGCCCTCGCTGCGGGGATGCGACGACCAGAGGAGACAGGAGTTGCAACTGCCGGTTACTGAAGCTGCAGAGGTAGGTTGGCACAGCTGCATCTAGCGGCCACTGCCGACCATGAAGCTGCAAAGGTAGAATACAGAGCTTCAACCGCGTTGCACAATGCTGGAAGGGAGGACGGCCGGTGAAGAAAGAGCAGACTACACCGCCACTTTTTGCTGAAACCAGAGATGAGAGAGCTACAACCAGAGGCACGTGATGCGGGAACTAAGGTCCGCCGTTGTAGGAAGAGCCCACCCCGGCGACCATTTTTGTTGCAACCATAGAAGCCACCAGCTACAACCGGCTTTGCAGAAGTTTTTCTTTTAGAAAAGGAGGATTTCCTCCGACATTTGCATTAGTACGATGCGTACATCCACTTTATTAATGAAAGCAATTAAATAGTCTACGTTTCGAACAATCTCTGAAGGTGCATCAAAATAATCAAAAATAGATCAAAAGATGCCTTAATCGGCTAACATAGGCCTAGATGCCTAGCCATCTATCCTATTACTGGACCGCCACCCAAGCCGGTTGTAGATACCCCGAGCTACCATCTTCCACCGGAGATACCCAGTAACCAAAGGCTCCCTCGTTTCCGCAGGAGTGAGTAACGACCATGTACGGATCAACGTTGATGCCCTGTAAAGTACCCGCAAAAAAATTATATTTAATTGCCTGTTAAAAGTCATGTCATTTCTGCAGTTTCATGTAGCTAAAAGCAATCCACATACTCCTATTCGAATATATGTCGCAATAACTATGCCCACTCCATTTAGTCACGTCTCAAACAACGTTCCAATGCTATCCTAAAGTATGATATTTGGAGAAAAAGGTGTTTGATAGTTTCATCATGATCGCAAAAGCTACAACGTTTACTTTCCCCCAATTGGGTTTTGCCAAATTATCTCAAGTAAGAATCACCTTCTTGTGAACAAACCACATGAAGACTTTGATTCGTAAGGGTACTTTGACCTTTCAAATATGAATCGACTTGGGGACTGGTGTTGTGTCAATAAGGTTCAAATACATATATTTTACTGTAAATATGCCATTGGTTGTTAGCTTCCAATGAAGCCTATCGGACTCATCCGATAACCGAACATCCATGAGTCTTCTGACTAAATGTAACCAACCTCTCATCGATGACCTATTAAAGCTCTTCGGAATTGAATATTTAGAGGATTAGACTGTAATAGTGTGGCGACATACGCCTCCTTACGTTGCACAATATTATAGAGAGATGGATATTGTATGGCTAGAGGCGTCTTCCCTAATCACGTATCCTCCCAGAATCTCGTGGACTCTCCACTTCCAATGATATTGTATGGCTTTGCCAAAGCTAGAACCAGGTATCGATGGTGCTGAAAGAGTAGATACATGACCGTCTTTTTTTGCCACAATCATAGATGAGAAGGGCTACAAGCAGAGGCATCATATACTAGAACAGGCTGGGGGCACTACTGGGGACAGGGCCTATAGTCCCGGTCCGTAAGGGGCTTTAGTCCCGGTTCACCAACCGGGACCAAAGGGGCGGGACTAAAGGCCTAACCTTTAGTCCCGGCCCTGTTCCAAGCCGGGACCAAAGGTGCTCCACGTGGGTGCCTCGGAGCGCCCTCAGGGGCAGGCTCTTTAGTCCCGGGTCTTAACACGGACCGGGACTAAAGGATCCGTCTGTTTATTTTGTTTGTTTGACCCAAAAAGGTAACTTTTTTATTTATTTTTCAAAAAAATTTTTTGAATATTCTTTGATTTGTTTTTATGTTTTATTTCAATTTTTAAATCTTTGATTTATGGCTGTTTTACATTTTTTCCTTTTTTGAAAAAACGGTCAAAATTCATATCTCAAAATTTGTATACCAACTAGGCACTAAAACCTAACTACATCTCAAAGGATTTTATTTTTTGAAGATTTTAGCATTTTTTTTTATTTTCTACAAAAAACTAAAAAAGACGGTCGAGGGAAGGTAGAATTTGAAAATTTCAGAATCCCCCTTTAGCCAAGAGTCCAATCATACCCGTCGACTACATTTGCTAGCACCGTCCCCGCCAGAATCACAACTAAGGTTAACCAAGCCAGAGTTAACCCTTTCTAACTTTATTTGCTATGTTGAGCTAAATGACCCTGAAATTGAAAAGAACTATAATGAACTCTGAAAATGTTGAAACTTGGCATGGTATCATCATTTCATCCACATAGCTTGTGCTAAAAAGTTGAGAGGGTTACGATAAAAACTGGATGCACTTCGTGTACAAACTGGACCATCTCCTTCGAAGTATCACGGTTTCGGGCGAAAACCCATCTGCTAGAAAGATATTTTATTTTTTTACTTATTTCAACTTCAGACATTTTATGCATTTTGTGCATTCAATATAAACCATTCAAAACCACATCCTAAATTTCGACCCTTTATAACTTCATTTGCTATTTTTCATGCATTTAATGATTTTTTGACCTAAATGACCTTGAAATTGAAAAGCCCGACAAATGAACTCTGAAAAGGTTGAAACTTGGCATTGTATCATCATTTCTTCCACATAGCATGTGCTAAAAAGTTGAGAGCGTTACGTCAAAAACTGGATGCACTTCGTGTACAAAATGAACAATCTCTTTCGAAGTATGAGTGTTTCGAATGAAAACTCATCTGTTGCAAACGGATTTCATTTTTTTGAACTTATTTGAACTCCATACTTTTTGTGTGTTTAAAATACACCATTTAAAGCCACATCATAAATTTTCAATATTTTCTGACTTCATTTGGTATTTTTCATGCATTTACTTACTTTTTTGAGCTAATTGACCCTGAAATTGTAAAGCACTACAAATGAACTCTGAAAAGGTTGAAAGTTGGCATGGTATCATAGTTTCACCCACATGGCATGTGCTAAAAAGTTGAGAGAGTTACGATAAAAACTGGATGCACTTCGTGTACAAACTGGATCATCCTTCGAAGTATCAAGGTATCAGACAAAAACCCATCTGCTACAAAGGCATTTTATTAAAATGATTTTAATTCCAGAATTTTTATGCATTCAATATGCACCATACTATAACATCTTAAAATCTACAGAAAGTACTAACTAAAAATAATAAAAAACAACAATTAAATGACTAAAACAACTATATAAGCAAAACAATATTGTTTTAATTAAAATCCAAATTTAAATTATTCTAAAAATAACCAAATAAATCTTACTGTGATAACAATCTAACAGATGATTAGGAGAAAAAAGAATTAAATTAAAAACTATTTGTAAACTCAAGTTATTCACAATTTGGGTTTGAAGCAAATTTGAACAAATCAAATTTTAAAACTAATTGCATAAACAGAAACTAGACAAAATTTTGAATCTAATGCAAAAAGAATCACTCAAAAAAATTAAATATCCTAAAAGATATAAGCAATTTAAAACAGAAACTACAAACAGAAATAAAATTTAAAAACAGGAAAAAAAATACAAAACCCCTTTAGTCCCGGTTCGTGTCTCGAACCGGGACTAAAGGTCTACCCTTTAGTCCCGGTTCAAGACACGAATCAGGACTAAAGCCTCCAAACCCTTTAGTCCCGGTTCGAGACATGAACCGGGACTAAAGGTCCCTTTTGAACCGGGACTAATGACCGACCGGTGCCCTTGCCGTTCGAACCGGGACTAATGCTAACATTAGTCCCGGTTCGTAATGGAACCGGGACTAATGCTAACATTAGTCCCGGTTCGTAATGGAACCGGGACTAACGTGTAAATTGAGCTGGGACGGAAGCCCCTTTTTCTACTAGTGGGGAGACAGAGCTTTTCGGGCGGAGAGTGATGGCTTTCACTTTCGATGAAATTCACAGAATTTCATTAATTTCAACAGACACTGAAATATATAACTTCAGCCAAAGTATTTACGCAGTTTCAGTAGTACGTAGGAATTCAAATATTATTCTTTTTTTAAATAAAAATAAAAATATAGTTGAATTTAAGTGAATATTTTGGCCTTTAGGCTGAAATGCATACCGAAATAACTTTGATTCACTGAAATTCGGTGATTTCGGTTGGTGCTGAAATTTTTCCAAAACTGAAATTTAAAAGGAGCGGCGAGGGTCAGCGAACCGGACGACGACACAAGGGCGCGAAATGCCGATGTCGCGACAGTGGGCCACCGAGGTATTGGGTTCGCCGTAGATGGACAGAATTCACTTACCTTGTGAACAAGGATGTCAAAAGTCTATTAACGTAATGAGTTTTAGTTATTTTCCCCCATATTAATTTTAGTCTGTGGTATTGCTCTGAAATATTGGAGGAAAACAAAAGAGCATGGTAAACACATATTTTTTTCTCGGCAGTGCCAAGATATTTGTAAAGTTCAAATATAATCATCTCGGCAAGAAACTTGAGCTGAAATATCACACAGAGCAAGGAAGGAGAAGTGCCTGTCCCTGCTTATGATGCGACCGGATTTGCTGCAATATGAACGGTTGGAGAGACTACTGGTAGACGGAAGATACTCATATTTATATATGCCCACATGATCGAGCACATATATCACGATGATTGGCAGCCGATTGACATGGACACGGTCAATGTTGAGTAAATAGGCAATTTTTCGAGTGTATTAATCCAAGAGATAATAACTAGCATGGCATTGACTAGACTAATAATATACTGATCTTGAACTAACCTAGCACATACTACGCATATATATAGTTGATACATCTATGCATGCAAGTAGTACTGCTGGGATAGATACGAACACGAGAATAAACGAGTCATACCCTCCAATAGGCCAGTTGGCCGTAGCAGCAGCGTTGGCGTTGGACGCGGCCGTAGCAGCTGCAGCATCCTCTGCCCTCTTCTTCTCAGCTTCAAGGGCGAGACGACTGGGCTCGGATGGTGAAGACATGGTCATGACGAGGACGACGCGGATGTAGACAAAGCATACGGACGGAGGCGAGCAGTCGCGTGATCGCTCCCCAAAAACCTAATCGCCCCTTTCCCGTACAGGAACCGGAGAGGCGGGGTTTCGGAGGCCTGCTCTCCCGTCGACCGTGTACGCGGTAAACGGGACGGAGTCGCCGGCGGCAGCAGCAGCAAAAGGAACGAACGCGTGAGGCAGATGTGATCTGATTCTCGTGACGGCTGGGCGGAGAGACGTGGCCGAACCCACGTCCGAGTCGGTAACAGCCCACGATCCAACAAAAATAAGCGCGTAGGTATGAACTCGGCTCGGCTCATTCCCGCGTCGCGTCGTGGCGAGGCAGGCGGCGGAGGAGGAGTGCGCGAGGACACCTTCTCTTCTCACTCTCCAATAGCATGTGGAGGAGTGCGCGAGGACACCTTATAAAGGGGTCCAACTTCTCCTCCACTAGCGGGGTGGGACTAAACTTCCCACCACCACCTTGTCATGCCACCACCTACATGGGCCCTTGGAGATTTTTCTGAAATTCTCTTATGGGCCTAAGGCCCACTATTAATTTCAACAATCCCCCACCAGATCTCAAGGGCACATCGTGTTCCATCGTTCCAATCACTGTTTTAATATATCAGCATTTCAGTGAAGACCTGTTAAGGTTGAGCTTCACCTAGAGCAAGTAGCTACACCCCTTTACAACTGAACAATGGACTATGCCTTGAATTTTCAGTTTGGCGTAAAGGAGCTTCACCACAAGTCCTATAGTACTAGACTGCCGAAGATGACACCTCGGGTGGAGCATATTAGTCACACTCCTGGCATATTCATGAGTTTACTAGAGATCACCCAAATCTCATAGACTGTGACCAGCAGTCAAGCTCATATAGGTGTGTTCCTCCAAAGATCGCTCTGTAGGACAACATCTTGCTTACACATTTAGGACAGTAAAACTGCACCTAAAGCGAGCTCTCTCACGCTCCCAACACTAACGACCGTCAGATTTTGCTTTTAATCATTTCTGGCCGTCAAATGATCGTTTCAGCACTTGATTACCGCGACTTGGGCCGCATGTCCTAAGGGGCTGCTATTCTGGCGATTTTTTCGAAGGCCTGTGGTTGATTGGGCTTTGGATGGGCTGGTATGATAGACCATCTGTGTACGCGTTGTAGGGCTCGATTGATCCAGACGAGGCAACGGCGCGGGCGGTGTATTCTAGACGAGGCAACAGCGCGGGTGGTGTGATCCAGACGTCAAATTTTCCAAAAATAAAACAAAAAAGTTGAATCAAAATAAAGATCGCAAACCACAAGAAAATAATTAATGTAATACAAATATATCTTAAGCGATGACGATCCTACATAAATATACAGAATTAAACCCTCACTAAAAACATTCAACATACACATCAATACACAAAAACTGCTGCTGCAAAAGTATTAATACCTATACAGGCCCTTATCAGCCTAATTTAAATATTACACACAAATAAGAAAATTACTATTATGTGGCCCATAACACCACAAATTTTTCAAAAAAAATAAAACAAATAAAATGCAACAAAATAAACATCGCAAATCACAAAAAAATAATTATTGTTATACAAATATATCAATAATAATTTCATCCTAAATTCATAATAGACGAGCGCCGCAACGCGCGTCTTTCATGATCTAGTAAGCTTTAGAACACATTAAAACAGTAGGAACATCGGCATGCTCGTGAGAACCGAGTTAATGAGAATCAGCCTTCCTCCGTATGACAATAGCTTACCCTTCCAGCAGCTAAGTTGTTTTGTCAAAACGATCCTCCATACTTTTCCATTCTCCGTTCGATAACTTATGGTGGTGAATTGGAATTCCTAAATATCTGAACGGTAGGCTTCCCGATTCACAACCAAACAGTTGTTTATATGAATCTTGTTCGTCTTTGGCTCTCCGAAAGCAAAACACTTCACTCTTGTGAAAATTAATTTTCAAACCCGACAATTGTTTGAATAAGCATAATATGATTTTCATGTTTCTGGCTTTTGCGATATCATGTTCCATGAACAGAATAGTGTCGTCAGCATATTGTAAGATGGACACACCACCTTCAACTAGATGAGGTACTAATCCACCTATCTGGCCCTCCTCTTTAGCCCTCCCTATAAGAATTGTCAACATATGTGCAACTACATTGAATATGATAGGTGACATTGGGTCTCCCTGCCGAAGACCTTTGTGCGTTTGGAAGAAATGCCCTATATCATCACTCACTTTAATTCCAACGCCATCAGCTAAAAACTGACTGAAATGCAGTGCTTGATGCAGAACGAGCGAGTGTGAAGGGCATCAAGTACTTTAAAATTTATCATTTGCATTAATACAAACCACTCAAATGATTGATGCTGCGGCGCATAGTTGATTCTAAAAACATGAATAGTATATAGATTTACATATGCGGATCTATAAGACAAGGAGATGGCAATAGGTGCCTCCGACAACCAAGTTGTGGTTGCCTTGCCGTAACGATGACCAAGTTGCGGTCGCCTGGCCGCAACAAACCTCCCTGGCACTGGCACCAAATGGACGATGGCAATCATGGGAACATCAATCTCAATGACAACTGCACTCGCATCTTTGTTGACTCCAGCGAGTCCTTATGGATGGATTCTCCATGGGTGCTCGAAACCTTGATGAGCCGCTGGCTGCGGGGTGCAGACGTGCTGATTTCCTTGTGGGTTGCTACCTTGCTGCCATAGTACGCAGTGGCCGAGCAACCAGAAAAATGTTGGGTAGGCCATGGCCCTTTCAGCCTTGCATCAAGGGATGGCATGTGTTTTCCTCCAATATTCTAGGTTGCTTGATCGGTAGACTGGTTTTACATTTCTGAATCATAAGTCTTGAGTAATTAGGGCCCAAACAGGAGTACTTATACAATGGCCACACATGAACTTCTCACTATACATCATGCTATTTTACATTTTGACATTCAACTACTCTTGTCATGAAGTTTTTGCTTTCTTTTCTCTTCCAATTTGTTGAAACATGAAACAAACACATGGACATAGAATGATAAACATGATTTTTGGTATGTACATGCATGATCGAAGAGATGTTCAAACAATCTTTGAACGACTCTCTCAACACTTATCACAAGATTAGCTAACAAAAACTATATATACAGCCCCTACACATACTACCTACCTTGAGAATTAGGATGTCAAAGGTCCATTGTTTATGAGACTAGATATGTTTTCCTCCATATTACTTGCAATCTATGGAATACTTTCTTCATGAAGGTACTCAAAATCTAGAAGAGCCACACCGCCGGAAACAAGAAAGTTAGACAATAGTTTCGTACTATAAATTATTGGTGTTGTGAGTCTAACATAATTCTATGTCATTTAAAAAAGATTCGACCCACGTCGCTGTTGTAATAGAACCATTGACAACCGTTGGTTCGAGGAAAAGATTCAACAGTGATTAAGACGGGTCGTTCATTCATAGAGAGTCAACAGTGACAATTGTCATATACTAATTTTCAACCAGGCCAGAGTGTTCTTCCGCATGTCACCAGCACTGCCCCTATGGTCATGTGATCCAAATTATGGATTTTATCTATCAAGATGATGCGATTACGAAACTCTCATGGATTCTAGTTATCAATTGTCATACCTGATGCATTTGTTTTATACGAGAATGTGGTCTTGTATGTGATCAAATTCTCTTGGCTTTTATTCTTGACGGTCGCTGTTAGTACGACAGTGTCTGCTTGCAGCATGTTCTGTTATTATTCAGTTCTGTGTTTATGTAGAGCTAATTTAGAAGCCTTCAGTTCCCCACCCTTGCCCCTTTTCCTTGGACTCTATGGGACTCAGGGTCATTTTCCTATGCGAGCTTTAAACCTGACTAACACGATTCGGAACTTGCTTGACTATTCCTAAGCTAATTCCTACACGAACAGGAACTAACCCAGCCTAAACTAGTACGAACCTTGGACACCTCCTCCTACTACTACTAGTAGGACATGGACATGTAAGTTTGTACTAATCAAACTAGCTACGAAACTAACACAAATCAATTACAACTTTGGATTATTTCCAGCACTCTGATCCATTACCAGGTAGTATTGAATAAGTGTTAAAACTAACGGGATATTTTTTGCTCTGGAGTCTGGACGTCCTTGAACTCCTCACCATTCTTGATGCAATTGAAGTTCAACTACTCACGTCATGATTTTTTCACCATTCTTCTTTCTTTTCCTTTTGCAATACGAAATAAAGAATGGCAGCAGAATGGTCACATGATTTGTGCGGTGTGCACTCCAATGATAAAACAATTTTTGAATGACTTGTTCAACACTATCTGCATGTTTAGCTGAGAAAAAAAAACTCTACATAGACCTGCTATACATACTCACCTACCTTGTGAACAAGGTTGTCAAAAGTCTATTAACGTATGAGTTTGGATTGGTTTTCCTCCATATTTAGTTTTAGTCCGTGGAATACTCTGAAATACTGGAGGAAAACAAAAGATCATGGTAAGCACATACTACATTTCATGCGGCCCCAAGATAGGTGGAAGATACTCGAATTGACATGTACCTATAGCTGCACTTGAGCAATGTGCTCGAGCAGAGCCATCCCTCCCTCTAGTCAAGCAATTTGACCCACCTAGCGTATCCATCTGAGCTTAGGGCGGTAAACATCTAGTGTCAACACCGCCTGCTATGACATGGCCGTGCACGAGGTGAAGATTGGGAGCACGGCACGCCTCTGCTCAGCCAGGCCGGCGACGTTATCGGTGTCTTGCATGGAAGATTCGGCGAGTACCACTGCCGCTTCATAGCGGCTCAACACCTCCAGTCCTCTCTTGCATGGTAGCTTCCGCGAGTACCACCTGTTGGGATATCCTCTTAATGTAGGCTGTAAGGAGATGACCATTTGAAGCCTTTTAGGCAGTCCAAAAGAGGTGCAGAATCCCCCTAACTATTAGGGTTATGACCTAGAGTCATCTTGTTCTTTAGACGTGAGTGCGTGGGATGCTTTTACCCTCCATCCAGCAGACACCAAATAGTGTGACGAAAATCAGTTCAGCCTCCATTGGATAAGAAGAGAGAAAATCAAGTGAGAAACGGAAGAAGAGAAAGATTGAAGGAAGAAGCAAAGGGAGCTCCTCCCCAAGGTTGTGATGATCCAGATCCACTACCTTGTCTCCTTCAAGTTGCGGTTCCACCATCTTTGGTGAGATTGTTCTAATCCCTAGCTCTTGCGCCTCGAATCTTGTTGTGTTCATCCAAGATTCATAAATCTTGATGTATGAGATCCTCTAGTGCTATTTAGAGAAGAAACTTGTTGTAACCCACATTTGATGATAGTGGAAGAGGATTTCCCCCTCAAGTTGAGTGGTTTTCCACGTAAACTCTGGTGTCTATTTTGTTGATGCTTGTTGCTGTCCAGAAAGTTACTCCTGCCACAAGACACTTGTGTGAGGAGCTTCTTGTGTGATGAGTAACATTTTCTCCTCCCTATATGCTATTGCATATGTTTCCTTCCGGGCTAAGCAATGATCCTTGAGTTACTACATGATCTGGTGCTGAGATTACTTTGTTTCCGTTACAATTTTGAGTTAACCACAAGTGCATTTGCATGCTAATTCCCAACAGAGTGGCATGAGAGCCTTGGTTTCTTAGAAGGCTGCTAATCCTAGTTGCCTGATTGTTGTTGGAAGTGTTGCTCACAATTGCTTTGGAAGAAAGCGCTACTATAAGTGGCATGATAAAACTTGATTCTTCCAATTACTCATTATGGAATCCCATGATGGAAGACATTCATTATTGCAAGGATTTGTATGAGCCAATTATGAAAGACAAGATACCCACATGAGTCACGGAAGAAGAATGGAGAATGCTGCATAGAAAGGCAGTAGGTATGATTCAGTTGTACATCAACCACAATTTATTTCACCATGTTGCAAATCACACAAATGCCTATGAGATGTGGAATAAGTTGCAGTCTATGTATGAGAGGAAGACATCAATAAACAAGGCATCGGTGATCAAAATACTTGCAAAGCTTGAGTACCGAGATGACGCAAGTGTGATTGAGCACTTTAATGTCTTCCAATGCCAAATAAATCAACTTTCAGCCTTGAAGATCAACTTTGAGGATGAGGTGCAAGCATTGTTGTTGCTGAGTTCCATGCCTGATAGTTCGAACACGCTTGTTCCAATCCATGGAATTACCGGAAACACCCATGCCCCCTGACCGGGTGAGTGGGATTATTGCAGGCCATGGAACCTTCATCCGACCCCTCTACTTTGTGTGTGCATGGAAATAGGTTTGCAACCTACTAAACTGTATTCCCTTCTGGGAAATAATGAGGCAGCAAAGAAAAATATATGGTGATACGCTGACAAGACTCGATCTATGACGATACTGGAGTTACTAAGTTTGTTATGGTATTGGCTTGCTCCGACATGACCAGGCTACAACATATAACGTCCCGCGTGACTAGATCGTCAAAACATTTCTGCCACTTCACATGTGACAGATAATCCATGCATGAAATCATATCAACACGTCATGCCACCATGTCTACATGAAGTCATTTTTACCTAGCAAACGTGAAAGAAAACACCATATCAAAGGTTCAAACATGCTTGCCTGGATCAACGAAGTCGAAAGTAGACTCGGTAAAGTGGACGGCAACGCCTTCTTCTTTGGTATCTACGTCACAGAAATATCGACATCTATGTAAATATCGTGCGCGTACAAAAATTTGTCCAAAAATACTTTTAAATAAATATCCTAAAAGACTAGATACAAGAGTAAAGCTTTCAAAAAAAAAGAATCAACCAAAATTCATTTCATGTTTGAAAGTTATAAAGAAAATGCACTGAGGGACTAATCTGTTATAAATACAAAGTTACCCACGGATTAGACTAAGAAAACTGAAAACGATTTGAGAAGACTATGGTAGTCCGAGGAGAAAAGGCACTCAGACGAAAGGCGCCTTCAGAAAATGATTTGGAAAAAGAAAAGAACCTGACGGTGGGCCATCTATGTCAGGTTTGAATCTCTCACCGGCGATAGAGAGCTCGCGGTGGTCACCGACGATGATTAGCAGCGACTTGAGGGAAGGGACTGGCACATGCATGCTCAGGGGATGATTCCGCATTGATGGGTGATGGACTTGCTCACCGGCGAGCACCACATCATCGACGGCTTCCTCTCCGGCAATAGCCTGCTTCAGGCGAGGAAGGAGCTCACCACACAGATCTGCACACGTCAAATTGATGCGCCAATCACAGAGGATGAGCTACTAGGGGACTACGGGCGAGGCTAGAGCAGAGGACATCGACCACCTGGGGCAAATTTAGGCCGGACCTGAGGCGGATCGGGCGGCCGGAGCTCGGGAAGAAGACCTCCCCTAGGTCCTCTATGGTGTTGGGCGTGAGTCTGGGGTCAAGGTGGAGTGGTGAGAGCTCGAGGGGGTGCTCGGGGCCTCCTTTTATAGGTGGTCTGAGTCAGTTGCCATGGGTGGATAGACTCCTGTTGGCACCGCCCTCGTTGCAGCGCCCCTTTGTGTTCTTCCTCTCACAACTCTCCTTGTAGTTTCTCTCAAGAACACTCATGAACACAAGGACACACACCAGGGAAGAAAACACACACACGCACGAAGGAGAAAACTAGCTTTGCCTTATCTCTTCCGGTGAAACACAAAAAACTACATATTTTCTGCTGGCCCTCACGGGCCTCCTTTCATTCATTTACTCAACTTAAATAGCCATTACAAGAGTATCTCCGCTGCCAACTAATCCTAAACTCACACCACGTCCACCATGCACAGCCAGTCCAGTAACTAACTAATGCATGAGCTAACTCTATGGCCGTTTCTCCCGGCCACTAACCAACCCCACGACTAACATTAGAAGTTTTGCATATGTTCACACTTGAACACGCCTATACGTGTGTACCCAGCCGCAACTTCTAGTGTAAGACCCAACTCTAAAATAAACATGATCTAATCAACTACTTTATGCACTAATTACAATATTTGTTTCAACAACTCCGACGCGCATCACGATGAGGCAGAGGCTTAGCAGGCGATTATGGCGGTGAGGGAATAATGTTTGGCAGGTCCTGGGGGTCTCATTTAATTTGCTCCTAAATTGGTTTTCTCTATATATGGGCCAGGGGCTCCGTTCCACAGAACGGTTTCACGGGTGCCGTAGCGACAGTCGGCACGCATTGTGGCACCCAGGCCATGGGGACGGTCGCGCAGAGCTTGCCGACGGTTCTGTAGGCTGCAAATGGACACGCGGAGCACACATGGGCTTCAGTCGGCGACGTCCTACTCGATTCGCCCCATGGCAGCCACAACGGGCGCTACTGTCGTCCTGCTTGAGAAAATTTTGGCTCGGGCTAAAACTTGGTCAGGTGGCCTCTCATTGCATCTAGAGGCTGCCTGAATTTTCTCAGAATTTTTGAAGAAAGGAAAAATGGGTTTTCAGGAAGAAATGCAAATCTGGTCCAAACTTCCTTCAAATTCAGTTTGAAAAAATTGAACTAGAGGGCAGACAGGCTTTAGGGTAATTGGGTTGAGGATACTAAGGGCTAGCTAGGGTAATTTATCTGGGGTCAAAATCCTAAGACAGTTATGAGCTCCTTTGATATTTTTTTAAAGGAAGATCTTGAACATAAAGATTCCAATGTGGTTTTTAGAAAAATAGACTTCAAGTCCCACATAAAAATCTCTGTCATGGAAGAATCAAATATGAACCTTAAGATCAAAAGCCAACTCATGAAAAAAAAATCCAAAAGAGCTTTCACCAAAATTCCAAAAATTCTCTTTTGAAATAATCAAACTTTTGTTAAACCAAAATAATTTTTTTGGGATGTTACAGTACATGACTCATGATAACGTTTGACCATGTACTTATATTTCAATAAAGTACATTTCACAGCCACAATCTATTAAGATATCAAGCTCCCTAGAATTTGAAGCCTTCTAGTGTGTCCGGGCCGTGGGTTCACTAGGGCATGCCTATAAGGGCATTAAATTCGTGAATATTTTACAATTTTATGGTCATATTTTGAAATTTGTGAGCTCTCCCTAAATTTTATAACTTTATTTCTAATTTGCAATCATTTTTGAATTCTATGAACATTTTTTCAAAAAAATAATGTTTTTTTGCATTTAATAAAACTACGAACGTCTTTTGATTCAACGGAAGTTTTCAAATAAAATGGTTACCCCTTTTTATGAGTTACTACTAGAGCTACCTGAGAAAATACACCGAGCGAGCGAGTGAAACAGGGAGCTAAGCTGAGAGAGGGATAGCTTTGTGGGCTGACCCGTGCGAACTTTATTACTACAATTGCACGATATCAGTGTGGAATATGAGCTCCCAAAAAAGAGCTTCGAAGGAGCTCACACAACAATCACGGGATAACACTGAGGTCAAAATATGCAATGATATCACAATCACACATTGAACAACTTTACTCTCCTCTTATAACAAACACCTTCTCTAACAGGTAGAAACAAAATACCACCAGAACATAATTAAAAACCAAAACATAATACCATCAGAACATATGAAGAAACAAAATACCACCAGAACATAATTAAAAACCAAGCCAACACAAATAAAACGAAAACGAAAACAACTGACCACAAATAACCTGCTAGAAAAGAAAAAAAGATGTCCCATGAGTGAAGAACAGCGCGGCGAAGCACGCATTAGCCTCAGGTTGGTACCTAGGTTGGATGGTGCGTCATGTATGTCAAAACTACCACACTGTACAAACTCCACGTATGCCAGTCAACAACGGATTTTAAAGGAAGATGATTATCTGGTGTGGTGCCTGACATTTGTGTCTTATGTGCTTCTTCTGGTGTCTAGCTCGTTGACTGGAGGGTGCAAGGATGACACAATGCTTATGGGGTTATCTTTCAGTGAACACTTGTTGCTGCATTGGTTGTGCTCACTGGTGTGTTGGACGGTTGTTGGCCCAAACGGGTGTATTTATGCTATGGACACCCATGAACTTGTCACTATACATCATGCTATTGACATTGAACTAGCCATTTCATGAAGTTTTTGCCCTGCGGGTACGAGAACTATGTAGACATGACCTGAATTACTCTCCGGTTAAATAATCAATATTGGGGCCTCGACGCATATATTGGCTCCTACATATTCTACGAATATCTTTATCAGTTGAACTGTTGGGGAACGTCGCATGGGAAACAAAAATTTTCCTACGCGCACGAAGACCTATCATGGTGATGTCCATCTACGAGAGGGGATGAGTGATCTACGTACCCTTGTAGACCGTACAGCAGAAGCGTTAGAGAACGCGGTTGATGTAGTGGAACGTCCTCACGTTCCTCGATCCGCCCCGCGAACAATCCCGCGATCAGTCCCACGATCTAGTACCGAATGGACGGCACCTCCGCGTTCAGCACACATACAGCTCGACGATGATCTCGGCCTTCTTGATCCAGCAAGAGAGACGGAGAGGTAGAAGAGTTCTCCGGCAGCGTGACGGCGCTCCGGAGGTTGGTGATGATCTTGTCTCAGCAGGGCTCCGCCCGAGCTCCGCAGAAACGCGATCTAGAGGAAAAACTATGGAGGTATGTGGTCGGGCAGCCGTGAGAAAGTCGTCTCAAATCAGCCCTAATTGCTCCATATATATAGGAGGAGGGAGGGGGACTTTGCCTTGGGGTCCAAGGGACCCTCAAGGGGTCGGCCGAGCCAAGGGGGGGGGGGGAGGACTCTCCCCCCCCCAAACCGAGTTGGACTTGGTTTGGTGGGAGGAGTCCCCCTCCCTTCCCACTTCCTCCCCTTTTCTTTTCTTTTCCTTTGATTCTTTATTCTTGGCGCATAGGCCCCCTTGGGGCTGTCCCACCAGCCCACTAAGGGCTGGTGTGTCTCCCCAAAGCCTATGGGCTTCCCCGGGGTGGGTTGCCCCCCCCCCCCCCCCGGTGAACTCCCGGAACCCATTCGTCATTCCCGGTACATTCCCGGTAACTCCGAAAACCTTCCGATAATCAAATGAGGTCATCCTATATATCAATCTTCGTTTCCGGACCATTTAGGAAACCCTCGTGACGTCCGTGATCTCATCCGGGACTCCGAACAACATTCGGTAACCAACCATATAACTCAAATACGCATAAAACAACGTCGAACCTTAAGTGTGCAGACCCTGCGGGTTCGAGAACTATGTAGACATGACCCGAGAGACTCCTCGGTCAATATCCAATAGCGGGACCTGGATGCCCATATTGGATCCTACATATTCTACGAAGATCTTATCGTTTGAACCTCAGTGCCAAGGATTCGTATAATCCCGTATGTCATTCCCTTTGTCCTTCGGTATGTTACTTGCCCGAGATTCGATCGTCAGTATCCGCATACCTATTTCAATCTCGTTTACCGGCAAGTCTCTTTACTCGTTCCGTAATACAAGATCCAGCAACTTACACTAAGTTACATTGCTTGCAAGGCTTGTGTGTGATGTTGTATTACCGAGTGGGCCTCGAGATACCTCTCCGTCACACGGAGTGACAAATCCCAGTCTCGATCCATACTAACTCAACGAACACCTTCGGAGATACCTGTAGAGCATCTTTATAGTCACCCAGTTACGTTGCGACGTTTGATACACACAAAGCATTCCTCCGGTGTCTGTGAGTTATATGATCTCATGGTCATAGGAACAAATACTTGACACGCAGAAAACAGTAGCAACAAAATGACACGATCAACATGCTACGTCTATTAGTTTGGGTCTAGTCCATCACATGATTCTCCTAATGATGTGATCCCGTTATCAAGTGACACCACTTGCCTATGGCCAGGAAACCTTGACCATCTTTGATCAACGAGCTACTCAACTAGAGGCTTACTAGGGACAGTGTTTTGTCTATGTATCCACACAAGCATTGTGTTTCCAATCAATACAATTATAGCATGGATAATAAACGATTATCATGAACTAAGAAATATAATAATAACTAATTTATTATTGCCTCTAGGGCATATTTCCAATAGTCTCCCACTTGCACTAGAGTCAATAATCTAGTTCACATCACCATGTGATTCCAACGAATCCAACACCCATATAGTTATGGGGTCTGATCACGTCTTGCTCGTGAGAGAGGTTTTAGCCAACGGTTCTGAAACTTTCAGATCCGTGCGTTCTTTACAAATCTTGATGTCATCTTATAGATGCTGCTACTACGTGCTATTCGGAAATGCTCCAAATATCTACTCTACTATACGAATCCGTTTCACTACTCATAGTTATTCGGATTAGTGTCAAAGCTTGCATCGACGTAACCTTTTACGATGAACTCTTTAACCACCTCCATAATCGAGAAAAAATCCTTAGTCTATTTAGTTACTAAGGATAAATTTCGACCACTGCTAGTGATTCAATCATGGATCACTCTCTGTACCTCTCAACATACTTTGAGTCAAGGCACACATCAGGTGCGGTACACAGCATAGCATACTTTTAGATTCTACGGCTAAGGCATAGAAGACGACCTTCGTCTATTCTCTTTATTCTGCCGGGGTCGGGTTTTGAGTCTTACTCAAATTCACACCTTACAACGCAACCAAGAACTCCTTCTTTACTGATCTATTTTGAACTCCTTCAAAAACTTGTCAAGGCATGCATCTTGTTGAAACTTCCATTAAGCGCTTTCGATCTATCTTCATAGATCTTTGATGCTCAACGTTCAAGTAGCGCAATCTAGGTATTCCTTTGAAAAACTCCTTTCAAACAACCTTGTATGCTTTACAGAAATTCTACATTACTTCTGATCCACAATATGTCAACCACATATACTTATCAGAAATTCTATAGTGCTCCCACTCACTTCTTTGGAAATACAAGTTTCTCATAAACCTTGTACAAACCCAAAATCTTTGATCATCTCATCAAAGTGTATATTCCAACTCCGAGATGCTTGCACCAGTCTATTGAAGGATCACTGGAGCTTGCATACTTGCTAGTATCTTTAGGATCGACAAAACCTTCTGGTTGTATCACATACAATGTTTGCTCAAGGAAACCGTCGAGAAAACAATGTTTTGACATCCTACGTGCAATATTTCATAAATAATGCATCAACAACTAACATAATTCTAACAGACCTTTAGCATCGCTACGAGTGAGAAAGTCTCATCATAGTCAACTGTTTGATCTTGTCGAAAACATCTTTGCGACAAGTCGAACTTTTCTTAATAGTGACTTATCACCATTATCGTCCGTTTTCCTTTAAAGATCCATCTTTACTCAATAGTCCTATGACCATCAAGTAATTCTTCCAAAGTCTACACTTTGTTTTCATCCATGGATCCTCTCTCGGATTTCATGGCTTCCAGCCATTTGTCGGAATCTGGGCCCACCATCGCTTTCTCCATAACTCGTAGGTTCACTGTTGCTCAACAACATGACCTCCAAGACAGGGTTACCGTACTACTCTGCAGCAGTACGCGACCTTGTCGACCTACGAGGTTTGTAGTAACTTGATTCGAAGCTCAATGATCACCATCAGCAGCTTCCACTTCAATTGGTGTAGGCGCCACAGGAACAACTTCCTGCGCCCTGCTACACACTGGTTGAAGTGATGGTTCAATAACCTCATCAAGTTCTACTACCCTCCCACTCAATTCTTTCGAGAGAAACCTTTCCTCGAGAAAGGATCCGTTTCTAGAAACAAACACTTTGCTTTCGGATCTGAGATAGGAGATGTACCCAACTGTTTTGGATACCCTATGAAGAAGCATTTATCCGCTTTGGGTTCGAGCTTATCAGATTGAAACTTTTTCACATAAGTGTCGAAACCCCAAACTTTCAAGAAACGACAGTTTAGATTTCTCTAAACCTCAGTCTATACTGTGTCATCTCAACGGAAATACGCGGTGCCCTATTTAAAGTGAGTGCGGTTGTCTCTAATGCATAACCCATAAACGATAGTGGTAATTCGATAAGAGACATCATAGTATGCACCATACCAAATAGTGCGTGGCTATGACGTTCAGACACATCATCACACTATGATGTTCCAGGTGGCATGAACTGCGAAACAATTTCCACATTGTCTTAACTGCGTACCAAAACTCGTAACTCAGATATTCATTTCCATGATCATATCGTAGACAGTTTATCCTCTTGTTACGACGAACTTCACTCTGAAACGGAATTGAACTTTTCAACATTTCAGACTTGTGATTCATTAAGTAAATACTCCTGTATCTACTCAAATCGTCAGTGAAGTAAGAACATAATGATATCCACTACGTGCCTCAGCACCCATTGGACTGCATACATCAAAATGTATCACTTCCAACAAGTTACTATCTTATTTCATCTCAATGAAAACAAGGCCTTGCTCATGTGGTATGATTTGCATGTCACTAGTGATTCGAAATCAGGTGAGTACAAAGATCCATCAGCATGGAGCCTCTTCATGCAATTTATACTAACATGACTCAAGCGGCAGTGCCACAAGTAAGTGGTGCTATCATCATTAACTCGTATCTTTTGGCACCAATATCATGAACATGTGTAACACTACGATCGAGATTCAATAAACCATTGAAGGTGATTATTCAAGAAAATAGAGTAACCATTATTCTCTTTAAATGAATAATCGTATTGCAATAAACACGATCCAATCATGTTCATGCTTAACGCAAGCACCAAATAACAATTATTTAGGTTTAACACCAATCCCAATGGTAGAGGGAGCGTGCGACGTTTGATCATATCAACCTTGGAAACACTTCCAACACGTATCGTCACCTCGCCTTTAGCTAGTCTCCGTTTATGTCGTAGCTTTCATTTCGTGTTACTAATCACTTAGCAACCGAACCGGTATCCAATACCCTCATGCTACTAGGAGTACTAGTAAAGTACACATCAACATCATGTACATCAAATACACTTCTTTCGACTTTTGCCAGCCTTCTTATCTACCAAGTATCTGGAGTTGCTCCGCCTCAGTGACTGTTCCCCTCATTACAGAAGCACTTAGTCTCGGGTTTGGGTTTAATATTGGGTCTCTTCATTAGTGCAGCAACTGTTTTGCCGTTTCACGAGGTATCCTTCTAGCCCTTGCCTTTCTTGAAACTTAGTGGTTTTACAAACCATCAACTATTGACGCTCCTTCTTGATTTCTACTTTCGTAGTGTCAAACATCGCGAATCGCTCAAGGATCATTGTATCTATCCTTGATATGTTATAGTTCATCACGAAGCTCTCACAGCTTGGTGGCAGTGACTTTGGAGAACCATCACTATCTCATCTGGAAGATTAACTCCCACTTGATTCAAGTGATTGTCGTACTCAGACAATCTGAGCACACGCTCAACGATTGAGCTTTTCTCCTTTACTTTGTGGACAAAGAATCTTGTTGGAGGTCTCGTACCTCTTAACAAGGGCACAAGCATGAAATCACAATTTCATCTCTTTAGAACATCACTTATGTTCCGTGACGTTTTACAACGTTTTCGGCGCCTTGCTTCTAAGCCATTAAGTATTTTGCACTGAACTATCGTGTAGTCATCAGAAACGTGTATGTCGGATGTTCATAGCATCCACAGACGACGCTCGAGGTGCAGCACACCGAGTGGTGCATTAAGGACATAAGCCTTCTGCGTAGCAACGAGGACAATCCTCGGTTTTACAGACTCAGTCTGCAAAGTTTGCTACTATCAATTTTCAACTAAATTTTCTCTAGGAACATATAAAAAACAGTAGAGCTATAGCGCAAGCTACATCGTAATTCGCAAAGACCATTAGACTATGTTCATGACAATTAGTTCAATTTATCATATTACTTAAGAACTCCCACTCAAAAAGTACATCTCTCTAGTCATTTGAGTGGTACATGATCCAAATCCACTATCTCAAGTCCGATCATCACGTGAGTCGAGAGTAGTTTCAGTGGTAAGCATCTCTATGCTAATCATATCAACTATACGATTCATGCTCGACCTTTCGGTCTCATGTGTTCCGAGGCCATGTCTGCACATGCTAGGCTCGTCAAGCTTAACCCGAGTGTTCCGCGTGCGCAACTGTTTTGCACCCGTTGTATGTGAACGTTGAGTCTATCACACCCGATCATCACGTGGTGTCTCGAAACGACGAACTGTAGCAACGGTGCACAGTCGGGGAGAACACAATTTCGTCTTGAAATTTTAGTGAGAGATCACCTCATAATGCTACCGTCGTTCTAAGCAAAATAAGGTGCATAAAAGGATTAACATCACGTGCAATTCATAAGTGACATGATATGACCATCATCACGTGCTTCTTGATCTCCATCACCAAAGCACCGGCACGATCTTCTTGTCACCGGCGCCACACCATGATCATCCATCAACGTGTTGCCATCGGGGTTGTCGTGCTACTTATGCTATTACTACTAAAGCTACATCCTAGCAAAATAGTAAACGCATCTGCAAGCACAAACGTTAGTATAAATACAACCCTATGGCTCCTGCCGGTTGCCGTACCATCGACGTGCAAGTCGATATTTCTATTACAACATGATCATCTCATACATCCAATATATCACATCACATCATTGGCCATATCACATCACAATCATACCCTGCAAAAACAAGTTAGACGTCCTCTAATTTTGTTGTTGCATGTTTTACGTGGTGACCAAGGGTATCTAGTAGGATCGCATCTTACTTACGCAAACACCACAACGGAGATATATGAGTTGCTATTTAACCTCATCCAAGGACCTCCTCGGTCAAATCCGATTCAACTAAAGTTGGAGAAACCGTCACTTGCCAGTCATCTTTGAGCAAAGGGGTTACTCGTAACGATGAAACCAGTCTCTCGTAAGCGTACGAGTAATGTCGGTCCAAGCCGCTTCAATCCAACAATACCGCGGAATCAAGAAAAGACTAAGGAGGGCAGCAAAACGCACATCACCGCCCACAAAAACTTTTGTGTTCTACTCGAGAAGACATCTACGCATGAACCTAGCTCATGATGCCACTGTTGGGGAACGTCGCATGGGAAACAAAAATTTTCCTACGCGCACGAAGACCTATCATGGTGATGTCCATCTACGAGAGGGGATGAGTGATCTACGTACCCTTGTAGATCGTACAGCAGAAGCGTTAGAGAACGCGGTTGATGTAGTGGAACGTCCTCACGTCCCTCGATCCGCCCCGCGAA
Source organism: Hordeum vulgare subsp. vulgare (assembly GCF_904849725.1). NCBI lineage: Eukaryota > Viridiplantae > Streptophyta > Magnoliopsida > Poales > Poaceae > Hordeum > Hordeum vulgare. The sequence goes on along the minus strand of NC_058522.1, from coordinate 5,515,389 downwards.
CAATCCCGCGATCAGTCCCACGATCTAGTACCGAACGGACGGCACCTCCGCGTTCAGCACACGTACAGCTCGACGATGATCTCGGCCTTCTTGATCCAGCAAGAGAGACGGAGAGGTAGAAGAGTTCTCCGGCAGTGTGACGGCGCTCCGGAGGTTGGTGATGATCTTGTCTCAGCAGGGCTCCGCCCGAGCTCCGCAGAAACGCGATCTAGAGGAAAAACTATGGAGGTATGTGGTCGGGCAGCCGTGAGAAAGTTGTCTCAAATCAGCCCTAATTGCTCCATATATATAGGAGGAGGGAGGGGGACCTTGCCTTGGGGTCCAAGGGACCCTCAAGGGGTCGGCCGAGCCAAGGGGGGGAGGACTCCCCCCCCAAACCGAGTTGGACTTGGTTTGGTGGGAGGAGTCCCCCTGCCTTCCCACTTCCTCCCCTTTTTTTTTCTTTTCCTTTGGTTCTTTATTCTTGGCGCATAGGCCCCCTTGGGGCTGTCCCACCAGCCCACTAAGGGCTGGTGTGTCTCCCCAAAGCCTATGGGCTTCCCCGGGGTGGGTTGCCCCCCCCCCCCCCGGTGAACTCCCGGAACCCATTCGTCATTCCCGGTACATTCCCGGTAACTCCGAAAACCTTCCGGTAATCAAATGAGGTCATCCTATATATCAATCTTCGTTTCCGGACCATTCCGGAAACCCTCGTGACGTCCGTGATCTCATCCGGGACTCCGAACAACATTCGGTAACCAACCATATAACTCAAATACGCATAAAACAACGTCGAACCTTAAGTGTGCAGACCCTGCGGGTTCGAGAACTATGTAGACATGACCCGAGAGACTCCTCGGTCAATATCCAATAGCGGGACCTGGATGCCCATATTGGATCCTACATATTCTACGAAGATCTTATCGTTTGAACCTCAGTGCCAAGGATTCGTATAATCCCGTATGTCATTCCCTTTGTCCTTCGGTATGTTACTTGCCTGAGATTCGATCGTCAGTATCCGCATACCTATTTCAATCTCGTTTACCGGCAAGTCTCTTTACTCGTTCCGTAATACAAGATCCAGTAACTTACACTAAGTTACATTGCTTGCAAGGCTTGTGTGTGATGTTGTATTACCGAGTGGGCCCCGAGATACCTCTCCGTCACACGGAGTTACAAATCCCACTCTCGATCCATACTAACTCAACGAACACCTTCGGAGATACCTGTAGAGCATCTTTATAGTCACCCAGTTACGTTGCGACGTTTGATACACACAAAGCATTCCTCCGGTGTCCGTGAGTTATATGATCTCATGGTCATAGGAACAAATACTTGACACGCAGAAAACAGTAGCAACAAAACGACACGATCAACATGCTACGTCTATTAGTTTGGGTCTAGTCCATCACATGATTCTCCTAATGATGTGATCCCGTTATCAAGTGACACCACTTGCCTATGGCCAGGAAACCTTGACCATCTTTGATCAACGAGCTAGTCAACTAGAGGCTTACTAGGGACAGTGTTTTGTCTATGTATCCACACAAGCATTGTGTTTCCAATCAATACAATTATAGCATGGATAATAAACGATTATCATGAACTAAGAAATATAATAATAACTAATTTATTATTGCCTCTAGGGCATATTTCCAACATGAACCTCTATGTCAAGGATTCAGTTAATCATGTATGCTATTCCCTCTGTCCATATTATGTTACTTGCCCGATATTCGATCGTCGGTATCTTCATACCTAGTTCAATCTTGTTACCAGAAAGTCTCTTTACTCGTTTCATAATACAAGATCCCGTGACTAACTCCTTAGTCACATCGCTTGCAAGGCTTATTGTGATGTGGTATTACCGAGTGGGCCCCGAGATACCTCTCTGTCATACGGAGTGACAAATCCCAGTCGTAATTCACGACAACCGAACAGACACCTTCGGAGATACCTATAGAGCATCTTTTTAGTCACCCAGTTATATTGCCACGTTTGATACACATAAGGTATTCCTTCGGTTGGAGTTGCATAATCTCATGGTCATAGGAACAGACATTGACATGCAGAAAACAATAGCAATAAACTCACACGATCATATGCTACGTTCATGGTTCGGGTCTTGTCCATCACATCATTATCCTAATGATGTGATCCCGTTATCAAGTGACAACCCTTGTTTATGGCGAGAAAACCTTGACCATCTTTGATCAACGAGCTAGTTAACTAGAGGCTCACTAGGGACAGTGTGTTGTCTATGTATCCACACATGTATCTGAGTTTCCATTCAATACAATTCTAGCATGAATAATAAACGATTATCATAAACAAGGAAATATAATAATAACCTATTTATTATTGCCTCTAGGTCATATTCCCAACAACACCTCCCATAATAGGCATCTTGTTTCTTGCAGCATTGAACAAAAGCAAATGAGACAGAAGTGGAGTAAAACCACAGGAGTTGTCACCTGACATGACATAAAAAAATTTCTAAGGAAAGATGCAGAAGACAACATCTCGGGATGGGGGGAGTACAAAATGAGGGTAAGGGATTGAGGGGAAAATAGAGCGGGACTGGTCGCAGGGTTGACAGAAAATTTTGCACGGTTTTCCATATTTTAGAAGAAAAATGGCGGGAGAGAGAAATGTAGTCAATAAAAAGGGACTTCGGCCTAAGAAAAAACAGGGACATGTAGCTTCATCCAACGGTTTACGCGAAGAGATACTCTTCGGCTTGGCAGAATACCAAGAGTACTTTTCATCCTAAAAAACAAAGTCGTCATCGTTGGCCTACGAAACAACAAAGAGGCAAGCTTCGACCCTAACTGCTTGTCTTCGGTCTGGTGCAGGACGAAGAAGACTCTTCGGCAAAGATAAGAAGGAAGAGTACCAATTCGGTCTAAACGAGACCGATGGGCTCATATATTTTAAATTTCTGAATTAAGGCATACATTTTAGGAATATGTTCAAAAATAACATATTTTATAAAAATCTGCATGTTGGATGAAATCAATAGGTATACAATAAGATCCCGATAAGGCCTACAATGGGAGCATTTATACACTGGACATCTTTGAACTACTCTCCATTCTTCACGTGAATGATATTTCAACGACCCAATTCATGAAGTTTTTGCCATCCTTATACCTCCTTTTATTTATTTATTTTGAAAACAGATATATATTAATATCACGGAGATACCACCTCCTTTTATTTAGCAAGAGTAAATGAAAAATGGAAGTACCATGGTCACATCATTTTTGAAGTGCCTACCTGCATGACAAATAGATGATAAAACAGTTCTTGGACGACTTCCTCGGCACTATTTGTATGCTTAGCTGACCTATATATACTCACCTACCTCACGCACAAGGATATCAAATGTCCCTTCTTATGGGTTTAAATTCTCCGTCTATACTAGTTTCACCCCATAGTAAGATATTGAAGGAAAACAAAACATCATGGTGAGCATTTATTATTCAGCGCTTGAGAACAACAAATCATTAAATTTGAAAACACAAGCATTTCCGCAAGGAACTTCAAAACTAGACAATGAAGTGTACAATTATCATTATTTTTAGGCTAATATTTTTCTCTTGTTCCGAATAGATCCGCCAGACACAGAATACCCGACGGCTGGAAGATAACCCGACTCAGAGCTGGAGGAAGATGTCCCGCATGATTTAACGTCCTATTCATCGTTTCATTCGAAGGTACGAAGCATCGCTGACTTCCAAGCAGCGGCTCTTTGCTTAGACGTCCCTGGTGGAACCGTCTTCTTTTTGGTGAGCAAAAATAGACCCGCCCGCCTACCATAGAGCCGCCGGTTTGCTTCCTCGGGCACATAATCACAGAATATGAAACCTCTTTTGGGCAATATCAGTTCAACCAAGGATTTGATTTGAAGTTCAAAGAAAAAAAGATTTGATTTGGACATATTGTGTTATTCAGATTATGTATCTCGGTGAATGTATCAAACTCCAGTTTCGACCTCTACTCCAACTGAACTACTTTACTTGAACGGCGGCTAAGCATGACAAGCTTATTTGCGCGGTGGTTAGCAGTCACCTAAGAAGCTCGTTTTCAGTAGGTGTACACGGAGATAAATAAACGAAAATGCTGTATGGCAGAAAAAAATTCGTTTTGACTGTCAAATTTATTGGCGATTTAACTAAAAATGCACAAAGAGGCCACATGGCGTATGTGGTGAGCATCTCCAAGCAATAAAAAAAAGAAAGTGCACCATGACAAACTTGTTTTATGAGTAAGTTAACACCATTCATTAGTCATAACAGTGCCTGTAGCTCAGTGGATAGAGCGTCCGTTTCCTGAGTTTTTTAGTTTTAACGTTTTTACTAACTAACAATAATTCCCTCCACTGCCTTATTGTACTTCCACCAGTCTTTTCTTGCTGCGTATTAGCAAAGAGTTTAGGTGCAGCCCGGATACCGAGGAGGGGATGAATTGCTTAAAATTGCACGAGTGCATGTAGACTATTGGTTGCCCTGCCGCATGCCGTACGTATTTCTCTCGTTCATTTCAATACAAGGGTGCTTAGATGAGGTGCTAAGTGTATCAAATAGCTTAGCAACTTAACTTTCCAACGCATAGGTGCTTTACTTGTAGTTGTTAAGCCTATTTTATTTAATGATTCAGCACCTAAACTTTTTAATGCATTGGTCATCTTTTTTTATTTAAGTGGTTTGCCTAGGTTCATGTGTTTGGCATTGGTTATTTCTGGATCACCACAGTCACTAGTAGAAAACAGGGCTATAGTCTCGATTGGTAAGGGTCTATAGTCCCAGTTCAGCATCAGGACTATTAACTTGGGACTAAAGCCTCCCACCCCCATCCTTTTAGTTCCGGTTTATCATGAACCGAGACTAAATCCCTTTCACATGGCTGTCAGAGTGTGGCAGGGGGCAGGGACCTTTAGAACCGGTTGGTAACATCAACCGAGACTAAAGGATTCTATGATTTGGGGTTTTAGGATTTTGAAGTTTATTGTTTATTTTTTCTTTTCAGTTTTTGTTTTTCATTTAATTCTTTTTCATTTAGAACAGATCATAGAATTTGGTACATATATCATAGAATTTTTCGTATGACGTATATCATAGAATATCTCGTACGATATATATATATATATATACAATTTCTCTTACGACTTGCGGATCAATTACATGCATGCATTAACCAATGAAGTGGTATTCTTCCTTGGGATCTATGACCTGATCCAGCAGAAATCCAGCAAATTCCACTTGAAGTGCTCCGTTCGGAGGAGTTCCTCCCGCTTCTCCGTCATCTTTTAAAGAAGGAGACCGATATGAATACTTTATATGTGCGTATATATATTAGACCATGAATATAAAAATTGGGAATACTCTTTACGTGCCACAAGAGTTCCTGATTTAGTGTCCAGTTCGGTCGTAAAGGGACGAATGTTCTCGCAAACATAGTATGCACATACACTACACCACAACCCTTGATTGGGGGCAATTAACTGCCAGGGGAGATACATGAGCAAGGGCAAAGGATCTGCTGGGAGATTTGTTAGAGGGTGCTTGGATACATTTTAGTCCCATGATTAAAAGTAGTGGGACTAAAACTTGCTAGCCTCACCCATGCTTGGATTTAGTGTCCCGAGACTAAATCTAAAATTGAGGAAACCCAATTCACCCCCAAATCTTGTCGTGCCCTACCCAGATCCAATGTGAAGACCGCAGTCGCCGACGCCCCAAGCACCGCACCCTCCTCTGTTGGACGCCTTCCATTGCTACATCAGGCGCTTCCTCCCCCGAGCAGACCTCTCCCCACAAGCTTCACCTGAGCAACGAGTCGGTCGCCAACCCTTTCACTCCCCGTCTGCTCTCCCCATGCTCCTGCCTCGGCAGCGTTGTTCGCTGCTTTAGCTCCATGTGCCAATCCGCGTTGGAGATGTGGATTTCTTCATATCCACCATCGATAGCTGGCATTGACCAAGGCTTATTCTCACATGCTAGTGCCGCTGCTGATCTTGCTTGTCGATGGCTCCCCTTACCTAAGGAAAATGGATCTCAACATGTATTCTAGTCACGACAACCTCCACTCGTTAGTGTTCGATCCAATGGTCTTTCCTTGTGTTTGGACACTACAGCTACAGTTTTAGATATATAATAATGTTCTCCTGAGTGCTAATTGCTTCCAAGAGTGTTGTTATGATTTATGGATTTACTGACTAATTTGTCGGTGGATGAATTTCTTTAGAAAAGGAGGGTTCCCTCCGGCCTCCGCATCAAAACGATGCATGCAGCCACTTTATTTAAGCAATCGAAAATAAACATTCATAGGTTCGAAACAAGTTCTAAAATAACACAGACATCCATACTGGGATAATAAAAATGCCACAACCGGCTATAAAATAGACCTAAATGCCTAACCATCTATTCTATTACTGGACCGCCATCCAAACCGGTTATAGATATTCCGTGCTACCATCTCTCATCGGATAGTCCCAGTAACCAAAGGCTCCCTGGTTTCCGCAGATGTGAGTAACAACCATGTACGGATCAACGCCGACGCCCTGTGAAGTACCTGCAAGAAATTGACATTTGATAATCTATTAAAAGTGACATCATTCCTGCAATTCCATATAGCCCAAAGTAATGCACATACTCCTCTACGAATATGTCTGGCCATAGAAATATCTCTCCATTTAGCCACGTCTCAAACAACGTATCAATGCTATCCGGTGGTATGATGTTGAAAGCTATATGGACTGTTTGCCAAAGAGATGACTGCAGGAAGCTTAAAATTGGGAAATAACCTAAGCCGAAAAGATATATCAATGTCAATGACTGTATGCACTTTTTTTTTGCACTAGCTACATTTTTTTTATCAATAGGCCTAGATATGTTCTATTCGGCCCTGCCTACCTTCTATATGGGCCTGTCCTTTTCGGATAACTGTCGACGAATCCTTCTTTTTCCTTTTCTCCCTCTACTACCGAAACTGAAACTGATGACGAACTGCAGAACTGTAAAAAGGGGCCGAAACAGAGTGGAGAAGACGAGAAGACATGTCGAATCTGTACAGCGCAACAATTTTATTCAAACATCCATATCATTACGATTACAGATGATGCCCAATCTATTCACTAACGACTAATTATCATCACATAAACAAATGCGAGAGCAATTACACAAACATATAAAATTCCGTCCATCAAATTGCCCCGCTTCTTCAATTCAATGAGTTTCTTCATCTGCTTGTTGAGCTTCTTCAGCTCTGCCGTCCCTGCTGCATCCCCCACAATAGCACCAATGGAATTGCCAGATCGAGACGGGCCCGATCCAAACTTCTCCGCCTCCAACGGTAAACGAGCTCCTGTGATGCACCCTCTAGTTGAATCCGCTCTATGTACTCATCTAGCCACTCAAAATGGGCGCATTGCTTCAATATCTGAAATCGGAAAGATGAACCCTAAATCTCAAATCCGATGAAAAATATGAAATTGGGGCACAAAAACCAAAATTGGCATATTGAGAAGTAAAATCTCACCTTTCCCTCCTCTTCTTTGCTCTCGCATTTCACGAATTCCCGCCCAAGGTTGCCATTCTTGTCGGTCGTTGTGACTAGCCGCTTCAGGGGTGTGGTACGTGGGCATGCAGGGCACCTTGTCATGGGCACTGCGCCATAGCGCGGCCATGAGCGGCGGGAGGCTGAAGCGGAGCTCGACATTGCTAGGTCGCGGCCCGGAACGGCGTTGCTGCATGTCGTCGCCGGAGAAGAAGAAGAACAATGGTCGGGGAGCGGGGCGAGGATAGGAAGGTCACGGTAGGGCTCGGGTGCTGCACGGCTCGGTGTCCTCTCTTGTACCAATGCTGAGCTGGATAAGTTAGTGGGTCCCACGCTGTGGGTCCCGCTTTGTTACATAGGGGCTCACCTGATTCGAGTTTTAAACATATGTCTTTGGATTAGGCAGCAGTGTCGCACGACAACTATTTCTGCGATGGGAGATGTCGCATGAGAGCCATTACAACCAACGACGTCGCATGAGAGATAGTTCAACTCAACGACGTCGAGAGCGATTTGCCCGAGAAAAAATGAGAAAAATATTTCTTTTGCTGCTACAGTGGTAAAGAAGGTCGAAATAACATGTTACTATTATTTATATAGCAACTTAGAATGGATGAGCACCCGAAAAAAAACTTAGAATGGATGAGCTGGCTAGCGGGCTGTGTGTGCAACAATAGGGTTGTGGGTTTAATACCCACTACTTGCTCTTATTTTTCTGGATCGGCAACCAAAATTGTCATGGGGAATTTTATAAAGTATAGAGTAAATGACGTTTTACCATTTCATAAACTATTTGGTCCCACCTAAATTTTGTAACGGTCCCATCATTACATGTAATTTTTCATAATTTCAATTTCGTAACTCTTTGTAACTCTTATTTTCCCACCGCCAGATTAGGGTGAATGGAGAGCTCCTAGCCAATCAGCCTAACAGTTCTAATATGATAAAACTGTTTTTGGATGACTCACGTTGCATGGATACTTTGATACGTATCGGATACATGATATGGGGATACGTATGCACTAGTGGAGAACGGGCCTTTGGCCGGGACTAAAGTCTTGGCCTGCCTCTAGGCCGGGACTAAAGGCCCGGCCACGTCGCCCCAATTCTCAATGCCTCCCTCGAGGCTTTAGTCCCGGTCCGTAAGGAGCCTTTAGTCCCGGTTCGTGTCCCAAACCGGGACTAAAGGGCTACGCGGTGGGCAGCCCGCATGTGCGCCACATTTAGTCCCGGTTTGTGTCTCAAACCGGGACTAAAGTCCTCTGCCTATATATAGCACAGACCCCCTCTTCCCTCTTCCTTGCATTTTTCTTGGATGGAGGATTGTGGGTGTGTGCTAGCTCTCCACTTTTTTGATGCACTAGAGGTGTTTGTTGAAATGTGTGTTAGAGCGATGCCGCTTTAGTTCACCGAACACAACTACGATATGAGATGCCTGAGCCACGCTTAAACCTCTTCCTCTTTATTTCTGCTTATTCTAAAAGGTTAGCAACTATATTTCCTCGTTTAGACCGTGCGGTACTAATTTTTAGGATCGTGATTGTATTTGATATACTGTCGTATAACACAGATGAGCCATCCATGGATGTACGGTGATCGATGCACAGCCGCTTACAGAGAAGGCGTGCATTCTTTTCGAGATGCAGCTGATGCGAACAAGCATGGTGGTGGCTATATGTTTTGTCCATGTGTTGAATGTCGGAATGAGAAGGATTACACTTCCACAAGAGTCATTCAGAGCCACCTGCTTCGGTCCGGTTTTATGTCGGGCTATAATGTTTGGACCAAGCACGGAGAAAGAGGGGTTATGATGGAAGACGACGATGAAGAAGAAGAGAACGATGATGACAACTACCGATCTATGTTCCCTGAGTATGCTGATACCGCAATGGAAGACAATGAAGAAGAAGATCAAGATGAAGAACGGGAACCAGATGAGCCCGCTGATGATCTTGGCCGGGTCATTTCTGATACACGGCGAGGTTGCGACACAGAAAAGGAGAGGTTGCAGTTCGAGCAGATGTTACAGGACCACAATAAATTGTTGTACCCAACTTGTGAAGATGGTCAGAAGAAGCTGGGTAGCACACTGGAATTGATGAAGTGGAAGGCAGAGACCGGTGTGACTGACTCGTCATTCGAAAAGTTGCTGGTACTGATGAAGAAGATGCTTTCAAGAAAGAACGAATTGCCCGCCAGCACGTACGAAGCAAAGAAGCTTGTATGCCCTCTAGGATTAGACGTGCAGAAAATACATGCATGCCCTAATGACTGCATCCTCTACTGCGGTGAGAAGTACGAGAATATGGATAAATGCCCGGTATGCACTGCATTGCGGTATAAGATCAGAAAAGATGACCCTGCTGATATTGAGGACGAGCCACCCAGGAAGAGGGTTCCTGCCAAGGTGGTGTGGTATGCTCCTATAATACCACGGTTGAAACGTCTGTTCAGAAATAAAGATCATGCGAAGTTGTTGCGATGGCACATGGAAGATCGTATGAAAGACGATAAGTTGAGGCACACCGCTGATGGTCGGCAGTGGAGAAAAATCGAGAGAGAGTTCCCGAGATTTGCAGCTGACGCAAGGAACTTATGGTTAGGTCTGAGTACAGATGGCATGAATCCTTTTGGGGAGCAGAGTTGCAGTCACAGCACCTGGCCCGTTACTCTATGTATCTACAACCTTCCTCCTTGGTTGTGCATGAAGCGGAAGTTCATTATGATGCGAGTGCTTATTCAAGGTCCAAAGCAACCCGGCAACGATATTGATGTGTACCTAAGGCCATTAGTTGATGAACTTTTACAGCTGTGGGCCGAACCAGGTGTACGTGTGTGGGACGAGCACAAACAAGAGGAATTTGACCTTCGAGCGTTGCTTTTCGTAACCATCAATGATTGGCCTGCTCTTAGTAACATTTCAGGACAGTCAAACAAGGGATACAATGCATGCACGCACTGTTTGGATCAGACAGAAAGTATATATCTGGTCAAATGTAGGAAGAATGTGTACCCGTACAATCGTCGGTTTCTTCCGCCCAAGCATCCCTTAAAGAAAAAAGGCAAGCATTTCAATGACAAGGCAGAACCCCGGGGGAAGCCTGTCATCCGTACTGGTGCTGAAGTGTTTGATATGGTCAAAGATTTAAAAGTAATCTGTGGAAAGGGTCCTGGCAGCCAACCTGTTCCTAACGGCCCTGATAAGCGCGTACCCATGTGGAAGAAGAAATCTATATTTTGGGAGCTACCCTACTGGGAAGTCCATGAGGTCCGCTCGGCAATCGACGTGATGCACCTGACGAAGAATCTCTGCGTGAATATTCTAGGCTTCCTGGGCTTGTATGGGAAGTCAAAAGATACACCGGAAGCACGGGAGGACCAGGAACGTCATAAAGGAAGAGATGGCATGCATCCAGGGCAGTTTCAAGGGCGTGCCAGCTACGCTCTTACTAAGGAAGAGAAGGAAATCTTCTTTGAAGTCCTTTTCAGTATCAAGGTCCCGACTGGCTTCTCGTCGAATATAAAGGGAATCGTAAATATGAAAGACAAAAAATTCCAAAACCTAAAGTCTCATGACTGCCACGTGCTTATGACGCAATTGCTTCCAGTTGCATTGAGGGGAATTCTACCGGAAAATGTTCGCCTGGCAATTGTGAAGGTATGTGCATTCCTCAATGCAATTTATCAGAAGGTAATCGATCGAGAAAGTCTATCAGGGTTACAGATTGATGTGGTCCAATGTCTGGTCAGCTTTGAGTTGTTGTTCCCGACATCCTTCTTCAATATAATGACACACCTCCTAGTTCACCTAGTCGAAGAGATTAGAATTCTCGGTCCTGTGTTTCTACACAATATGTTCCCCTTCGAGAGGTTCATGGGAGTCTTAAAGAAATATGTTTGTAACCGTGCTAGGCCAGAAGGAAGCATCTCCAAGGGCTATGGAACAGAGGAGGTCATTGAGTTTTGTGTGGACTTTCTTCCTGACCTTAAGCCGATTGGTGTTCCTGAATCTCGGTATGAGGGTAGGCTGACAGGAAAAGGCACACTAGGAAGGAAAGCAAACGTATGTATGGACGGGCATTCTTTCTCTCAAGCACACTACACAGTTCTACACAATTCCACCGTGGTGGCTCCGTATATCGTGAGACACAAGAATATTCTACGCTCCAAAAACCCGGGGAAGGCTGACTCTTGGATTAAAGGGGAACACGAGAAGACTTTCGGCAGTTGGTTGCAGACACATCTCATGAATGACGACACCGTTGGAGATGAGCTGTACTGTTTGGCCAGGCCACCATCTTCGACTATATGTACTTCCCAAGGATATGAGATAAATGGGAATACATTTTACATGGTTGCCCAAGATAAAAAGAGCACCAACCAAAATAGTGGTGTCCGCTTTGATGCAACAGACGAGAATGGGCACTGTTTGGAAACATATTACGGGTACATAGAGGAGATATGGGAACTTGACTATGGACCTACTTTTAAGATCCCTTTGTTTCGTTGCAGATGGGTGAAGCTGACAGGAGGCGGGGTAGTTGTAGACCAAAAGTATGGCATGACAACAATGGATCTCAACAATCTTGCGTACATGGACGAACCATTTGTCCTAGCCAATGATGTCGCTCAGGTTTTCTATGTGAAGGACATGTCTACAAAAACGAGAAAAAGAAATCAGCAAAAGAAGATATCGTCCGATGAGCCAAAACGCCACATAATTCTTTCAGGGAAAAGAAACATCGTGGGAGTAGATGACAAGACAGACATGTCAGAAGATTATAATAAGTTTCATGAAATTCCGCCCTTCAAAGTGAAAACTGACCCAAGCATCCTACTGAATGATGAAGATTCTCCATGACTACGACCCAGAAGAAAACAGAAATAATAGATAGGAATATTGGTGCAATAATGTAATAATGTATTAGACCTTTTATGTAATGCATGTATGGAATGTACTAAATTTCAAACACTTTTCATTTTCATAGTTTTGTCAAATTCTCATATACGAAAAAAGAATTTTAATAAACCTTTGTGAGAGATGAGTTCTCGTTCGAAACCCTGATACTTCGAGAGAGATTGTCCGTTTTGTACACGAAATGCATCCAGTTTTTGTCGTAGCCTTCTCAACTTTTAAAAAAATAAGTAAATGCACGAAATATACCAAATGAAGTCAGAAATTGTTGAAATTTTGTGATGTGCCTTTGAATGGTGCATTTTGAACACACAAAAAGTATGGAGTTCAAATAAGTTCAAAAAACCATATTATGAAATTAAATATTATCATTGGCGATTCATCTCTATTATGAAATTAAATATATCAGAAAACCATTGGAGAACATATGATCAAATTAATACAAGTTCATCATCACATTAAAGCCAAAGAACAGTAGTGATCAAATGTTATTATTGAAAATAATAATTACATAAAGTTCTCTCATAAAACAACATACAACTATGTAAAACATTTAAATAAAACAAAAAATTCTATCAAAATCGCAACTAAGGTAACAATTGACCCAACAGCATAATGATACCAAGCCTCTTTATCAATGGCATATTTTCTAATATTCCTAATCTTCAAGCGCATTTCATCCATCTTCAAGCGCATTGCATCCATCTTCAACCACATCGCATCGATCTTCATCTTGCGATCATCGATGACATCGGCGACATGCAACTCCAGTTCCATATTCTTATCCTCAATTATTTTCAATTTTTTCTTTAAGTATTTGTTTTCTTTTTCAACCAAATTTAACTTCTCGACAAGAATTTCTATATGGGTTGGAATTTCCGGTTCACATACCTCCTAGATTAAAAAATATATGTCACGTTGGTCGTCATAATTGTCATAAACACTAAATAAAACAAATAGTTATAAAAGATAATATATACCACATCCGAATCATAGACAGGACGAGGGCCGATGGAGGCGGATACCAAAACCATCGCACTATATAATAACAAAAAATAATGAAAGTGATTAATTTATACAAGTATGTATCTAAAGCATACAAGTAAGATTTTTTTTCTTTTAAAAAGAAGATAAGAACAAGAGGCTCACCACGGTGGTGCTCGCGACGAGATCGGCTCGGGGCGATCGACAATGGTGAAGACAGGCACGGGACGACACCCTACGCATGTGCAGACTCTAAGAAGTTAATTTGAGCATTTCAAATGAGCTACACTAGCAGTGACAAATGAAAGGATGAAGTAGCTAACCTTTTAAAACACTTGTGCAGTTGGTGCACGGCCAAACCTAGACAAATATTAAGGAAAATGGAGCTTGGAGGTCGAGCTTGGAGAGGAGAAAGCTTAAGTAGAGTGGTTCGGGCATTTCATCGAACACGTCATGTGCATGAACTAGAGTGGCAAGAGCATGGCGTGGTCACACTTCAACAACCGAAAAACAGGGGAGATGGTGGGCAGGGGCGAGGGTTTATATAGGCAACACTTTAGTCCCGGATTTTGTCTAAAACTGGGACTAATAGCCTAACCTTTAGTCCCGGTTCTTGCCACAAACCGGGACTAAAGGCCCCTGCTTCCCGCCTTCTGGTCTACCGAAAAAGGGCCTTTAGTCCCGGGTCGTGGCTCCACCCGGGACTAAAGGCCCCTGCTTCCCGCCTTCTGGTCTGCCAAAAAAGGGCCTTTAGTCCCGGGTCGTGGCTCCACCCGGGACTAAAGGCCCCTGCTTCCCGCCTTCTGGTCTGCCAAAAAAGGGCCTTTAGTCCCGGGTCGTGGCTCCACCCGGGACTAAAGGGTGTCTTTAGTCCCGGTTCGAGCCCCGAACCGGGACCAAAGATCCTACTATATAAGCGGGAGTTGGAAATTTCCAACCCAAATCGCCATTTCGTTCTTCTTCCTCAGACTCTCCTGCCCGGCACGGCACCGACGAACTCGACGCCGCCAGGCTTCCCGTCGTCGCCTGCCGTCCTCCTCGTCGTCGTCGTCGTCCTCCTCGCCGCGCGCCGCCCTCCTCGCCGCGCGCCGTCGACACCTCCGGTCGGTAAGCCCCCCGCCCCCTCCTCCCCAACACTCCGGCCAGTAGTAGAAAAGAAGAAAAAGGAGAAGAAAAGAACAAAAAGGAGAAGAAAGGAAGAAAAAGGAGAAGAAAAGAAGAAAAAGGAGAAGAAAGGAAGAAAAAGGAGAAGAAAGGAAGAAAAAGGGAAGGAGAAGAAAAGAAGAAAAAGGAGAAGAAAAGAAGAAAAAGGGAAGAAAGGAAGAAAAAGGAGAAGAAAGGAAGAAAAAGGGAAGAAAAGAAGAAAAATATTTTTTTTGTCATTTAATTCCTATTGTTATTAGGTTTGTGCTAGATTATTAGGGTTAGTAATATATAGAATTAGGAAAAAGGAAAATAAGAAGAGGAGGAGAAGAAAAGAAGAAAAAGGAGAATAAGAAGAGGAGGAGAGGAGAAGAAGAGGAAAAATAGAAGAAGAGGAGAAGTAGAAGAAGAGAAAAAAATAGAAGAGGAGGAGAGGAGAAGTAGAAGAAGAGAAGAGGAGAAGTAGTAGAAGAAGAGGAGAGGTAGAAGTAGAAGAAGAAGTAGAAGAAGAGGAGAAATAGAAGAAGAGGAAAAATTAGTTTAGGGTTACAAGAAGAAGAAATATTTTTTTTGTCATTTAATTTTGCTATTGTATAGTGTATATGCTTAAGTGTTAATAATGTTTCTTATTATTGCTTAATTTTGCTATTGTATATGCTTAAGTGTTAATAGTTTAATTTTGCTATTGTCTATGCTTAAGTGTTAATAGTTTATTTTTAGCAAGAAAATTAATAGAACTAGTTTAATTTTGCTATTGTATATGCTTAAGTGTCCGGGACTGGGCTCCGCCCGGCTGGTATTTTAGAGTTTAGGTTCTAGCCAAGACCCGGGACTAAAGGTCCTCCTGTATAAAATGACACTTCGAAGTTTCCAACCCCTCTTATATAGTTTGTTACTTTTTTAGTTAATCAAATGTCCGTTTTTTGCAGAACTATGGATCCACATATCAGGAACCTCGAAGAGGAAGAACTTCTCGAAGATATAATCAAAGACGGCCCCGACGTTGAACCAGCTGAATCTCCGTCGTCATATCTAAACCCCTCCGGATATGGAATGGAGGTCGACCGACACGAAGATGAAGCCGATGGGGCCGGAGATAGGTCCAATGACGGAGAAGGTGATAGCTCCACTGATGGAGAAGCCGGTGGAGAAATAATAAAGTCCGGCGAGGTATACATATGAAGTTCGACAATCACTTGTAATATGTGAAAAATATTGAAGATAGCTCTATATTGTATACATATACATTCATTTGACGAATGTTTCTCCCTCTTAGGCCTCCACATCAAGCAAAGCTACGAAACGAGGCCCGACTAGAAAGTTGGATGCACGGACGCATTACACCTTTGAGGTGATATTGCCAACGGGCAAACCCAAGCTTCCTAAGAATGCTGCTGACACATTCAAGAAGCAATGCGGAGTTCTCGTTAGGGATCACGTCCCGATCAGCGTTCGGGGGTGGAACAAGCGCAAAGGGGCAGCCGATAGTGACTATGTCGCCGAAAGGTACAAAGATAATCTTTGGAATGATCTCATGTCACATTTCAACCTGCCAGAATGTGAGAATGAAGACGTCGCAGACAAACTGAGGGCCAAAGTCAAGCAGTGGACTCTAAAGAAGATGACCGAACTGTTCCGTAGCTAGAAGAAGAAGCTATGGAAAAACTATCTGAAGACAAAGAAAGTGCCAGTATTCGAGGGGTATCTAGCCAAGCAGGCGAATCACTGGAAGGCATTTCAAGAGTACAAGGAGTCAGAAGATGCCCACGCATTATCAGAAAAGAACAAGATAAATGCCGACAAGAAGAAATATCACCACAAGCTGGGGCCAGGGGGCTATGAGACTGTCATCCCAAAGTGGGATAAGAAAGAGCAAGATCTGCTAGATAAAGGCATCGTACCTGAACCACTCCGTGATGAGTGGGAATTGAGAGCAAGAAATTGGTTCCTTGCGCATGGTGGTTCGTACGACGAAAAAACAGGGGACCTCATCTGCAGTGACGGTCTTAGGATACCCACGGAGAATTGGAAAAGGATAGTGAAAGAAATTAAAGAGGGAAAAAGAAAGTTCACTGCAGATAGAGAGAATGATTTGCTCACACTGGTCCTCGGCAATGACGAACATGGAGGACGAACGCGAGGCTTCGGTCCTTCTTACCCGTGGTGGCTTGGGTTTGCCAGAGACCAAGACACTTACATAAGCCGAGAGAGAGCAGAGAAGCGGCAGCAGGATGAGGAGAATGACAAGTTCAACCAGTTGCTTGCCAGGATTAACGAGCAACAGAAGCTGATTGATGACCTTAGAGGAGTAGCGCGCCAGGAAGATCCTGCACTTGATATTACCGGCGCCCCATCTAAGCGGAAAAGCAGCGTGGCTGAATCTGAGGCCCCGCCCGACGATGCACGAAGAATGATAGCGGGCGGTCCCAGCTACCCCGTGGATGGAATCAAGGAGTCAACATCATGTGAAGTCCATCAGAAATTCAAGAACATATCCATGAAGGTGACCGTCGGACAAGCTTTACCTTCTGGCCCTGATGCACGCTGGCATGGCCGTGAGATTCCAGCTGGCTTTGCTAAAGTCGGGGTGGATGAAATCCTGGCGGGGTTTCATGATATGGAGCTCGACATAGCTGGACTCGAAGATGAGAGGACACTCGGAGAAGTACTGGGTGGAGTCATCCTATGGGACAAGAACTACATCAAGCTTCCAGGCTCGGCCCCAAGGACAACACCGCATCCGAGTCGTCGCAGCTCACCTACACCTCCATTACCTCCAAGCCCTCCACATGACGTCGGCCAGCACAACACGAATCCATCTCGATCACCGCCGCCGGACTTGGGTCGTCCGTCTCCGCCGCCGCCCGCTCCGGATACTAAGCGGGAGCGTGCCACCAAGAACGCTCCGCCGACGATTCCTAAGCGACGGAGCCCCCCAAAGCACAAACGGTCGCCCCTCCCAAAGGTACCTCATGCTAATCTTCCTATCAGACCTTATGATCGTACCCCCGAGGAAAACGCCAGGATAGAAAAAAGGAACATCATGATGCGCAGATGAAAAAGAAGGAACCCGAGCCCCGCCCAGAATACACCGAGAAGCAAATAGCATTTGCAAAATACTTAACGACCCTTCCATCATAGTATGACTTACACCATAAGCCTGATGACTATACACGCACATTGCAGAAGGAAGTGAAAAAGTGCAGATCACCTCCAAGCCCTCCACATGACGTCGGCCAGCACAACACGAGTCCATCTCGATCACCGCCGCCGGACTTGGGTTGTCCGTCTCCGCCGCCGCCCGCTCCGGATACTAAGCGGGAGCGTGCCATCAAGAACGCTCCGCCGACGATTACTAAGCGACGGAGCCCCCCAAAGCGCAAACGGTCGCCCCTCTCAAAGGTACGTCATGCTAATCTTCCTATCAGACCTTATGATCGTACCCCCGAGGAAAACGCCAGGATAGCAAAGGAACATCATGATGCGCAGATGAAAAAGAAGGAACCCGAGCCCCACCCGGAATACACCGAGAAGAAAATAGCATTTGCAAAATACTTCACGACCCTTCCATCACAGTGACTTACACCATAAGCCTGATGACTATACACGCACATTGTAGAAGGAAAGTGAAAAAGAGCAGATCACGTGCAAGTGCAAGTGGGAGCAAATCAAGTTCAACTACAAGCAAGAAAAAATCAGACGTTCCTCAGCTTGGACAACAGGCCAAACAGTCGATCCCACCCCTCAAGGTGTTAACCGAGAATGTTTCCCCTCCGGTGCAGGGGCAAGCTTTTGAAATAGCAAAGAATTGGGCGGCTGAATGGGGTTTCTCGGTTGAAGATGTTCTGGCTTCCCAAGACGACAGGTTACCCAAGGCTGTGGTAGCCCCTAAGCCACAGTTTGTCATGGGAGAGCCTTTGGTCAGCAAAGATGATCTCCCAACAAATATGCGTTACTTGCATCAATGGTACTTAAGTGAATCAAAGAATGGGAGAACGATGATCGTGGTGAGTGTCCCACGGGAGTACTACGGCCGCCCCGAAGAAATCCATATCGACTTTGATGAACTCTTCCAGATGTACAATGGCGACGCCCTCGACAAATCGTTTATGAGTTGCTATTGTCTGCATATAACTTGTTTAGTTATTTCAATTCGTTGTCTACATATAACTTGTTTAGTTATTTCAATTCATTGTCTATATATAACTTGTACTCTATTATGCAGAATGAAGATTCTGCATTGTAAAAGTAAGAGCATCCTAAATATTGGGTTTATTGACCCAGATAAAATACATATTGCGACGCTAACTAATTATCCCAAGGAGACGGAGGAAAACCTTCTAAGGTTTCTAACAGATCAAAATTTCTATGACCATATATATAATCAAAATTAATGAAAAACTTAGCAAATCATTCTCCTTGTCGGGCAGGGTTTGGAAGCGGTTCAAGTGCGTGACTCCCAGTAACTTTCCTGAGAAGCTGACCTTTAGAGCGGCTCAGGTAAGTACTAGTATGATATACTTCTATTTTCAATACATTTATGATGCTAGATTATTATTTTGATTATATATATTCTATTCTCGTAAAGTGCGACCAGCAGCCATGGGGAACGCATCCATGCGGATACTATGTTTGCGAGACCATTCGTACGTTTACCTCTGAGCACAAGGATCACAGATTCGACGTAAGCAATGAACATTCACACCTCTATTTTTACACGTCATTCTTTGTTATCATGATTGATATTCATATTCATCTCCTCTTCTTATATAGTACACGGCTATGAGGACGAAGGTCCTATGAGAGCAACGCGCGATTGCTGTTGCAGAGGAGCTTGCGACCTTTCTGAGGACGGAAGCTATAGATGACAAAGGACGATTTAGTGTAGCTATGGGCCATTACTGATGTTCATCCATGTAATCGAATAGACGGGCTCTAGTTCCGATAATTCAGATCTCCATATAATATTATATATATGCTCGCTTGTAAGATAAGTTAATCTTATATATATATATATATGCATAATTATTTCTATTTAAATTATATGAAAACTAATTCCCGAACACCAAACGAGGCATCACGTTAATCTCCCGAACACCTAAACCCTAAAACCCTAAAACCCAAAAATAATTTCATTCAAAAAAAACCCCAAAAATAAGAAATTTGAAACTCTTTAGTCCCGGTCCGTGTAACAAACCGGGACTAAAGGTCCTGCCCCTGGGGCGCTACGAGGCGCCCACGTGGAGCACCTTTAGTCCCGGCTTGTAACAGAGCCGGGACTAAAAGGTTAGGCTTTAGTCCCGCCCCTTTAGTCCCGGTTGGCCCCTTACGGGCGGGGCTAAAGGCCCCGTCCCCACTAGTGATGATATGCCAACTTTCTAAAAATTAGGATACGGAGATATGTTTTGTGTATGTTAATTATTAAAAATATGAAAAGAATAAGGAGCTTTCATGTTGGTCCAGTTGACAGTGTGATTTCCCTAGGTTTGTTGCTCTCAATCAGTGCAGCGGCTCTCTCTTGCACACCTTTCAACTGAAAAGAACATCGATAGTCACATTTTGACATTAACTCACCCGAGTGTTGGGAATATTCAATATGTGCGCCTTTTCTCTTGAGGGGATTTCACGTTGAACGAGGGGTTTCGCATATCCAAAATGTATCACAGCAGTATCCCAGAAGTATCAAAAATTATTTTCTTTTTTTATAAATAAAAAAAATCGAGAGATACGTACCTGATACATGTCAGGCTGTATCGGGGCAGTATCCAAGTATCGGGTGCAGTATCCGGCCAGATAAACGTGCTTTCTGAAGTATCCGGGTAATGTATGGATGACTTGTTCAACACTATTTGCATGCTTAGCTGAGAGAAAACCATACATGCTATATATAGACTGGGGCATTCCTTGTGAATAAGGGTGTCAAAATTCCATTAATGCAATGAGTTCAATTTTTCCTCCATAATAGTTTCAGATCGTGTAGACTTTCAAATATTGGAGGAAAACAAAAAGGTCAGAGTAAGCAGATACTACTTTTCGAACGGCCCCAAGAAATTCATACATTATTTAAGATGCAATCATTTCCCTGAGGAACTTAACTTGAAATACAACTCAGAGCAAGGATGAAGAACCGCTCGTCACTAATTGTGATGCGGCCGAGCATTACGCGGCGGATTTGCTGCAGTAGGAACGGTCAGAAAGGCTGCTGATAGGTGAAAGATTATTGTTCTTGCCGGCCAATGGACCTAGTCTGGACATGGTCAATAGCTTCTTCGACCTTGAGTTGTACTAGGCCCACTCTGAGCTTGATTGGATTGCCATACGAGGCCAATTAAGCAGCCATGAGCTCTTACCCGGCATTAACCGCGGCAAAGACTACTAAATGTTGACGGTGTATGTGAGCCAGCTAACCAACCGAGCTCCCAGCTGCTTGCTGGGTCCCTTTGCTCTTTTCAATTCTGCCATCAGGCTAATTGATAAAAACTTTTGTGCATGGAAAAGGCAGAGAGTGTGCAGATGGATTCTCTGCAGGGCAAGCATTCCCTCAAATAGCATGCCATCCAAGCCTCTGTTACTAATTACTTCTGTATGCTCCAACTAACTCCCTAGAACGGGGGCAATTTCTTCTTTGCGGGCGGAAACGGAACCAAAGATTTCCTCTTGCTATTCACACCGATAGAACAGGCCTCCGTTGATGGCTCCTACGCTCCACCGTCAAGGAGAAGGGGTAATCTGGCTCTCACGATTTGTAGTTCTCCCTCAACTCAAGGATGTGATGTTGCTTTAATCCGGCTCCAACAATCTGTAGTTCGGCCTGAATCATGTTGCACTGCCATCAGCTTAAAACCTATTGAAATGCAGTTCTTGATCAGAATGAGAGTGCAGAAAGGGCATTGTGTTCTTTAAAATTTCTCATTTGCACTAATAAAAGCCACTCAACATGCTAATGGAATCGAATTTGGCGATCATGTAGTAGATTGATAGCGTGGTGGATGATCGATTTCAAAAGAGGCATAACATATGCATTTACACTTTAGCCATTGTAAAATAAAAATAAAAATTGCTTCAAGGAATGGCATCCGTGTATTTGACCAATGACAGCTCATCGGTTGTTTCCCTCCAATATTTAGACTGGACGTCCTTGAACTTATTACCATTCATCATGCAATTGGCATTCAACTACTCTTCATGAAGTTTTCGCCATTTTTCTTTATTTACCTTTTGGAAGAGGAAACAAAAACGGAAGTAGAATTTTTGTGGTGTGCACAACAATGATGAAAATGTATATGGTTAAACAGTTTTTGGATGACTTGTTCAAGACTATTTGCATGCTTAGCTGAGAAAAAAAATATGCATGCTCCTATGCTATATATACTCACGTACCTTGTGAACAGGGGTGTCAAAAGTCCATTGAGTAATGAAGTTGAATTTGATTTCTCCTATATTAGTTCTAGTCTGTGGAATACTCTGAAATACTGGAGGAAAACAAAAGATGATGGTAAGCACATACATTTCTAGCAGTGCCAAGATATATGTGATAGATCCCGTGGATTTTAGGCTAGATGTGTTCGGGATGATGTAGTAGATTATTACCTTGTGGTGTACTCGATGAGCTCCCTCCTGTCGTCCATCGTGGAGTGGTGACGACGGTGGGGAAGGAGAGAGATGTGGCTGCGGAGGTTGTGGACTTCCCATCGCTTTAGTGCATCCCTCCGGATCGGATTAGGGTTGAGAGTGGGGAACCAGTGGCGGCGGCGAACCTCGTAACTTGTGCCATGGTTCCCACCTCCTCTTTATAGCACTGCGTGACACGGGCCCACGAGCCTTGCTTGGGCTGGACGCCCCCGATCAGGGCATGGGTCAAGGTTCCAATGGGCCGTTGAACGAGAGATCAACCTAACAATATGTAAATTTAAAATACAATCATTTTTGGAGGAACTTAACTTGAAATATCGTGCAGAGCAAGGAAGGAGAAGAACTCGTCGCTGCTTATGATGCGGCCGAGCCTCACGCGAGTGGCTTTGTTGCAGTAGGGATGGTCGGAGAGGCTGCTGATAGGCGGAAGATCCATGAGTGAATACGGCCAACACCCTCGATGACATTTGAGTTATAATGCCTGCACTCTGAGCTAGACTGGATTGACGGAGGAGGCCGAAGACCCATGAGTTCTTCATGGAAACAAAACCAAAGATTCCTATTGCACTTCACGCACCTTAATGCCAATAATAGAACGGGCTACCGTTAATGGCGCATGTCCAGTGCTGCTCCTTCATTTCATTATCAAGGAGAAGGGGTAATCTGGCTCTCACGATCTGTAGTGCGCCCTCAAGGACGCAAGGTGTTGCTTTACACTTTGGATGGAATACAAATAGTTTATGTAATCGGGTTGGAGGTCGGGAGGAGGTTTCGGGGTATGTATTTTGTTTTCAGAATGAAGGCACAATATGCTCTCAACTTCAAATTAATAAAAGGTCATCCAACAGCCACCATGGTAGTAAATAGGAACCTTAAACTCATTTTAAGGGTGCATAGACTTGAAGGACGATAAGAGCAATTTCAATGGACCGACCCAACCATTTGGGTCGACATGTCCGTCCCTGTCCACATTTGGGTTGGTAATTCGTCCAAAAGGCAGGCGCATTTTGCATGCATATCAAAAAGTTCCCCAAAATTAACATAATTCAGCCGAATATAAATATATCTTCATAACCGAATAAACTCTCATAGTTTACAAACCAAATAAAATTTAAATTGCACAAATACATTTGAAAGTAAAAGGAGCCGATACATCAATTGGTTGTCAAGGTTAGCCCACATATGCTCAACCAAATCATCTTACAGTTGAATGAGTTTTCCAATCACACATATGCAAAAAAAAAATGGTGAATTCTGCAAACGTGGACGCTTCTCCATGCTCAGGCACAATATTTTCACTCTGAAATTTAAGCCCCTCATCATACATTCATCCTCACGCTCATCCTCTACGATCGTTATGCATGATCACACAAGCTCGCATCACCTCTCACAACTTCTTGGTGCTCCAACTTTTAGCAGGATACCAAACGATGTCTCATCGAGATTGAAGAATGCCGAAAGCATGCTACACATTCTTTCTAACACTCTCTTGTGCTTGGACAAATCTTTGCCTCTTCTCTCCTATCGGGTTCTGGGTTATCTTGACAAAGGTAGTCCAGGAAGGATAAATATCATCTGCAATGTAGTATTCTTTGTTGTAATTGGGACCATTGATCTCAACATTGACCTCTCGATTGTTTCCTTCTGCAAGCCTTGCGAAGACCGAAGAGCACCGAAACATGTTTATGTCATTGTGAGAGTCATCCATGTTGAAGAAAGAGTGCAAAATTCAAAGATCTTGTGAAGCTAGGGCCTCAAGTATGACAGTGCAAGCTTTCACATGGACCTTATAATGCCCCTGGCAAGCAGTTGGGCAGTTCTTCCATGCCAAGTGCATACAATCGATGCTACCTAGCATCCCCAGGAAACCCCTTGCGGCATTGATCACCAACAACCGGCATGTATCTGCAGCAATTTGCTCTCTCAATTATTCCAGACCAAGCACTGCTACCACAGCCTTGCAGAACTTATACATGGTTTCTAGGCACGTGGACTCGCTCGTGTGAACATGCTCATCAATAAGATCACCCGGTACTCCATATGCAATTATCCGAATAGATGAAGAGTGGGTTAGCAGACTCGAAGTAGTCCTTCTAGAGTAGGCAATGGCCGCTCTCCCTCTTATGATTCAACGCCGGAGTATGCCCTGAACACCGGCCGCTACCTACTCATATGGTCATAGACAACCAAAGCATTCTCCTCATCGTCGGACAATGAATCATTTGAATTGCAAATGAAATTGTTAAAAAAAGTACTCATCACCACTTCTCCTTTGCTGCTTGCAGGAAAAATGTCGAACGTCTTGCGGGCATGGACGAAGAAGCCGGACGGTGAAGAGTCTCGTGCCTCACGAGACCAGGCAGTAGGCCTATGGGACTGGAGGCAAACAGGAAGGCGACCAGCGAGCATGTCGCGCTTGGAGCATTGCTGGCGGCGGCGGCGATGGCGTGGACGTGGGGGTTCTTCGACGGCGGTGAAAGTTGTGCACGCTGGTAAGAACGATGGTGAAAACCAATCACCAACAACGGCAAGGACTGTGGGTGCGGGTGTGCGGGCGGTGGCCTGGACACCGGGAATGGCCGTGGCGGCAAGGGAGGGTGGTTGAATGTGGTGGTTGTGGATGGTAGAGAGGAGGAAATGGCCGATGTGCCATAGACTGGCGGGCCAGGGGTTGCAAGAGCGGGTGTCGCACACGTCCGCTCCGTGTCAGCGGCGACGTAAATCTGACCCAAACTTGGGCCTGAAATGGGTCCATCGCGGATAAAAAGCGAACGCTCGCCCGTTTGGGTTGGCACGTTCGGCCGCGATTTGTGTCCGTTTGAACGCAAACGAATACGCGCGTATAATTTGGATCGACGCATTAGAGTTGCCCTAGGACATGCGATGAAGCGGCCGTCGTCCTGGCGATGGCATCGATGGACAGTGTCCAACCATATGGAGCGTGACTTATCTAAACTTTGGATGGCAAGCTTGCCGGTGGAGGAAGTTTGGGATCTGGATGGAGTGCGTTGGGTATGTTAGCAATTTTTGGATTCAGTTAATCCATGAATAAATCATGATGCTAGTAAAAACAGCATGAAGCTCATAATATAATATGTAAACATGTGAGCATGTATCGTATATAGAACTGGAACATCTATGAAGATAGTAAGCACGAATATCACATGAACCAGTAAATAGGGGATGAATAAATCATACCCTCTAATAGAGGAGGACAAACTCACAGCGGCGACTTTCTCAACGCACTTTTTAACACCGCTGTAGATTGTGGCTTCGGTGTCAAGGAAGTAATCGAAGCATGGGACGAAGCCGCTTCCCTAAAACATTATCGCCCTTCTCGGGGTGCATGACCACAAAATGGGGGTTGTTCCTAGGGAGTCATAGTGGATGAAATTTTATCTGACGGGTGACAACTTGGATTGCCAACACCTCCAATCATTAACGGAGCCGGTTAAAGACTTAGGGTGTACAAATGTACGCCCATTACTTTGGGAACTAGCTTGCATACTTAGGTGTAACTCACACTATACATACAAAATAGAAGAGACTTGAGTAAAATTGTGATTTCTTGAACTATGCACACCCACTGTTGACATGCCCGCGCTGCGTCTAATATATATACCGTTAGGTGGCACGGCATGGTAAGGGGGCGGGGGACAGATGAGGAGCGCGAGTGAATCACTCGGTATCCTTCCCGTCCGTGGTCCTCGTGATCCACATTGTGACACGAACAGACCCAGGTATTTCTCCGGTATATATCTATTAATGAACAGCCTTGCTGGCTCACTTCTGCCCATAACTCCATACAGAATCTTAACAGTCTTTCTATATTTCCGTATGGCTTCGGCCACAAGTTTAAGAGCCATCACAGCTAGGAATACAAATTTCTCCATGAGTTGATCAGGTATTGTCAATGAAGATTGTCTTTTTTAACGAAATGGCAATGAAGATTGTTGGCAATAATCAGGGACTTATAACACATATAATGAATCAATATATAGTGGATTAGTTGAAATCTTGGAAATTCTCACCATCCTTCATGCGAATGACATTTCAACTAATCATCTCATGAAGTTTTCACCATTCTTATGTCTTTCTTTATTTTTCAAGAGGAAACTAAAAATGGGTAGTAGGACAGTCACATCATTCTTATGTCTTTTCTTATTTTGCAAGAGGAAACTAAATATGATAAAGCAAGGAAACGGTTCTTGGGTGACTTGCTCACCACTATTTTGTGCTTAGCTGACAAATACTATACACAGTCCTAGGCGCTATATATACTCACCTACCTCACGCATAAGGATGTTAAATATGTCTTCTTCTACAGTAGTTTCACCCCCACAGTAAACGCTAAGATATTGGAGCAAAACAAAACATCATGGTAAGAATTTTCTATTTTCATGCATGCGACAGCAAATCGGTCAATTTAAAATACGGCCATTTCAGAAAGAAACTTGGAAACTAGCCAATCATGTGTACAATTATCATTATTTTTAGGCTAATGTATTTTTTTTCTTGTTCTGAATAGATCCATCGGACGCGGAATACCCGCCAGCCGAAACACAGCATAACCCATCGTTGGAGAAAAAAGTCACACAGACTATAAGATCACATTTCATCATTTCATCCGAGAGCGAGAAGCGCCGATGAATTGCAGGCGGCGTCTGTTTGGTCAGACGATGCTGGTGGGACAATCTTCTTTTGGTGAGTGAAAATACACCCGGCATGCAGGCATCCAGCCGCCCATTAGCTTCGTCACGCACAAAACAACAAAATTTAGAACGAGATCAGTTTGACACGGGATTCGACTTGAACCAATTCTGTTTATTGTGATTATGTATCTCCCTGAATGTATCAGACTGATAGAGAATGTCTTGAAAAGACTGACAGATTTGTATCAACCTTACTGCTCCAGTTTCGATTTTGTACTCCAACTGAACTGTTTTGCTTAAACGGAGGCTAAGCTGACTTGGCCGGCAGTTAATTAGCCGTCACTTACGGAGTCTGTTTTCAGTCGTCTGTACATGCAGATAAATAAACGAAAATGTTGTATCGTAGAAAAAATTGTTATAACCCTCTGTGCTTTGCTTCTTAGACATATCAGCCTCTGTCTATACAAGTCTTGCATCTGTTTACATATAGATAACGAAAATGTTATCTATACTACTTCCTCCGTTCCTAATTATAAGTCTTTCTAGAGGTTTCACTAGGTGACTACATACGGAGCAAAATGAATAGATCTACACTTTAAAATGTGTCTATATACATTCGTACGTAATCTCCTAGTGAAACCTTTTAAAGGACTTATATTTAGGAACGGAGGGAGTATAACAATACTGTAGAAAGCTTGCCTAGTTGTCTAAGAAGTCTTGTACCATTTGTTAGACATATCAGCCACTGTCTAATAAGGCTTGCACCATTCTTTTGAACAAATCAGCGCCTGTAGCTCAGTGGATAGAGCGTCCGTTTCCTAAGCGGAAGGCCGTAGGTTCGACCCCTACCTGGCGCGCTTATTTATTTATTTTTTGCATTTCCAACTTTAAAATTTTAGACTCCTTTTGTTCATTTTTTTAAAAAAAATTAAAAAATGTTCAATCTCTTTCAATTTTTCTGTTGGAATCCCTGAAACAGCAGAGTGGAGACGAAGTGATTTTCATTTTCTTTTGTTCATTTTTCAAAAAACATTTTGATTTTCAAAAAATAATGTTTTCTCTCTTTTAATTTTGGATAACAATTTTTCGAACTAGGAACCACAATAATTGATACAGTATTTTCCACAACTAGATTAAAAATATTTTTTTTAAACTAAAAACAGATCTTTGGGTTTGAAATACAGGCTTATTTCTCCGTTTTAATCTTTTTTTCAAACCGCTATTTGGAACCTTTTATATTTTGGGATAAAATAAACATCGTAAAATTAAAAAGTACGTACGCACTATTTGGTTAAACGGGGTGATGGGTCTCACACATGCATGCATGTGTTAATTTTTTTGTCTTCTAGCATATGTGGCTGTTTGAATTAAATGCATCCACATCATTACTAGGAAAAGGCTTGTTAATGGCGCACATATTTTTGCTACTAATGGCGCACTATAGGTGCGCCACTAGCATCACGCCATTAAATTTTTTACTAATGACGCATCACAAGTGCGCCAATTAGTATCTGGTATACTAATGGCGCACCAGGTAGTGCGCCATTAGTATAACTCACGGTGCGTCATTAGTATCTGGTATACTAATGGCGCACCAAGTAGTGCGTCATTAGTATAGATCCTGGTGCGCCATTAGTATAGATCCCGGTGCGGCATTAGTATAGATCCTGGTGCGCCATTAGTATAGCTTATGGTGCGCCATTAGTATGCCTCCCAGGGTCATATTTACCCATATGCTCTGGCTTACTAATGACGCACTAGTGTGCTGAGTGATGCGTCACTAGTGTGCTGAGTGATGCGCCATTAGTATGAATATTAGGTATTTATTTTATTTTTTCTGATATTTGCACAGATTACAAAATATATTATTGCACAGAATATAGATAGCACAACATATAAACAACAGATTTATCGAATACAATAAAAGATTAGTCTCCGAATACAATTCATCATATTAGTCTCCGAATTTAAAATACCGAACAAAGTTAGAACATTACAAGTCTCGAGACCGCGAGTAGCGAGTTTGTCTTCACATTACAAGTCGATATCGACCATCTAAACTACCATCACATAGAAGAGAGCTGCTGTCATCACGATGAGCATAATCGCAATGAAACTGGTCTTCATCCGGTTCCTCCAACGCTCCCTCCTCTCTCCCGCTAGATAGCGCGCGTATCTAACTTCTGCCTCCGCCCTTGTGGTGTACCCTTGGTAACTGTTACCGCTGAATCGGTGAACCTGTGTCCGACACTCCTCCCAGACGTCGTAGACTCCGGGAACCTTACCCTTGTACACGACATACGACGGCATCTCTATGCACTAGCCAAACAAAACATTAGTAGTAATTCACAGAGACATACAAGTTCATTAAAGTTTAATATTACAACTATAACAACACGATTCATGGTCCTACTAATAAATAGCATCGATTATATATAAGTTGAACGACTGTCCAAACCAAAGAGACATACCAGTTCATTAAAGTTTAATATTGCATCATGAATTAGTAGCGATTCACGGGAACGTGGATGAAGCCGCCGTCTTTCGTGATGGTCATGAAATTGCGGTCGTTGTCAGCCTGCATTTGTAGCATTGTATCTATCTCATTATTGGACAGCGGAGATCTGAGGTAGAGCTGCCCCGAGGTACGAAGGACATCTTGATGGATGATTTCCGCAAACTCCGATTGGATGCGAAAGAATTCTTGTCTGATGTCCGCATCCTGGATTGCCGACAAGCGTGCGGCCCAATCTTTGAGATTATTTGGTAGCCGAAGGTGATTATTGTCCCGTATGATCGCCCGCATGTGATGGAGGGCGTAGTAGGCATCCTTCTGACTGCTAGGCGGCTGCTTGACGCAGGCGAACGTCGTATTGTGGGTGAACACGTGCTTGCCGTGCCTGAGACTTGTCCTGCTGAAGGTGCCTCCAGATATGGCATAGCCAGGAAGAGCTTCATCAAGAACTTTCTTGATATTTGTGTAGTCTTTTTTTGACTGACGGTCCGAGTCGAAATACGTGGCCGTGGAATATTTCAGGCTTAAGAGGATGAGTGTGCAACGTGTGTCACTGCACAAAACACGGAATGTTAGAAAAAAAAGGACGATCAAAATCTAAGAAATCATATGTTACGTGGCGATGAGGGGATAACTTACCAGGGAAAGTAAGGCACGAGGAAGTTATCCTTTTCTAAGTTTGCCAGAATGACGCCTTCGAGGTATGAACTCGTGACTTGCCGGTCCCCAGCGCTGCCCAAGATCTTGGCACGCATATAGAAGGGGTCGACTATCACTAGGTCCGGGGTCTTGTCTCTAATGATCCGCATCTCCATACTCATCGAAAATAGCCGAACGAAGGTGTAGTGCAGCGGATGAAGGTTAAACATAGCGAAGATGTCAGCAAACCGCAGGACGATCATACCCCCCATGGTGCTATCGACAAAGCCCTTGCCCTCTGGCACCTTGGCCACGAAAACCGGGTATGCCACATTATTCTCGGAGAGACGCCGCTTCTCCAAACAAAGAACACTGTCATGCAGACTCCGCATACCACCTTCTTGAGTGTGTTGGGGCTGATAATATTTCGCACCTCGGCTATCTGAGGCTCGGTGAAGGCGGCAGCTGGAGGCGTCTCCTCAAAACTAAACGCCAGACAACGCCTGTTGCAATTGGGTTTCTCCGCGGTACCAGCTAGATCGCGGTCATCTTTTGCAGGGTTGGGTTCTTGAGAAGGAGGCCCCAAGAATTCCTCACCGTACCCATGTTCGGCAAAGTACTTATCGACCTTGGTAAATGTACCATCGTCGTCATCGTCGTCGTCCGGAACCTGTGCCATATGCATGTCCGGATCCTGTGCCATATGCATGTCCGGTAGCGTTGCGGCGGTCTTGCCATGGCTTGGCGCCGGCGCGACTGGCGGTGTTGTCTGTGGGGTGGTGTCCCCCGCCCCCAAACGAATCTGGATCTTCGGCCAAAGCAAGGGCCAGCTTAAGCAGGCGCTGAGGGTCATCACATCATCTTTGTCGGCCCCAGTGGGGTGGAACGGAGGTAACAAGTCGTCGCAGCCTGTCAGCACCCGAACCAGTTGAACCCTATACGTGGTGGGTGGCATCGGTTTACCGTGGAACATGGGGTTGCACGGTTGAACGATTCTGCCCTTGGCGACATCGATCAACTCGTCGCCCATGAAGTGCAGGAGAGTGCATGGAACGTCGGCGCCGGCGCCCTGCGAAAACATGTAGGGCGTCAGGGGATGCCCAGTCAAAGGCAAGGAGATGAAGTCATCGGCCGAGAGAGGCTTAGTTACCGTGATGGCGTCGAGCTTGGCTAATGTCGAGGCACCGCCAACGGCGGGCGTGCAAGTGACGGAGGGGCCGCTTGCTGCCGAGGTGCCGGCCGGCGCCGGAGACACCAATGGCGTCGCCTGCGCGTTGTGCGAGTTGCTGGCCGTGAAGCTGGGAATCGGGGGCGGCCCCTGTTGGCCGCCCGCAATCCACGCCTGCAGCCCCTCAATCAAGGTAGGCACAATGGCGGTGATCACCCCTCCCACTTGGTGTTGCACTAGCTCTTGGACCATCTCCGGAATCCGCGCCACTTTTGCCTTGAGTTCTTCAACCTCGCGTGACTGGCTTTCCAAGTTGGTATTTCCCTCCTTTCGCCCACCAGCGTTATAGTATGACGACCATTTCGTGGACAAGCCTTTGCCGGCCACACGACCAGCTGACGACGGCTTACTGGACTTATCCTTGTTTTTCATTATGTTAAACGCCCTATTTAAATTGGTGTCCCAATGGGAGCTCTGAGACGACCCCGCGCTACTGCTTTCAGTGTCCTGCGGAAGGAATGAACCATTTAGAAATTTGGCTTCATTAATTACAATGCAATCATATGGAGCTAATTACGTGGGGTGTATTCCTTACGAGAACACGCTCAAGCGCCCTGGTCTTCGCATCCGTGGTAAGCTCCTTTGTTACTGGGTCCACCTTGTACCGGGCCCTGACATAGTTCCTGGTCTGCTTGTCACCATATTTCTCGAAGCGGGGTGGTAGGCCTTGCTCGGCACGCTCCGCGTCCTCCTTGTCCCATATAGGTTCCGCCACTCTGTAACCGCCGGGACCGAGTTGGTGGACCCCTAAGTTCAACTCCCGCATTTCTTTCCCCCAGTGACTTGATTCCGCAGTTGCCTTGCTCTCGCACTTGATCTTGAACTCCTTGTAGTCATCTTCGCTGATCGAAGGATTTTTTGCCTTGATCTTCTCATAACTATCACCTTTGTCAATCATTCTCTTCACCATGCTTCTCCAAGTAGATAGGGCCTTGCTCATCTTCGTGAGGGCGGCACTGTTCACTTTATTCCTTGAGAGGCGTGTGTTTGCGACGTCATCGGGGAACTTGTATCGTTCGTGCAGCTTCGTGAAGAGGAGGTTGCGCAAATTCCCTCGGTCCTTATGCCTTAGGTTCTCGGTGTTGATCGAGACAGTGCTCCGGAGAATGCACCCGAGCTGAACCGCGTACCCCTTGACTATTTCTTTGGGCGTCGTTGGATACCCGTCGGAGTTCACTTCAGTAAATTCCTCCTTTACGGTGCTGAGCACGTTCGGGCGCCGGTCCTTCCGTTGCCTCTTCGATTGGCTGCCATATGTGCGTGCGCTGCCATCATCAGTGGTGGCATCCTCGGCGGCACCATCAGTGGTGTCATCCCCGACGCCACTAGGGGTTGTGTACTCGGGATCGGTGTCTTCCGCGGCGTCCTCATAGCGGTGAGGTTCTTCCTCCATCTCCTGGGACAGCTCCCAGAATGGCTTGCCCGAACCGCCGACCTCATCGTTGTGGGCCATGTTTCGCTCCAAATAGGAAAAAAGTTTGGTCAAAAAGTTGGTTATTGTCAAGGAACAAGATCATGGTCTCCTCATTTAGGGTTTGTCAACACCGAGGCATCCTAAAAGCTAAGATTTTATCATTTAGGGTTTGTCGACGCCGAGGCACCCTAAAAGTCTAAGCTTTCATCATTTAGGTTTTTATCGACACCGAGGCACCCTAAAAGCCAAGGTTTTATAATTTAGGGTTTGTCGATGCTGAGGCACCCTAAATGCTAAGTTAAGTTTTCATCATTTAGGGTTTATCGATGCCGAGGCACCCTAGGTTGACTGATATATATGGGTATCTTCTAATAATATACCCTATCAAGAAAAGGGAAGGAGAATTCTAAGTTGGGCCTAATCACTTGGCTCTATTGCCACCTATGGTTTAATGCAGCAAGAATAAAGGGGCAGTTGATCCTACTTAATTAAGTACTAAGATACCTCGGCCCATGCATTAGTCGCAAGTACCCCATATGTCCTATTTTTAGCAAAGTCATGCTAAAATTCACGGAGAATTTCAGCATGACCTTTGCTGGAAATAGGACATATGGAGTACCCGAATTTGCCGGAACGGAAGTTAATCGACATTCCGGCAAACTCAAGGGCCTCTCGGGGTACGTGCAAAATCATCACGACACGAATGGTCGGAAACAAAACCCAGCAAACTAGCACCACAATGTGCCTCTACTTTCATATGGATGAAAAGGACACAGACCATATGGTCCTCTGCTTTCATATGGACAAAAATAGGTCACCCAACAAAAAATCATCAATAGTTTAGCAAGTTTGTACCCTCAAGAATGAACATATAGCAATATCTGCTGTCCCCCCATAACATACGGAAATCAAAATCAGCTCAACTTAGATGACTAGCTAACTCATTTTTCAGATAGCAATATCTGTTGTCCCCCCATTGTACCTGAAGAACTAGCGACTGCTGCTCCTCTGCCCGTGCTGCTGATGCTCCTCTTCCGCTGATCCAAGTGACTGTGTTGTGCTGCTGCTGATTAGAACAATTTTGCTCCTCTGCACTCTGAAGAAGGTAACTCCGTCAGAGTACTGTACCTGAAAATTAATGAAGTTGATTTAGTGTTAAAATTAGGCATGCGTTAAGTATGACAACGCATGTAAAATTGATAAGTACTAGGACAGACTAAGTTAAGAGTTACGGATTACAATGTAGACGTTTTTGCAAGCTTACGAAGTAAACCAAACATTACTTACGAAGTAAACTAAACTTTGAATGGAAGGGAGGATCCCACCTTGAAAGTATCTATCATAAGCATCTCTTAGATTTTTTTCATAACGAATAAGCCACTGTTATCAAGCCATTAGACATTAACAGCAACAACAAAAATACAAAACTGGACATGAGTCCAGTGTCCACGACAAGCATTCAATATTTCAGCTTAACATTCAAGCATATGCTCACATAGACAACCATTAGAAAATTGTGCGAGTCTTTCAGAGACTGCAAAATGATCTATGGCCAGTCTGATACTTAACTGGCCAGTAGTTTAAAAGAGCGATATGAAGATAAAACAAACCGGGGATGATACTTTATGTAACACTTTGTAGAGTATTACTTATGTTTTGGTTACCATAAAAATCTAGTAGAGCTCATCTGCGTCGAGAACATTAGCTAATCCTGGGGAAGAAAATAACAGCAACATTTTTTACAGACGGAGGAAGTAATTAACTATTGGTTGCAGGAATGGTAGTAACTACTGATAGTAGAGATCAGTGTGGAAAAAAGGGTGGAGGGGGGAGAAAGCAAGGGGAGGGAGACAAATAAAAACAAGGGTACGACATCAACAGCACCAACAAATAATAACTTAACCACAACACAACAACGACGCAGATTATTACTTATTAAACGCGCAAGGAAGAAAAAAAGAATAGAAAAGGGGAGGGGGGATACCAAAGGAGGAGAGAGGGTGACAACAGCGACGTTTTCCTAAGACCCAGCGCTCCCCTTAACCTCGGGCTCTGTCCAATTCCGATACATATCATCAGCAGCGGCGCCGGCGGCAGGAGGGATCAGCAGCAGAGCCGCAGCAGCACAAACACTGAGAGTTTTTTTTTATAAGCGAGCTGCACCGGGGTGTATATTAGCCTCCTCGCCCTCCCCCTTTGCGTCGCCACTCCTTTCAGAACATTAGCTAATCTCCAGTGAGCAAACAAACTGGGGAAGAAAATTCCTGCAATGGCGAGAGTATCCGGTTGGCCGTTAGCTCATCCGCGTCGCAGAAGTAAAAAAGATCTGACACACACACATGATGAAATGAAGTGAAAAGAAAATAAAATGCTCCAGCTTATTTGCCAATCTTGCAGGAACTATGAACTACAAAGGTTCTAGACCGAGTTTTAGAGGTTGGAAATCTGGCTTTGTTGCATTTGCTACCTTTCTTAGGCATAAGGTGAAGAAACAGCCAGTTACCCCTCTGTCATTATGGATTGGCAGACTGTTGAAAAATTGTTTCCTTTTTCCTAGCCGATGTAAATAGTTGGTTGTAACTATTTATCTGTTTAGTAACAAAAACATCCAAGTGCTTATATCCAGAAACAAATATAAGTAACAGCTAGACTAGACTAGAAACAGGGGTGGCGAAGTGATGGAGGCAGGGGCATAGGGCCAACAACACACCCATTC
Organism: Hordeum vulgare subsp. vulgare; assembly: GCF_904849725.1. Classification (NCBI taxonomy): domain Eukaryota; kingdom Viridiplantae; phylum Streptophyta; class Magnoliopsida; order Poales; family Poaceae; genus Hordeum; species Hordeum vulgare. The sequence goes on along the minus strand of NC_058522.1, from coordinate 5,480,012 downwards.
AGCAATCTATCATTGGATCATGCGTGCAGTATCATATCTGAATTAAAACGTTGAAGTGTGTTATTAGTGCTCGTGCAGAAGTAAATCCCCATGGAGGGAAACAAACTGATGGAGGAGGAGGACCATAGGCCCACCAAAGATATTGGATCACTGGACCAACCAACCAATATTTGTTCGTTCATATCCGGAAAAGCCTACTACTCCCGGTGGTCATCCACGGAACTGATCCCACTCCAGGGTGGGCGGGCAGAAACAAGCAGTACAAATGACTAGTAGTGGTGAGAAAAATAAAAACAGAGGCAAGTGATTCATCATGAGACGCCCGCCGCCAATCCAATGACCAATCCAATCCAATCCAGTCCAGTCCCGAACGGGGAGTCATGATATCGGGGCACCAAATCCATGGAGAGAAGTCGGCCGTGCCGGAAAAGCTCCCGGCGGCGCGACTGGCTACCTTTCAGTTCCTTGGCGTGGTCGCCAACGAAGGAACAGAAAAACAAACGGAGAGGGGGCCTGAATATAGAGACGAACCCCCGCGAGACGAGACCGGACGATACCGGCGTCGGGAGGGGATTGGACGAACCCAGCCGGCGGGAGGAGGGGAAAGCGGATCGAGGCGTACGCGAGCGGGGAAGATGGAGGAGTGGGGGGTGGTTGCCGTACCGTAGCGTGGCGTGGCGGGGATCAGGCGGCGGTTACAGGACGGGGATTAGGGGCGGCCGGCTCCTGGGGGGACGAAGGAAGGGAGCCTGGCCGGCGCGAAAGCCGAGGCCGACAGCGAGCGATCTCTCCGCCAAACCCTAGCGCCGCCAGAGCTCTCTGCGTGGACGAAGGTGGGGGAAGGGGTGGGCGGGACGAGGGCGCACGAGGGCAGATGGAGTAGAGGCGCGCGAGGACAGCCGGCTTAGGAAAGGCGCACCCCGAGCGGTGCGCCATTAGAATTTTTTTTTATATATAGTAATGGCGCATGTATATGAGGTGCGCCTTCTCTACATTGTTAATCTCCGAAAGACTGGCGCAGTGGTGCGTGCGTTTTGCCTGCTAGCAGGAGGTGGCGGGTTTGATCCCCCCTCAGCACCCTTTTTGGGGTTATTTTCCTTCGGCACACTAGCCATCAGAGAGTATTCCTTGCCCTCTTGCACTTTGCTGTCGAGCAGATGCTTCTTAGCCTAGTGGTTTGATGCAGGATTGAGTACCAGGAGGACAGGGTTCGAATCCTCTTCCCCCCTCCTTTTATTTTTTTCCTTTTATTTTTTTCTATGCATTGTTTTCTTGTGCTGGTTGCATTGTTTTATACCGGTCTTCTTTTATGACGCTCTTGGCCCATCTGACACGGAACATCGGGACCTTCTCTCCAGCGTAGCTCAGCTCCCAGATCTCCTCGATCCTTCCGTAGTATCTGTCCTTGTCGTTACCGGTGTAAGATTCCATCGTTACCCCGGAGTTCTGATAACCATCGCTCTTCATGTCCTTTCCCTCGGTGTAGAATGTGTAGCCGTTGGTATCGTACGCCTCATACGTCATCAGGTTGTGCTCGGCGCCCTGTGACAAGGCGAATATGAGTTGTTCTTCCGCGGAAGAATCCTCATGTAAAGGGTACGACAAAAGCTTCTGCTTGAACCAACGCGTGAAACATGAGTTGTGCTCTTTGATTATATCTTCGTCCGTCCTCTGTTGGCCTCGGTCATTGTACGTCTTTTCAATAAAGGTTTTGTGCTCTACGACCCAAGGATCGACCACGTCTATGTGTTGTAGCGCGACTAGGTTTGCTCTTTCAAAGTCGGCGAGTCGACCCTCGAAGTCGACATGCATTTCGCGGCGACCCTCACGGTGACCCCATCCTGCGAGCCTGCCGAGGTGCCTGTTGACGGGCAGACCAACGGGGTTCTCGATGCCTAGATAATTCGTGCAATAGGAGATGCACTCTTCGGTCAGAAAGCCCCTGGCTATGCTTCCTTCTGGACGTGACATGTTGCGAACGTATCCTTTGATGACACCATTCATCCTTTCGAACGGCATCATGTTGTGCAGGAACGTCGGCCCGAGTTGGATGATATCCTCCACGATATGGACCAGCAGATGCACCATAACGTCGAAGAATGCGGGCGGGAAGTACATCTCAAGCTCGCATAGTATCACCACGATCTCTTCTTGTAGCATTTTGAGTTGCCTCATGCCAACCGACTTCCGAGAGATGACGTCGAAAAAGTTGCATAGGACAAATAGCGTTTCACGGACGTGCGCGTCCATGATCTCACGGATTGCAACTGGAAGTATCTGCGTCATCAGCACGTGACAGTCGTGAGACTTCATCCCGCTAAACTTCTGCTTCGCTGAGTCTAGGTATCTGCTTATCTTCCCCGCGTAACCGTAGGGAAGTTTTACTCCTACGAGGCAGGTGAAAAACTGATCGATCTCCTCCTGACTTAGAGTGAAGCACGCGGGAGGGAAGTCATTTCCGGTCTTCTTGCACTTTTTGCCTTTGCGACGACTTTCCGTGTCCTGCTTCGCCTCATCATCATCATCATTATTAGCGTGAAGCTCCTCCCTGATGCCCATTGATTTCAAGTCTGCCCTTGCTTTCGGTCCATCTTTGGTCCTCTCTGGCATGTTGAGCAGGGTACCAAGCAGACTCTCGCACACGTTCTTCGTGATATGCATGACATCAAGGCTGTGAGGCACACGGAGGATCTTCCAATACGGCAAGTCCCAGAAAACAGACCTCGTTTTCCATACCTTCAGCAGCGGCTCTGGCGCCTTTCGCTTCTTTCCCGGCTCTGGCGCCTTTCCCGGTGGTGGGCACTCTTTCCAATTTTTCAACAGCTCGTATATTTCCTCGCCGCTCCTCATAAGGGGGCGTCTTCGGGGTTCGGTTTCACCATCGAACAGATCCTTGCGTTTTCTTCATGAGTCATCGTCGCGAAGCCACCTTCGATGTCCCATGAACACGGTTTTTGAAGACCCGGAATCTCTATCTAGCTGGAGATACATTGTGTCATCCATGCACCTGACGCATCCAGAAAATCCGTGGACCACCTGCCCCGCGACATATCCGTAACCGAGATAGTCGTGCACCGTCGTGAGCAGTGCGGCTCTCATAGGGAAATATTCTTTCTCTGTGGCGTCCCACGTATTGTCTGGCGTTTTCCACAGCGTGGCTAGCTCCTCTTTCAGCAGCCCCAGATATAGATTGATGTCGTTCCCTGGTTGTTTCGGCCCTTCAATTAGCATACTCATGTGAATGTACTTCCTCTTCATGCACAACCAGGGGGAAGGTTGTACATCCACACAAACACAGGCCAGGTGCTATGTGTGCTTCTCTGGCTGCCAAACGGATTGACTCCACCGGTGCTCGCGCCCAGCACGATGTTCCTTGGATCGTCCCCAAATTCTGGGTATTCGTAGTTCAACGCTTTCCACTGGCTCGCATCCTTAGGGTGACTCGGCATCTTGTCTTTTTTTATTTATCTCCGGATCATTTCCGTCATCTTCTCGCTTTTTCTCCTCCCTATCCGCATGCCAACGCAGGATCTTTGCTACCTTAGGGTCCGTGAAATACCGTTGCAGACGAGGAGTGATCGGAAAGTACCACACCACTTTTCGAGGAGCTTTCTTCCTCTTCTTGTATCGACTGACGCCGCACACCGGACATATGGTAGACTCCGCGTGCTCGTCCCGATAAATGATGCAATTGTTCATGCACACATGGTATTTCACGTGCGATAAATCCAGAGGACACACGATTTTCTTCGCCTCCTCGAAACTGGTCGGGCACTTGTTCCCCTTGGGAAGACGTTTGTGCCAGAATGACATGTTCTCGTCGAAGCATGCGTCGGTCATTTTGTGTTTTACCTTCATCTCCAGAGCCATGAGCGTTACTTTCAGGCGGGTATCCTCGGGCCTGCATCCTTCATACAATGGAGTAACCGCGTCTATCTCCAGTTGATCCAGCTTGGCTTTCTCTCGGGCGGCAGCTTTGCGTTATCCGTCTGCTTGAGAAGCACCTCTTGAATATGAGGGTCCTGCACCCAGGCCATCGATGGTCCATCGTCGTCTGCTCCGGCATCTTCATCTTCATGATCATGCCCTTCGTCTGCTCCGGCATCTTCCTCATCATCATGTACGGCATCTTCTACATGATGACTGTGTCCTGGAGATTCTTCGTCTTCTCGCCCGCCCTTGCCGCGGTTGTCTTGCTCATGCCCTTCCTCATTTCTTTTCCGGCCCCCATGGACGACTTCATAATCATCTTCATCACCTTGCCACCGATAGCCATCCATGAAACCACGCAAGAGCAGGTGGTCCCGCACCTTTACGGAATCCGGGTCCATAAGGCTCTTTAGCTTGCATCTTCGACACGGACATCTTATCTCCGTCTCGTTCTTTTGAAGCATCTCGGCCTTCGCGCAGCTCAAAAACCTATTCCCGATGCCTTCGGTCATCGTGCGGACCATGGTCGCCTGCGGGGTAGAGCAAAACGATATTTTAGAACCAAAAAAAATTGGCATGACTTTGCCTAAAATAGGACAAAAAAGAATGCATAGTGCCAAATTCTCGCCGAAACGGAAATGAATCAACATTCCGGGAAAATATTGGCAACTATCGCATTTCAAATACCGGTACCTGCAAACACAAACATATATGCAACACCACAAACATATGCAACACAACAAACATACGTAGATCTAGCTAGGCCATAAAAAGTGCATGTGCACGTTGTTGGAGGGAGAAAAAAGTAGATCTACAACATAAAAGCTTTCCCCTTACTTACCAATCAAAAAAAGGTCATTTAACCACTTAATTTGGGTGAATCTATGATGCAAATGAGGTGAGGAGGAGGAGGCACCCGAGACAAGCTTGGAGGAGGAGGTGGAGAGAATGAAAGTGGGGAAAGTGAGTGTGGTAGGTGGTTGTCCAAAATATCTAGCTGGTCCCAGGTTACTAATGGCGCACCACCTACATATGCGCCATTAGTAGTTCTGCAAAAAAAATAGTAGTGGCGCACCACCAACAGATGTGTCATTAGTAACACTGGTTACTAATGACGCACTAGCTGTGGTGCGCCATTAGTAGTTTGCAAAAAAAAACCAAAAAAAATTTATAGTAGTGGCGCAGTACTAACAAATGCGTCATTAGTAATCCTGCTTACTAATGGCGCACCAGCTGCTGATGCGCCATTAGTAGTTTTGCAAAAAAAATAAAAATAAAAAAATATAGTAGTGGCGCACCGAGTGTGTGGTGCGCCATTAGTGTCCACCACACTAATGGCACACCTCACATGGTGCGCCACTACTATATAGTAGTGGCGCACTGCTTGTGTGGTGCGCCATCAGTATCTATATCGTCTATAGCCCTTTTCCTAGTAGTGCATTGATTACTTAATTTAGTAAAATAACAGATCCATGTACTTTTATTTTTTGTTTTTAATTTTAAATTCAGATCCGGTTTCACCCTTGTAACCCTCACGACGAGATCTTCGAAACTAGATCATGCATGTATGTTTCATGAATTTTTTTATGCTAGCTTCGGTGATATATTATGCAACTCTATTACTACATGGTGCAGCTTTAGTAGTGGATGATGCAACCTTTTTTAAAACCAATTTTAGATCTCTCTGATCCAACTTTCTATGAGGATGCAACTCAGCAATCATGACAATTATTATTTTTATTTGCAAGTAATCTTCTCCCCACCAACTACCTAGTAGTTGATGTGCAAAATCCCCTCTCTACTTCTGTATGTTTAGTTTTTCACTCCTACGCACCCAACCCTACCTATCCTATCAGTGATATGTGCAACTTAACGTGTTGTTGTAGCCAATTTCCTTGTAGTCGATGTGCAACTTCGTACCCTTACTACACGTGGATGTGCAATTTCAGTTGGCGGGGGCAATAGACTTTAGTTGCACATTGTCACGCCCAAGATGCGACCCTATCCTCAATTTGGCACGAGGGCCTCGTCAGGGATAGAAGCGCATCTCGTCGTGTCGCAAGAATGGATATCGTTACAAGTACATGTACTGAAAAGAGGAGAGATCTAATAGAATTGACTTACACTCGCCACAAGCTACATCAGAGTCACATCAGTACATTACATAAACATCAAGAGTAAGAGCAGGGTCCGACTACGGACGAAAACAAACGACAAAAGAAGAACGACTTCCATCCTTGCTATCCCAGGCTGCCGGCCTGGAACCCATCCTAGATCGATGAAGAAGAAGAAGAAGAAGCAACTCCAAATGAACAATCAACGCGCTCGCGTCAAGTAACCTTTACCTGTACCTGCAACTGGTGTTGTAGTAATCTGTGAGCCACAGGGGACTCAGCAATCTCATTTCCAAAGGTATCAAGACTAGCAAAGCTTAATGGGTGAGGCAAGGTTAAGTGGTGAGGTTGCAGCAACGGCTAAGCATATATGAGGTGGCTAACTTACGAGTACAAGAAATAAAAGGGGGAAGATCTACGCATAACGGACGTGAACTACTGATGATCAAATGAATGATCCTGAACACCTACCTACGTCAGACATAACCCCACCGTGTCCTCGATCGGAGAAGGAACTCACGAAAGAGACAGTCACGGTTACGCACACAGTTGGCATACTTTAATTAAATAAACTTCAAGTTATCTAGAACCAGTGTTAAACAAAGTTTCCACGTTGCCACATAACCGCGGGCACGGCTTTCCGAAAAGATTTAACCCTACAGGGGTGCTCCAACTAGTCCATCACAAATTACCACAAGCCGCATAGAAATCCTCAATCATGAAGCTCGCGATCTCTTCGGATTCCCTACTGGAAAACCTCAACTCTGAGATTACCCAAAGCATCACCGGAATCCCGATGCACAAGATATATCGTCAAAGGTAAAACTAATCCAGCAAGGCTGCCCGACGTGTCGACGATCCCGATAGGAGTCGCGTACCTCGTTCTCAGGACACGACGGATAAGCGAAGCGTACGAGTGCCAAACCTCGAGTTTCCTCGCGGTGGCCCCGCACGGTGCTCTGCTTTGGACCAACACTCATGAGGAGCACTGGCCCGGGGGTTGATTAAATTAGTCCGCGGGTGCCAGCGGGTCCCTATGCATTATTATTAGGTTATTAGGCAAATGTAGTACCAAAGTTGGGCCTTGTCAGACCAGCTTTAATCTAAAACGAATTATCAAGGGGGTCCCCATAACAACCCCGATCGTGTTAGAAGCGCTCGTTTATGGAACATAACACCGGTAGCCGGTAACTAAGGGGGCAAAGTTCGAACAAAACACCAGGCTAGAAAGGCCGAGCCTTCCATCTTTTACCAAGTATATAGGTCCATTAAATTAAAATAGCATTAATAGGGTGATATGACAAGGAACCCATGCTTTCACATGAAAGCATCTGCACCTGCAACTAGCAACGCTATCAACAGGGATAAGCAAGCAGTAAGATAGCCAATCAGTGGTTTGCTAGGTCGAACAGGTTGAAGGTAATCATGGCATTGTTGAGAGGCTGATATTTAACAGGTGGTAGGCAACGAGACATAATCGATAGAAGCGATAAAACTAGCATGGCAATGATAGTAATGGTATCTGGGGAAATGATCATTTTGCCTGAGATCTCGCTTGGAAGAAGAATGCCTCCGTGAATCAGTCGAACTGACGTAGTCGAGCGGGTCCTCACATCTGACACGCTTGCGGAACTCTATCGAGACGAAGCAAACCGGAAACACAAATCAACACACTGAATTCACCACACGATGCACAACACATATGATGCATGGACAGACTGAATGCAAACAAGTCACGGCAAGACAATTCACCCAATCAAACACTACACTTTAAGTGAAGTTCTATATGCAACGAGTGGCATATTGACGAAACTCCACGTTAATTTATTCAGTTATATCCCGATTAAATACACGGCAATATTAAATGTGATTAAACATGGCAAGAGGTGAAGCGTAATTAATCTACCTATCGAGGCATTTTAAATGAGGTCGGAAATGACATATAGCACCTCCGAGACGACCTCACATGTTAATTTACAATTCTGTCCAGATCTGAACTAATGCATTTAATTAGTTGTTAAACAGCAAAACAAATAGGTTCACGTGATTCTATGCATCAAGGCAAGCAATCTATACATAAAGAACATCTCCAACGGAGCTAGGGAACAAAAGTTACAAGCATCGCAAGATATGATGGCATGAATGCAATATGTGTGCAACGACGGTCACGAGCACTTCAAAACAAGGAAACAGCAAGAGAACATGAACCTACACGAGATTCTAAGCAAGTTTCATGTAGGACACGATCAAATCGGAGCTACGGTTCAAAAACTACGAGCAAAACAAGAAATGACTACAATCTGCCAAAATCAGCCACATAGCATTTTCTACGCCCCACAACTTCGGCTACACAACTTCGATAAACTCAAGCAAGGCATGGAACGAAAGAGGGAAAGAATCACTACTACAAACAACTAACAACAACTAGCATGGCAGCAAGGAGCACTAGGAAAAGAAGACACAAAATGGCATCTCACGCACTATTTCAGACTTAGTGAAAATAACACCTCGTGGAAGTGCAGTTTTCGATCTGAAGCAATATTGACAGCAGCAAAATCATAAGCTACAGGTCTCCAAATGGCATGAAAATTTAAAGCATGCAATAGAAACACAAGGGGTACAACTTACTCCATTGGACCAACCTCAAAAGAGCTACAAATCACAAGATGCAAGCAAGACAAGACAGCAACAAAATATACAGATTCCAGACTTAGAAATATTTCAGCACGTCCAAAACAGCACTATTTCTAGCAACTTGAGAGCAAGCAAAACACACCTAAATATGCATTTCTATTGCAACTAAAAATACCAGGGGCTAAACAAAACATCCAAGATCAACTCTCTAGTTGACATCTAATTCAAACGAGGCACGGAATAAATCCTATGAATTAATCAAAAGGGCAACATAGCAAAATATCTCGCGAACTAACTTACTCGAAAGCAAAAGCTAATTTCAGAGAAAAATCCATGGGATTTTTCTACCCCGGAAACATATAAAATATGTGGGGTTTGCAACACCAATAAAACCACACAAAAATGCGAGATAATAACCTATACGCGGAAAAATAAACTACCGGCAATTCCTACACGCAAAAATATGAGTGACCGCTCTAAAATACACGGAAAAATAGTTCCTAAAACACAGGCATTTCTAATACGGCTCTCGAGCAATCCGGACTTGCACGAAAATTAAATATGGGGCGTATCCTATTGAAACAGCACGTTATTCTAGGCATCCGGCACGCCAAACAACGTCAAACAATTATGCATGTTTCAAATTCGTATTCTACGCGCGAAACTACCACAAAACCATATATAATACGCGTCGTTCCGACTTACGGAATAAAAGTTACGGTCGTTTTAAAATGCATATATCTCCTGAAAAGGTTTAAATCCTAGAACCTAAAAAAAACAATAACGGGCCGAATCTAAACTAATTGGGCCTACAGGCAACGAGCGCAAAAATAGTAAATGACGCCACGGGAGAGACTTAGCATGACTAGGGGGTGCTCACCAGAGGGCCACACGGGCCGGTGGAGAGAGGGGGCAGCCAGCCTGGTCGGGCGCTGGGGCTGGGCCAACTGGGCCGAGGCGGCGCTGAGGCAGCCCAGCGGCTGGCGAGGCTAGCGGCCGGCTGGGGCTACCGAACTGGGCCGGGGCGACGCGGTCTGGGCCGCAGCGGCTGGTGGCGGACGGGAGGCCCAGGAGCGGGCGATCTGGCGTCGCAAGTCATCATCCTCCTCGTGCACAGCACGGGGCCATGGCGGCCGCTGCTCCTGGCGGCTCCAGGCGGGCTCGAACCGGCGAGGGGCGGCGAGATCCGGCCGGGAACGGGCAGCTCCGGCCTGCCCGCACCGGATCCAGGCGACAGCGAGGCGAAACGGGCGCGGGGCGGCGCGCGGCTGCTGGCCGGTGGCGGGGAAGACGCCGGCAGCTACTGGACTTGGCCGGCGGGGCTGGGGGATCTGGCAGGCAGGGCCGGCGAGGCCGGATCCAGGCGACGGGGAGGCGGCCAGGGACGACGCGGCCACCGAGGAACGCGGAAGGGCTGCGGGAGCCTCGCTCCAACGACGGCGGGGAGAACGGCGCAGGAGCAGGGAGCTCGGCCAGATGGGCTTGGGGCGGGCCTGACCCGGGCTCGGGCGGGCCTGACGGCTGGAGGAGGGGGACAGGGAGGAGAGAGAGACGATTAGGGTTAGGGGGAGGCACGAATTTTGAGGGAGAGAGAGAGGGGTTGTCTAATTAATGGCATGGGGGCTATATATAGACAAACGGTGGGGCTCGGTTAACCGGAATCGCGTTCCGGATCCAACCACGGGGTCGGATTCGGACGATTCCGAACGCGGGTATGGGTAGGCCGTGTAGAGGGGATATCCGGAGACGAGAGGGAGAACGGGCAACGCGGCACGAATTTTAAAACACCGACAGACGTCCGACGGTAGCCCGAATACGGTGCCGCTACGGTCGACCGTTCGTGTACCAGACGGTCTCCGATCACGACGAAATTCGACAGGCGGTCTAGCGGTAACTAATTACGACCGCACATCAAATCTCAACCCGATCAGAGAAAGTTTTAAACGCACTTTAAAAACAGGGTTTCGAACGATGCCGCGGGCGCGTGCGAGTGCGGTCGGGCTCAGAACGGACAACGACGGATACCGGCAACTACTAACGGATGCAAGTTTTGAAAACTGGCGGCAGCGGAGATGCCGATGCAATGCAGATGATGCGCAGGATGCGATGATGACACGACAAATAAAATAAGCCACACGACGAAAACGGAAAGAGAGGGGAATCTTCTGGAACGTCGGCATCGGGCTGTCACTACTCTCCTACACTACAAGAGGATCTCGCCCCGAGATCCAAGAATGAAAAGGGGGGAGGATGAGAAAGAACAAGAGGTAAAAACTTAGTCGCTTCTTTGACAAACGAGTGAAACCAACGATCCTTGAAGGTTGCACAGCGGTGAGGAATGATATGAGAAAGAAGCAAGAATTCACGAAACATTTCGGCAGCACTTCGGTAGGAAAATGGGACAAAAAATTCTAAAAGGTAGGAGAATTAGACAATATACATAACAAACAACTAAATAGAGCAAGGGAACACCATGATCTTGATAGAATAACATGATCGACCCAAAAGAGCAACATCACCATGCCTCCGAAACAATAGAGTAGGAACTAGCTCAAGCGGAAGAAAAGAATGAAGCAAGAGAATGACAACTATCATCACAATAGAATTGAAGAGCCTCCGGATAGAGAATTGACGGAGTAGTTGGAAAATCAACAACGAAAGAACGAGATAGTAGTGGGCTTACGAAAATCATCTCAACAAATATGAGGTGACAACCAATCACTAAAAGAAACAAGGATAGATTGGGAGCAACAAGATAAGAACAATTCTTACACCAAAAGGATACATTGAGAACTTGAATTAATGACAAGCACCATGATAGCAACAATCCATAGGAAAAGCTTTAGGTGAAATCCAAACCACGATAGCTCAATGAAGAAATCATGGGTTGAAATATCTCATCATCATAGAATTGGTGGGTTTAATTATCTCATTCTTGAGAGGAAAACTCTTCGAGGCTCCTACACTAACAAGAAGGCTATAATCTACCTCAAAGGATAAAGGAAGAACAAATGCACTGAAATGCAATGGAAAGAATGCTTGAGGTACTCCAACAAGAATCTTGAAGAACACTTGAGAATGAATTGAAATCTTGATGAACCACCATGAAGGACCTCCGTATACAAATGAATGATGCAACGATATGAAGGTAGAAAAGAATAAGATTATGACCTTGCCAAAATTTAGATGAAGCCTCACAAGAGATACTTAAAAGAACTTGGAACTCCGGAAAACAAAAGATAATAACAGTTGAGAAAAAGGAATTGATATCATGAGCCACTCCGGAAGAAGAATTGAAATCTCTTGGAATAAGGAAGGACAATAATAAAAATTATGTTATGCTCATCCTTCATCAAATTAAATTGATGACAAGCAACGGATCTAGCATACAACTTATTCTACTAGAAATGAATCTTGAAGATGCACAGAGAGATAAGCACCACCTGAGGCATAATTGAAGGAAGCACCGGTGAGAATTGGATTAAATGGGGATACCAAGAATTAATGGAGATACATGGGAATGAAGAGATCATGATCCACCTGAAATAAAACTAGAACAAGGCACCGGATAAACGAGAGACGAACGAAGAGACAACAATGAAGAAGAATTAGAGAACAAAAGCTGAGAACGAAGAAGTCTTCTCAAATGATGTCCTTCGGAGGATCGAGAATGAAAAATGAAATGCACCGGATAGCGAGAAAGGAATACACATGATTGACAACAATTAAGATGATGGCACAAATCTGAAATGATGAATATCCAAGAGAATGAACCAAGATTGAGAGAACCACTTCTTCGAATTGCAAGCTGAGAATGATGATGAGAGCAACACCAAGAATTAACGAGACACTCCGGAATAATGAAGAATGAAAGGTTGATCCAAAGAATGAATTAATTGAAATAGATCTTGAAGAAGGGATATGACTGATGAAATTCATACTTACGTCATAGCAGAAAAGAATTAATGATCTCCGGAAAAAATTACAGAGCTATATAAGATCCTGGGAAAAACATGTGGGTTATGGGACCACTCAAAGAAATCACTGTTGAAAAGATTGCTAGAACGGGAGATATTGCACCGGTACAAGAAAACTAGATGAGGTTGAGAACCTTGAAATAATGAAAGATCTGCAACAAGAAACTCTGAGATATCTTCAACACTCCGGATAGAAAGAGAGAGGAATTAATAAACAAGATAGGCTGAAGAATTTCCAACGTCGGAAAGAATTACAGGGATGAATAGGATATCATGAACACGGATAGTTGAATTGAATCCACCAGAAAAGATGACAAGAATGAATAAATATGACACGAATCTCCTGATAATCTTCACAACGAATCACCGGATAAGAGAGAAAAGAACAGACAGCGGAAGCACAATGAAAAGAAAACTCTTGGATGAAAATCCAATCACTGAAGAAAAGGGTGGGAGGGCGGGGAAAAACAAAGACAACTTGAGACAGATGCGATAACTCCAGAAAGAATTGAGAGAATAATCTGCAACATTAGAGAGGATTGAATTCACTGAAGTGAAGCACACCGGTTGAAAAAGAATTAGCACGACGACTCCGGTTGACAAGAAATGATAAGACAATCTGATTGAGCAAAGAATTTCATTCACATAAAAATATGAGAACACAGATTAGGAAGGATCTGAAATCACCACTTGACATCGAAGCAACACGAATTACCACATTCCAACAAAACAAAGGGTGAGGCTTATGAAACCAGCAAGAACAAACTCATGAGGAAGATTTCGTCCGATATTTTCGTGGACAGGATCGCACGGGCTCGAACCTTACAGTAGCCATCAAGTGCAAGGCAGTGCACCCGACATACGAAGCGTCCCCGAGTCATAGCAAGCTACAAGGACTCTTTAAGACACAACGTGTACCGCTGTAAGTCGACCGTGAACAAACGAATCCACTAGATGTCGAACCCCAACCTAACATCATGTATTTGTTGGAAGATTGTCCTATAAGCAACTACTTGAATTCCCACCTATGAATTCCCGAAATGTCTGGTCATGCAATCTGGTACACGGATACAAGGAGTAATATCACACAACTCCTATACTAACCCGTCACCTGTATCACATCCGTCAACACACAGCCAGAATCTCGGACCTTCATCTACTACAGACCCTCGTGATCACAACGATACAAAGTATGGCAGTACTCCCGAACAACCTGCACCAGTACTGGGGACATCGGGGTTATCTCGCCACTACTAGTATTGAAGCAATTACGAACATCCTTCATTCTGAGATACTAAGAAATCTGAATGATAACGATGTGCTCAAGAATCCCCTGGAGCTCAACTCCCCTGAGACTTAGAGCAGATAGGAGGCACCAAGACAGAACTCCGTCACATCGGCATCATATAGATTCCAAGAATATCCGCCTGATCCTAAAAAAAATTGAGTGGGAAGAGGAGTAGAGTAAATTATTACGTCAAGATTCCTCACCAGAGCATAGAAGAGGAGAAAAAAGAATCCTACTCTCCGATATATAACTAAGAATAATAGTTTTTCACTAGACTCGACGCGGCCAAGTTCGATCAATCAAGGGGGCTCCTAGGTCGGTACTGCTCTGTTACCAACTTGTCACGCCCAAGATGCGACCCTATCCTCAATTTGGCACGAGGGCCTCGTCAGGGATAGAAGCGCATCTCGTCGTGTCGCAAGAATGGATATCGTTACAAGTACATGTACTGAAAAGAAGAGAGATGTAATAGAATTGGCTTACACTCGCCACAAGCTACATCAGAGTCACATCAGTACATTACATAAACATCAAGAGTAAGAGCAGGGTCCGACTACGGACGAAAACAAATGACAAAAGAAGAACGACGTCCATCCTTGCTATCCCAGGCTGCCGGCCTAGAACCCATCCTAGATCGATGAAGAAGAAGAAGAAGAAGAAGCAATTCCAAATGAACAATCAACGCGCTCGTGTCAAGTAACCTTTACCTGTACCTGCAACTGGTGTTGTTGTAATCTGTGAGCCACAGGGGACTCAGCAATCTCATTTCCAAAGGTATCAAGACTAGCAAAGCTTAATGGGTGAGGCAAGGTTAAGTGGTGAGGTTGCAGCAGCGGCTAAGCATATATGAGGTGGCTAACTTACGAGTACAAGAAATAAAAGGGGGAAGATCTACGCATAACGGACGTGAACTACTGATGATCAAATGAATGATCCTGAACACCTACCTACGTCAGACATAACCCCACAGTGTCCTCGATCGGAAAAGGAACTCACAAAAGAGACAGTCACGGTTACACACACAGTTGGCATATTTGAATTAAATTAACTTCAAGTTATCTAGAACCAGTGTTAAACAAACTTTCCACGTTGCCACATAACCGCGGGCACGGCTTTCCGAAAAGACTTAACCCTGTAGGGGTGCTCCAACTAGTCCATCACAAATTACCACAAGCTGCATAGAAATCCTCAATCACGAAGCTCGCGATCTCGTCGGATTCCCTAGTGGAAAACCTCAACTCTGAGATTACCCAAAGCATCACCGGAATCCCGACGCACAAGATATCTCGTCAAAGGTAAAAACTAATCCAGCAAGGCCGCCCGACGTGTCGACGATCCCGATAGGAGTCGCGTACCTCGTTCTCAGGACACGACGGATAAGAGAAGCGCACTAGTGCCAAACCTCGAGTTTCCTCGCGGTGGCCCCGCACGGTGCTCTGTTTTGGACCAACACTCATGAGGATCACTGGCCCGGGGGTTGATTAAATTAGTCCGCGGGTGCCGGCGTGTCCCCATGCATTATTATTAGGTTATTAGGCAAATGTAGTACCAAAGTTGGGCCTTGCGAGACCAACTTTAATCTAAAACGAATTATCAAGGGGGTCCGCATAACAACTCCGATCGTGTTAGGAGCGCTCGTTTATGGAACATAACACCGGTAGCCGGTAACTAAGGGGGCAAAGTTCGAACAAAACACCAGGCTAGAAAGGCCGAGCCTTCCATCTTTTACCAAGTATATAGGTCCATTAAATTAAAATAGCATTAATAGGGTGATATGACAAGGAACCCATGCTTTCACATGAAAGCATCTGCACCTGCAACTAGCAACGCTATCAACAGGGATAAGCAAGCAGTAAGATAGCCAATCAGTGGTTTGCTAGGTCGAACAGGTTGAAGGTAATCATGGCATTGTTGAGAGGCTGATATTTAACAGGTGGTAGGCAACGAGACATAATCGATAGAAGCGATAAAACTAGCATGGCAATGATAGTAATGGTATCTGGGGAAATGATCATTTTGCCTGAGATCTCGCTTGGAAGAAGAATGCCTCCGTGAATCAGTCGAACTGACGTAGTCGAGCGGGTCCTCACATCTGACACGCTTGCGGAACTCTATCGAGACGAAGCAAACCGGAAACACAAATCAACACACGGAATTCACCACACGATGCACAACACATATGATGCATGGACAGACTGAATGCAAACAAGTCACGGCAAGACAATTCACCCAATCAAACACTACACTTTAAGTGAAGTTCTATATGCAACGAGTGGCATATTGACGAAACTCCACGTTAATTTATTCAGTTATATCCCGATTAAATACACGGCAATATTAAATGTGATTAAACATGGCAAGAGGTGAAGCGTAATTAATCTACCTATCGAGGCATTTTAAATGAGGTCGGAAATGACATATAGCACCTCCGAGACGACCTCACATGTTAATTTACAATTCTGTCCAGATCTGAACTAATGCATTTAATTAGTTGTTAAACAGCAAAACAAATAGGTTCACGTGATTCTATGCATCAAGGCAAGCAATCTATACATAAAGAACATCTCCAACGGAGCTAGGGAACAAAAGTTACAAGCATCGCAAGATATGATGGCATGAATGCAATATGTGTGCAACGACGGTCACGAGCACTTCAAAACAAGGAAACAGCAAGAGAACATGAACCTACACGAGATTCTAAGCAAGTTTCATGTAGGACACGATCAAATCGGAGCTACGGTTCAAAAACTACGAGCAAAACAAGAAATGACTACAATCTGCCAAAATCAGCCACATAGCATTTTCTACGCCCCACAACTTCGGCTACACAACTTCGATAAACTCAAGCAAGGCATGGAACGAAAGAGGGAAAGAATCACTACTACAAACAACTAACAACAACTAGCATGGCAGCAAGGAGCACTAGGAAAAGAAGACACAAAATGGCATCTCACGCACTATTTCAGACTTAGTGAAAATAACACCTCGTGGAAGTGCAGTTTTCGATCTGAAGCAATATTGACAGCAGCAAAATCATAAGCTACAGGTCTCCAAATGGCATGAAAATTTAAAGCATGCAATAGAAACACAAGGGGTACAACTTACTCCATTGGACCAACCTCAAAAGAGCTACAAATCACAAGATGCAAGCAAGACAAGACAGCAACAAAATATACAGATTCCAGACTTAGAAATATTTCAGCACGTCCAAAACAGCACTATTTCTAGCAACTTGAGAGCAAGCAAAACACACCTAAATATGCATTTCTATTGCAACTAAAAATACCAGGGGCTAAACAAAACATCCAAGATCAACTCTCTAGTTGACATCTAATTCAAACGAGGCACGGAATAAATCCTATGAATTAATCAAAAGGGCAACATAGCAAAATATCTCGCGAACTAACTTACTCGAAAGCAAAAGCTAATTTCAGAGAAAAATCCATGGGATTTTTCTACCCCGGAAACATATAAAATATGTGGGGTTTGCAACACCAATAAAACCACACAAAAATGCGAGATAATAACCTATACGCGGAAAAATAAACTACCGGCAATTCCTACACGCAAAAATATGAGTGACCGCTCTAAAATACACGGAAAAATAGTTCCTAAAACACAGGCATTTCTAATACGGCTCTCGAGCAATCCGGACTTGCACGAAAATTAAATATGGGGCGTATCCTATTGAAACAGCACGTTATTCTAGGCATCCGGCACGCCAAACAACGTCAAACAATTATGCATGTTTCAAATTCGTATTCTACGCGCGAAACTACCACAAAACCATATATAATACGCGTCGTTCCGACTTACGGAATAAAAGTTACGGTCGTTTTAAAATGCATATATCTCCTGAAAAGGTTTAAATCCTAGAACCTAAAAAAAAACAATAACGGGCCGAATCTAAACTAATTGGGCCTACAGGCAACGAGCGCAAAAATAGTAAATGACGCCACGGGAGAGACTTAGCATGACTAGGGGGTGCTCACCAGAGGGCCACACGGGCCGGTGGAGAGAGGGGGCAGCCAGCCTGGTCGGGCGCTGGGGCTGGGCCAACTGGGCCGAGGCGGCGCTGAGGCAGCCCAGCGGCTGGCGAGGCTAGCGGCCGGCTGGGGCTACCGAACTGGGCCGGGGCGACGCGGTCTGGGCCGCAGCGGCTGGTGGCGGACGGGAGGCCCAGGAGCGGGCGATCTGGCGTCGCAAGTCATCATCCTCCTCGTGCACAGCACGGGGCCATGGCGGCCGCTGCTCCTGGCGGCTCCAGGCGGGCTCGAACCGGCGAGGGGCGGCGAGATCCGGCCGGGAACGGGCAGCTCCGGCCTGCCCGCACCGGATCCAGGCGACAGCGAGGCGAAACGGGCGCGGGGCGGCGCGCGGCTGCTGGCCGGTGGCGGGGAAGACGCCGGCAGCTACTGGACTTGGCCGGCGGGGCTGGGGGATCTGGCAGGCAGGGCCGGCGAGGCCGGATCCAGGCGACGGGGAGGCGGCCAGGGACGACGCGGCCACCGAGGAACGCGGAAGGGCTGCGGGAGCCTCGCTCCAACGACGGCGGGGAGAACGGCGCAGGAGCAGGGAGCTCGGCCAGATGGGCTTGGGGCGGGCCTGACCCGGGCTCGGGCGGGCCTGACGGCTGGAGGAGGGGGACAGGGAGGAGAGAGAGACGATTAGGGTTAGGGGGAGGCACGAATTTTGAGGGAGAGAGAGAGGGGTTGTCTAATTAATGGCATGGGGGCTATATATAGACAAACGGTGGGGCTCGGTTAACCGGAATCGCGTTCCGGATCCAACCACGGGGTCGGATTCGGACGATTCCGAACGCGGGTATGGGTAGGCCGTGTAGAGGGGATATCCGGAGACGAGAGGGAGAACGGGCAACGCGGCACGAATTTTAAAACACCGACAGACGTCCGACGGTAGCCCGAATACGGTGCCGCTACGGTCGACCGTTCGTGTACCAGACGGTCTCCGATCACGACGAAATTCGACAGGCGGTCTAGCGGTAACTAATTACGACCGCACATCAAATCTCAACCCGATCAGAGAAAGTTTTAAACGCACTTTAAAAACAGGGTTTCGAACGATGCCGCGGGCGCGTGCGAGTGCGGTCGGGCTCAGAACGGACAACGACGGATACCGGCAACTACTAACGGATGCAAGTTTTGAAAACTGGCGGCAGCGGAGATGCCGATGCAATGCAGATGATGCGCAGGATGCGATGATGACACGACAAATAAAATAAGCCACACGACGAAAACGGAAAGAGAGGGGAATCTTCTGGAACGTCGGCATCGGGCTGTCACTACTCTCCTACACTACAAGAGGATCTCGCCCCGAGATCCAAGAATGAAAAGGGGGGAGGATGAGAAAGAACAAGAGGTAAAAACTTAGTCGCTTCTTTGACAAACGAGTGAAACCAACGATCCTTGAAGGTTGCACAGCGGTGAGGAATGATATGAGAAAGAAGCAAGAATTCACGAAACATTTCGGCAGCACTTCGGTAGGAAAATGGGACAAAAAATTCTAAAAGGTAGGAGAATTAGACAATATACATAACAAACAACTAAATAGAGCAAGGGAACACCATGATCTTGATAGAATAACATGATCGACCCAAAAGAGCAACATCACCATGCCTCCGAAACAATAGAGTAGGAACTAGCTCAAGCGGAAGAAAAGAATGAAGCAAGAGAATGACAACTATCATCACAATAGAATTGAAGAGCCTCCGGATAGAGAATTGACGGAGTAGTTGGAAAATCAACAACGAAAGAACGAGATAGTAGTGGGCTTACGAAAATCATCTCAACAAATATGAGGTGACAACCAATCACTAAAAGAAACAAGGATAGATTGGGAGCAACAAGATAAGAACAATTCTTACACCAAAAGGATACATTGAGAACTTGAATTAATGACAAGCACCATGATAGCAACAATCCATAGGAAAAGCTTTAGGTGAAATCCAAACCACGATAGCTCAATGAAGAAATCATGGGTTGAAATATCTCATCATCATAGAATTGGTGGGTTTAATTATCTCATTCTTGAGAGGAAAACTCTTCGAGGCTCCTACACTAACAAGAAGGCTATAATCTACCTCAAAGGATAAAGGAAGAACAAATGCACTGAAATGCAATGGAAAGAATGCTTGAGGTACTCCAACAAGAATCTTGAAGAACACTTGAGAATGAATTGAAATCTTGATGAACCACCATGAAGGACCTCCGTATACAAATGAATGATGCAACGATATGAAGGTAGAAAAGAATAAGATTATGACCTTGCCAAAATTTAGATGAAGCCTCACAAGAGATACTTAAAAGAACTTGGAACTCCGGAAAACAAAAGATAATAACAGTTGAGAAAAAGGAATTGATATCATGAGCCACTCCGGAAGAAGAATTGAAATCTCTTGGAATAAGGAAGGACAATAATAAAAATTATGTTATGCTCATCCTTCATCAAATTAAATTGATGACAAGCAACGGATCTAGCATACAACTTATTCTACTAGAAATGAATCTTGAAGATGCACAGAGAGATAAGCACCACCTGAGGCATAATTGAAGGAAGCACCGGTGAGAATTGGATTAAATGGGGATACCAAGAATTAATGGAGATACATGGGAATGAAGAGATCATGATCCACCTGAAATAAAACTAGAACAAGGCACCGGATAAACGAGAGACGAACGAAGAGACAACAATGAAGAAGAATTAGAGAACAAAAGCTGAGAACGAAGAAGTCTTCTCAAATGATGTCCTTCGGAGGATCGAGAATGAAAAATGAAATGCACCGGATAGCGAGAAAGGAATACACATGATTGACAACAATTAAGATGATGGCACAAATCTGAAATGATGAATATCCAAGAGAATGAACCAAGATTGAGAGAACCACTTCTTCGAATTGCAAGCTGAGAATGATGATGAGAGCAACACCAAGAATTAACGAGACACTCCGGAATAATGAAGAATGAAAGGTTGATCCAAAGAATGAATTAATTGAAATAGATCTTGAAGAAGGGATATGACTGATGAAATTCATACTTACGTCATAGCAGAAAAGAATTAATGATCTCCGGAAAAAATTACAGAGCTATATAAGATCCTGGGAAAAACATGTGGGTTATGGGACCACTCAAAGAAATCACTGTTGAAAAGATTGCTAGAACGGGAGATATTGCACCGGTACAAGAAAACTAGATGAGGTTGAGAACCTTGAAATAATGAAAGATCTGCAACAAGAAACTCTGAGATATCTTCAACACTCCGGATAGAAAGAGAGAGGAATTAATAAACAAGATAGGCTGAAGAATTTCCAACGTCGGAAAGAATTACAGGGATGAATAGGATATCATGAACACGGATAGTTGAATTGAATCCACCAGAAAAGATGACAAGAATGAATAAATATGACACGAATCTCCTGATAATCTTCACAACGAATCACCGGATAAGAGAGAAAAGAACAGACAGCGGAAGCACAATGAAAAGAAAACTCTTGGATGAAAATCCAATCACTGAAGAAAAGGGTGGGAGGGCGGGGAAAAACAAAGACAACTTGAGACAGATGCGATAACTCCAGAAAGAATTGAGAGAATAATCTGCAACATTAGAGAGGATTGAATTCACTGAAGTGAAGCACACCGGTTGAAAAAGAATTAGCACGACGACTCCGGTTGACAAGAAATGATAAGACAATCTGATTGAGCAAAGAATTTCATTCACATAAAAATATGAGAACACAGATTAGGAAGGATCTGAAATCACCACTTGACATCGAAGCAACACGAATTACCACATTCCAACAAAACAAAGGGTGAGGCTTATGAAACCAGCAAGAACAAACTCATGAGGAAGATTTCGTCCGATATTTTCGTGGACAGGATCGCACGGGCTCGAACCTTACAGTAGCCATCAAGTGCAAGGCAGTGCACCCGACATACGAAGCGTCCCCGAGTCATAGCAAGCTACAAGGACTCTTTAAGACACAACGTGTACCGCTGTAAGTCGACCGTGAACAAACGAATCCACTAGATGTCGAACCCCAACCTAACATCATGTATTTGTTGGAAGATTGTCCTATAAGCAACTACTTGAATTCCCACCTATGAATTCCCGAAATGTCTGGTCATGCAATCTGGTACACGGATACAAGGAGTAATATCACACAACTCCTATACTAACCCGTCACCTGTATCACATCCGTCAACACACAGCCAGAATCTCGGACCTTCATCTACTACAGACCCTCGTGATCACAACGATACAAAGTATGGCAGTACTCCCGAACAACCTGCACCAGTACTGGGGACATCGGGGTTATCTCGCCACTACTAGTATTGAAGCAATTACGAACATCCTTCATTCTGAGATACTAAGAAATCTGAATGATAACGATGTGCTCAAGAATCCCCTGGAGCTCAACTCCCCTGAGACTTAGAGCAGATAGGAGGCACCAAGACAGAACTCCGTCACATCGGCATCATATAGATTCCAAGAATATCCGCCTGATCCTAAAAAAAATTGAGTGGGAAGAGGAGTAGAGTAAATTATTACGTCAAGATTCCTCACCAGAGCATAGAAGAGGAGAAAAAAGAATCCTACTCTCCGATATATAACTAAGAATAATAGTTTTTCACTAGACTCGACGCGGCCAAGTTCGATCAATCAAGGGGGCTCCTAGGTCGGTACTGCTCTGTTACCAACTTGTCACGCCCAAGATGCGACCCTATCCTCAATTTGGCACGAGGGCCTCGTCAGGGATAGAAGCGCATCTCGTCGTGTCGCAAGAATGGATATCGTTACAAGTACATGTACTGAAAAGAAGAGAGATGTAATAGAATTGGCTTACACTCGCCACAAGCTACATCAGAGTCACATCAGTACATTACATAAACATCAAGAGTAAGAGCAGGGTCCGACTACGGACGAAAACAAATGACAAAAGAAGAACGACGTCCATCCTTGCTATCCCAGGCTGCCGGCCTAGAACCCATCCTAGATCGATGAAGAAGAAGAAGAAGAAGAAGCAATTCCAAATGAACAATCAACGCGCTCGTGTCAAGTAACCTTTACCTGTACCTGCAACTGGTGTTGTTGTAATCTGTGAGCCACAGGGGACTCAGCAATCTCATTTCCAAAGGTATCAAGACTAGCAAAGCTTAATGGGTGAGGCAAGGTTAAGTGGTGAGGTTGCAGCAGCGGCTAAGCATATATGAGGTGGCTAACTTACGAGTACAAGAAATAAAAGGGGGAAGATCTACGCATAACGGACGTGAACTACTGATGATCAAATGAATGATCCTGAACACCTACCTACGTCAGACATAACCCCACAGTGTCCTCGATCGGAAAAGGAACTCACAAAAGAGACAGTCACGGTTACACACACAGTTGGCATATTTGAATTAAATTAACTTCAAGTTATCTAGAACCAGTGTTAAACAAACTTTCCACGTTGCCACATAACCGCGGGCACGGCTTTCCGAAAAGACTTAACCCTGTAGGGGTGCTCCAACTAGTCCATCACAAATTACCACAAGCTGCATAGAAATCCTCAATCACGAAGCTCGCGATCTCGTCGGATTCCCTAGTGGAAAACCTCAACTCTGAGATTACCCAAAGCATCACCGGAATCCCGACGCACAAGATATCTCGTCAAAGGTAAAAACTAATCCAGCAAGGCCGCCCGACGTGTCGACGATCCCGATAGGAGTCGCGTACCTCGTTCTCAGGACACGACGGATAAGAGAAGCGCACTAGTGCCAAACCTCGAGTTTCCTCGCGGTGGCCCCGCACGGTGCTCTGTTTTGGACCAACACTCATGAGGATCACTGGCCCGGGGGTTGATTAAATTAGTCCGCGGGTGCCGGCGTGTCCCCATGCATTATTATTAGGTTATTAGGCAAATGTAGTACCAAAGTTGGGCCTTGCGAGACCAACTTTAATCTAAAACGAATTATCAAGGGGGTCCGCATAACAACTCCGATCGTGTTAGGAGCGCTCGTTTATGGAACATAACACCGGTAGCCGGTAACTAAGGGGGCAAAGTTCGAACAAAACACCAGGCTAGAAAGGCCGAGCCTTCCATCTTTTACCAAGTATATAGGTCCATTAAATTAAAATAGCATTAATAGGGTGATATGACAAGGAACCCATGCTTTCACATGAAAGCATCTGCACCTGCAACTAGCAACGCTATCAACAGGGATAAGCAAGCAGTAAGATAGCCAATCAGTGGTTTGCTAGGTCGAACAGGTTGAAGGTAATCATGGCATTGTTGAGAGGCTGATATTTAACAGGTGGTAGGCAACGAGACATAATCGATAGAAGCGATAAAACTAGCATGGCAATGATAGTAATGGTATCTGGGGAAATGATCATTTTGCCTGAGATCTCGCTTGGAAGAAGAATGCCTCCGTGAATCAGTCGAACTGACGTAGTCGAGCGGGTCCTCACATCTGACACGCTTGCGGAACTCTATCGAGACGAAGCAAACCGGAAACACAAATCAACACACGGAATTCACCACACGATGCACAAAACATATGATGCATGGACAGATTGAATGCAAACAAGTCACGGCAAGACAATTCACCCAATCAAACACTACACTTTAAGTGAAGTTCTATATGCAACGAGTGGCATATTGACGAAACTCCACGTTAATTTATTTAGTTATATCCCGATTAAATACACAGCAATATTAAATGTGACTAAACATGGTAAGAGGTGAAGCGTAATTAATCTACCTATCGAGGCATTTTAAATGAGGTCGGAAATGACATATAGCACCTCCGAGACGACCTCACATGTTAATTTACAATTCTGTCCAGATCTGAACTAATGCATTTAATTAGTTGTTAAACAGCAAAACAAATAGGTTCACGTGATTCTACGCGTCAAGGCAAGCAATCTACACAAAAAGAACATGTCCAACGGAGCTACGGAACAAAAGTTACAAGCATCGCAAGATATGATGGCATGAATGCAATATGTGTGCAACGACGGTCACGAGCACTTCAAAACATGGAAACAGCAGGAGAACATGAACCTACACGAGATTCTAAGAAAGTTTCATATAGGACACGATCAAATTGGAGCTACGGTTCAAAAACTACGAGCAAAACAAGAAATGACTACAATCTGCCAAAATCAGCCACATAGCATTTTCTACGCCCCACAACTTGGGCTACACAACTTCGATAAACTCAAGCAAGGCATGGCACGAAAGAGGGAAAGAATCACTACTACAAACAACTAACAACAACTAGCATGGCAGCAAGGAGCACTAGGAAAAGAAGACACAAAATGGCATCTCACGCACTATTTCAGACTTAGTGAAAATAACACCTCGTGGAAGTGCAGTTTTCGATCTGAAGCAATATTGACAGCAGCAAAATCATAAGCTACAGGTCTCCAAATGGCATGAAAATTTAAAGCATGCAATAGAAACACAAGGGGTACAACTTTCTCCATTGGACCAACCTCAAAAGAGCTACAAATCACAAGATGCAAGCAAGACAAGACAGCAACAAAATATACAGATTCCAGACTTAGAAATATTTCAGCACGTCCAAAACAGCACTATTTCTAGCAACTTGAGAGCAAGCAAAACACACCTAAATATGCATTTCTATTGCAACTAAAAATACCAGGGGCTAAACAAAATATCCAAGATCAACTCTCTAGTTGACATCTAATTCAAACGAGGCACGAAATAAATCCTACAAATTAATCAAAAGGGCAACATAGCAAAATATCTCGCGAACTAACTTACTCGAAAGCTAAAGCTAATTTCACAGAAAAATCCATGGGATTTTTCTACCCCGTAAACATATAAAATATGTGGGGTTTGCAACACCAATAAAACCACACAAAAATGCGAGATAATAACCTATACGCGGAAAAATAAACTACCGTCAATTCCTACACACAAAAATACGAGTGACCGCTCTAAAATACACGGAAAAATAGTTCCTAAAACACAGGCATTTCTAATACGGCTCTCGAGCAATCCGGACTTGCACGAAAATTAAATACGGGGCGTATCCTATTGAAACAGCACGTTATTCTAGGCATCCGGCACGCCAAACGACGTCAAACAATTATGCATGTTTCAAATTTGTATTCTACGCGCGAAACTACCACAAAACCATATATAATACGCGTCGTTCCGACTTACGCAATAAAAGTTACGGTCGTTTTAAAATGCCTATATCTCCTGAAAAGGTTTAAATCCTAGAACCTAAAAAAAACAATAACGGGCCGAATCTAAACTAATTGGGCCTACAGGCAACGAGCGCAAAAATAGTAAATGACGCCACGGGAGAGACTTAGCATGACTAGGGGGTGCTCACCAGAGGGCCACACGGGCCGGTGGAGAGAGGGGGCAGCCGGCCTGGTCGGGCGCTGGGGCTGGGCCAGCTGGGCCGAGGCGGCACTGAGGCAGCCCAGCGGCTGGCGAGGCTAGCAGCCGGCTGGGGCTACCGAACTAGGCCGGGGCGACGCGGTCTGGGCCGCAGCGGCTGGTGGCGGACGGGAGGCCCAGGAGCGGGCGATCTGGCGTTGCGAGTCGTCATCCTCCTCGTGCACAGCACGGGGCCATGGCGGCCGCTGCTGCTGGCGGCTCCAGGCTGGCTCGAACCGGCGAGGGGCGGCGGGATCCTGCCGGGAACGGGCAGCTCCGGCCTGCCCGCACCGGATCCAGGCGACGGCGAGGCGAAACGGGCTCCGGGCGGTGCGCGGCTGCTGGCCGGTGGCGGGGAAGATGCCGGCAGCTGCTGGACTTGGCCGACGGGGCTGGGGGATCTGGCAGGCAGGGCCGGCGAGGCCGGATCCAGGCGACGGGGAGGCGGCCAGGGATGGCGCGGCCACCGAGGAACGCGGAAGGGCTGCGGGAGCCTCGCTCCAATGACGGCGGGGAGAACGGCGCAGGAGCAGGGAGCTCGGCCAGATGGGCTTGGGGCGGGCCCGGCGGGTGGAGGAGGGGGACAGGGAGGAGAGAGAGACGATTAGGGTTAGGGGAGGCACAAATTTCGAGGGAGAGAGAGGGGTTGTCTAATTAATGGCATGGGGGCTATATATAGACAAACGGGGGGCTCGATTAATCGGAATCGCGTTCCGGATCCCACCGCGGGGTCGGATTCGGACGATTCAGAACGCGGGTTTGGGTAGGCCGTGTAGAGGGGATATCCGGAGACGAGAGGGAGAACGGGCAACGCGGCACGAATTTTAAAACACCGACAGACGTCTGACGGTAGCCCGAATACGGTGCCGTTACGGTCGACCGTTCGGGTACCAGACGGTCTCCGATCGCGACGAAATTCGACACACGGTCTAGCGATAACTAATTACGACCGCACGTCAAATCTCCACCCGATCAGAGAAAGTTTTAAACGCACTTTAAAAACAGGGTTTCGAACGATGTCGCGGGCGCGTGCGAGTGCGGTCGGGCTCAGAAGGACAACGACGGATACCGGCAACTACTACCGGATGCAAATTTTGAAAACTGGCGGCAACGGAGATGCCGATGCAATGCAAATGATGCGCAGGATGCGATGATGACACGACAAATAAAATAAGCCACACGACGAAAACGGAAAGAGAGGGGAATCTTCTGGAACGTCGGCATCGGGCTGTCACACACATAGTCCGCTAAGTAGTTGGCCTAGGCAACAGACGAAGCTGCACATCTCACTGGTAGGACTGCTGCGCACCCAACCCTACATATCCTATCAGCGATATGTGCAACTTAACGTGTTGTCGTAGCCAATTTCCTCGTAGTCGATGTGCAACTTCCTACCCTTACTACTTGTGGATGTGCAATTTCAGTTGGTGGAGGCAATAGACTTTAGTTGCACATAGTCCGCTAAGTAGTTGGCCTAGGCAACAGACGAAGCTGCACATCTCACTGGCAGGGATAGCTGGATGGTAAAAATTGCACATCGACAAGGGTACTGCAAATTTGCATATTGACAGAAATTGCACAATCTCACTAGCAGGGGTGGTTTAGACGGGGTGCTAGCAAGAAAAATTACACATATGCCGGAGTTACTGAGGAAAGTTGCGCATTACTATTAAGTTGTTGGTCGGGGGAGCATCCGAAGTTGCACATCCACTGCTAGGCAGTTGGCCGAGGTAGCAAACAAAGAAAGCTACACATCCACGGACAGAAGAAAGTTGCACATCAACTACTAGACAATTGGCCTGAGCAATAGATCAAATTGCACATCTCACTATCAGCGGTAGTTTGAGGTGGAGGTGCCATCAATGAAAACTGCCTATCCATGGATAGGGAGAAAATTGCACATCGGTTGTTAGTTAGTTGTACATCAACTACTAGAATGGTACTCATACTAAAATGGCCGTATGCATCCCTTGTTGGTGCAGAGGCCGGGAAGTGAAAATCTCTCCCATTTTTAGCAAAGAGAGCCTTGGCTCAGTGGTTGGGCATGCGGTTGTGCAGCCCAACGACCCGAGTTCAATTCCTAGAATTGACAGGTGATGCACAGGGAGTTTTCTCCCATTTATTAAGGATCAAGTTTGGCGTGTGGTAAAACCACTCATCAAAAAAATCTTGATACTCATTTAAAAAATTCTGAGGACCATGTTTATCTTGGTACTCATACTAAAATGGTCGTATGCATCCCTTGTTGGTGAAGAGGCCGGGAAGTGAAAATCTCTCCCATTTTTAAAAGCAACGATAATTTTGATGGTAGATGGCCCTTTATGTTCAATACAATTATAGAGAGCCTAAACCTACGGGAGATTGAACTCTCATGTAGGAAATATACTTGGGCCAACTCTTTACATAATCAGACTTTTGAAAAATTGGACAGGGTACTTACTAGTGTTGACTGGGAATAGAAGTTTCCATTAGTCATAGTTTCTGCTATGCAGAGGGCTATATCTTATCATACTCCACTTTTGCTAGATTCTGGCAATGCCACTCACAAAGGAAAAAAAGTTACTTTCTCCTTTGAATCAAGTTGGTTCACACATGAGGGTTTTATAGACATGATTGCTAGAGAATGGAGCAAGGATACGGGTGGGAAATCTAGTGTAGACGTTTGGCAAAATAAAATACGACACCTTAGACAATTCTTGAGAGGTTGGGCTAAGAATGTTTCGGGGATTTATAAGGATGAGCAAGACCGACTGCTCCAATTCATAGAGGCTCTGGATCGTAAGGCAGAGACCTGCATGTTGGATGAACATGATGTTGGGTAACGTAGCATAAATTCAAAAATTTCCTACGCATATTCAGATCTTCCTATGGAGAGACCAGCAACGAGAGAGGGGTAAGAGCATCTTCATACCTTTGAAGATCGCTAAGCGGAAGCATTGCTAGAACGCGGTTGATGGAGTCGTACTCGCAGCGATTCCGATCTAGTGTCGAACTACGGCACCTCCGCGTTCAACACACGTGCAGCCCGGTGACGTCTCCCGCACCTTGATCCAGCAAGGAGGAGGGAGAGGTTGGGGAAGAACTCCAGCAACACGACGGCGTGGTGTCGATGGAGAGACGAGGTCTCCCGGCAGAGCTTCGCCAAGCACCGGCACAGAGGAGGAGAAAGAAGAGCACGGCTGCGCCGAGGGAGAGGGAAAAGTTTGTCTCTCAATGGCCAAAAGTGCCCGATATATATAGGGGGAGGGGAGAGGGGGTGCCACCCCTAGGGTTCCCACCCTAGGGGGTGCGGCAGCCCCCCCAGATGGGAGGTGCGGTGGCCAGAGGGGGAGGAGGGGGTGGCGCACCATCTGGTGGGCCTTAGGCCCACCTGGCTTAGGGTTTGCCCCCCCTTTTCTCTCCCCTGCGCATTGGGCTGAGTGGGGAGGCGCACCAGCCCACCTAGGGGCTGGTTCCCACCCCCACTTGGCCCACCTTACCTCCCGGGGTCGTTGCCCCCCTTCGGTGGTCCCCCGGGGCCACCTCCGGTGGTCCCGGTACGTTACCGGTGATGCCCGAAACACTTCCGGTATCCGAAACCATCCGTCCTATATATCAATCTTTACCTCCGGACCATTCCGGAGCTCCTCGTGACGTCCGGGATCTCATACGGGACTCCGAACATCTTTCGGTAACCTCGTATAACAATTCCCTATAACCCTAGCGTCATCGAACCTTAAGTGTGTAGACCCTACGGGTTCGGGAGACAGGCAGACATAACCGAGACACCTCTCTGGCCAATAACCATCAGCGGGGTCTGGATACCCATGGTGGCTCCCACTTGCTCCACGATGATCTCATCGGATGAACCACGATGTCAAGGATTCAATCAATCCCGTATATGATTCCCTTTGTCTGTCGGTATAGAACTTGCCCGAGATTCGATCGTCGGTATACCTATACCTTGTTCAATCTCGTTTCCGGTAAGTCTCTTTACTCGTTCTGTAGCACGTCATCGTGTGACTAACTCCTTAGTCACATTGAGCTCATGATGATGTTCTACCGAGTGGGCCCAGAGATACCTCTCCGTCACACGGAGTGACAAATCCCGATCTCGATTCGTACCAACCCAACAGACACTTTCGGAGGTACCCGTAGTGCACCTTTATAGTCACCCAGTTACGTTGTGACGTTTGATACACCCAAAGCACTCCTACGGTATCCGGGAGTTGCACAATCTCACGGTCGAAGGAAAAGATACTTGACATTAGAAAAGCTTTAGCATACGAACAATACGATCTACTGCTATGCTTAGGATTGGATCTTGTCCATCACATCATTCTCCTAATGATGTGATCTCGTTATCAATGACATCTAATGCCCATGATCAGGAAACCATTATCATCTATTGACTAACGAGCTAGCCAACTAGAGGCTTGCTAGGGACACATTGTGATCTATTTATTCACACATGTATTACTGTTTCCTGTTAATACAATTATAGCATGAACAATAGACGATTATCATGAACAAGGAAATATGATAATAACCATTTTATTATTGCCTCTAGGGCATATTTCCAACAGTATCCCACTTGCACTAGAGTCAATAATCTAGTTACATTGTGATGTATCGAACACCCATAGCATTATGGTGTTGATCATGTTTTGCTCGTGGAAGAGGTTTAGTCAACGGGTCTGCAATATTCAGATCCGTGTGTACTTCACAAATATCTATCACTCCACTCTGGACATGGTCCTGGATAGAGTTGTAGCGGCGTTTGATGTGCTTCGTCTTCCGGTGAAACCTGGGCTCCTTGGCTATGGCAATGGCCCCAGTGTTATCACAGAAGAGTGTCATTGGACCCGACGCGCTTGGAACCACTCCAAGGTCAGTGATGAGCTCCTTCATCCAAATTCCTTCATGAGCTGCTTCTGAAGCAGCTATGTACTCCGCTTCACATGTAGATGCTGCCACGACTTCTTGCTTGCTGCTGCACAAGCTCACTGCCCCACCATTCAACACATATACGTATCCGGTCTGTGACTTAGAGTCATCCGGATCTGTGTCGAAGCTAGCGTCGACGTAACCCTTTACGACGAGCTCTTCGTCACCTCCATAAACGAGAAACATTTCCTTAGTCCTTTTCAGGTACTTAAGGATATTCTTGACCGCTGTCCAGTGTTCCATACCTGGATCACTTTGGTACCTCCCTACCAAACTTGCGGCAAGGTTTATATCAGGTCTGGTACACAGCATGGCATACATTAGAGAGCTCACGCCTGAAGCGTAGGGGACAGAACTCATCTTCTCTCTATCTGCTGCCGTGGTCGGCGACTGAGTCTTACTCAATCTCATACCTTGCAAAACTGGCAAGAACCCTTTCTTTGAGTTTTCCATATTGAACTTTTTCAATATCTTGTCAAGGTATGTACTTTGCGAAAGACCTATGAGGAGTCTCGATCTATCTCTATAGATCTTGATGCCTAATATGTATGCAGCTTCTCCAAGGTCCTTCATTGAAAAACTCTTGTTCAAATAGGCCTTTATGCTCTCCAACATCTCTATATTATTCCCCATCAATAATATGTCATCCACATACAGTATGAGGAAAGCTACAGAGCTCCCACTCACTTTCTTGTACAGACAGGCTTCTCCGTAAACCTGTATGAACCCAAATGCTTTAATCACCTCATTAAAGCAAATGTTCCAACTCCGAGATGCTTGCACCAGCCCATAGATGGAGCGTTGGAGCTTGCACACTTTGTTAGCACCCTTAGGGTCGACAAAACCTTCTGGTTGCATCATATACAACTCTTCCTTAAGGTTCCCGTTAAGGGACGCTGTTTTGACGTCCATTTGCCAAATTTCATAATAATAAAAGGCGGCAATTGCTAACATGATTCGGACTGATTTCAGCTTCGCTACGGGAGAGAAAGTCTCTTCGTAGTCAACTCCTTGAATTTGTCGAAAACCCTTTGCGACAAGTCGAGCTTTGTAAACGGTTACATTACCGTTTGCATGAGTCTTCTTCTTGAAGATCCATTTATTTTCTATGGCTCGCCGGTCATCGGGCAAGTCCACGAAAGTCCATAATTTGTTCTCATACATGGATCCTATCTCGGATTTCATAGCCTCAAGCCATTTGTTGGAATCCGAGCCCGCCATCGCTTCTTCATAGTTCGAAGGTTCACCGTTGTCTAACAACATGATTTCCATCACAGGGTTGCCGTACCACTCTGGTGTGAAGCGTGCCCTTGTGGACCTTCGTGGTTCGGTAGTAACTTGATCCGAAGCTTCATGATCGTCATCATTAACTTCCTCTTCAGTCGGTGTAGGCGCCACAGGAACAACTTCCCGCGCTGCGCTAGTATCCTGTTCGAGAGGGGGTGTAATTACCTCATCAAGTTCTACCTTCCTCCCACTTACTTCTTTCGAGAGAAACTCTTTCTCTAGAAAGGATCCGTTCTTGGCAACAAAGGTTTTACCTTCGGATCTAAGATAGAAGGTATACCCAATAGTTTCCTTAGGGTATCCTATGAATACGCATTTCTCCGCTTTGGGTTCGAGCTTTTCTGGTTGAAGTTTCTTCACATAATCATCGCAGCCCCAAACTTTAAGAAACGACAACTTAGGTTTCTTGCCAAACCATAGTTCATACGGTGTCGTCTCAACGGATTTAGACGGTGCCCTATTTAACGTGAATGCTGCAGTTTCTAATGCATATCCCCAAAATGATAGCGGTAAGTCGGTAAGAGACATCATAGATCGTACCATATCTAATAAAGTGCGATTACGACGTTCAGACACTCCATTGCGTTGCGGTGTGCCAGGCGGCGTCAGTTGTGAAACAATTTCACACTTCCTTAGGTGTGTGCCAAACTCGTGACTCAAATATTCTCCTCCACGATCAGATCGTAGACATTTAATTTTTCTGTCACGTTGATTCTCAACCTCACTCTGAAATTCCTTGAACTTTTCAAACGTCTCAGATTTGTGCTTCATCAAGTAGATATACCCATACCTACTCAAATCATCGGTGAGAGTGAGAACATAACGATAACCACCGCGAGCTTCAACGTTCATTGGACCACACACATCAGTATGTATTATTTCCAATAAGTCGGTTGCTCTCTCCATTATTCCTGAGAATGGAGTCTTAGTCATTTTGCCCATGAGGCACGGTTCGCATGTGTCAAATGATTCAAAGTCAAGAGACTCTAATAGTCCATCAGTATGGAGCTTCTTCATGCGCTTAACGCCGATATGACCAAGGTGGCAGTGCCACAAGTATGTGGGACTATCATTATCAACTTTACATCTTTTGGTACTCACACTATGAATATGTGTAACATCACGATCGAGATTCATCAAGAATAAACCATTCACCAGCGGAGCATGACCATAAAACATATCACTCATATAAATAGAACAACCATTATTCTCTGACTTAAATGAGTAGCCGTCTCGCATTAAGCAAGACCCTGATACAATGTTCATGCTTAAAGCTCGTACTAAATAACAATTATTAAGGTTTAAAACTAATCCCGATGGTAGATGTAGAGGCAGCGTGCCGACGGCGATCACATCGACCTTTGAACCATTCCCGACACGCATCGTCACCTCGTCCTTGGCCAGTCTCCGCTTATTCCGCAGTTCCTGCTTTGAGTTGCAAATGTGAGCAACAGCACCGGTATCAAATACCCAGGAGCTACTACGAGCGCTGGTAAGGTACACATCAATAACATGTATATCACATATACCTTTAATGTTGCCGGCCTTCTTGTCCGCTAAGTATTTGGGGCAGTTCCGCTTCGAGTGACCTTTTCCCTTGCAATAGAAGCACTCAGTCTCAGACTTGGGTCCATTCTTTTTCTTCTTCCCGGCATCTGGCTTACCGGGCGCGGCAACAGCCTTGCCGTCTTTCTTGAAGTTCTTCTTACCCTTGCCTTTCTTGAAACTAGTGGTCTTGTTGACCATCAACACTTGATGCTCTTTCTTGATTTCTACTTCTGCAGATTTGAGCATCGAGTACAACTCGGGAATGGTCTTCTCCATCCCTTGCATGTTGTAGTTAAGCACAAAGCCTTTGTAGCTTGGTGGGAGAGCTGGAGGATTCTGTCAATTATAGCATCATCCGGAAGTTCGACTCCAAGTGAAGTCAGACGACCGTGTAACCCAGACATTTTGAGTATGTGCTCACTGACAGAACTGTTCTCCTCCATCTTACAGCTAAAGAACTTGTCGGAGACTTCATATCTCTCGACACGGGCATGAGCTTGAAAAACTAGCTTCAGGTCCTGGAACATCTCATATGCCCCGTGTTGCTCAAAACGCCTTTGGAGCCCCGTTTCTAAACTGTATAACATGCCACACCTAACCAGAGAGTAGTCATCACTCCGCGTTTGCCAGACGTTCAGAATGTCCTGGGCTGCTGCGGGAGCGGGAGGGTCACCTAGCGGCGCATCAAGGACATAAGCCTTTTTAGCTGCTTCAAGGATGAGCTTCAAGTTGCGAACCCAGTCCGCATAGTTGCTACCATCATCTCCAGCTTGTTTTTCTCTAGGAATGCGTTGAAATTGAGGTTGACGTTGGCCATCTACAATATTTATAAAGACAACTTTTAGACTAAGTTCATGACAACTAAGTTCATTTAATCAAATTAAGTATGAACTCCCACTTAAATCGACATCCCTCTAGTCATCTAAGTGATACATGATCCATGTTGACTAACCCGTGTCCGATCATCACGTGAGACGGACTAGTCACCATGGTGAGCAACTGCATGCTGATCGTATTCAACCATACGACTCATGTTCGAACTTTCAGTCTCTTGTATTCGAGGTCATGTATGTACATGCTAAGCTCGTCGAGTCAACCTAGGTGTTTCGCGTGTGTAAATCTGGCTTACACCCGTTGTATGCGAACGTTAGAATCTATCACACCCGATCATCACGTGGTGCTTCGAGACAACGAACCTTCGCAACGGTGCACACTTAGGGGAATACGTTCTCAAAATTTTAAGAGGGATCATCTTATTATGCTACCATCGTTCTAAGCAATAAGATGTAAAACATGATAAACATCACAATGCAATCATATAGTGACATGATATGGCCATTATCATCTTTGCTCTTTCGATCTCCATCTTCAGGCATCGCATGATCATCATCGTCACCGGCGTGACACCATGATCTCCATCATCATGATCTCCATCATCGTGTCTCCGTGAAGTCGTCACGCCAACTACTACTATCACTACTACTATAGCTAACCGTTGGCAATGAAGTAAAAGTAGTAAGCACATGGCGTTGCATCTCATACAATAAATTAAGACAACTCCTATGGCTCCTGCCGGTTGTCATACTCATAAACATGCAAGTCGTGAAACCTATTACAATAACATGATCATCTCATACATCATACATGCAACATCACAACTTTGGCCATATCACATCACATGTCAAACCCTGCAAAAACAAGTTAGACGTCCTCTAATTGTTGTTGCAAGTTTTACGTGGCTGATTTGGGTTTCTAGCAAGAGCGCCTTCTTACCTACATGACAGCCACAACGATGATATGCCAAAGCTATTTACCCTTCATAAGGACCCTTTTCATCAAATCCAATCCGACTAGAGTAGGAGAGACAGACACCCGCTAGCCACCCTTATGCACGGTGTGCATGTCTGTCGGTGGAACCAGTCTCACGTAAGCGTACGTGTAAAGTCAGTCCGGGCCGCTTCATCCCACAATACCGCCAGAAAAGAATAAGACTAGTAGCGGCAAGCAAATTGACAAATCATCGCCCACAACTTTTGTGTTCTACTCGTGCATAGAATCTACGCATAGAAAACCTAGCTCTAATACCACTGTTGGGTAACGTAGCATAAATTCAAAATTTTCCTACGCATATTCAGATCTTCCTATGGAGAGACCAGCAACGAGACAGGGGTAAGAGCATCTTCATACCTTTGAAGATCGCTAAGCGGAAGCGTTGGTAGAACGCGGTTGATGGAGTCGTACTCGCAGCGATTCCGATCTAGTGCCGAACTACGGCACCTCCGCGTTCAACACACGTGCAGCCCGGTGATGTCTCCCGCACCTTGATCCAGCAAGGAGGAGGGAGAGGTTGGGGAAGAACTCCAGCAGCACGACGGCGTGGTGTCAATGGAGAGACGAGGTCTCCCGGCAGAGCTTCGCCAAGCACCGGCACAGAGGAGGAGAAAGAAGAGCAGGGCTGCGCCGAGGGAGAGGGAAAAGTCTGTCTCTCAATGGCCAAAAGTGCCTGATATATATAGGGGGAGGGGAGAGGGGGTGCCACCCCTAGGGTTCCCACCCTAGGGGGTGCGGCAGCCCCCCCAGATGGGAGGTGCGGCGGCCAGAGGGGGGAGGAGGGGGTGGCGCACCATCTGGTGGGCCTTAGGCCCACCTGGCTTAGGGTTTGCCCCCCCCCCCTTTTCTCTCCCCTACGCATTGGGCTGAGTGGGGAGGCGCACCAGCCCACCTAGGGGCTGGTTCCCACCCCCACTTGGCCCACCTTACCTCCCGGGGTCGTTGCCCCCCTTCGGTGGTCCCTCGGGGCCACCTCCGGTGGTCCCGGTGGTCCCGGTACGTTATCGGTGATGCCCGAAACACTTCCGGTATCCGAAACCATCCGTCCTATATATCAATCTTTACCTCCGGACCATTCTGGAGCTCCTCGTGACGTCCGGGATCTCATCCGGGACTCCGAACATCTTTCGATAACCTCGTATAACAATTCCCGATAACCCTAGCGTCATCGAACCTTAAGTGTGTAGACCCTACGGGTTCGGGAGACAAGCAGACATGACCGAGACACCTCTTTGGCCAATAACCATCAGCAAGGTCTGGATACCCATGGTGGCTCCCACTTTCTCCACGATGATCTCATCGGATGAACCACGATGTCAAGGATTCAATCAATCCCGTATACGATTCCCTTTGCCTGTCGGTATAGAACTTGCCCGAGATTCGATCGTCGGTATACCTATACCTTGTCCAATCTCGTTTCCGGTAAGTCTCTTTACTCGTTCCGTAGCACGTCATCGTGTGACTAACTCCTTAGTCACATTGAGCTCATGATGATGTTCTACCGAGTGGGCCCAGAGATACCTCTCCGTCACACGGAGTGACAAATCCCGATCTCGATTCGTACCAACCCAACAGACACTTTCGGAGGTTCCCGTAGTGCACCTTTATAGTCACCCAGTTACGTTGTGACGTTTGATACACCCAAAGCACTCCTACGGTATCCGGGAGTTGCACAATCTCACGGTCGAAGGAAAAGATACTTGACATTAGAAAAGCTTTAGCATACGAACAATACGATCTACTGCTATGCTTAGGATTGGATCTTGTCCATCACATCATTCTCCTAATGATGTGATCCCGTTATCAATGACATCTAATGCCCATGATCAGGAAACCATGATCATCTATTGACTAACGAGCTAGCCAACTAGAGGCTTGCTAGGGACACATTGTGATCTATTTATTCACACATGTATTACTGTTTCCTGTTAATACAATTATAGCATGAACAATAGACGATTATCATGAACAAGGAAATATGATAATAACCATTTTATTATTGCCTCTAGGGCATATTTCCAACACATGAAAGGTCGTCAAAGTATGAAGCCAGACAAAGAGTTCGTGCCCTCCTTCGAGAGGAGGAAATGAAATGGGCTGCCAGAGCCAAGGTTAGGGCAATTGTCCACGGGGATAACAACACAAAGTTTTTCCACTTAATTGCAAATGGCAAACATAGGAAAAAGAGAATCTTACAGCTTGAGCAGGACGAGGGTACCATAGTAGGTCATGAGAATCTTAAATTGTATATCTCAAACTACTACAAACGGTTGTTTGGTGCTCCAGATCATAGCTCTGTCTCTATGGACGAGCATCAGATTGCGGATATTCCTCAAGTTGGACAAACCGACAATGAGAGTCTCTCCGCACCATTCCTAGAGAAAGAGGTGCTACAGGCGATTGAGGGTATGAAAAACGGTAAAGCTCCTGGGCCGGACGGGTTCTGTCGTGGTTTTGTCACGGCAGATGTCCTCGTGAGAGAACTTAGGTGTGAGGCCATCGCAACCATGTGGCGGCTTGAAGGGGTTGGTCGGAATCGAGAGACGCGAGTTTACCCAGGTTCGGCCCCTCCGATGGAGGTAAAAGCCTACGTCCTGCTTGTGCTTCATTGATGAAGATGATCTCAATTACAAGGGTGCAGACTCGCCACCTCTAGTCTCGTGGGTGTCTGGTCTGTCTCATGATTTGTCTTGTCTAGACCTAAGTTGTGGATCCTCTTCCCTCTTGGGGCGCCTTACCCCTCCTTATATAGGTGGAAGGGGTAGGTTTACATGTAGAGTCCTACTAGGAGTAGGAATAGGACTAGTCTCTCTTGAATCCTAATCCG
Source organism: Hordeum vulgare subsp. vulgare (assembly GCF_904849725.1). Taxonomy (NCBI): domain Eukaryota; kingdom Viridiplantae; phylum Streptophyta; class Magnoliopsida; order Poales; family Poaceae; genus Hordeum; species Hordeum vulgare. The sequence goes on along the minus strand of NC_058522.1, from coordinate 5,441,233 downwards.
GGTCTTGTTTCCTTTGTGAGGGAGTCTCTCCTCTTCTTGGGAATTCTATGTGAGTCGGCCCTCCTGGCCTCTCTATGAGTCGCCTTATGCCACGGTGTACGCCGGGCCTTGGGCCTTCGTCATTTATCTCATTCGCCTGTGGGGACAAGTATGAGTCGCCCGCCAGGTCACTGCTGAGTCGCCGGTGAGTCGCCAAGTCCTTGGCGGGTCATACTCCAAGCCGGGTTACACTGCGGGGTATATCCCCGACATTAGCCCCCAAGATTAGCTTGAATTTGTTCATGGTAAGCTCCTGAAATAAGAATAATAAATAAGTTTAAGGGACCGGCTTGCTCCTCTGGCTGGCTTGATTTACTGAAGTGGCTCCTTGAAAAATATGGGTTTCTTCTAACCGCCTTCAATTATCTCGTAGGTACGTGTCCTTTGTAATAAAATACATATGCCATTGAGTCGGCCTCCAATGCTTTGGCTTGATGAAAATTTGGGAAATAAGAAATCCACACAATGTTGAACTAGCTTCTTTTGCTTCGGCAGGTTATGATTGACAATGGCGGGTCATGATTGACAATGGCGGGTCATCATAATTAGTAGTGCCCCGTCAAACAACTGAACTCCAATTGACAAATCCGTGTGATGTTGAGCCGGTCTTTCAATGCTTCAACTAGATAAAAATATGCTGAACCGGTCTCCCAATACTTCACCTTCATGACAGAATGAAATGTGCTCTTTAATTTTTTTGATATATCCATATTACCTGTAGCCCCCAAGGGCCGGGTCATCAGTGTGTGATGTGCCGGGTCTTCAATTTGAACCTCATGATCTATGAAACAACTTAGTGTTGTAGCCCCCAAGGGTCGGGTTGTCTTGCCTGCAACAACGTGGCACTTTAGAAATTATGATCTGAATAGTGTAGCCCCCAAGTGACGGGTCGATTGCTTGCGGCGACTCGGGACTTCCTTGTTCTTCTCCTTGAGCAGCAATGTGTAACGAACCCAAGACCACAAGGTCTTCTCCTGATCTTCCACAGCCATTTTGATCTGATGATAACCTCAATAGGCGTCCAAAAATCATAATCGTTCGCACCCGGCCACCGAGTCAATGATTTGGTCGATGCGGGGAAGAGCGAAAGGATCCTTGGGACAAGCTCTGTTGAGGTCCGTATAGTCAATACACATACGGAACGTGCCATTCTTCTTGAGTACTAACACCGGGTTAGCTAGCCATTTGGGGTGAAAGACTTCCACGATGAACCCGGCGGCTAAAAGACGGGCGACTTCCTCTCCAATCGCCTTCCGTCGCTCCTCGTTAAACCTGCGAAGGTACTGTTGGACAGGTTTGCATTTTTGGTCAATATTAAGATGGTGCTCAGCGAATTCTCTCGGTACACCCGGCATGTCAGAGGGCTTCCATGCGAAGATGTCCCGATTCTCACGGATGAATTCGATGAGCACGCTTTCCTATTTGGGGTCCAGACCCGTTCCAATGGTAAACTGCTTGGATGAATCGCTAGGGACGAAGTCGACTGTCTTCGTGTCATCCGTTGGTTTGAACTAGAGGGGCGACTCGGAATCTGTAGTCGGCTTCTTGAGCGGTGACATGTCTGCCGGGTCAACATTGGCCCGATGGTTTTTGAGCTCTTCCGCCGCGCAGGCGACTTCCGCATAGGCCGCGTCTCCTTCCTCACACTCCTTTGCAATTCTTCTATCTCCGTCAATGTGTAACGAACCCAAGACCACAATGTGTAACCGACGCGGCGGGTTGCGGCACAGCAGCAAGGCAAGGCGAAAGTGGAGGCTAGGTGACTCAAAGTCGAGGTCAAACGAAACGACCTAGAGTGGCACCAGTGGGAGAGGCGAGTCTGGCGTTTTGGCACGGTTCGAGAATTGCTCGCGCCATTGCAAGCTGTCTTGGTTGCGCGGATGTGAGAGTTGGCCGCGTCATTGCAAGTCGTCTTGATTGTGCCGACGTGAGAGTTAGCCACGTCATTGTAAACCGACGGTGATGGCAAGTTTGATCACTGCGTTGTAAACCGGTGCGGACATAGTCATATTGGCGCAAACTCCATAGCCGCGGTATAACTCCTTTTTTCAACAAATAAGTATCCTGTAAAAATATTACAGAAAAAGTAATAGTTCTCAAGGAAATTAATGTATGCTTTTTAAAATAAATTGGATGAATATCACCTGATTTTTGTTGTAAGAATACAAACGCTGGTGCTTGATAATGCTTGATGTAGTACAGACAGAAACAAATATATGTCCAACTTCGGTTGATCTGGTGTCTCCTCAAAACCGATGTAATCTCCCTTTGTCTCTGCCCTGGGATGAGCAGATGATTTGATGTCTTGATTCGGTGGAATCCAGCTGGGAAGAGCAATGGTTGCAGCGACCATATTTTAAATATCCAGTGTACCATCCTAGTCAGTTTGTGCACTTTTGTTCTGATTGTTGGTAAACAGCAGCAACATAGCAACCGGATTTGTGTTGGGATTTTGTGGCATTAGTTTTTTCACAAGTATAACAGCCTCGAGGTGCATCAAAGGCAAGTGGCATCCAGAGTCCCCATCGGTGATCCTCAACTCCTCGATGTGGTGCACCGTCGGAGGGAAAGTGAGTCAGCATCCACGCCGACGCCGACACAGCAGTTGTACTTGTCCCGGTAAGAAAGCTCCAGTCGCTGTTAGCCTTGTCACAAAAACTAAACCTTGTGTCTAGACCGCTGTCGGCAAAGGCGGCTCGAAGGCCCGACCTGTCTCCGCAGATGAAGCGCAGAGGCGGCTCGTGGTGCGGACGGGGATTAGCCAGAGAAAAAGGCGGGCGGAAACGGAAACAAGGTACAGTTGCGGAGGGCATTGTCAAGCCCAGGCGAGGTGGCTCGAGGAGAAACAGAAGGTGCGACCTATCTGATGGCTTGATCTCATACGTGACCTCTTTTCAGCACAGTACGCCATGCATGGACTGCCACCATGTGCCATCCGGTGACTTTACGAGCTGATGCTTCTCTTCTTTCCTCCTTTTTCCTTGGATTATAGTAGCTTCCTAACGTAACGAGTACTGGTTGGAGTACTAGTACGTTGATCGTTGGTATATATCTAGTTTGGTCTTCACGAGGACTCTGCTGCTTTGCTTCTCATCAGTTTGCATCGGCTGCCTCGACGACTCGGACTCGTGCAACTTCAGCCCAACAGGGCAATCATCCTAGTGTTAGTCTCTCTTTAATTGGAAACATTGATTCACTAGATGCAAACTGCGTGCTTGCTTCCATGTGAGCGTCGATCACGTAAACTTATGAACTGATGCTCCTATGCTGCTCCTTTATCTTTCTGCTAGCAACCTAGCGATTCTGCAGGGCTATGGCGGCGGCAAGCGCGGCATGGCCAAAGCAGGCGCGGCCAAGGCGGAGAGGCTGGTGTTTGGCGGGGTGAATAAAGGAAGACACTGGCGAGGCGGAGCTGTGCATGGAAGTGCTTGGGCGCGGCAAAGCGGGCGGCGAGGCGGAGCTGGCGCGTCAGCAGCTCACGAGGAGGCGTTGGGCGAGGCGACGGCTCTGGACCAGGTTAGGCCGCGGTCGATGGCCTGCACCAGGCGAGACGGAGATGGAGGCCGGTCGCCACTTCTAGTTTCCGGGACGGGCCGTTCCTTGTTGATTTCGTGTACAGGATCCTCCTCCATGTCTATGTTTACATGGGCTACCGTTTCCATGACGCGTCCGGCTTGATGAATCCCTTCATGGATGACCAGGCAAACAATAGTAGCTCACGGATGCTCTTGTAGTAATATGAAGCAGTACTCCCAGTATTATTATTTATCCATCAAATCCAACTTGAGTCCCTCACGCATGTTGCTAGCTCTCCCTTCTGGATAATGACTTGCTGATCTGATTTTAAAATATGGCGTTGTCTTGCTGATCTGATTATTCCTTGGGTTCTGTTCTCAACCGGTTAATGTACCCAATTTTTCCAGCGCCTGTCTATTAGCACTTAAACCAATACGATTTGATGCTTTGTCATGACGTGAGGTAATAGTAGCACCGCAGCAGCTTCGGGCCTTGAAGCCTAGGTCATGGTCTCACAGTTTCAACGATGATTTTGGCGACCAGCGCACCGCAGCCGCTTAAAAGGCAAAATAAGTAGACTTGATTCCTTTCAGTCTCGGCGATTGATATGTTTCCGGATTCCACAACCCGCCAAGTGGTCCCCACGGGGTGACGTAAAAAGCGGCTGCAGCGGCGGAAAACAATCTCCAGTCGGAATCGATGAATCATCTATGCGCGGCGGCAGCGCGTGATAACCCTAATATCTCTTATCCCAAATCTCGAGCTGATAGTCACAATTTTGATCGTTGAACAATTAACTTTCTGGATTTTCTCCATCCAATCAATCTTGAGTTTCTCGATCCCTGAAGAATTCCCTCCAAGAACACAATACCACCATACGATCTGCCCCACGGTGGGCGCCAACTGTCGTGGTTTTGTCACGGCAGATGTCCTCGTGAGAGAACTTAGGTGTGAGGCCATCGCAACCATGTGGCGGCTTGAAGGGGTTGGTCGGAATCGAGAGACGCGAGTTTACCCAGGTTCGGCCCCTCCGATGGAGGTAAAAGCCTACGTCCTGCTTGTGCTTCATTGATGAAGATGATCTCAATTACAAGGGTGCAGACTCGCCACCTCTAATCTCGTGGGTGTCTAGTCTGTCTCATGATTTGTCTTGTCTAGACCTAAGTTGTGGATCCTCTTCCCTCTTGGGGCGCCTTACCCCTCCTTATATAGGTGGAAGGGGTAGGTTTACATGTAGAGTCCTACTAGGAGTAGGAATAGGACTAGTCTCTCTTGAATCCTAATCCGGGTCTTGTTTCCTTTGTGAGGGAGTCTCTCCTCTTCTTGGGAATTCTATGTGAGTCGGCCCTCCTGGCCTCTCTATGAGTCGCCTTATGCCACGGTGTACGCCGGGCCTTGGGCCTTCGTCATTTATCTCATTCGCCTGTGGGGACAAGTATGAGTCGCCCGCCAGGTCACTGCTGAGTCGCCGGTGAGTCGCCAAGTCCTTGGCGGGTCATACTCCAAGCCGGGTTACACTGCGGGGTATATCCCCGACAGGTTCCCAGCTGAGTTTTATAAGAAATGTTGGCATATTATTAAGGCAGATCTTATGTCCATGTTCCATGATTTGTTCTCTGGACACCTACAACTCTTCCATCTTAATTTTGGTACGATAACGTTACTACCGAAGAAAGAGGGTGCTTCTAGAATTGAACAATTTCGTCCTATCTTTCTGCTGAATGTTAGCTTTAAAATTTTCACAAAGGTGGGAACTGACAGGATAACTAAGATGGCACATTCGGTCGTGCAATCTTCGCATACGGCTTTTATGCCTGGTAGGAATATTCTTGAAGGGGTTGTCGTACTGCATGAGATCCTTCATGAATTGCACTCCAAGAAGCTCAATGGAGTTTTATTTAAGGTTGATTTTGAAAAGGCATACGACAAAGTCAAATGGTCTTTCCTCCAACAAACTCTCCGTATGAAAGGGTTTGGCGATATTTGGCGAAAACACGTAGACTGTTTTACAAAAAATGGTAGTGTCGGTATTAAAGTAAATGATGATGTTGGTCATTTATTTCAGACACTTAAGGGACTTAGACAAGGAGATCCTATGTCACCCATTTTACTTAACATTGTTGCGGACATGTTGGCGCTAATGATCAGGAGGGCTAATGACAAAGATTTAGTAGGGGGACTAGTACCTCATCTAGTTGATGGGGGTGTCTTGATCCTACAATACGCGGACGACACGATCCTTTTCATGGAACATGATCTCAAAAAGGCCAGAAACTTGAAACTCATACTATGCTTATTTGAACAGCTATCTGGGTTGAAGATTAATTTTCATAAAAGTGAGCTCTTCTGTTTTGGGGATGCACAAGCAGAACAACTCACGTACAATCAACTTTTTGGTTGTGAGGGTGGTAAGCTACCGTTTACATACTTAGGAATTCCCATTCATCACCGGAAGTTGACCATCAAGGAGTGGAGATGTATCGAGGATCGTTTTGAGAAAAAACTAAGCTGCTGGAAGGGCAAGCTATTATCCTACGGAGGACAATTGGTTCTTGTCAACTCAGTGTTGACAAGTATGCCAATGTTTCTTCTATCCTTTTTTGAAGTACCTGTTGGGGTGCGGAAAAGGTTGGATTTTTATCGATCTCGATTTTTCTAGCAGAGTGACGAGGTAAAGACTAAATATAGACTGGCTAGATGGGATATTATTTGTGGACCCAAGGATCAGGGAGGTTTGGGGATTGAAAATTTAGAGGTTAAGAATAGGTGTCTGCTTAGCAAGTGGCTATTCAGACTGTCCGTCGAATCTCAAGGGATGTGGATACACATTCTAAAGAACAAGTATCTACAGCAAAAGACCTTAGCTCAGGTCACTGCGAGACCTCGCGATTCACCCTTCTGGAAGGGTCTCATGAGGACAAAGGCTGCTTTCTTTAACAGGACTAGATTCATCATAGGCAATGGTGAAAATATTAGATTCTGGGAGGATACTTGGTTAGGAGAAGATCCCTTGGCTCTACAGAATCCCCAACTCTATAATATTGCATAGCAAAAACAGACATCCGTTGCGGCAGTGTTACAAGAGGCTCCTCTCAACATTCAATTTCGTAGAGCCTTGATCGGAAATAGATGGGTTAGATGGTTACATCTAGTCAGAAGGCTAATGGATGTTACCCTGTCTGATTTTCCTGATAGTATTCGTTGGAGGTTGACCACCAATGGTACTTTCTCAGTGAAATCGATGTATGACCATATTATTGATACGTCGCCTAATCCTAAGTCCATGAATATATGGAAGGTCAAAGTTCCCCTTAAGATAAAAATCTTCATGTGGTTTGTTCACAAAGGAGTTGTTTTAACTAAGGATAACTTGGCTAAAAGACACTGGAAAGGAAATAAAAGATGTAGCTTCTGTCAGACGCATGAGACGATTAAGCACCTCTTTCTGGACTGCCCTATGGCTAAACTATTATGGCGCTCAATTCAAATTACTTTTAACATTGCCCCGCCTACTAGCATTAACATGTTATTTGGGACGTGGCTGGACGGAGTTAATGTACTTTACGTCAAACTAATTCGGGTTGGAACTTGTGCTATTCTGTGGGCTATATGGAACTGCAGAAATGATCTAGTTTTTAACAGAATACACTATATTAATTTTTTGCAGGTCATCTTCAGGGCTAGCGCCTTGATCCGCATGTGGTCCTTACTCACTCATGTGGAAACCAGGGAGCCTTTGGTTACTGGGTGTGTCCGATGGAAGATGGTAGCTCAGGTTATCTTCAACCGATATGGATGGCGGCATGCTAATAGGATAGGGCCATAGTCTTGTATATCGATGGGTATCATTGGTGTGGGCGTTTTGGTCACCTTGTAACTCTGTTCTTATGTTTTTTTCTTCAGCTACTCGGACTTCTTTGTATTTCTTTCAGACTACTTCGTACTTAATAAAATGGCTGCATGCATCACTCGATGCAGAGGCCGGGGCGATGCCTCCTTTTCAAAAAAAAAACATCAACTACTAGACAAATTGCATCTAACGTCGACTAAATTGCACAAAATAAAATCATCGAAATTATACCCAAGTGTTTCTAGTTTTGAAGAGCACGACATGAGGATCCCAATGGTAAAAGTGGGTCTTAATTTTAATGCTAGGTTCAAAAGTTTTGACTTTAAAAGAAATCCAAATATATTGAATTCACACATATTTTGCATGAGTGAAAATTGCACGCCCAGAAAAGTTGCACATTGACTATGATGTAATTGCACATCGACTACTAGCCAGTTGCACCTAACGAGAAATAAATTGCGTAAAAAAAGTTTTATCGGAATATACCCATACGGGACCTAGTTTCGAATAGGACGTCACAAAGATTTTAACAATGAAAGCGGATATTAATTCTGATGTTTGGTTCAAATCTTATGGATTTGTAAAAGGATGTTGCATCATATGGTGTGAAGCAAAGGCTCGGCTGAATTATGATCATGAATCACGCCTCTTCACACATGCACGGTCTCAAGTAAATTCTTATCAATACGTACGAATGGACCCTGGCCCCACCCCACCTGGCCCAAAACTTTAAAAGTACGTATAAACATGAAAAGCCCAAAATAATACATACAAATATAAAAAGTCCGAAACAATACATACAAATATACCTTCTCCGTTTTGATCGATGATGATGAATGATGAAAACGGGAGTGGACGTATATGTATGTATATGGGAAATCCCTAATCGGTGCTGCAGGCGCCTGATCATGAATTGGCGCCTGCAGTAGCTCAGATTTGGGCCGGCCCAGTGGAGCGACGCGCTCCCCCGCTCTGAGCGCTCCTCGCTCCGTGTGGTCGCTCATTTCAACGGTTGACTTTCAAAAAACAGAAATAGAAAATTGAAAAAAATGATAAAAATAAGATTCTCAAATGGTTCACGAATTTTGAAATAGTTCATTTAAATTTTAAAAAGTTCATCGAATTTGGAAAAAAAATCAGTGCTTTAGAAAAATGTTTATTGATTTTGAAAAAAAACAAAATTTTAAAAAACACCGAACGAATTTTAAAAAAAGTTCACCAATTTTGAAAAAAGTTCATCGATTTTGGAAATAAGGTCATCATATTTGAAAAGAGATCATCAAATTTTAAAAAAAGTTCACCGGTTTCGAAAAAAAGTTCATTGAATTTCAAAAGAGTTCATCAAATTTAAAAAAATCACCAGTTTTGAAAAACAGTTCATCAAATTTGAATAGAGTTCATCAAATTTGGAAAAAAATCACTGATTTTGAAAATCAGTTCATTAAATTTGAAAAAAAATCATCAAATTTGAAAAAAAGTTCACTGATTTCGCAAAAACCCATCAAATTTGAAAGAAGTTCATCATTTAAAATAAATAAATTCAATGAACTCTTTTCAAATAGTTGAACCAGGTCAAAGAAAAAAAAAGGAAAAAATGTTGAAGTGAAAAAAAAAAAGAATTGGAAAAAAAGAAAAAAAAAGAGAATGAAAGAATAAAAGAGAGAAAGGTTTCTAACTTATCAGAAGCTGCTTCGTGGTGGTGGAATGGTTGCGTGACAATGTCTCTATGCTGGCAGTTAAAGGTTTGAACCGCGACCAACGTATTAAATTTTTTCGAATAAAAACATGAAGAAAACCCTACATGGGTCAGCCCAGCACGAGGGCGCTGCAGGCGCCCATTTGCAAAATTGCACAGTAATGGACGCCTGTGACGCCAAATAGAATTCGCCATGTATATGAACGCTTGTATCTGTATTGTGTTAAAAAAAGGAAAACGGAAAACGAGCGCGTGTGTAGGCTTGATTTTCCTTCTGACATTCAATCGGCCCTACCGTCTGCAAAATTGCAAAGTGACGGGCACCTGTGACGTTAAATAGAATTCGCCATGTATATGAACGTTTGTATGTGTATTATGTTAAAGAAAACAAACGGGAGTCGAGCGCATGCGTAGGCTTGAGTTTCCTTCTTCCTTCTGGCATTCAGTCGGCTCTTCAGTAAACCATTGGCACTAGGTACCACACACGTCTCGTCGTTGTGAATTTGCCCGCGTGCGCGTGATGAAAGACACGCTAAGAAGACACATTATTCATAATCCAAAGCTACCGTCCAAAGTGCTGAATCCATTGAACCGATCAAGGTCTCTCGTTTACATCACATCAGTCACTTGGACGAGCGCCAAGTCAAGGTCTTCGCCATGTTAATCACGTCAAGCCTTGGATCGAACCTTCCTTCCTCGTTCGTTTCCTTTGCCCCCTTCCCTCTCTTCGCCCGCACCCATTTCGTGATAAGTCATGTTTTCTTTGTTATCCCGAACAGGCTGCCCGATCATATCAATGTCACGGAAATAACGTAAAAACACCACGGTAAAGACGGACGGCGACGTCGAGTGTTGGTCTTGATAGGCACGTGCATGGAGATTTTTTTGCCTGTCGCCGATAAGGTCAGACCGGCTTCGGCAAAGGAGCGACGACAACATCGTGTCAACGGGTCATTCTAGTGACGGTACTGGTTGTTCCATGTCATAGGGGTCCTTGATGTTACTATTCTGTTTCGGATGTTATGCACTTCTTCTTATGAACCTTTATATTATTTTTCGATCCTGCCTCTTTCCTTATCGACCATCGTCGTTTTGCCCTATCCACCGTATTCCTGCAAATAAGGAAGAGGATGGAGGCCATTTTTTCCCCTCTCCCTCTTTCTTATCGTCCCCCGCATGGCGACGGGGAGGAAACCATTGAGTGAGCCGTCGGGCTCCTCCTCCCTCGTCTCCGGCGGCAGCTGGGCCTCTTTGTCCCCTCGCTCGTGGGGGTTCGCTCGGCCCGACGCCCTAGGGCGGGGGCGTTCATCCCTTTTCAAAGAGTGTGGTGAGAGCATATTGTCGCAAGAAGACAAGGCGACGTCTACGTTCAACAGCAAATGACATCGGTTGTTTCAGTAAGGCGCGCTTCGAATTACTGGACAGTTTCTCCTCTTAATGTGATTCGTGCTGTTTCTAGCAGGTGGGCCTTACAATGTTATTTTGCGCCAATTTTTTCGAAGGAAAAAAACCGACTCCACCCCCACCGTCTGGTCATCAGCGGCGGGCCCATGCCCGCCGGCATGCCTAGTCAGCGTCAAGGATTGTATAAAAACGAGTTATGCACCATATTTACATCAGAAAGCCAAGTTTTTTTGTATCGCTTCAATGTAGTACACCACAACTTGCAGTGACCGTTCATGCCAAGCTCTACCACCACTAGTAATGTAATTGACTCTAGCGTAGAGTCCACCGAGTTAAGGCTTGTTCGGATGTCCTCCACTCCGCATCTCCACTTCCGGAGTTGAAGGAGCAGCAGGTAAAAATTGCTTCCGGAGTTGAAGGAGCAGCAGGTAAAAATTGCAGAGCTGGACAAGAGGCACTTCGCAGGTTCTCAGATTTTAGAGCTCCTTAATTAACTTCTTCCCAAGGGAAATGGATCGATCGAGCGGGAGGCAGTCCAGCGTGTCCCCGCGTGTCCAGCAGCGCGTTTCCGTCGCGGCCACGCCTCCCCTCCCGACGCCGACAAGTGGGCCCGGGCCCACATCGTACCCCGCAAGGAAGCAAACCGACGCCATATCATCCGCAGCCCATATAAATTGTGGCCGCCATCCGCCCCCCCCCCCCACCTCCTCCTTCGCAGCCTCCCATGGATCGAATCCCCGACCTCCTCCAAAACCCTAACCATCCAGCCATGGACTCCTCCTCCGACGACGACGACGACGAGTGGGTCCTCCTCCGCGCCGACAATCCCGCCGACTCCTCCGACGACGACCGCGGCGTCCTCGCCCTCCCCGCCTCCACCTCCCTCCTCTTCCTCCCCTCCTCCTCCGACGACGACGACGAAGACCATCAGGAGGACGACGAGACCGGCGACGGCGACGGCGACGGCGACGACGACGGCATGGATTCGGCGGGCTCGTCGGAGGAGGAGGACCCGTTCGAGGTGGACGAGGAGGAGGAGCAGGCCTTGGCGGGGCGGCTGGCGCGGCCGCTGTCGGGAATGTTCCACCACACGCCGTCGGACGCGGTGGCCTACGCGGCCTTCGACCCGGTGCGCAGCGCCAAGCAGCTCATCCCGGACCCATCCTTCGCGGCCTTCCCGGAGAGGGTGTCGGTGCTCGCCTCGTCGCGCGGCCTCGTCTGCCTCCGCGGCCTCGCCACCGGCTTCTACTACCTCGCCAACCCGCTCACCTTCCGCCGCGTGCGCCTCCCCTACCAGACCCGCGACCACCGCCTCGGCGCCGACCCGGCCGTCGTCATCGCCTTCGAGGACGACGAGGCCCCCGCCGGGGGGTTCCGCCACTACCACCTCGTCGTCGCCTACCAGGTGCACGACGGGGTGTGGGCGGTCGAGTCCTTCTCCACCCGCACCTGGGACTGGCGCGTGGGGGGCGACGTCTGCGCGCCGGAGACGGTCGTCGCGCGGTCGGCCGTCGCCGCGCGGGGCCGCGCCTTCTGGCGCACCACCATCGGCCACATCCTCTGCTACACGCCGGAGACGGGCTGCGTCGACCTCATCCCGGCGCCGCACGAGGTGGGCGACGGCCGCGACAAGGACTGGGAGATCGGCGAGATGGAGGGCAACCTCTGCGTCGCCTGCGTCGACCAGGCCGCCAAGGAGGTGGCCGTGCTCTACATGGCGCCCGGCCACGCCGCCGCCGACGACCAGGCCAACTGGGCCTGGGCCGGCCAGTTCCACGCCCACGAGATGTGGTACCACGACCGCATGACCCTGCTCCGCTCCCAGGGCGCCGCCGAGGTCGTCATGTGGGACCCGCTCGAGCAGCTCGTCCTCGCCGTCGACTTGGACGGCAGGGTCACCCGCTCCATCGGCCCCCTCTCCGGCGGGACCTACTACTCGGATTTCATCCCCTACGTCAACTCGTACGCAGACATCTACAGGTACGGTTCAGAAAATACTCCGTTCTTGGATCTGATATGGGTTTCATTCTGAATTCTGAATCCTGATGTGAAAGCATGTCCACATCTCTAGAACTAGTGGATGGATGGTGATATCAGCATGAACATTGACTAGATATATACGTGTTGACTGTTCCTCTAGTCTGTTTTCTGATTTGCAAGTTCATTACAATCCACTGGACTGACTAAATTTTCTAGTGTGGATATGTATTGTCAAGTGTCCTGAAAGTCTCAGTCTGCACTTATGCAGGTTTCTGATGTGAAACACCTATGCATGGCTAATTGTTTAGATGATACAATTTCCTGAAAGTTGGGCTTTTTCTTAACTAATAAAGAACTCCCCTCTTTATGTGAGTAATACTCCTAGATGGTACCTGTCAGCTCTGTTCAATTCTGATTTCTGAATGTTTCTGATGTGAAAGCATATCTGAACCATCAGTACAACTCTGCATGACTAAATGCTGGTCGGTGGTGTTGACTGTTTTCTGTAGTTATCTGAATTGCATGTTTATTTGGATCCATTAGACCTTTTCAGGACTGACTTAAGTTTGGATTTATATTACTGTCACAAACCTTCCTGGAAGGCTCGACTGAGTTGATGTGTACGTGTTGCTGTTGAGAGTTGGACCATCTTCTTTAGGTTCTTGTGTTTCTGATGTGAAAGCATATCTGGACCCTTGGAAATTTGCATGACTGGTAGTATATCATTGGTGATATCCACATGCATATTGGCTAGTTAAGTGTTGACTGTTCCTCTAGTTTTCTGATATGCAAGTTTCCTTGGATCCATAGAACCTCTGCACGGCTAACTTTTCATGTTTCTGATGCAAACCTTAATTTCTATTGATGAATTCCTCTTGTCATTTGGATATGGCTTTCTCATGTGCAAGTTTTATTTGGACCCTTTGCACCTTTAATTATATTATTAAGCTGATGCAATTTGTTTGGTGGGCTTTCGTGGAAATGTGCATCAACTTTCCTGAAAGTTGAGCTTGTCTTGACTCTTGACTATGTGTAATTAACAACGGGACGCGCTTTATGACTAGATGGATGCTAGCATGCACATTGACTAGACGTGTTGACGTATACTTGCTGTCAATTGGATCATTCTTCTTTAGATTTCATTGGTCGGCCTGTCAATTTCCTTGTGGAATGTAGTTCATGACTCGGAACTTGCTGTCAATTGGAATATTGGATCATCCTTCTTTAGGTTTCATTGGTTGGCCTGTGCCATCGCTGTTTAGTTAAACTGGCTGATTAGGTTTCTGTTTAACCTCAGGATGCTTTTAATTCTTTTAACCTCAGAATGTTTTTAATTCTTTTAACCTCAGAATGTTTCTGGACAGTACTGTTGAGTTTATACAATGGTTACCCAGAAAGTTGGTTTTCCTCCTAGCAAGAATATTAGATAATAGATGATGCACATTACTGCTTGATCTATATACAATGACACTGCTATCTTTAAATTCATTGAACAGGGGCCTGTGCTATCATTAGGGCGCCTTTGCTGTTGTATAATATGCCTATAAAAACACTTGTTTGGTCATGTTAATTAAAGCAGGGCACTGAAAATTGACGGTGCATTTTGTTATCTAGTGAACCTAAGCGATTTCATATGCATGACAAAGTCGATGCTTTTGTTCCTGATGTATAATTTCTAAGCTGTTACCTATGCACCTGTTAATGCTAACAGATACCTAAAGCGAATGCCTATTCATCTTTTGCTGAATTTCTACAAGTTTCTCAATGAAGGAATTCAGAAAGTTGGCAGTTGTTATTTTTGCATTTTTCAGCGAGGAGGAGGTTGGGTCCGTGTTCAAGACCAATGATGAAGCCGTGACGTACAAAGTTCCACAAGCATCTGTCAAAGCAGAAACTGATTCCAACTGAATCTGTAAGTATCAGCACAGCACGACCCCCAGCCCTCTGTTCTTTGTTTTTCACTCGCAAAATGCCATCATCCTCTGCTCCATGCTGACTTTGTGCCCTCTGTTGTGCCTCTCCGCAGACGGCAGGTACCAAGAAAGGAAAGGATTTGCTGATGATGGACAAGGAATAATGAAGCTTCCAGATCTGTGCAGCATAAGGGAAGAGCTATAATAGATAGAAGCAGCAGCCTCATTCTTTTGGATGGCAGTTTTCGCCTGATTTGCTACATAAGCATCCTCATGCAGTTTCTCTGGTCATGCCGAAACTACGCTTACGATCTTGTCTTCTTTTTTCTAAGGGACCAAACTATGTTCTCTTATTGCTACTACTATATACTAGGGTTTCTTTTGTCTGCCATGTACATACTTAGTTGGTTAATTTCTGAATTTCTTAATTTCTGAATTTCTGAATTACTTAGTGGAACAAGTTCTTAATTTCTGAATTGGAAACTATCATCTGGTGTGCTTGCGACACGCCATTTTAGCAGACTATTGATGTCTCTTGTTCCATTGATTGGTATGGTTTCGCCCGGTTGCTTGAACGAGAGGTTGCCTGCATAATTGCTGGTGTTGGCTTTCTTCAATTTTTACTGTCTTTCCTGCATGCTCTGAAATTGTAATTTCTGATCATGTCCATGCGTTGGTATGGATCCAATTACTCTGCTTTGCACTCTCTGTTTTCTGGTTGCAATCTTGTACGTAGCTCTGTTGAGATTGAGCTGTGGTCTGAAGAATCAAGTATGTCGTATGTAGCGCTCTGCATGGCGTTATTGGATTCAGCTTCTATACTAACCCCTGTGTTGTGTCTATGCTGCAAGATTCCAATATGCTCTGCTTTCCTGTTCTACCTCGTGTCTGCAACTATTAATGCTCAGCACTAGAAATAACAGACAATCCATCAAAATAATAGGCTCATACTTAGAAATAAGAGACAATACATTGAGAGCCTATTTTGAGTCAAAGGACTTCTGTTGGTTGTTTGATTCGCAGGATTGAATCCTATAGATTTTTTTTTCCTAAGGATTCATTTGTACTGTACATTTCATAGGAATTCTAACATCCACTTCAACCTTTTGGAAGAAATATATATTTTTCCTGTGATACAATGAAACAAACTCTAATCCTGTAGGAATCCAATGTGCATGACATTCTAATCCAGTGTTTTTTCTATTCATGCGTTTTTACAATCCTGCTAATCGAAGAGGCCCTGAAGTTCTAAACACATGATCTCTGTAGTCTATCCCCCTCCCCCCCCCCCTCCCCCGAAAAAGGGTTTCCCCTCGCTTTGTATTACAAAGCAACCAACCGATACAGTCAACAGCAGGTGCTGGGGCGGAAGCAGCACAATCACACCCAAAAGAAACGAAAGAGAAACAACAAGAGGAAAATGCCGACAACGGCGGATCGACGGAAACGAAGACGCTTCACGACCACTGCGCCCACCGAAGATCTCCCACCAAGCTCCAAGGCTCCGAAGCACCGGTACCAATCAACACCTCCAAGAAGGACCGTGACGATGACGACGCTGCAGCCAAGGGTTTCCCCCGGTACGTGACGAGGCAAGAGGAAGGATCGCCCCCGACGCCCTCCAGGAAGGTCCGGCGGCACCCACAGGCGTCGCCGCGTCGGTGTCGGCCAGGCCGACAGGGGTTTCCCCCGATCCCAACCTTCACCTCGGATGCTCCAGAGCCTGCCACCAAACCGACCACCATCTTGCGCCACCGCGGTCATGAAGCCTCCACGCCGTCTCACCACGGCACCATGAAGTAAGGCCTGCACAGCGGAGAGTAGGAGCCGGGACTAGGGGCCACAACACCGTCGGCACGCGGAAGGGTACAACCTCCACCGTCGACGACGGTAGCCGACCGGGCACAATAGCAGGAGCATACCAGGCCCGTGGGCCCACAAGTCCGGCAGGGCTCTCCACGCCCGTAAAGCTCCCGCCATCGCGCTGCAGCAGTCGCGCCTTCGGCGTCGCCGCCCCCCGTCCGAGCTGCTCCTCCTCCCCACTACACAGACGAGATGAAGCCATGCTAGGACCCAGATGGGCCCCACAGGGCCCAGATATGGGCCGGGGTCGCGCCACTGGCCAACCTGCGTCACCACGCCATCTCATCGCCAAGGGGCAACACCACCACCTCGCGCGTCGCCAGCCACTGCTGCCGGGTCGCCGGACCATCGTCGAGCCAAGGAGCACCGTCGCCGCCCTCATGCCCCAGGCAGGGAGCCGCGTGCGCGGGGACAGGCAGTCCCGTCGCCGCCCACCCCACCTGGCCAAGCGTCGGGGGCGGCAGGGAGGGAAGGAGGAGGAGGGAGGCCGAAGAGGGGCGGGGCTCGCGCCGCCCCGGCCACCTCCGGTTGAGGCGGTCCGGGGCGGATCCGGGAGGGGGAGGGGGAGGGGGGCGGGGACGGCCGGGGGGGGGGGAGGGAGGAGGGAGGGAACCCTAGGGAGTCACGGGGGGTCGCGGGGTGTGGCTCTCGCTCACTTCCCCAAATACCAACTCATTTCTGATAGTCTATGATTTCTGTATTCCAACATGTTGAATGCCTCAGGCAAATATATTACTATCCATTATTATCACTATTATTACTAATCATCTTGCACGAGTCTCGGACCAGAGCTTGGTCTGCTCATGCTCCATTGGTAACGGAAACGATTGCTTGTGCGGGCATACATTCATGCAATCATCCTGATTCTCCCAGCAATGTCTACCAGGCCACATTGTGGCGCAACACCAACAGGTGTGGCCATGGCAGCTATCCCTCAAGCACAATATGAAATCAGGATTTGAATTGTCTTGCATCTCTTCTAGCTGCTGGCCACCTGCTCTCTCAATCAATAACAAAACACGTACAAAATGAATGTTATCAGAAAGGATAAATACAGTCAGAAGATCTGCAATTCTTGTTGTAAAGAGATTGGTATATCTAATACTCCTATCTCTCCCTAATAACAAAGCAAATAGGGTTTCTGGTCGTCCGTCACGACATTTTTGTAAAAAGGCCCTTCCGTTTTGTGTTAATAAATCCGCAGTCCTTTCTTTAGTGAGGAAAACGTTTCACTTTTATGATTAAGACCCTATATGTTTTCCGAGGCGAGGAGGAATGGCGGCAGCAGACGGCGCGCTCGCCAAATCCAATCGACGGTTGCGCAGGACGCAGCTGGCAACGGGCGGCGCGACGGCTGGGCGCGGAGCGGGGCAGCGCGCGGACGACACTTGCTCCCGAAGACGCTCGCCGCCAAAGTCTCAAGAAGATGAACCCCGCAACCTCCTCCTCCTGCGGCTGCAGCTACGGGACGCCGTGGCGTGCCGCCCCGTGTCGCGCCTCTTCCGGGAGGCCCTCACGGCGCCGTTCGCGCTGCTGCCGGCGCTCCGCCTGCTGCTGCTCCGCCACCGGCGCCCGGAAGGTGGGGGATGCCTCCACGCCTTCGACCCCGACCGCCGCTGCTGGCTCCGCTTCCCCTTCACCTCCTTCCTCCCCCACCAGGCCTTCTCCCCCGTCGCCTCCTCCGGCTCCCTCCTCTACCTCTGGATCGAGACCGGCCCACCCCCCGCGCCCCTCCCTTCCTCCTCATCCTCAACGTCGTCTCCCGCATCCAGCGCAGCCCACCCGCCCAAGGCGCTCGCCGTCTGCAACCCGCTGGCGGGCACCTACCGCCTGCTGACTTCGCCATGGACAGCACTGCCCCGAACTCTTCTTCCGCCGCCGCCGTCGCGGCCGCTTCTGGTAACGGCGTACAAGGGCGGGAGGGGACCCGTCGAAGCAGAACCTGGCGCAGGTCACGGGCTCGATCCAGAAGACCCTGGGCCTGCTCCACCAGCTCAACCTCAACGTCTCCTCCTTCAGCTCCGCGTCCCAGCTCCCCCTCCTCCAGCGCCTGTAAGCTCCCTTGCTTCCCCGCACCACCCGCGGCAGACCTCCCCGGCGACCCCCTTTTAATCCCGCGGCTTTTCTGCGTGCGCGGATCCCTTAGGGTTTGGTGTGTTGTACGATGCAGGAACGCGCTCCTAGCGGAGCTCGACACGATGCAGAAGCTCGCCGACGGGTGCAACATCCAGGTGCCCATGGAGGTCGTCAAGTGAGATCCTTTAGCCTCTTCTCTTGCTCTGTCGCTCATTGATGTTGACCCTCTCGCCCGAACTGTGTGTGTTCCTGATTGTTGCTTGCGTTGTTAGTTTGATTGATGACGGGAAAACCCCGATGAGTTCACGAGGGACGTGCTCAACAGCTGCATCGCCAAGAACCAGATCACCAAGGGCAAGACCGATGCTTTCAAGGTAAGTATGGCTTGCATCATTGTTAAGTGTGGACAAGTTCGTCTATGAACCAATCGTACCCAGAGATATGCTCGATAGAGTTTGTAGTATTTTAGGACACAGTGGATGAAGATTAGCGACACTCACAAAGCTTGTTGATTTATTTTGAGTGGAACTTTTTGATGAAAACATAAATGGTATTACTGCCACAGAAGTCTGCTTTTCATATAAGTCGACATTGGTGTAGTTTGAAGGGGGTAAATTGTGTTGACCATGTGAAAAGGAACCAGCATAGCCATGTCACTCGATATAGTGGCATCCAAACTACAATCACGGGAATCCATCTCTGTTTTCATGAATTAAATTCCATTATGCAATTCAGTTGCACTATGACAACTTATTCTCAGGAAGAACAGAATCACCCCCTTCCTATCCACCTTAAATTGGTAATGGTGTACAAACTACCGTCAATCAGTTCTTAAGGAGACTTTCCATATTCGAAGCTTTCTGGTGTTCCATGTTACCCCCATTTACTGCTAGTAATCTGCCCTAACTGAATGTGGAATTGTAGGACCAGTGTTCATTGTGTTGTTGATGCAGATTCCTGTCACTGTATTATGGAGCTTTATAAGAAGGGTAGATGCAATTTTATATCCAATACGTGTATAGAATTTATGAAACTGATGTATACCTCAAACTCTAATTAAGGCCTACCATTTTGTAGTGTTCGTTATGATTTATTGGTGCATGGATAACCGTGAGTTCAGTTGACAAGACTATCTTGGTTACCAGGGGCTACTTTTCATTTCACCGCCTCGTATCCTAATAGCTACGTTTGTACTACTTCTGATTATGATTCAAGCTGTGCATTCATTTCGCCAAGTTTACCCTGCCATTTTTCTTCTGTGATGTTTTGCTTCCAACTCTAGGCGTTGAGTTCTTATGACTTTTGTACACCGATATATGTCCTGAACTCTTGATCAAAATAGACGCAAGAAGCTCGTATAATTGTTTCCTCTATGATTATGATACTTTTTGTCTGTGTTCTATACGATCTTCAAGAGGAGCTGGTTCACGATTACAATTGTGAAATAATATTGTCAATATGTTTGTCTCAGAGCCTAAGGAAGCATCTTCTTGAGGAGCTGGAAGAAGCTTTTCCAGACGACATTGAAGCATACAGGCAGATACGTGCTACTTCTGCTGATGTAAGTGGAAATACGCCTGCATTCTTAGGATCGGTTGTTCCTTCACATGTTTATCTTCACTGAAAATTTTGTTTAACGCTCATCTTCGAGTCGACCAGTAACAGTGTAGTGATCATATTTTACTACTTTAGCAATCATATGCAGCTCCATGTTTTAGTTATCACATCGCTCAATACATCTTTCGCCCCCTTCCGGAAGTTGTGAGAGCAAGACCTGTATATATCTATGTTCTGTTGGAACCTGCTACTTAAGCCGATTTTGGTGTGAGGACTTAATCTAGGTGAGGTCGGAATTTACTTTTGTGTTGGTGATGCATTCTTTGTAGATTTACACAACTACGGTTTCGTCCTGCTAATTTTTAGCTTTCAGATTGGACTGTTAAATGAGCATAAAATAATTCTTATTCATTCATTTGTATTTTGCTGCTTTAGCTTCTTATTGACTCATTTTTATCCAGGAGTCAAAGAGGTTGGCTCAGTCCCAAATTGCTCTTCCTAATGGAGATGCCAAAGTGAAACCTGAGAATTGACAGAAGGACCCAAGTGCAAAGAGCAAGATCTTTCTTTATATTTGATATAGTTTTTCTTAGGAAGGTTTTGTGAACCAACAACTGATATAACCTTGTATTCTGTGATGCCCCCTCATAGGAGTGATCAATATTTGCTGTGAATTACCTGTATTGAAGTGAATAATGTGTGCCTATGAAACTAGCTACTCAGCTAGATTTGCGTGTTATTGTTTGTCTACATAGTACCACCATCAAGAATTTCAAAGTGCCTGAGGAAGTTCAGTGATCTGATAAAACTGGGGGTGACTGACTGATTGTAAGTATTCCGAGGAACTCGAGAGCCAGGAATGGGATTCTTCGCTTAGTGAGTCTTATAGAGTTGGCCCCTCTTCTGCAAAAGCTCGTGTAAATGTAAGTGTCCTTGTTTATCTTCTGAGACAAACGATGTCTGCTTAGTGATTGTTGCATTTGGTTCGTCGTAGTTTGTACTGCACTGTAAGTTATACTAGATTGGACTACATGGAACTGTAATTTGGAATGTTAAATTTAATTTAAATAGAGGATAACTAAGGTTCAGTCTCCAATGCTGCTTGTGTATAGTTATCTAACTTTCGACAACCTTACATTTTCATATGCTTCCACATGTGTCGGTAGGGTTTTCCAACGAGCCTGAAGCTTGCTCGCATTTTCAGCCATGCACCCATCGAGCAGTTCAAGGTTTCATGATTTATGGGTCTAAGAAGTCAGCTTGAGATGGTATTGTGCATCCTCAACAATGTGGTGGCTATGGTATTGTGCATCCTCAACAATGTGGTGGCTCTGAGGCGGATGTCCATAGTACTGAGGGTGACGGCACATGATCTTGTCTTTGGACACTGGGGGAAGTTTGAGCTTGATATAGGGAGATGCAGGGAATGTGCCCTGTACTTTTTTCCGCCTAAAGACTACCCCGGCATGCATAATGAAATCTTATGAAGGACTTTGCGGTTTGTTTGGCTTCACGTGCTGAATCCCTGAAGGGCTATGGAGGTGGCGCCTCTCAATAGGCAAGTGCGACTTCGGATACAACATGTGTTGCATCTTTGTTGATTTCCGTACATTCTCGTGGCTTGCTGAGGTAATCTTTACCTATTAATAAAGAACATATTGCTTCTGTGATATGTCATTAAAATTACCCTTAAAGTTGGCTTAAATTACACACTATGCCATCCATAAGTGAAAAAACGGTTCAGATTTATTTTGTCAAAGTCATCGTCGTGTGCACTTATTAAGATATGAGAACTAAAAATCATGAGCAGGCGCTCGGTGTGGTGGCTAGAGCGGCTGCCTTCCACACAGCACACCCAGGTTGGACCCCTGGTAGGCACACATTTTTTGCATCCCTATTATTTCTCTTTGTATATAGCAGCAAACATGGGTTAATGGACCAGCCCATGTTTTATTATTTCAATACATTTTTTTCTTTAAATTAATACATGATTTTCCAAAATTCCAATTTTTTTAGTTTTGAAAAAAATGTTCATGAAATCATAGAATGTTTGGACATTAAAACAAAGGTTCAGAAAATCAGAAAATGTTCACGGATTCAAAAATTGTTGATCGTTTTAAAAAATGTTTGCATATTATAAAATAATTCACACAATGTCTATAAATTTTCAAAAATCAAATACCCAAGTTGTTCCCCATTTACAAAAAAAAAATCATTGATTTAAAAAATGTTCACTGAATAAAAAACTGTCCATGCATTTTAGGAAAAAGATAAGTTTACATGAATCAACAAAACTTGATCACATGGACACTGATTTTCTCTTTTTATAGCAGCAAACACAAGTTCATGGGCCAGCCCATGTTTTATTATAACATTTATTTTGTACTTCTTTAAACTAATTCATGATTTTTCAAAATTCCAATTTTTTGAGTTTTGAAAAATATTGTTCATGAAACCGTAGAATGTTTCGGAATTGAAACATAGGTTCAGGAAATAATAAAACGTTCACGGTTTAAAAAATTGATGATTTTTAAAAACTGTTCACATGTTATAAAATGATTCACAATTTTGAAAAAATATATTCAGGAAATATAAAATGTTGATGATTTTTAAAATGACCATTTATCTAAAACATATTAGTGAATTCGAAGAAAATGTCTAGGAAGTAAAAATAACGTTGAGAAAAACTAAAAAAATCTTGAATTTGAAAATTTATTACCCATTTAAAAAAAGTTCATAAACTGAGTAAAAAACTGTCCATGCATTTTATAAAAAAGATAGTGGGCATCAATCAACAAAATTTAACCACAACCATCATTGACGAGGATGGAAGAAAAGATAAGTGACAACATGATGGGCCACCGTGTTAAGTACAAAAATAGAGGATGCTCATATGTCGGGGTATTGAGCCATACTTATTTGGCTATAACGTAATATTTTTGTCTCCCGTTGCAACGCTCGTGCTTACATGTAACCATCTTTTGATTTTGCATTTTAAAAAAGATTTATCTCTCAAACCGTTCTCTCAATTAATAATCCGTTTTCACCACTGACTTTATCACAACGAGATCTTCAAAACTAGATCCCATATCGACATGTTTCGATAACTTTTGTTTTCGTCGGTACTTGCCAGATTATTATCACTTATTTGTCACATTATTTGTCGCATAGTTCTCACATTAAATCAACTTGGTTATCGGGTTTATGAATGTCAATATAACCCATTAGAAAACTTGATTCATTGTACTTGTGCTCGTTCATGAATTTGCTTTCTTATTGTTAGTGCTTTAATAACTATTTTTTAGTTCCACATAATACTGCAATACTTAAAAAGTATAAAATTATTGTTACGGTAACTATGTATAAATTTTATGACAACTGTACACTCGTATGATGACAACTATTATGACATAAATGTGGCAACTAGGAACGACGAAAAAAAAATCCTTGAAACATGTCAACATGCAATCTTATTTTGAAGGTCTCATCGAGACAAACCTAACGGTGAAGACGAATCTTCAATCAAATTATTAATCTGTGAGATAAATCATTTTTAAAATTTAAAAAACATTTAATACGATGATGTAATCATGAGGTAGAAGATTCTTGCAAGTGCATGAACCGCCGCATGGGGGAGCTGTTATGCGGTGCTTCTCCTTAGATTTTCCCTTTTCTGATATTGTGTGTTGTGTATAACAGGTCGTTTTGTTTGTTCCAAGCACAAACAGTGCACAAAATTGCAAATGAAACTGTTAATCATAGAAAATCAATTAATTATAATAATAATAATAATAATACAAAGACCGACTTTTATTAAATTTATAGCCCGTTGCAACGCACGGGCATTTGTACTAGTGATACAAATAGGAATAGATACATACATACATACATACATACATACACAGGGGGTGTATATACTTACCCTGCACAGAGAACGCATTGCATCCAAGCAGCGCAAAGAAAAGAATCGTTGCTAACTTGAGATTCATATTGGCCCCTGAACCTGGTGGGAGTTGTGATTGACAATCTCGTCTAGTCTAGCTTCACAAGCACACGTGATGCGATGGACTCAAAGGCCTTGTGCTATTTATAGGACGGCGAGGATCGACTCCATTAATTCCTTCCAAAATTAACATTCCTATGATAGAGGTGAATTGATGCGAAATCAAAACTTCATAAAGAAAGGATCTGGTAAGAGTAATCTAGTCTCTCCCTAATCTTATCTTATCTTATCTTTTATCTTATATCTTATCTTATACCTATACCTATTATTATATTATAATTATAATTATAATTATATTATATTATATTATATTATATTATATTATATAATAATAATAAAGCAAATATAGCTTCTGTCGTCCGGCATCAAAATTACCCCTAAAGTTGGCATAAATTACCCACCATGTCACCCGTAAGTCAAAAAATGATTCAGTTTTCCTTAAGTCATCGCCCAGCGCGTATTCCTTATACTGACCTATGCCATTCTATAACGAGTGTCGAACACTAGCGGGGTGAAGAGAGCCTTGCTCTTCTAAGTTGAAGACACAGGTTCGAATCCCTTTGCTTCCTTTACTTTTTTATGTTTTTTCCTTTTTTAATGAGTACATGTTTCACACAGTGTAATAATTCGATCCGGATTCTCTGTTTAACTTCTCTACACTTTTTTTGATAGATTAAATACTTTTTAAAATATTCATATATTGCAAAAATAGTTAATCATGCTAATCATTTTAAAGTAGTTAATACTTTTTTTTTACACAATAGACATTTTCAAGGGAATAGAAAAGGCTCTGCCCGGCATATTATGGAGCAAGCTGCCTATACGTATTTTTTTTTACACAATAGACATTTTCAAGGGAATAGAAAAAGCTCTGCCGACATATTATGGAGCAATGCTGCCTATACGTACTTTTTTTACACAATAGACATTTTCAAGGGAATAGAAAAAGCTCTGCCGACATATTATGGAGCAATGCTGTCTATACGTACGTTTTTTACACAATAGACATTTTCAAGGGAATAGAAAAAGCTCTGGCCGGCATATTACGAAGCATGCAACCTATACATGTCCAATAGGCGCTGCGTCGTGATTGGTTTATTAATAAGTGATCCTGCAACGAACGTGGGAGTGGCGCACTGGTTGGGGTACCAAACTTCTACATACACCTAAGACCCAGATTTGAGTCCTGCATATCTCACTTTTTTATTTATTTTTTAAATCGGGCAAGTACACACACATGACTTGGCGGAAGCACATAAAATATAATTTGGTATTATATGTCAAGCAATTGTAATCTGAAGCACTAAAAGATCAATTTATCTCAAGTATTTTCAATCACTGAATCTTTCAGACCAGGCCAACGAAAACTATACCTTTTATGATTCTACATGAAAAACACATATGGGGATGTATCTGGTGCACCGAATACCCGTTGCACATTCTAAAATGTTCGGAAAAATTCAAAAAATATTAGTGCATTGACACAACATAAATGTATGTTGCCACAAAAAATCAAATCAAAATTCAAAACATTACCTATAGTGTCCAAATTGAAGATGGATCATTGTTTCTACTACAGACAACATGGACGATTAGGATTGATCACGTTTGTTGTTAATAGGTGGATATTATGGCCGTACAAAAAAAATGCAATACAAATAGAGCACCATGTGTGTAAGGATTTGTTTTACCCGTTGCAACGCACGGACATTTTTTGCTAGTCTTTCCCTAATAATAAAGCAGTTATTGCTTCTGTCGTACGTCATAATATTTACCCTCAAAGTTGTGAATAATTACCCACCATGCCACCCGCAAGTGAGAGAATGGTTCGTTCGTTCACATTGGTTAAGAGCAGGCAATCCTCCAAATTATCATGAGTACAAAGGTGTCCTCCTAGTTGAATTGGCGTGCTTCTAGCTAGGCAGCCTGGGTTCTCGAATCCCATCCTTGCTCTTTTATTTCCGCCCTCTTTTCTCTTCGATTTTTTGATGGGTGTAGGATATAACTCGTCCAAATGTGGGCTTAGTTGACGAGTTGCACTTTTTTGCCCAGGTAATCTTTTTTACCTTCTTATATTCATTTTTACATGCAGATTCAAAATGTTTTCGAAATATTCATATCATTTAAACCAGAAATTCAAATCTAACATATTTTTAAAATTATGTTTTGGTTGCAACCTTAATTAATATTTTTAATACCTTCTTTATATGTGATATTTTAAAAATGTCTATTGTTTATGTTTCATACTCATATAAATGTCGTAAATATAATTATTTGATGCTCTCGCAATAGCAATTATTGGCATTATATGGGATGCTCATTCCTATCAGATATTATATGTTGAAGGTTATAATACGTACATAATCATCATCTTAATTTCGCGTAGTGCACAATACACATGCTATAGACGATGATGTATATGAAGCTGCTAATACAAGCTTTATATAAACCAGTGGCTTTCGATATTGTTTGAAATTATGTTCATAATTTATTTTTTAAGAATATCAATATTGATATGCAACATTAAACATATGATATGTGTGTCCTGACAGATTGATTATTTTCAGTGTGAAGTTGCCTAATATGTTTGCAACCAAATTAAGTCTCGACTTGGATTAAATTTACAAACACATATATCAATAAAACAAAAATAATGCTCTTATGCACATGTTATCATTGAATACTAAAATATACTTTTTATTTTCATTATAATAAAATATTTGTTGGGCATCACTGAGGAAAAACGATAACAAAGGGGTAAACATATACGGCAAGGCGACAACTAGGTAGATATTTCTGTTGTATGATGAAATGTAAACACCTTTAATATATTTAAAAAATATCCTTCCTTTATGTTTTTTTACATCACCACTTATCATGTTCCTTGTTGTATAGCATAATAAAAAAATTCAAAATATTTGATAATATCATGAAGTTTGTTTAAGAGATGATTTTTTTTTCTCCCGTTGCAATGCACGGGCATGTTTGTTATAATAATAAAGCATCGTTTTTGCACAAAAGCCCCTGCCGTTTCGAGTAATCAACCCGCACTACAGTAAATAAGTGAAAATAACGTTTCTTATTTCTGCCCCACGCCCGAGTCGAGCGACCGCGCCTCCCAACCCCATCTGGATCGGCCGCCGGTCCTCATCCTCCGCCGCACCGTCCTCCCTGCACCCCGGCCTACCTCCTCCCCCGCGCCACTTGAGTCCTCCGCGCGTGGTTCGCCGACGTCGAGGCCCAGCTTCAAACAAAAAAGTTGTGCAAGTGCAACCTTATGTATGAATGTAAAAAAAATTGTAGGTTAGCCAATAAAAATGATGAGCAAAAGTATTTCATCATAAAGTAGCCATGTGACCATATCTAGATTTGTCGTCATCAAACATCTTCCTTCGACACATCATAGCTTCGTCAAACATCAAAGAAAAGGTGTTTGTTTTCAGGGACTTTTTGTGTATGGACTAAAAAAAGTCCATTTTAGTCCCATGTGAAACAAACAGGAGAGACTTTTAGGGATCAAAAGGTGGTATTTGGGACTAAAGGAAGAAGTCCCTATGGGAGGGTCTTTTTAGGACTTTTTTGGCACTTTTTCCAACAGTGTTCCTACTTTTAGCATGTCATTTAATAACTTCTACTACATTACTAGGGGTAACATGGTCTTTTTGCATGTCATTTAACATTTCTGGTAAGAGTAATCTAGTATATTGAAAAGTGCAATGATGGGCGCCTGTGCGCCGGCCTAAATTTGGGCCGATCACCCATAAGCCGTGCGATTTTGCCCATGTCAGCCGTCATATCGCTCCACCTCGCGTTGTCCTCTTTCCGCACGGGAGAAACGGAAGGCTGCAACGAGCATCACCGACACCCCGTCAAAACCCACGTGAGTGACCGAGAGCTTGAAGTACCGTCGGGATTCGCCGCCCTCGCAGGACCTCCTCCCCGAGTGCTCATCGGTTCCGGCACGAATCCTCGCCGACAGCATCAGATGGCTCATATCAATTTGCGTAGCCAGTTGTAGCATTTTCCATCCATTGTTGTAGCATCTTCATCTCTGCCTTACTACATCGTCGTCCGCCATTGATGGCAGTAAACATCTTCGCTAGCCAATTGTAGCATCTATCAACACTGGTTCCAACAAAAAAGTGTGATGGTTCCAGCAAAAAACAGTGATATGAATCCAGCAAGCATGACATGATTCCAGCAAAATAAAAACATGGTTCCAACAAAAAAAGGAAACTGGTTCCAGCAAAAAAAAAAGGCTCGTCGTCGCTGGTCCCAGCGAAATTTCTCACCGGTCTCGGCAAAAACAAAAGGCGGTTGTAGCTCTTTGATCGCCGGTTGCAGCACCCGGCGGTCGTCGGTTTTAGCTTGTGACTGGGGAGAAGGACATATCTTACATAGGTGCCATAGTCTTTGATACTAAGAGAAGGGCTCCAGAGTTCATGTCATGTAATTTTACTCGTGTTAGGCGGCTCATAGCTTGTGATTGTGCTAGTTTAGTCATAGTCTTTGATACTAAGAGAAGGGCTCAAAAGTCCATGTCATGTAATTTTACTCGTGTTGGTGTTGGTCGTTTCTTGTAACGAGGCAGCTCATGTTCTTGCAAAGTCAGCCAAACATGATACAAGGGCTTGCTGGTTTAATGTGTCTCCTGATATTATCTATCAGGGCCCTTATTTGCACTGAACAAATCTCTGAATGAATATATGAAGCCGCCTTTTGTCAAAAAGAAAAACACTAGAGTGATTCCCTACATACAAGAATCAAGAACACTGGAATTTTTGGGTGTGCTCTGCTTTCCTGCGCTACACATTCTGGCATCCTGAAATTCAGAAATTTGCGACCCATATAATCCCAGCCATCCAGAAATCTCCATGGTTAAAATTCAGAAGAACATGAAGCACGGTAACAATCGAGTTCTTTCGCCCATAACCATCATCCAAACCATCCAAGAGAAATTGACTGCATACTTACTACATCCTACCATGGCTAACATGAAAAGTTGAGAAATGATAGTGGTTCCCGTTGGAACACATAGACACGGGTCGCCTCCACCCCAGCAGCTCTCTCGCCATGCACCAGTGTTCCATGGAGGCCCAGCCATCAGACGCCGGTGGAGCCGAAGCCGCCGTCGCCCCTGACGGTGGCGTCGAGGTCGTCCACCTCGGCGACGTCCGGCGTGGCGATCCTCTCGAGGACCAGCTGCGCGACGCGGTCCCCGGGCTTGACGGCGAAGTCGGCGTCGGAGTGGTTGAAGAGGACGACGCCGACGGGGCCCCGGTAGTCGGCGTCCACCACGCCGGCCCCCACGTCGATCGCGTGCTTCCAAGCCAGCCCCGACCGCGGCGCTGCCATGCGGAAACATTCCGTCGAACAGGTTAAGGGCATGGCGGAGGAGGAGGAGGAGGAGGGCGAGGGGAAGGGCATGGCGGCGTGCGTACCGATGCGCG
This sequence comes from Hordeum vulgare subsp. vulgare, assembly GCF_904849725.1. Lineage (NCBI taxonomy): Eukaryota > Viridiplantae > Streptophyta > Magnoliopsida > Poales > Poaceae > Hordeum > Hordeum vulgare. The sequence continues at coordinate 5,411,886 of NC_058522.1, read as the reverse complement.
CGTAGGTGCCGTGCGGGACGGCGACGCTGAGGTCGGTGGCGACGAGCGCCTTGCCGCGGGCCGGCACCGTCACGCCCACCGCGCTGGACAGGTCGTAGCCGGCCGCCAGCGCGGAGCCGCGCGACGGCAGCACGGCGCTGGCCGACAGCCGCTTCACCTTGAGCAGCATCTGCGGCGTTGGCTGCGCCTCCGCCGCCGCCGCCTTGGGCTGTTCGTGCACAGGGTCGGCCGCGGCGGCGCCGTTGGTGGCGGCCATCGTCGTCGTCGCTGCGCCTGCGAGGGTTCGGCGGTGGGGGAGGTTGGGGTGGGTTGCGAGGCGGAGGGGGGTGCGCCTGGTAAATAGGGGGAGGAGGAGGCGGGAACTGGTGGCGCCAACGCCGACCATTCCCGCCATGGATTTTTCGGCCTTCCGGCGTCGACCCGCACTTTTTCCTAATCGTGCGACGGATGCTGTGAAAACCCAAGAGATGCTGCTAGCCTAAGAGCAACTACGATAGTATAGCCCGCCTCCGGCTATAAGTCATTGTCATGTCATCTATAGCCCATATGTATAATAGTTCATTGCAAAGGTGTACTACTTCTTCATTATATGGTCCACCTTTCATACTTACAAAATGCCTAGAGCACGTGCTAGAGCTGGCTCTTAGCTAAGAGTCCGCTTACCTTCTCCCTCCTCTTCTCTTTCCTCTAACTAAACAAAAATATATTAGTTTATTCCTTATAGCCAGCTGACTCAGCTCTATTGTACTTGCTCTAATCGTGCGACGGAGGAGGCCACTGATTTGCGACTGTCGCTAGTCGGCCGACACATTCCCCCAACCGTCTTGTTCCTGTCCCCCCTCGTGTGTTTCGGATTTTTTTCCTGTTGCACCAAAGGACCGTTGTTGCTTGGTGTTTTCTATCAGTACTACATGATCTTCGGAAACTGTAATATTGTAAATTTCTACGTCTTTGGACGGTTTTTTCTAAGACCATGGTAGAATCTTACAAAACTAAACTTACAAGATTCCTGAAACTATCCGCGAGGAGGAGGGCTGTCTCCGAAGCGATTCACGAGGCCTTTGTCATAGGGGTATCTGAAGCTATTTGAATGGGGCGACGGAGGACTGGGATTTGCGGGGGACACTTGCAATGGTGCGGCAGGGCGGCAAGGGAGAGAGATGATGCTTCAATGCGTTGACAAATGATATAGGAGAGGACCATTATGCGACATACAACAAACACAATGAGCTAGAAACGACAAGACGATGAGCTAGAACCGTGCGCGAGACGATGCTTTGACTTGGAAGATATATTTTGGGACCGCGCCCGACAATGCTAGAACCGGTAGTCGGGTATGCTGGGACTGGCCCCCGGCGATGCTGGAACTAGCCATCGGTAATGCTACGACCACATGACGATGCTGACCATGTCAATACTTCAACCTAAAGTGAAGATGCCTTTTCTGCAACCGTGGACAGTGATTGCCTCAACCAACCTCGGTGTATGCCATGAGGGTGCCTCTCGGTGTGAAGTGGTGCTACGGATATGTGATGTAGGAGCTGCAAAAGGTCATCAGCGAAGCCTAAATAGACAACACGTCGGATATTGTTGCGACCGTGTATGCCGGATGCTACAACCATGTAGGTTGGGGAGCTGGAACTAAAGACACTGGGGCTACTACGACAGATGAGGCTACAAGAGGCGTGCGATGGGGGTGTCGCAGCACGTCGACGTGTGTGATGCCATGGGGCGGTGAGATCGGGAGGGGCGAGGTGAAAGGATCGATATGGTTGACTAGAGGGGGGGTGAATAGACAACGACCACTTTTTAATTAATCTTAGCAAGTTAAGGTAAACAACATGTGGGTTCACAAATATTACAACAATGGGGTGAACCCTAATGAAGCTAATAACGAGAGCTACTAAGACAAGTAAGAGATAGACGACAACATAAGCATACACAAAGTAAAGGTTAGAGATAACCACAAGTGGAACCGATGGAGACGAGGATGTGTTACCGAAGTTCCTTCCCTTTGACAAGAAGTACGTCTCCGTTGGAGCGGTGTGGAGGCACAATGCTCCCCAATAAGCCACTAAGGCCACCGTATTCTCCTCACGCCCTCGCACGATGCAAGGTACCGTGATTCCACTATAGGTGCCCTTGAAGGCGGCGACCGAACCTTTACAAACAAGGTTGGGGCAAACTCCACACAAAGCTTGGAGGCTCCCAACAAGACCACGAAGCTTCACCACAATGGAATGTGGCTTCGAGGTGACCTCAACCGTCTAGGATGCTCAAACACCCAAGAGTAACAAGATCCGCAAGGGATTGGAGGGGGAATCAACTTTTCTCTTGGTGGAAGTGTGGATCTAGGCCTTGTCAACCAATCCCTAAAGAATCAACAAGTTTGATTGGCTAGGGAGAGAGATCGGACACTTTTGAGCTTAGGGAGTAACAATGGAGCTTGGGAGGGTAAGAGATTAGGTTCCACAGCTAGAAGAACCCTTTATATAGTGGGAGGGGGGGAATCCAACCGTTTTCCCATTCTCAGCCCGAATCTAGCGGTACTACCGCTCGATGCAGCGGTACTACCGCTGGCTGCAGCGATACTACCGCTGGGCCCCTGGTAGTGCATACGCACTACCACCGCCAAGAAAATCTTCGCAAAAAGGTCCGTCCACGTACAACCGCTAGGCAGGCGGTACTGAGCTCCTGGAGCGGTACTACCGCTGGGGGACCATTTGCACAGAAGAGGGAAACACAAAGGCGGGAGCCACTCCAAAGATGCTGGCAAGGGGAAAATATGTGAAGTGTGCGCGTGCAAAGATTGATTCCACCCAAACCTTTCCACTACGGTTCCCCTCTTAATAGTACGGCTTTCCTATGACTCAAATAAAGAGAATCGTAGAGAACGCCGGCCTTCTGTTCCACGAACGAGGGGGCGAGTCGTCTTGTGCCGTTGACGTGTGTTATCTGAAATCTTAATCACACACGGTTAGTCCTTTGCGGTACTGTCATCAATCACCAAAATTACTTAGGCATAAACTATGCCCCAACACGAGGGAGGGAGTTTTTCATGCGGTGGGAGGCTCGAGACTATGAGGAGGAGGGTTGCAACGACAGCGACGGTGAAAACCCAACAGATGCCGCTAGCCTAATGGTGCGACGCAGGAGGCCGTTGATTTGTGACTAGCGCTTGTCGGCCGACACATTTCCCCAACGGTCTTGATTTTTTCTTCCCTCCTCTGTTTCGGAATTTTTCCTGTTGCGCCAAAGGACCGTTGTTGCTTGGTGTTTTCTATCGGTATTACATGATCTTCGGAAATTATAATATTGTAAATTACTACATCTTTGGACGATTTTTTCTAAGACCATGGTAGAATCTTACAAAACTAAACTTACAAGATTCCTGAAACTATCTGCGAGGAGCGAGGGCTATCTCCGAAGCGATTCACAAGGCCTTTGTCATAGGGGTATCTGAACCTATTTGAATGGGGCGATGGGGGATTGGGATTGTGAGGGACACTTGCGATGGTGCGGCAGGGCGGCAAGGGAGAGAGATGATGCTTCAATGCGTTGACAAATGATATAGGAGAGGACCATTATGCGACATACAACAAACACAATGAGCTAGAAACGACAAGACGATGAGCTAGAACCGTGCGCGAGACGATGCTTTGACTTGGAAGATATATTTTGGGACCGCGTCCGACAATGCTAGAACCGGTAGTCGGGTATGCTGGGACTGGCCCCCGGCGATGCTGGAACTAGCCATCGGTAATGCTACGACCACATGACGATGCTGACCATGTCAATACTTCAACCTAAAGTGAAGATGCCTTTTCTGCAACCGTGGAGAGTGATTGCCTCAACCAACCTTGGTGTATGCCACGAGGGTGCCTCTCGGTGTGAAGTGGTGCTACGGATAGGAGCTGCAAAAGGTCATCAGCGAAGCCTAAATAGACAACACGTCGGATATTGTTGCGACCGTGTATGCCGGATGCTACAACCGTGTAGGTTGGGGAGCTGGAACTAAAGACACTGGGGCTACTACGACAGATGAGGCTACAAGAGGCGTGCGATGGGGGTGTTGCAGCACGTCGACGTGTGTGATGCCATGGGCGGTGAGACCTGGAGGGGCGAGGGAGGGAGTTTTTCATGCGGTGGGAGGCTCGAGACTATGAGGAGGAGGGTTGCAACGAGAGCGACGGTGAAAACCCAACTGATGCTGCTAGCCTAATGGTGCGACGCAGGAGGCCGTTGATTTGTGACTAGCGCTTGTCGGCCGACACATTTCCCCGACGGTCTTGTTTTTGTCTTCCCTCCTCTGTTTCGGAATTTTTCCTGTTGCGCCAAAGGACCGTTGTTGCTTGGTGTTTTCTATCGGTATTACATGATCTTCGGAAATTATAATATTGTAAATTACTACGTCTTTGGACGATTTTTTCTAAGACCATGGTAGAATCTTACAAAACTAAACTTACAAGATTCCTGAAACTATCCGCGAGGAGCGATGGCTATCTCCGAAGCGATTCACAAGGCCTTTGTCATAGGGGTATCTGAACCTATTTGAATGGGGCGATGGGGGATTGGGATTGTGAGGGACACTTGCGATGGTGCGGCAGGGCGGCAAGGGAGAGAGATGATGCTTCAATGCGTCAGCAATGATATAGGAGAGGACCATGATGCGACATACAACAAACACGATGAGCTGGAACCGTGCGCGAGACGATGCTTTGATTTGGAAGATAGATTTTGGGACAGTGCCCGACAATGCTAGAACCGGTAGTCGGCTATGCTGGGACGTTCCCCCGGCGATGCTGGAACTAGCCATCGGCAATGCTACGACCACATGACGATGCTGACCATGTCAATACTTCAACCTAAAGTGAAGATGCCTTTTCTGCAACCGTGGACAGTGATTGCCTCAACCAACCTCGGTGTATGCCACGAGGGTGCCTCTCGGTGTGAAGTGGTGCTACGGATATGTGATGTAGGAGCTGCAAAAGGTCATCATCGAAGCCTAAATAGACAACACGTCGGATATTGCTGCGACCGTGTATGCCGGATGCTACAACCGTGTAGGTTGGGGAGCTGGAACTAAAGACACTGGGGCTACTACGACAGATGAGGCTACAAGAGGCGTGCGATGGGGGTGTCGCAGCACGTCGACATGTGTGATGCCATGGGGCGGTGAGACGTGGAGGGGCGAGGTGAAAGGATCGATATGGTTGACTAGAGGGGGGTGAATAGGCAACGACCACTTTTTAATTAATCTTAGCAAGTTATGGTAAACAACATATGGGTTCACAAATATTACAACAATGGGGTGAACCCTAATGAAGCTAATAACGAGAGCTACTAAGGCAAGTAAGAGATAGACGACAACATAAGCATACACAAAGTAAAGGTTAGAGATAACCACAAGTGGAACCGATGGAGACGAGGATGTGTTACCGAAGTTCCTTCCCTTTGATAGGAAGTACGTCTCCGTTGGAGCGGTGTGGAGGCACAATGCTCCCCAATAAGCCACTAAGGCCACCGTATTCTCCTCACGCCCTCGCACGATGCAAGGTACCGTGATTCCACTATAGGTGTCCTTGAAGGCGGCAACCGAACCTTTACAAACAAGGTTGGGGCAAACTCCACACAAAGCTTGGAGGCTCCCAACAAGACCACGAAGCTTCACCACAATGGAATGTGGCTTCGAGGTGACCTCAACCGTCTAGGATGCTCAAACAACCAAGAGTAACAAGATCCGCAAGGGATTGGTGGGGGAATCAACTTTTCTCTTGGTGGAAGTGTGAATCTAGGCCTTCTCAACCAATCCCTAAAGAATCAACAAGTTTGATTGGCTAGGGAGAGAGATCGGGCACTTTTGAGCTTAGGGAGTAACAATGGAGCTTGGGAGGGTAAGAGATTAGGTTCCACAGCTAGAAGAACCCTTTATATAGTGGGAGGGGGGAATCCAACCGTTTTCCCATTCTCAGCCCGAATCTAGCGGTACTACCGCTCGATGCAGCGGTACTACCGCTGGCTGCAGCGGTACTACCGCTGGGCCCCTGGTAGTGCATACGCACTACCACCGCCAAGAAAATCTTCGCAAAAAGGTCCGTCCACGTACAACCGCTAGGCAGGCGGTACTGAGCTCCTGGAGCGGTACTACCGCTGGGGGACCATTTGCACAGAAGAGGGAAACACAAAGGCGGGAGCCACTCCAAAGATGCTGGCAAGGGGAAAATATGTGAAGTGTGCGCGTGCAAAGATTGATTCCACCCAAACCTTTCCACTACGGTTCCCCTCTTAATAGTACGGCTTTCCTATGACTCAAATAAAGAGAATCGTAGAGAACGCCGGCCTTCTGTTCCACGAACGAGGGGGCGAGTCGTCTTGTGCCGTTGACGTGTGTTATCTGAAATCTTAATCACACACGGTTAGTCCTTTGCGGTACTGTCATCAATCACCAAAATTACTTAGGCATAAACTATGCCCCAACACGAGGGAGGGAGTTTTTCATGCGGTGGGAGGCTCGAGACTATGAGGAGGAGGGTTGCAACGACAGCGACGGTGAAAACCCAACAGATGCCGCTAGCCTAATGGTGCAACGCAGGAGGCCGTTGATTTGTGACTAGCGCTTGTCGGCTGACACATTTCCCCAACGGTCTTGATTTTTTCTTCCCTCCTCTGTTTCGGAATTTTTCCTGTTGCGCCAAAGGACCGTTGTTGCTTGGTGTTTTCTATCGGTATTACATGATCTTCGGAAATTATAATATTGTAAATTACTACGTCTTTGGACGATTTTTTCTAAGACCATGGTAGAATCTTACAAAACTAAACTTACAAGATTCCTGAAACTATCTGCGAGGAGCGAGGGCTATCTCCGAAGCGATTCACAAGGCCTTTGTCATAGGGGTATCTGAACCTATTTGAATGGGGCGATGGGGGATTGGGATTGTGAGGGACACTTGCGATGGTGCGGCAGGGCGGCAAGGGAGAGAGATGATGCTTCAATGCGTTGACAAATGATATAGGAGAGGACCATTATGCGACATACAACAAACACAATGAGCTAGAAACGACAAGATGATGAGCTAGAACCGTGCGCGAGACGATGCTTTGACTTGGAAGATATATTTTGGGACCGCGTCCGACAATGCTAGAACCGGTAGTCGGGTATGCTGGGACTGGCCCCCGGCGATGCTGGAACTAGCCATCGGTAATGCTACGACCACATGACGATGCTGACCATGTCAATACTTCAACCTAAAGTGAAGATGCCTTTTCTGCAACCGTGGAGAGTGATTGCCTCAACCAACCTTGGTGTATGCCACGAGGGTGCCTCTCGGTGTGAAGTGGTGCTACGGATATGTGATGTAGGAGCTGCAAAAGGTCATCAGCGAAGCCTAAATAGACAACACGTTGGATATTGTTGCGACCGTGTATTCCGGATGCTACAACCGTGTAGGTTGGGGAGATGGAACTAAAGACACTGGGGCTACTACGACAGATGAGGCTACAAGAGGCGTGCGATGGGGGTGTTGCAGCACGTCGACGTGTGTGATGCCATGGGCGGTGAGACCTGGAGGGGCGAGGGAGGGAGTTTTTCATGCGGTGGGAGGCTCGAGACTATGAGGAGGAGGGTTGCAACGAGAGCGACGGTGAAAACCCAACTGATGCTGCTAGCCTAATGGTGCGACGCAGGAGGCCGTTGATTTGTGACTAGCGCTTGTCGGCCGACACATTTCCCCGACGGTCTTGTTTTTGTCTTCCCTCCTCTGTTTCGGAATTTTTCCTGTTGCGCCAAAGGACCGTTGTTGCTTGGTGTTTTCTATCGGTATTACATGATCTTCGGAAATTATAATATTGTAAATTACTACGTCTTTGGACGATTTTTTCTAAGACCATGGTAGAATCTTACAAAACTAAACTTACAAGATTCCTGAAACTATCCGCGAGGAGCGATGGCTATCTCCGAAGCGATTCACAAGGCCTTTGTCATAGGGGTATCTGAACCTATTTGAATGGGGCGATGGGGGATTGGGATTGTGAGGGACACTTGCGATGGTGCGGCAGGGCGGCAAGGGAGAGAGATGATGCTTCAATGCGTCAGCAATGATATAGGAGAGGACCATGATGCGACATACAACAAACACGATGAGCTGGAACCGTGCGCGAGACGATGTTTTGATTTGGAAGATAGATTTTGGGACAGTGCCCGACAATGCTAGAACCGGTAGTCGGCTATGCTGGGACGTTCCCCCGGCGATGCTGGAACTAGCCATCGGCAATGCTACGACCACATGACGATGCTGACCATGTCAATACTTCAACCTAAAGTGAAGATGCCTTTTCTGCAACCGTGGACAGTGATTGCCTCAACCAACCTCGGTGTATGCCACGAGGGTGCCTCTCGGTGTGAAGTGGTGCTACGGATGTGTGATGTAGGAGCTGCGAAAGGTCATCAACGAAGCCTAAATCAACAACGCGCCGGGAGGGGATGACGCCTACCATGATCTCGCGCATACAAGATGTTACGAACCATCATTGGAGATGCTACAATCGTGACATCGAGATCTACAACCACGTACATTGGGGGGCTGCAACCAGCTACGCCAGAGTTACTAAAACAGATGAGGTTGCGGAGGGCATCAAACGGAGGTGCGCGATGCCATGGGCGGCAAGACGTGGAAGGGCGGGATGAAGGGGCGAAGTAGGGATTTTCCATGTGGTGGGATGCCAAATTGTGTGAGGTGGAGTAGCGCGACAAGTTCGACGAACGAATGAAGATGCAACGACTACTCCCAGCCTAATCATGCAGCGGAGAGGCCATCGATCTGAGGCTAACACAAATCGACTGACACCTAGAACCACCTAAGGTCGTCCACTATGTATCTGGTGCCAAAATTCTGACAAGTGTGCCATGTATACATCAATGTGTGATGAAAAGCTTTTGGCATCCCTCTCACAATGTAGACAATTTGGCACCAGTGAAAGACTGGCCCACATCTAGCAAAATAATTGACCGAAGTACTAGTGTTCACCCCATACGGAACTCTTTCCATCTACTCCCTCCGTTCCTAAATATAAGACCTTTTAGATATTGCTCTATAAACTACATATGGATGTATATAGTCATATTTTAGAGTATACATTCACTTATTTTGCTTCGTATGTAGTCTCTTAGTGAAATATCTAAAAGGTCTTATATTTTAGAACGGAGGGAGTAGTCTACATGCAAGATATGTACTTTTTTATTGCCTCGGTGAATTTGGCATCGGTGCAACTACTTGCTCCGGTTGTTACAATTTTTTTAAAGCACCAGGCAATGGAGGGCACCGATGTCAAATGAATCAAAACTAAATATGGCACCGATTTTTTTGTCCCCGCTACTTTGATTCCAGTATTTCCCTGTTGCAACTTAGCTCATGTTGCTACATCCTAAGCCTTTTATAGCTAATCTTTGTTGCTATGTCCTGGACCCTATGGGCCACGAGGAATAAGATGGTGATCGAGAGTATTTTCTTGTGGCGCGTCTTTAACGTTTTTTCTTAAATTTTCTCGCTTTCCTGCACCATTGGCATCCGTTGCCTAAGCCAAGGGATCATGCGTTCTTTTGCGGTTTCTTTGGGTGTATTTGTGCTAGCTTTTGTTGGGATACTTTTGGATGTGGACTTGGTGCTTTATTTATAAAATGGACGAAAGCCTATTTCAAAAGAGATCTTAGCTCATGTTACACCAAAGGCTAGTTATTGCTTGCTATTTTGTACCAATATTACAGGGTTAGTCGGTGTTGGAGATGCCCTAAGATAGTGAAGGAAATTATAATTATTATTTAGTATCTCTTTCGTTCGGTATTAATTGTCGCATAAATAAATATATGTAGACATATTTTAATTTTCGATACATCTATTTTTATTCATTTTCGTGAGAAGTAAATTTAGAACAGAAGATGTAGTAAAAAAAGGAACAAATGACATAGTAAAAAGTAAAAACAGAAAGGTAACCTTTTCTATCCGGAATTATTTATCGCATAAGTAAATATATCTATGGTTTTAGATTCATTTATTTGTATTAATCTTTCTGGGAAAAAGGGTGTAGTAAAAAGCGGGACAGAGGATCTAGTAAAAGTAAAAAAAAACAGGAAGGTGAAAAAGAACGCGCCAGGTAGGGGTCGAACCTACGACCTTCCGCTTAGGAAACGGACGCTCTATCCACTGAGCTACAGGCGCTCATTTGTTTACATAATGGTGCAAAGCCTTTTGGATAAGCAGAACATCTTTGTGCAGTATATTATTAAGTATAATAATTCACCATTGATAAACTTAAGAGTTATAACGATTTTTTTGGAGATACAACATTTTTGTTTATTTATCTGCACGTACACCCCGAATGAAAACATGGTTCTTACATGACGGCTAACCAGCGGCGAAATCAGCTAAGCTCCGTTTAAGTAGAAATCGAAACTGGAGCAATAAGGTTGATACAAATCGGTCAATCTTTTCAAAACATTCTCTGTCAGTCTGATACATTCAGGAAGATACATAATCACAATAAATAGAATGCGTTCAAGTCGAATCCCGTCTTGAACATACCTCGTTCTCGATTTTGTTGTTATGTGCCCGGCGGAGCAAACCGCCGGCTGGATGCTTGGATGGCGGGTGTATTTTCACTCGCCGAAAGAAGATTGTTCCATTGGTATCGTTGGGCCAAACAGATGCCATCTGCAACTCGCCGTCGTTTCTGGCTCTCGGATGAAATGATGAAATGTGATCTTATAGTTTGTGTGACATTTTTCTCCAACGTTGGATCGTACCGTGTTTCGGCCGGCGGGTATTCCGCGTCCGGCGGATCTATTCGAAACAAGAAAAAAATATTAACCTAAAAATAATGATAATTGTACACATGATTTACTAGTTTTCAAGTTTCTTGCGAAAATGATTGCATTTTCAATTGACTTATTTGTTGGTGCAAGCATGAAAATAGCAAATGCTTACCATGATGTTTTGTTTTACTCCAATATCTTAGCGTTTACTGTGGGGGTGAAACTACTATAGAAGAAGACAATTTTAAACTTATAGCAATGGACCTTTGACATCCTTATACGTGAGGTAGGTGAGTATATATAGCCTGCATGACTGTGTATAGTATTTGTCAGCTAAGCACACAAATAGTGTTGAGCAAGTCACCCAAGAACCATTTCCTTTTTGTCACACTCGTCAGCCCTGTAAAATTGATGTGACTGTCCTACTACCCATTTTTCGTTTCCTCTTGCAAAATAAAAGAAGATATAAGAATGGTGTGAAAACTTCATGAGCTGATTAGTTGAAATGTCATTCGCATGAAGAATGGTGAGAATTTCTAAGATTTCAACTAATCCACTAGATATTGATTCCTTATGTGCGTTATAAGTCCCTCATCATTGCCAACAATATCCATTGCCAACAATTTTCATTGCCATTTCGTGAAAAAAGGCAATCTTCATTGTCAGTCCTTGATCAACTCCAAAGTAAGTAGTACTAGCTAGTTCCGCGCGTCTCTCATTCATTATAGTTTCAATATCATTATCATGCTTGATTATTATTTTGATTGAAATATATATATTTGTTTGTGAAATACAACTATATTTGTATGTATTTCACAAATATAATAAAAAATCATGAGTCAACTTGCAGTTTTTTTACAAAACTCAGTTTGAAGTATCTTATATATAGTATATCAACATACTTACAATGATAAAGTAGTATGTATGCTACCACATGGTTGTATATGGGACATGTGAGGTAACTACCCCTAGTTAGGGATCGCAAGAGATAATTGTATATATGCACGAACGTGTACTATATGTAGTAGCATCAAATGGATGTACGAAAACTTGTTGTTGGATCAAGCACGGAGAAAGAGAGGTCACTTATCTCTATATTCATGACGATGTCGTGTAACAGTTCCTTCATTGCTATATGAACGTACTAGATAGCGTCGAGTTGAATGAAGCTCAATAGTGGCATCGGCCGAGAACACCAACAGGCATAAGGAACCAAAGATGATGGACACGAAAAGAAAAGGGGTAAACACAATATGAAACCCCTAAACCCCTTTTTTCAAAAAACTAACGCTTGGATGTTGCTAACGCGTTGCCGCCTTTTAGTCCCGGTCGGTGCTACAAACAGGGACTAAAGGTTCTCCTGCCCTCGAGCTCCACAGCGGCCACATGGAGCACCTTTGTCCCGGTTCATAACATAACCGGAACTAAAATTTGGAACTTTAGTCCCGGTTGAAGAACCGGGACTACAGACCCTTCAGAACCGGGACTAATGACCCCTTTCCTACTAGTGAAGGGACATAGAGGCAGACAACAATAAATGTACGTGAATTTGTTTTTTCCTAAATGAAGTAATCAATGTGAACGCATTTAATTCTAATATCCACATGCGTTAGGAGATAAGAGCATGGTTAATAGTATAGCCAACTGCTGGCTATAAGCAGTCTTATAGCTCATCTTATAGCTAGCTTGTACAATAGTTAGCTATAAAAGAGTACTACTTTTATCATATATGATCCACCTTTCATTCTCACAAATCACCTAGGAGCACGTGCTAGAGCTGGCTCTTCACGAAGAGCCCGCTTCCCTTCTCTCTCATCCAGCTCAGAAAAAATATAGTATTTTAATCCTTACAGCCTGCTGACTGTACCTTATCGTACTTGTTTTAAAAAAATTTTAACATATGCATGCATGTGAGAGACCGACCGCTCCATTTAACCAAACAATGCGTATGCACTTCTTAATTTTATGATGTTGATTTTACCCCAAAATATAAGAAGGTTCCAAATACCCGTTTAAAAAAATCAAAATGGAGAAACAAGCGTGTATTTCGAACCCAAAGATGGGAAGCTTGGGCCAACTTGTTTGGAGCCTTTCAGCGTAGGGTGCAGGCACTGTAGCTAAGTAAAATTTATGCAGTTGCTACTGTAGCTCCTTGATGAAAATTATGAACACTTCTTGAAATTTCACGCAATTTCTGAAAACCTGAAAACAAAATTGAAATACTGATTATTATTTTAAATTACAAACTTTTTTTGAAAATTGTGTTTTTTGAATTTAAAGAAATATTATTTTTACTCTAGTTGTGGAAAATATTGTATCAATTACTGTGGTTCACAATTCAAAAAATTGTGACGTGAAATTAAAAGAGAGCAAACCTTATTTTTTGAAAATCAAAATGTTTTTTGAAACATGAACAAAAGAAAATGAAGACCACTTCAGCTCCACTCTGCTGTTTCAGGGATTTGAACAAAAAAATGAAAGAGAGTGAACATTTTTTTTAAATGTGAATATTATTATTTAGTTCTCTTTGTTATCATCTCAAATTTCCATCAACCATTTCCCGCACCACCACACATAGGATCCTCTAGTTGTTAACAATACCCGATCGACTTTCAACATTCCAACCATCCACCATCCGCGGAGCCACGAGATGGCACCCCCGTGCCGACCGACAACTTCTTCACATTGAGCACCATCGTCAAGGGGCCCACTTGGTCACCCCGCGCTCTTTCGGGGGGGGGGGGGGGGGGTGCGATGGCAACAGTTTCGTTAGTGCTCGCCATCGTCGTTACAGCTGTGAGGGTTCTTGGTTGAAGGAGGACGAGGCCGCAGGAGGGGCTTGGGTTCGACGGACACGGACATCAATTCCGAGGATTCCCACCATCCTTTCGCCTCCACTCTGCTGTTTCAGGGGTTGGTTGTCACATCTAGAATTGAGCTTGTTTGGGCTCTTTACTCTGCATGACAAGAGGTCATGTTTTTAAAAAATGCAAGCACTTACAAAGATCCTGTTAGCTAGTCCATTGGAGGAACGGTTCATGTAAGCACGAGCGTGCCGAAAAGTGACCTCCATCCAGTGATGAATGGATTGTGTGTGCCACTGTTAAAAAAAGGGTTTGCATCGAGTAACGGTAAGAAAGATAGGACAGTGGATTGGTAGAAATATATAGGAGTCTAAATTTTTAAAGTTGGAAATGCAAAAAATAAATAAAAAAGCGCGCCAGGTAGGGGTCGAACCTACGGCCTTCCGCTTAGGAAACGGACGCTCTATCCACTGAGCTACAGGCGCTCATTTGTTCAAAAGAATGGTGCAAGACTTTGTATACAAACTAGGAAAGCTTTCTGCAGTATTATTATAGTATAGATAACTAATAATGAACTTAAAAGTTATAATTTCTTTTCTATGATACACCATTTTCGTTTATTTATTTGCACGTACGCCCCGACTGAAAACACGGTTCTTACGTGACGGCTAACCACCGGCCAAATCAGTTCAGTTGGAGTGCAAATCGAAACTGGAGCAGTAAGGTTGATACAAATCAGTCTGATACATTCAGGGATATACATAATTACAATAAACAGAATGGGTTCAAGTCGAATCCCGTGTCAAACTGTTGATCTTGTTTTGAATTCTGTTGTTATGTGCCCAACGAAGCAAACGAGCAGCTCGATGACTGGACGGCGGGTGTATTTTCACTAACCAAAAGAAGATAGTTCCACTAGCATCGTCTGGCCAAACAGACGCCACCTGCAAGTCGTCGACGTTTCTGGCTGTCGGATGAAATGATGAAATGTGATCCTAGAGTCCGTGTGACATTTTTCTTCAAAGTTGGGTCCTGCGGTGTTTCGGATGGCAGGTATTCCATGTCGGGCGGATCTATTTGGAACAAGAAAAAATATTAGCCTAAAAATAATGATAATTGCACACATCATTGACTAGTTTTCAAGTTTCTTGCGGAAATGACCGTACTTTAGATTGACTTATTTGCTGGCGCAAGCACGAAAATAGCAAATGCTTACCATGATGTTTTGTTTTCCTCCATTATCTTAGGGTTTACTATGGGATGAAACTGGTATAGAAGAAGGCATATTTAAACTTATAGCAATGGACCTTTGACATCCTTATGCGTGAGCTAGGTGAGTATATATAGCGCGTAGGACTGTGTATAGTATTTGTCAGCTAAGCACACAAATAGTGGTGAGCAAGTCACCCAAGAACCGTTTCCTTGCTTTATCACACGGGTCAGCCCTGTAAAAATGATGTGACTGTCCTACTACTCATTTTTTGTTTCCTCTTGCAAAATAAAAGAATGGTGTGAAAACTTCATGAGCTGATTAGTTGAAATGTCATTCGCATGACGGATGGTGAGAATTTCTAAGATTTCAACTAATCCACTAGATATTGATTCATTATATGTGTTATAAGTCCCTGATCATTGCCAACAATCTTCATTGCCATTTCGTAAGGAAAAAAAGACAATCTTCATTGACAATCCCTGATCAACTCATGGAGAAATTGTATTCCTAGCAGTGGTGGCTCTTAAACCTGTGGCCGAAGCCATAGGGAAATATAGAAAGACTGTTAAGATTCTGTGTGGAGTTATGGGCAGAAGTGGCCCAGCAGAGTTGTTCATTAACAGATATACGGGAGAAATACCTAGGCTTATCCGTGTCACAATGTGGATCACGAGGACCACATACGGGAAGGATACCGCGAGCACGTGTGCTCGCGCTCAGAAGATCACTTTCGGGTTGTCTTGCACATGCTTACTGGAACTTGAGAAGAGGAGTTATACACTCGTGCTCCTCATCTATCGCCTCCGCCGCACCACGCCATGCCACCTAACGGCATATATATTGGAGGCAGCGTGAGCATCTCAACAGTGGGTGTGCATAGTTCAATAAATCACAATTTTACTCAAGTCTCTTCTATTTTTTATGTATAGTGTTGTACTATATGTGTGAGCTACACCATAGTATGCAAGCTAGTTACCAAAGTAGTGGAAGTACATTTGTACACCCTAAGTCATTAACTGGCTCTATTCATGATTGGAGGCGTTGGCAATCCTAGCTGTCGCCCCTCAGATAAAATTTCATCCACTATATATGCCTGTGGGCACAACACCTCTTTTGTGATTATGCACCGGGAGAAGGACAATAATCTTTTAGGGAAGTGTCTTCGTCCTATGCTTCGATTACTTCCTTGTCGACACCGAAGCCACGATCTACAAGGTTGTTGAGAAAGTCGTCGCTGTGATTTTATCCTCGGCTATTAGAGTGTATGATTTGTTCATCCCCTATCTACAGGTTCATATGATAGTCATGCTTCCTGTTTTCATAGATGTTTCAGTTCTATATACAATACATGCTCACATATATGTTTATATATTATATTATAAGCTTCATGCTGTTCCAAAAATTGCTAACATACCCAGCACATACCATCCAGATCCCAAACTCCCCCCACCGGCAAGCTTGCCATCCAAAGTTTAGACAAGTGACGCTCCTGTTGGAACTAATCTTGTTATTAGTGTTAGAGCATGTTTAATTTGTAACTGTGTTGTAACACTAGAAGCTGCGGCTGTGTGCGTGCAAGTAGTGGAGTAGTGGCTGTGTGATAGCCAAGTGAGTCGGCTATTTAAGCCATGTATCTGCATTGCATCGAGAGTGAGAGTGAGGAATACAGAAAAGGTACAAGTGCGTGTGCCGGAAAAGCTCTTCGTGTTTGTGTTCTTCCTCTCCATTGTGTATCACGGAGAAGTGTAGGTGTGTCCACCGTGTACTTGCGTGTGTGTATCCATCGATCTCCTGGATAACTCCAACAATTGGTATCATGAGCCTGATTATCTTGAGCGTGGTCGCCATGCCGGAGGCGTGCCGACGATGGCGGCGTTCGTCGGCAGCCGAGCGACGCTTCGGGCCGTGTGTCGGCCTATGGAGGTGCGCGTCGGTGCGGCTCTTATGGCGGACGCGATGGTGGAGGCGTGGCGGACTCCATGTGAGGTGAGGATCGTCGGCGCAAGGTGGGTGGCGTTGGCGGCGCGATGCTGCTAGTGGCTGGTGCGTGTCTCCATCGATCATCGTCGAGCTGGGTCACGAGCGATGGAGAATGGTATGTTGCCCGGTAAATTGCGTCACCGACAACAAGGAGGGTATGACCATGTTGCGGAGGTCATTGCCATAAGGGGTTCATCGTCCATATCCGAGTTGGCGACAAAGTGCGTCATCGTCGACAATATGGAGGCGAGTCACTGGCGAGTTGCGACATCGGTGGCAAAAATGGAGGCGAGTCACCGGTGAGTTGCATCGCCGGTGGTGAACATGGGGTGAGTCATCGGCGAGTTGCGGCACCGGTGGCAAACATGCGACAACGAGCGTGCGGTGGCGGCACGCTTGTGGTGAAGGCGTAAGAGGTGTGGCTCTCATCAAGGCCAACAGCGGCAGCGGTAATCAATGTGACAAGATGGCAATCGCGTCCGTCTCCGTGTTGGACCGGCAACATCAATGACCATGGTCTTCAAGAGATAAATAAGTTAACAAGATTAGACAGGTGAATGTTGAAACTAATCTTGTTATTAGTATTACATTCATAGGATTAGACTTATCAGTTAGCTGCATGCATTATGTTCTGCGGAGTCCGAGCGGCAAGTCGCATAGCAGGTACATATGGAGAAAGAAGTGGGCGTAGTAGTTGTGGCGTGCGTAGAGGAGCTCCTAGTTTGTTATCTGATAGATTTGGAAGTGACTATGCTAGACTTACGTAAAGTATTAGATTAAGGAAAATGAAGAGTTAGTACGTAAGATTTCGTAGACTTTTACGTAAGTCTAGCATTATTGCTCAAACATGTATGTGTGTAGCTGGCTAAGTGGAGTAGTAATCGGACCTAAGCCGATGTGTGTGGCTGGACCGTTGTGAGTACATGCATGCAAGCAGTGGGAGCGTGCGTGCATGGTAGTAAGTAATGGATTAGTGGCTGCGATTTTAGCCGGGAGTGTCCGGCCGTGTAATTGCATCTTCTGAATTGTGGGAAGAAGAGAAAAATGTAGTCCATGTGTTCTCACCGGGTGCAAGAGGCAAAGCTATTTTTCTTCACGGTGAGGTGTGTGTACATGTGTGTTTGCCTGTTGTGTGTGTCGTTGTGCTGAGAGTGTTCTTGGAAGATACATGAGAGAAGAGAGAGCTGTGAGAGGCAGCAAGAGGAAGAAGAGCAGCGCTGCAAGGAGGCGGCGCCAACAACTCCACTCATGCCATCGCCACTACGACGGCCGCTTCATCGCATGCCATAGAGCAACTCCAGTGCGTGTGGATCCAAATTGTACATGCGTGTCCGTTTGAACGCAAACGAACACAAATCACGGTCCAACGTGTCGATCCAAACGGACGAGCATTCGTTATTTATCCTTGATAGACCCATTTCAGGCCAAAATTTGAGCTAGATTTCGTCGCCGCTGACACGGACCGAACATGCGCGACACCCGCTCTTGCAACTGCTGGCCCGCCAGCCTATGTCACATTGGCCATTTCCTCCTCTCTGCCATCCACAACCACCACATCCAATCACCCCCCTCGCACCTACGGCATTCCGCTTAGGAAACGGACACTCTATCCACTGAGCTACAGGCGCTGAGATGTCCAAAGAATAGTGAACGGTTTAGATATACATGGAACTTTAACCGGTCTATGCGATCACCAAACTTTAACCGGTCTATGCAATCACCGAAATTTAACCGATCTACGCAACTTTTTGCGGGAACATAACAGTTTTCATTCACAGGCCTAGCATTCTGCAGCTGTTTCAAATTTTGTGGGTAACATACACTGCAACAGTTTTGCACTACTTTTTTTTGGTCCGCCTTCGGTTTACCGGCCATTGTCATGTCTTAACACCACATATTGTACCGGCGAATTTCGTAGCCATGGTATTGACTTGCACACGGAATGATCAAAGCACTAGGCCGATCTAGGCAGATCAGCCTGATAAGTGGCGAGTAACCACTAGGCCGATCTAGGCAGATCAGCCTGACACATAAGGGCCACTTGTCAGATGGGGCTAAAATTGTTCAACTGTGGAGTACGAACAGAAACCGGAGTAGAAAATTTGGCGAAAATTCGCCAAACTTTGAATTTTTATCCATCTCTTTGGTACGTTAATTCAGTGAGATACTCCTACATTATGGAATATACTCGTTGTGTTGTTGTGTTGTGTGAAGATACCGTACATTTATAATGTCAGCTTGACAGAGGCTTCAACTGAGAAAAGGGGCTTCAAAAATCTGAAGAGGGGCATTGATACTATGGTAATCCGGGAGGATATGGAGGGAGCAGAGTGCAAAAAAAAATTTGACGCCACCCGCAAAAAAAATTCTGTTTGCCATAATAAAGATCGGCCATCGACCGGACCACTTGGACTAAGGGCTGCCACTCGCAGATCATCGAGGTCTCAGGCTTTCTAGTGAAACAATGACATGCGATGTCATCATCTTCATCGATGTCTCGGCATTCAATCGGAGGGGATTCAGCACAGGAAGAAAATCTATTTGGAATAAGAAATATTGGCCTAAAAATATGGTAATTGTACACACAATTGTATAACTCTCGAGTTCTTGGCAAAGAGTTATAATTCTGAATCTGGTGATATGCTGGAACAGGCACGGGAAGGTGCATGTTTACCATGATGTTTTGTTTTCCTCCAATATCTCTGTGTTTACTGTAGGATGGAGCTGATACAGAATAAAACATGTTTTGTCAATGGACCTTTGACAGCCCTATTCAAAAGGTAGGTAGGTGAGTATATATAGCATAGGACCGTGTATAGTTTTTGTCAACTAAAAACATGCAAATAGTGTTGAGGAAGTCATCTAGAACTCCCATTTTATCCTCTCTTTTATCGTGCGAGTACACGCTCCAAAATTATGTGACCATTCTGTTTTCGCTTTTTTCCGTTTAATTTTGCAAGATGAAGGAAGAAGAGATCAACATGAAGGACGGACCGTGCATAGATCGGCAATTACATTTTTTCCCAAGAGCACATTCTTATAACAAGATCACTTGTCTAAGAGCCTCCACTCAGATATCTCTGAGGTCTCGGAAACAATCAAGGTTGACATTACACACAATGTGATATCTTCCTCGAGCTCTTTGTTGTCAGCACCAAGTCGTACCGCACGATGACGTTACAAGGCTCGGGAAATGCGAGAAACACGAGGTTGAGAGGAGATCCTCATGGAAGTGACCATGTATGTGTTAGGGGCTTGCTGAAAGTGCTCTTAGTTTTTCTTGGGCACGCCGCCTAGTGCGAGACCGAGTGTACGCTCGCGTCTGGCTTCACTACTAACGGGCCGGCCCTAGTGGCGTTCAATTAATTTCGTTTCTTCCTTTATTTTTGAATTCATTCAATTATTTTGTTTCCTTTATATATATGTTGGACAAACATTCTAAATACATATATTTCCAAAAAATAAAATTGATATTTTTTCCGAAAACCGTGAATTTTATAAATATTAACATGCCGTAAAGAATTGTTAGCGTAATGTCTAACAAAAATATTGATAGCATTCAAAAAGAAAATGTTTGTGGCCAAGAATGTTCACGTCTTTGTAAATTGTGTATTTGGCATTTTAAAAACATACCAACCATGTATTTAAAATTCTAAACATATATATAAAAATGTTCCTGATGTATATGAAATGTACTACGTGTATGAAAAAATAGACATAAAAACATATATTTAAACTTTTTTATCAATTAAAAATGTTAGACATATATACAAAATGTTTCTGATGTATACAAAAAATCAACAATGTGTACGAAAAAATGTAGACATCAAAATATATATTTGGGAAAAATATTAACCATGTTTTTATAAAATATTAAACGTTTATCGAAAAATATTCCTGATGTATAAAAAAAATATACACAATAGAAAAATGTAGAAATCAAAGAGTATATTTCTAAATGTTAATAATGTATTTGAAACATGTTAACCATGAATAAAAAGTTACTAATGTACAAAAAATGTAAAATATGTATAAAAATTAGATATATGTCGAAAAGAAAAATGTAAAGAAAACAAAACAAAATGGAAAAAACCCTGGTAAATAAACAATGAAAATCGGGGAGCCCAAAAGTAATAACAATGAAAACCGTAAAGAAAGCACACACATGAAAAATTAAGAGAAATCCTTATGAAAATGAAAAACCACAACAAAAAAGTAAATAAAAACACGAAAAATCCAAAAGAAAACGAAAAAACAAATGAACACCAAAGAAAGTCAATGAGAAAACGTAAGGAAAACACATATTAAAAAAGGAAAGAAAAAGTCAAATAAAAACTGAAGAAAACCAATAAAACTGTAAAGAAAACATAAAGAGTAAACCAATAAAACCAGACCACAGCAAAAAAAGCCAATGAGATGACCCATACGTGCATGCATTAGAATAGCACCCTTCGATGAGAGTATGAACAAGAGGCTTGATTATAATTTGTATTTTCAGAGTTATATAAAGCCAGTAAAGAAACAAATATCCATGATTATTTGAATGCAACTACAGAGAAAAAAAGCAGAATATTTAATGGACGAACAGACGAACCCTTTGAACAACATGTTTTAATAGGGAAGTTCTACATCTTATGGTTTCCATGGTGAACAACCACATGTTCGATCTTAAAAGGGCGCCACCTGAGCGTGAGCAGATCGTTCAGGATAAGCCGTCCGTACTTTTCAACTCGATGAGTTTGCATACTTTTATCAAGAAAGATAGATAAACACATTGTTTAAGACTTTGAAAGTAGGCGAGGTTCTCCGCATCAGTTGAATTACTATTCAGCACCCTTTGAAAATACGAAACAGTATGTCAAAAAGTGGGTCTTCCCTTATTTTTTGCCAACATCCTCCTAAGATCTATTTTCTTTTATTTAGAAAAGGAGGTTAAGATCCCCGGCCTCTGCAACAATTGATGCATACAACCATCCTTATTATTTATTCAATAAAATTCTGACAAGAACATACATCAAACATTTTAAGATATGCTATTTTCAAATATGAGAAAAGTGGACGATGTATTTGTCTAGAAATAGCCGTTAAGGGACACCTACCCATTTTCACTGTTTAGAGAGGCCCTCTTCATTAATACATTAAGAAAATATGTTCACATGGGCCAGAAAGACTCGGTTATAGGAACTTAGACCACCTAGCTCTAATACCCTAATTACTTTTTTACAAGACACAACACGTGTGCAAACTGCCCGTACGTAGCTCATATGATTCAAGTCGTCAACTTTGACGCTAATAGTCGTATTTTTCTGTATTTATTTCAAGACTTCATGCAATGTGCATTTGATAGGAGGAGACCGTTTCCGTCAACTACGAACGCATCTGTGGCGATTACGTCGATCTCGAGATGACGCGTCGGGTCAGTATCTCGTAAGTGATCGTAGGGATAGAGCGTGCGTGCGCGCATTCTTATACTTCCTCCGTTCGGAAATACTCGTACCTGTCATACATTTTTATTCAGTAGTACTCCAGTAGGCAACATGTAGTGGGCTTGCTTGGGCCGGAAACAAAACCAGCACTGCACTGACGGTTTCCCCCAACTTGTAAAGCCTTTTTGCAGCGAGAGACACGGCGTCCCTCGGAGTGGCAGCGCCGCCGCCGACGCCGACGCGGGGTTGAGCCGCCGCCGACGCCAGGATGCGGGGTCTGACGCGGGCGGGAAAGCGCGCCGGCGAGATGGCCTTGAACGCCGGCGGCGGAGCCATCAACTGGTTCCCCGGCCACATGGCTGCCGCCTCGCGCGCCATCCGCGACCGCCTCAAGCTCGCCGACCTCGTCATCGAGGTCCGCGACGCCCGCGTACGTCCCCTCCCCCTCCTCACCGCCACCCTGTTTCGCAAACGTCTCCCCTTGTCGACAAGGGACGCTCCCATGGGCGGCAGCTTCCCTGTGCTCGCATGGTGTTCGATGAAATGTCCCTTCTTGTTACAGCCGTACCATTTTTGTCAGCATGTCTTTCCTGCGTGCAACTTGAACCATTTTTGTCAGCATGTCTTTCCTCTCATTTCACGAGTGTTTGTGTCTTGTGTTTCTCTGTTCGCCTGATGATCACTTTCTCGCAACTGATGTGACTCATGACCAGATTCCGTTATCCTCAGCGAACGAAGACCTTCAGCCGGTGCTTGCGGCCAAGAGGCGTATCCTTGCTCTAAACAAGAAAGATCTTGCGAATCCCAATATAATGAATGTAAGCGCCTCCGCAGTTTGGTCGGCCTCCTCACGCCGGAAGCACCATCTCTTGCCTCCGCAGTTTGGTCGGCCTCCTCACGCCGGAAGCACCATCTCTTGTTCAAACATTCATCATGTGCTTCTTCTGAGATTTAATCCTGTTATCATACACAATGAGATTTGGTGCTGATGCTGATACTCACAAGATCATGTTTACGCCGTTATGCAGATGTGGCTTGATCATTTTCAGTCACGTAAGCAAGATTGCATCTCATTAAACGCACATAGCAGCAACTCTATTAATCAGGTTAGTAACTGTTACTGTCATGTTTATCCATTTTTCTTTGTGTAAACCTCACAAGACATCTATATCTGTATTATACTGAAACCGTCAATCAGATGCTATGCTCTGAAACTTTTGTGCAACTTTGAGAGCGGGGTTCATTTACCTAATTAGTAACTGTAGGGGTAACTGGTCACCAGACGCCTAGACCACTTCTGAAACTCTATATTCTGCGCTGGCAGAGGTCATTCACAAACAAAACCTTCCACTACTAGGGAATCTACTGGAATTCTAAAGTTAACCTACTAGGACACGAGCTGGCTTAACATAATAGGACACACGATGACTGAACCTTCATAGTAACTCTCCGATCAATAGGAATATCACTTGAAGTAGGTTTGTACAAGGATTCAGACTTATGGAAATGCGTCTTGTATGTTATTAACTGGATTTTTTATATCTTTATCGTTTCATTTCACTCAACCTCCGTTAGGCTCTGCAAGTATTTTAAGTTTTACTGCGCTGGATTTTCAATTTTGCCTTGCCTAAATGATGATTTGTTTCATTTAATCCTAAGTGTAGGCTTGACACGTTGAACGTTTGCTTCTCTAATTAACAGCTGCTTGGGCTTGTGGAGTTGAAACTAAGGGAATCAATCTTGAAAGAGCCCACACTTCTTGTTATGGTGGTTGGTGTCCCCAATGTTGGAAAGTCTGCACTCATTAATGCCATTCATAGAATTGCCAATTCTAGATTTCCAGGTATGACCATTATAATAGAAACTAGTGTAAAGCCCACACTTTGCTGCAGTTATTATTAGATTTTTTTGGTGAGTTTATTTTTATATAAATTTTGCATTTTAAGCAGAGTTGCAAAGCACATATCCAAATTGAAATGTTAAATTTTGCTACACCCTCCGATCCAAATTAATTGACGCACACTTAGTACAAAACTAAGTGTGTGCCAATTAATTTAGATCGGAGGGAGTACATTTGTTCTCTGGCACAGTTAAGGCAGTTTCAGCGGCGGCAACTTTTGTAAGCTACAAAGTGAACTTTTGTAATGTGCTAATCTAAAAATATTGTGTTTCTTTTCATAAATTTTCTAATATGTTTTTCCATGAAAAAAAAATCATTTCACCAAGGGACGTGTCTTTCCACGAAGAGATGCCTTTTCACTAACTGACGTGTCTTTTCATGAGGAGACATCTTTTCACCAAGGGACGTGTTTTTTTTAACGAAGAGACACCATTTTATAAAGGGATGTCTTATTTAACCAAAAGACAAGACTGTTTGTAGGTCTTAACTGTGAAGATTTACTGGACTTGATTGATCCTCGATATAATCCAACGACTGGCCTTTTTAGGTTGATGTGGCTTAATGTGGGTGCTGCATTAGGAGTCAGTTTTAGAATAAAGACGGATATTGTTTATTTCCTTGGTTATCCATGTTTATTGTTGCTCTATTCCCAGTGAACGATAAGATCAAGCGGGCTAGAGTTGGACCTCTGCCTGGAGTTACACAAGACATTGCAGGATATAAGGTGAGGCTCTGAGGTCAATGACACAGCTGAATTTGTTAATTTATTTTTTCCAGACGCTCATTATCGCTGTATTAGTTACCAGGAAACACAACAGATGTTACATGTTAGCCTGGCTGCTTTGTCAGTTATATTATGCATGTGAATGACTGCCCAATTGAGTCATATCTGAGTACCTTTTTTTCTTTTACTTTATGTTATTTGCGCATATTCAACACTAGATGTAGTATTCAATGCGAATAGGCACACATCCATGGATATGGAGTAACTGCAGGAAGCTTGGAATCTATTTCCGTCTTTTTCCTACTAAGAAGACATAAACTATGTTTTAATTGAAGTTTTTATAATAGTTAGTTTATGTATATTGGCAAGTCTTGCTTTGTAGTTCCATCTGGCAACTAAATTAGCTACCTATGTACCTTGAAGCTCACAAAATAGAAGATCCTAGTCACGGCACATATGCACAATCTTAGCTAAGATTTGGGGGAGAGCATAAGAACAAAGACACATGAGAAATTAGATGCCAGGAATTGCCTTTCTTCACTTCTTTGATCTCAATTCTCTTCGTTCTGCATACATTTTAAACATATCCAGACGATAGGTAACTTGGGCATGCAACCCAAAACCTAGTACAATTCATTTAGGGCATGTGTAGTTGACTTCCATGCTGTACCTCACTTTTGTGCTACAAGTGTGGCAAGCCACAGTTTTTGTGGCAGCAAAATTGGTTGCACACTTGTGGCAAAAGTTGGCTAGCAAATGACTATGAAAAGTGGGGTAACAGGTTAAGAAAGTGTGTTGTGGCTGCAACCAAACACTTGCCTAACTTGTCTGCCTAACATTTGATAAAGTGTGGTTACAAACCAAATATGCCCTTGGCCCATGCCAGCCCAGCATATGCCATATGTGGCCCTGTCATCGCGCTCGGCTGGTACTTGATTCATTTAACCCTGACTCCATTCTCATTCACGAAAACAATCAGCTCAGTACTTTTCAACTGTCCACACATGAAACTGCTGTGACAGTGAGCCTTTATTCAAGTGAGTGCATTTGTAGAAGTACGAGCCATTTCTAGGACAGTGCCCTGTTGTTTGGTCTCTTCTGTTATGATTAATTGTGTACATTTAACAATAAGGTGTTTTTTGGATAGATTGCAAGCCAACCGAGCATTTACGTGCTTGATACACCAGGTGTTCTAGTGCCAAGCATTCCAGACATGGAAACAGGTCTAAAGCTTGCTCTGACAGGTTAGATTCTTATTCTGTGCTGTTCTTTTCACTATGCCAACAATTATCTGAAGAACAAGATCATTGGCATGCCTTACTTGTAATGATCATCATGGTTTGTTTACTAGTTTTACTCTCCTCTGATATTGGAATTTTCACGTACTTATCAATATTGTACTTTTCTGTTTATGTGCAGGAGCTGTCAAAGATTCGGTGGTTGGAGAGGAGCGTATAGCCAAATATCTATTATCTCTTCTTAATATTAGAAAAACTCCTCTACACTGGGAGCGATTGCTTCACAGAAGAGAAGAATTTGATGAAGAGCCAGATGACAGTTGTGAAAAAGGGTCTAGTGGTTCACTGCGGAGGAGGCGGCGTTTTAACAATTCTGATGCCTTGTATGTTCAGGTACTGGCTCTTACAAAAAAATGCACTGCATGAGCCAATTATGGGTCATGTCTCTCCAAACCCATATTTAGGTGCTACCGTGCAAACTTTTCTTGTGTGCCATCTGCTGACATTAGGATGTATTAGATATATGAGGGTTTGAGGATCACATGGATTAGCATTTTGAAAATAACAATAACTCTCTAAGGATATTTTTAATCAGTGGGATCCTACTACCTGAAGTCTTTCAAATCAGATGCACTGGAATAGCATGAAATGGTTATGGTTCACATGTGATGTGAGCTTGCATTATTTGTAGCTTCTAGTCATGGTTTCGGTTTTTTTTTTCATGACATGGTACCGTCTTTGTTAATTGCCCTGTTGGACTCTATGCTCCTAGCTTGTCACTAGCTGGCATGGTAGTTCCAAAGTAATTGTGAAGCGCTGGTGATTGATATCGCCAACCTGCTAGGTATACATTTATCTTCACTTTGTATTCATGATATATCGAAGTCACAATATTCAATTCACTGCTAGCTGGGGCTAGCAGTAGGCAAAGATGGGTCATTAACAAAAGTTACACATACATCTAGTTTTTGCTTAGTTTATTTTCTGTCATACTCTGTTCTGAACTTTGCAAATTAAACAATCAGCTTGGAGGTTTGCTCAGAGTGTGTGTAGCAAAGTTGGATTTCAGCCAACTTTGTGCGGCTTTGCTGGCAACAAATTCAATAGTGAATTTATTTACAAAATAAATTCTTTGCCATATTTTTTTTCTTCTAAAAAGTATACATTAATGCTAGACTGCTGACATTTTATGTACCACAATTTGCTGCTTCGGTCATTTGACACTGCTGTATCCTGGCCTAGTGTCTTGCAAAATTGTCCGGAATAATGAGAACTTTGCCATGCAAACTAGTATAATACCATGGCAGAGTTGATAATTTTGAAGCCGCAATCTTTGATTCATTGCAGATTAAACTATCAGCGTATTTAGGCATATTTTGTGGCTATTCTAGCTACAAGATCCGGAATCCATCGATTCCTCCAAATCTTTGGAATTACATGGTTCCAGCTCTTAGCGGGAAAAAAAATCTCGTTTCACCACCCACGTCGCTCCCCCCCCCCCCCCCCCCCCCCCCAACCCACATATCCCATCATCTCTCCGGCATAACGTGGTGGCGAAGATGGAAAGGCCAGTGGCGGCGGGCTAGCAGCAAAGGAATACAGTGCCAATCCCAGCGAGAAGGCAGTTAGCGGCATAGGGTAAGCAGCGAAGGAAAATCAGCGGCGTTCGCTCGCAGGGAAGAGAAGCAGGGCAGCGTGGAGGCGGATCGATTTGTCGCCGGCGCTGCGATTCCTGGGCAGCGCTCCTCGGCAGCAGCTGCTTGCGGCAGATCAATTTCCTGGCTGCTTGCAGAGTCAGCGGCCAGGCAGGAGCGGAGCAGCAACGGAGCCTGGGAAAGAAGCAGGTAGCAGCCAGTGGAGCAGCAGCAGCAGCGGAGAGTGGGAGCGGCTAGCAGAGAGAGGAGCGACAACAGCATCGGCTAGCAGGGAAGGCAAGCAGCGACTTCATCACTTGATTTGCTCTGGTGCTACTAGCTACAACATCAGCTAGCAAGTTTCCGCCTTGTTTTCTTTCATTTTCCCCTCACTTTATCACATCCCATAGTACTGGAGTGAAAACAAGCCTGAAGCTATGTATTGAGCTATAACATAGTTCATTTTTTGTTTTCACTCCATGTGAATGTATCTAACTGCCATACCTTATTAATTATTCTAATTAAATATAATTGAGCTATAACATAGTACATTTTTTTGACTTGCCAATTATTTCCATGTTTTTTCTGCTCAATCCTTATTGTTCCCACTTGTTTGCTTCATCATTTGTGTTTGCGTGTCAGAGTTTGTTTTCAATGTTTTCAGTTGTCATCTACTCCCTCTGTCCCAAAATAAGTGACGCAAATTTAGTACCAAGTTAGTATAAATTTTATACTAAAGCAGTGACACTTATTTTGCGACAGAGGGAGTACATTTGAAGATAGCACAGGATAATAAACTTAGACAGAACCTCTCACTATCATCTTTCTGTCCAATCAAAAGCTGCTTGTTGTTCACTGTTATTATGCATACTATTCGTATGGTGCAAATGGCACATTTAACCTTACTGTGTCCATGGTACTGTGGTAATCAATGGTTTCCTCCAAGTCATCTATTTCCTATATATAGGAGCTAACAACCTTGTCCTCCTATTACAGGACCTGGTGATAGAGGTCCAGAGAACCCTGTGCAGTACAGCCATGGAATTCACAGGCAATCTCGATGAAGATAATGAGCTGGAAAGTCTAATTGACTCGCAGCTTGTTGCCCTTCGAAAGGTGTTCAGAATACCCCACAAACCGCTTGATGATTCACATGGCCCAGCATCCAAGAAGTTATTGACTCTTTTCAGATCAGGGAAACTCGGCCCGTTCATCCTCGATGACCTTCCTGACCAGCACTAAGGGGAAAGAAGATTCACTTGCCTTTGAATGCCCAGGTGATTGCAACCTTCCAGGAATAGTTTTGCTATGAGGTAATGCGATGTGTCACAGTGTTCAGTACTACTCATAGATAACTCGAAGCAGACATGTGCCTTTCTGCGCAGATTCCCTTGTAGGGCTTCTCCATTTGCTGCTTATCTGGTGGTGGGTTCTTTGCCTATGTTGATTGGCTGCCGTTTCTTGTTTTTCCGTGGTCTTTTTGTCCCCTTCCTCTTGAGATTTTGGCAGAAGTGGTTGTGCAAGGTCTTTAGCAGACTTGTGTGGGGCAACCGATTTTGCATCATCAGCAGGTGGGTTCCTTGGACCGTCGGTGGGGCACTAATACATAAAAACCGTAGGCAGCCAGTATTGAACTTTTGATTGATTAAAGTAGCAATGGTAAGTTGAGCAAGGTTTTGGATCTCCTGAAGCTAAAATGGTTTTGCATCTCTTGAATATGAGGCTCGGTAGTAGGTTAGGGCGGTGACATTAAGTACCCTAATTTTATGTAGGTTACCTCTGCCTAGGGGGCTATTCAAATCTTTAGGTGAAGGGTGCAATTTTGAGATGATATACGAATTAATATATGTTGACATCTTATTTACTGGTGTAGAAATCGATCATGTGTGTTGTGTCGTGTCGCATCCTTATTATCATGTAAGTATGCGTTGCAAACTTCTTTCAATTTCGATGCATTTTAGTAGTCGGCATCATCATCGAGCGGGACCATGAGGTCGGCACGCTGGGTGATTTCACAGCCGATGGTGAGGGGCGGCCAATGCCGGCGGATCATCATGGAGATCACCTTACGTGTCCCCTCGTCAACGCCAGCAAAGTTGTGCCCGGTTGGGACGTTGGGTGTACTCGATCGGTTTCCCCTCGTCGACGCCAGCAAAGTTGTGCCCGGTTGGGACGTTGAGTGTACTCGATCGATTTCCCCTCGTCAACGCCAGCAAAGTTGTGCCCAGTTGGGACGTTGGCTGTACTCGATCGGTTTCCACCGAGCTTTGCTTATGTGCAGCCGTGCAGAGGGAACTGCAACTGTTTGTGTGCAGGCTGAATAGGCACATTACATATGTGTTCGTTGCACCCAATATATCAGATTTTATAAGAAAAAAGAAAATAGTGAAATGTCCAATGAATTCACAAACGTGTCTTTCATATTCCAGTAAGGGAGATCACAACCTCACAAATACTCTAATTTTGCCGTCTTGTACCTTAGAAAAGTTAAATGGGTTACACTGCTACATATGTAATTCATACTATCTTTTATGGTCCACCTTATTCTAACATACGTAACAAACCTATAACAGCATCGCACAAGCTCATTGCATACAACGTTATTCAGTGCAACGCTCTGCGAATTTCTCCCATGACGCTGGGCATCCAAGAAACTCTTCAACTTTTGCCTCTGTAATGGAAGACAGCAACATGTGCTCAAACTTGAGCAAGCATCTTCCTCCAACGTCTGGCTTCCCCACCTTTCAATTTTCAGATCCTGGAGGTTGGTTGAATCTAATTCGAACGGAATAAAAAACCATTACACAGAAGAACAATAATTGTACAAAACCGTTGTCTGATTGTCGAGTGAAGGTCCATGTAGAAATGGCTCGTAGTAGTATAGTAAATGCTCACCATGATCTTTTGCTTTCTTCCAATATTTCAGAGTATTCCATAGACTGAAAGTAATATGAAAGAAAACACATCTAGACTCATGAACACTGGACCTTTAACATCCTAAATCCTAAGGCAGGTGAGCAGATGTGTGACTACATATATATAGCCTTGGACATCCAAGCATGCGATAAGTGTTGGCCAAGTCATCCAGGAACTTCTTAAAAGCTTTCATTATCTGGGTAGGCACTGAAAGATCATGTGATCGTTATCTGTTTACGATGTAGTTCTTCTTACAAAACAAAAATGAAGAGAAAAGAAGGTGAAAACTTCATGAAATGAGTAATTGGATCTGCATGAAGAAGGGTCAGAGCTTCATGAATACCCATTGTATGAATACTCTCAGTCAGGCCCAATTCAAGACCTGTGATTAGAAAATGTGTAAGCAATCTGCCAAATAGTATGAAAAATTGGAGGAAACCAAAAGATCATTCAAACCACGAAGGCACCATTACTGCACGGGGCACTCATCACCCCACCACATGTGTGCATGCAGTGCACGGGGAAATTCATTATAATTGTAGAGATCCAGCTTAATTATCACAAGATAACAAGATTCCTTGAATCGATACCCACGCTTGCAAATCTCCATGGCTCTGGTGAATCAAATAAATTTTACAATATAGCCGTACCAATTTTTTTTAAGCATACACCTGAAGGCGGCATACGTTCCTTGCATTCATCTGAACAGGAAAACAGTACATACATGCATACAAATACTATTACGATGGAAGAATCATGGTCATCGAACTCTTAGTTGTTCGAGTTTCAAAAGCCTAGAATGAACAATAATTGTACACATCATTTTTGTATTTTTCATGTTAAGTTCCTCGGAGAAATGAAACCTTTTTAAGTTTGGGTTCCCAAAGTGTCCACATATTACTATCATGGATTCTTGCAAACAATTTTCGAGTTAAGGGCTCGTGAATCATGACTAGTTGGCTAAAATTTCGCAACATTTAATTTCTTCTTTTTTATTTTTTGAGAAACTGTTGTCAACATTTGGTATGGGCTGCGGGGACATCAAATATGCATGCCCTTACAACATCCTTCAAGAGATATAGCAAAAGAAACCGAACGGTTCACACACAACACACCCGATGGGCGTGGCTGCAACGAATGGCTGTTGTTGCTGGTCTTTGTTAATTGCACTGCATGTTGTGTTAATACTTAATAGGCTAACACGTCTCACAAGATTGAAACATATGAGATGCAACAGCGGTTTTAATACAGAGATGAGATGTAAGAGCGTATTTTACTATTTTTACTGCTTTCCAAAAGCCTAGCAACACTCAGTTGGCCCTCTCAGTCGAGCTCCTGAACCTGAATGCCACTAATGGTTGTAGCATGCTACTGCTCTGTTTCTCAACGAAGAAGAGATGCAGGTAGCATAACCGGGTGGTCGAATGTTAGCCCAGCTGCACCCATGAACCGAATGTTCCACTGCATGAACCGAATTATTATTTTTTCCTTCAAAAAAATTGGTTTGAAACACAGGGGTGGAACCCCGGTTGCATCTCAGTCAGAAACGAAGCCAGAATAGAAACATCCCAGTTTCATACATAATGCAACTAAAAAGGCAGAAATGAGTTATGAAAGAACAACAGGCACATGCCCGACCCACCCAAACAACATACCTACACTTCGATATTCAATGGAGGAGAGCGATCCCACTTCAAAACTTACGAAACACGGGACATGAATATCATCATCCTCGGATCATTCGGGGATCCGACTGATGCCCCCAAGGTAATTTGACCGCTTGAACCCTAAGCTCGACTAGTTTAACGACCCACTTCAGATTTGCAAATCGGCGAGTATTCTTCCAACCTTGGTGACTGGCATCTGGCCATGGTAGGTGAGGGCAGCAAACATCTGAAGGAGGATGCACATGTTTTTGCGGATGTTGTCATCTCCCCGCCTCCCGCCAAGAAGGCCCGACCCACAGTGGTGTCCTCTAGATACTCCTCTATTTGTGTCACCTCTATGGTAAAAACAATTTCCGGAAAGTGCTCATGGTTCGGAGCAGCGGCGGGGTTCTTCCACGACCCTGTAGCATGTATAATGTAGATTGTGTGGTGCTTTAGCGGGAGTATGGATGGGGTGCGGCGGGGCTGTGAGATGCCGCCGCTGAATACACGGGACAACACCGCGACTGCGATGTGGTTGATGGCCAGCTCCATTTCTGACAGAAATGAAACTGCAACCGGGTTGGAGTTGACAAATCTGTGGTTTTTGGTAATGCATGAGTGTATAAGGACATATCGATATATCTTGTTTTCCTCCAATATTTTATTCGAGAGTATCCCATAGACTGGGTACTACAATATAACATATCAACCATACAACATTGGACCTGTGACATAATAATTCCTAAGGCAGGTGGATATATATAGGGCTAGCTAGACGCAGTTTTGTTAGCTAAGCATGCAATAAGCGTGCTAATCAAGTCATTCAAGAGGTGTTTTCTCATCTCTCTTTGATCGTGTGATCGTTCTATTTCCATGTTTTGTTTCCTCTTGCAAAAACAGAAGAACAGAGAATACTTCATGACATGAGAAGTTCAATGTCAATCGCACGAGGAACAAGCATAAGCACTAGTAGAAAAAGGTCTTTCGTCCCAACTCAATTTACACATTAATCATGGTTCCATTATGAAACGGGACTAATGTTACCATTAGTCCCGGTTCGAGCAGCAAGGGCGCCGGTCGGGCAGTAGTCCCGGTTCGTGTCTCGAACCGGGACTAAAGGGTTTGGAGGCTTTACTCCCGGTTCGTGTCTTGCACCGGGACTAAATATTAGACCTTTAGTCCTGGTTCGAGACATGAACCGGGACTAAAGGGGTTTTGATTTATTTTTCTGTTTTTAAATTTGTTTTCTGTTTGTAGTTTCTGTTTTAAATTGCTTACATATTTTAGGATATTTGATGTTTTTGAGTGATTCTTTTTGCATTAGATTCAAAATTTTGTCTAGTTTCTGTTTGTGCCATTAGTTTTCAAATTTTAATGGTTTAAATTTGAATTTGTTCAAATTTGCTTCAAACCCAAATTATGAATAACTTGAGTTTACAAATAGTTTCTAATTTAATTCTTTTTGCTCCTAGTCATGTGTTAGATTGTTGTAATAGTAAGATTTATTTGGTTATATTTAGAGTAAGTTAAATTAGGATTTTAATTAAAACAATACTGTTTTGCTTATATAGTTGTTTCAGTCGGTTAATTGTTGTTTTTTTATTATTTTTAGTTAGTTCTTTCTGTAGATTTTAACATGTTGTAGTATGGTGCATATTGAATGCACAAAAAGTCTGGAGTTGAAATAATTTAAAAAAACGCCTTTGTAGCAGATGGGTTTTCGTTTGAAACCTTGATACTGCGAAGGAGATAATTTAGTTTACACAGGAAGTGCATCCAGTTTTTGCCGTAACCCTCTCAACTTTGTAGCACATGTCATGTGGGTGAAATGATGGTACCATGATAAGTTTCAGCCTTTTCAGAGTTCATTTGTAGCGCTTTTCATTTCTAGGGGCATTTAGCTCAAAAAAAACATTAAATGTATGGAAAATAGAAAATGAGATGAAAAAGGGTTGAAAATTTATGAGGTGGCTTTGAATGATGCGTACTGAACACACAAAAAGTATGGAGTTCAGATAAGTTCGAAAAAATGATATCCCTTTGTAAGAGATGAGATCTCGTTCGAAACCCTCGTACTTCGAAAGAGATTGTCCGTTTTGTACACGAAGTACATCCAGTTTTTGTTGTAACTCTCTCAACTTTTTAGCACATGCCATATGGGTGAAATGATGATACCATACCAACTTTCAACCTTTTCAGAGTTCATTTGTAGTGCTTTTGAATATCAGGGTCAATTAGCTCAAAAAATAAGTAAATGCATGAAAAATACCAAATGAAGTCAGAAAATGTTAAAAATTTATGATGTGGCTTTGAATGGTTCATTTTGAACACACAAAAAGTATGGAGTTCAAATAAGTTCAAAAAATGAAATCCCTTTGCAAGAGCTGAGTTTTCATTCGAAACCCTCATACTTCGAAAGAGATTGTCCGTTTTGTATACGAAGTGCATCCAGTTTTTGTCGTAACCCTCTCAACTTTTTAGCACATGCTATGTGGGTGAAATGATGATACCATGCCAAGTTTCAACCTTTTCAGAGTTCATTTGTCGGGTTTTTCAATTTCAGGGTCATTTAGGTCAAAAAATCATTAAATGCATGAAAAATAGCAAATGAAGTATACAGGGATGAAATTTTAGGATGTGGTTTTGAATGATGCATATGAATGCACAAAATGCACAAAAAGTCTGGAGTTCAAATAAGTAAAAAAACAAAATGCCTTTGTAGCAGATGGGTTTTCGTGTGAAACCTTGATACTTCAAAGGAGATGGTCCAGTTTGTACACGAAGTGCATCCAGTTTTTGCCGTAACCGTCTCAACTTTTTAGCACAATCTATGTGGGTGAAATTATGATACCATGCCAAGTTTCAACATTTTCAAAGTTCATTATAGTGCTTTTCAATTTCAGGGTCATTTAGCTGAAAAAAATCATTAAATGCATGAAAAATAGCAAATAAAGTTAGAAAGGGTTAACTCTGACTTGGTTAACCTTAGTTGTGACTCTGGCGGGGACGGTGCTAGCAGATGTAGTCGAGGGTATGATTGGACTCTTGGCTAAAGGGGGATTCCGAAATTTTCAAACTCTACCCCCCCTTGGACCGTTTTCTGAGATGCTCAAAATTCCAAATATAAAAAAAGTTATTTCAAAAAGAAGTTTTTTCCAGAAAAATAAGAAAAAAATTATTTAAAAAATATTAGGTTGTTTTCATTGAAATTCACTATTATTATTACTTATTTTGTATATTTTAATAATTGTTTGAATTCAAAAAATTAAATCATGTGACATGACATCAAGACCCAAGGTTGTTTAGGGTTGATAGCTTACTATTATGAGGAAAACAACAAGTGCAGACTTGGTAACTAGGGGCAATAGACCAGAAAATTAAGCGTGCTCGGGCTGAAGCAGTGAGAGGATGGGTGACCGGTCGAAAAGTTAGATGATTTAGAATAAGTTCTCAGTGAAGATGGATGATTAGAGATTAAATTGTCAAATAATTCAAAGATTTAAAAATTAGAATAAAAGACTAAAAAAATCAAAAATATTCAAAAAATTCAAAAACAAATCTACCTTTTCGGATGAAACAAAGCCCGGCCACATGGAGGACCATTAACCCCGGTTGTTTAGTCCCGGTTCGTGAACCGGGACTAATGGCCCAACCAAACTAGGGCTATAGGTCCTTTTCCTACTAGTCAAGTCAATGTTTCTTCTTCCTCTCACTCTTCTTTTCTTTGGGGAAACTTTTGTTAACATTTAGTAGGGCCGCAAGGGATATCAGCCGTACATACCCCTGCATTCTTAAAAAGAGAATGCAAAAAAATGGTTCGCCCAGGCACACAACACACCTGGTGGGTGTAATGCGTGACTGTGGTTGCTAATACTCCCTCCGTTTCAAAATATAAGACCTTTTAGAGATTTCACTAGAAGACTACATACGGAGTAAAATGAGCGAATCTATACTCTAAAATATGTCTATGTACATCCGTATGTAGTTCATAGTGCAATCTCTAAAATGTCTTATATTTAAGAACGGACGGAGTATTTGTTATTATTCTGCATGTTGCGCTAATAAGCTGACTCACACCTCAAACGATTGAAACAGAAAAATCGAAACGATACTACCAAACAAAGTCTATTTCTTTTTTAGAAAAGGAGGATGACCCCCGGTCAAACAATGTTCCTAAATTTTATGAAAACGATACTACCAAACAAAGTCTATTTTAATGAAGTCTCTAATGTTCCTAAATTTTATGGACTTTCCCAATATTGACGATTCGTGGGATAATATCTATTATTCTTTTAAGTTACCTATTATTTGAAGTTAGCCGCCGTGGTGAAATTGGTAGACACGCTGCTCTTATTTTATTATGCAAAATACGAAAAGTGGAGTATTCTTACAATAGAACTTACAATTTCCACCTATCTTATACAAAATCATAAGGTTAGTCGGCCTACAATGCAACTTTCCCATCTTATTAATAAGAGCATAAAACCTTTAATTTAAAAAAATCAAAAATCCAAAAAGCCATTTCTATTTGTCCATTTTAATTTCATCATTAAATATAAACCCTTTTGGATTCTTACTACATTCCCTAAGCCCGGCCACACTAGTTTGTTTTGTCACTCGAGTTCATGTACCTGAACGCCCAGGAACGTGGCTATGTTCTTTCACGGGCAGCAGGATCATCTTTCACGGATTGTGTGGCTCTTAAGTGGGAGGAAGGACTGGGAACAGTGGGGCTGCGAGACAGCGCCTTTGAATAGATTGCTTGTTGACGCGACAATTGTTGGTGTCAAACCAGTGAGATCAACCGAGTTCGAACGAGATCGTGTGAGAGAGGGAGGTTTTTGCGTCGCCGGACCTTTTGACCTTTTATGTTATTTCTGACCATGTATATCTCTCGATTACAAAGTCCCTAACTAACCTGCTAACTAACTCCTGGCTGGCTCGCTCACCATCCGCATGTCGCTGCGCCATCCCACAGCTGCGAGTCATGCGCTAATCCAACCGGGAGAACAGATCAAAGTAAAACGGAAAAGACCGGGACGTGCGCGAGCACTCCCTGAACCTGTCTACGAGCGGCAGCTGACAGAACCAGCCTGCGCGCCTTATTACAACACAAAAACGACCGTGGTCTAACCTAGTGATGAGCTTAGTCAGGTCCTACATTTCACCCCCTTAAGCTCAGCACCCAGCATCTATCTTGATCATCCGAAGTTTCTTCCTCATCTCGATGAAGTTCACCCTCCCCAACGACTTCTTCAGAGTATCGGCGAGCTGTTCTTGAGAGCGGACATGGCTGATCTCCACCTGACCAGTATCCACACAACCCCGAATGAAATGAAACTTGATGTCAATATGCTTGCTACGGTCATGGTACATAGGGTTCTTGCTGAGAGCAATGGCGGCCTGGTTGTCCAACAAGAGTCTGAACTTCTCTGTCGGTTTGCCCAACAAGTCACCAACCAATCAAGACAGCCACAACCCTTGGCATGTCGCTGCTGCTGCCGCAACGTATTCGGCTTCACAGGAGGACATGGCCACGATCTTTTGCTTCTGGGAGCACCAAGTGACCGGATTTTCACCGATGAAGAAAACTTGCCCGGAGGTGCTCTTTCGATCTCCTATATCACCTGCATGATCACTGTCGCTATACCCTAGCAAAGCTACTTCCCCATTACCAGGCTTGTAACAACACCCATAATCCAAAGTTCCTTTGATGTACCTTAAAATCTGCTTCACAGCCGCCCAATGGTGCGAGCTAGGCTTCTCCATGAATCTGCTTGCAATGCCGACAACATGGGCGATGTCCGGGCGAGTGTTGACAAGGTATCGCAGGCTGCCAATCACGCTGCGGTACATGGTGGGATCAACATGCTCGCCTCCATCTTCCTTGTTCAGCTTCAGGCGACACTCCATGGGAGTTGCAGAGTTGTAGCAATTGCTCATACCGGCAGCTTCCAATACCTTGGCGGCGTAACTTCTCTGGTGCGGCGTGATCATCGCCTTTTCTTGTGACACTTCAATCCCCAGGTAGTAACTCAGCAAACCTAGATCGCTCATTTTGAACAGCCGCTGCATTTGATCCTTGAAGCTGACAATGGCGGACACCTCCGTCCCTGTGATGATGAGATCATCAACATAGACCCCAACCAGGAGATATGAAGTAGAATCACCTCGCCTGTACACAGCATGCTCCAAAGGGCTGTGGATGAAACCAAGTGAGGTTAGTGACTCGTCAAGCTTCGCGTACCATGCCCTTGGTGCCTGTCGAAGACCATACAGTGCCTTTTGCAGCTTCAGTACCCGAGATTCTTGTCCAGTGACCTCGTACCCGGGTGGCTGAGCTACATAGACCTCCTCGATGAGCTCCCCATTCAGAAAAGCCGATTTCACATCCATGTGATGCACCTCCCACTACGAATGTGCGGCAAGGGCAAGAAGAACACGGACTGTTTCCATCCTGGCCACCGGTGCGAAGACATCATCGAAGTCCACCCCCTCTCGCTGTGCATAGCCCTTAGACACCAAGCGAGCTTTGTGCTTGACAATGTTGCCGGCTGGATCTCGTTTCACCTTAAACACCCATTTCAAACCAATCGCCTTATGTCCTGCCGGGAGTGTGCACAACTGCCAGGTCTTGTTCTCTTCGATGCAGTGCATCTCTTCGTCCATGGCGGCCTTCCACGCTGCGTCCCCGAGTGCCATCCCGACGTTACGCGGCTCTTCGGCGCTGAGCAAGCAGCGCTCGGTGGACTCCCGCACCGCTTCGCTCTCAGTCTCGTCGAGCAAGTACTCGAGGCGCCGATAGCGAATAGGCCCGGAGTCTGTATCTCACGCATCGTCGTGTGTTGAAGGCGTGGCCCAGCCCATGCTACGGACTGCAGCGGGTGTAGCAGAGACATCCTCCTTTGTCGCTGGAGTCGGGACCGTGTGGGGCTGTGGAGTCCCAGGACCCGGCGACATGGGTGACCGCGGTGACCCTAGAGCTGGTGTGGAGGGTGCCGCCGCGTCACTGTTCGCCTGCTGGTGTGTGGCGCCGCCGGTGTCCAGCTCGTGCTCTCCAGGTCCAGTGGCGTAGACCGCCGTGAACGTAGGCGGCGCGGGCATTGCTGCGGATGTGCCCGGCTCGTCCCAATTCCATGGCCTGCTTTCCTCAAATAAGACATCACGAGTTACCTGCAGTTTGTTGGTGATTGGATTATACACCCGGTAGCATTTTGCTCCTTCTTCGTATCCGATGAATACCATTGGCGTTGATCAATCGGATAGCTTCGTCGTCCCTGGTCCCAGCTTCTTCACATGAACCGTGCAGCCGAAAGTGCGCAGGTGCTACACATTGGGCTTACGGCCGTGCCAAGCCTCATAAGGCGTGACACCATCGAGGCTGCGCGTGGGGGACCGGTTCAGGATGTAGACTGTTGTTCTAACAGCCTCTCCCCAGAAGGTTGCGGGCATGGCCATGCTCTTGAGCAAGCATCTCGCCATCTCAACCACGGTTTGATTCCGCCGCTCGACGACCCCATTTTGTTGCGGCGAATATGGTGCAGTGGTGTAGTGCTTGACGCCGAGCTTCTCGCAGTACTCCATGAAATCACCGGAGTTGAACTCACCTCCCCGGTCGGACCGAAAGGCCCGCAGCTTGCATCTCCCTTCAGTCTCAGCGATACCCTGAATCCGTTTAAAACAGCTGTACGCTTCATCCTTCGATTTCAGTACTGACAACCACATATAGCGACTGAAATCATCAACGACGAGCAGGAAATACCGGTTCCCTCCGACGGTGGGAGGGTTGATTGGGCCAAACAAGTCCGTGTGGACAAGCTCCAAACCTTGCTTGGCCCTGTATGCTGCTACCTGAGGGAATGGTGTGCGGTGTTGTTTGCCGAGGGCACACCCGTCGCAGTACTCGTCGACGCGGTCGATCGGTGGCATCCCACGTAACATGTTCTTGGTAGACATAGCACGCAGTGCCCTGAAGTGTAGATGGCCCATCCTTGCGTGCCAACGCCAGGTCTCGTCGTCGTTCTTCGTCAGCAAACACGCTGGCGTGTCAATGGTGAGCACGGCCGTGTATAAGCGACAGCTCGAACGCCTGACATGAGCCATCATGCGCCCACTGGTGTCATGGATTGTCATTGATCCCTCATGAATTTGTATCCTGCACCCCACTTCATCTAGCTGACCAACAGATATGATGTTGCTGCGCAGACTTGGGATGAAGTATACCTCTAACAGTGCGTTGGTTGCCACTCTTCCCTCTGAAGATCACCGAACCTCTTCCACGGATTGCGACATGAGATCCATCTCCGAACTTCACAGTGCCCTGCACGGATTCATCCAGAGTGCTGAACATGCCCCTGTCCCCCGTCATGTGGTCTGTGGCTCCTGTATCGAAATACCACAGCCCTGGCGGTGAGATCTCCGGATGCACTTTTTCTTCATTCAGGTGAACTTGCTGGGGCGCCACGAGTCTGTTAGTGACAGACATGGTGACTGTGGCCATCATGAGGCCTTCGTGGTGCTCATCCCCATCTCGGACAAGGTGCGCTTGGCCCTGCTTGGTCTGCTCCTCTTCCTCCTTGATTCTGGTGCGGCACTCCTTCTTCCAGTGGCCCGACTTGTTGCAGTAGTGGCACTTGCCTTTCTTCTTCCCGCCGGAACCGCCCGCGCCTCCGGGCTTGCCACCGTTCGCTTGCTTGGGTTTCCCCGGCGACTTGTTCTTGCCACCTCCACCGCCGGAGGAGGAGCCACCGTTGCCGTGCGACGTTGCGCCGCCGCCGTACTGGTGCTCGCGTGCAAGCCACTCCTCGCGAGTGAGCAGGAGATGACCGCCCGACTGGGGGGCATCATCCATATCGTAATGATCTTCACAAGCCGAGAGTCGTCCGACCAGCTCTTCGACGATCATCGTCTTGAGGTCGATGAGAGACTCGATGGCCATCGCCATTTGCAGGTACTTGCGTGGCACGACCCGTAGGAACTTCTATACAGCTTTGTGTTCCGTAACAGGATCACCGTAGAGATCTAGGTCAGCGACGATCCCCGTCAGGCGCAGCGCGAAGTCCTCAATGGATTTGCCGTCCTTGAACCTGAGTTCCTGGAACTCACGGCGCCGCACCTGCGCCTTGGCTTCCCGGACGCGCTCGCTGCCCATACGCGGGGTTTTGATCGTCTCCCACGCGGTTTTGGTGGTATCCTTGGCCGCCAGCACCCGAATCAGCTCCGGCGGCACGTTGGTGAGGATGACGGCCAGCACACGCCGATCGTCGCGCTCGTCGTCAGTGCCGGCGTTCACCGCCGCCCAGAGCCTGCAGGCCTGTAGTTTCACCTGCATGAACAAGGCCCACTCCATGTAGTTGGTGCGGGTGAGCATCATGGTCATCCCGGACTCCTCACGCACCACCCGCTCCACCACTCGGAACTCGCCGTTGCCGCCTCTTGTGAGACGCGCTAGCGGCGGCGAGCTTGGCGAGCTTTCCTTCTTCTTGCCGGTCTTGTTCTTGTCGGTCTCGCTGTCGGACATGGCCACCGCGGATCGTACACCACTGGTCGCCGGAGCTGCGGATCGAACACCGAGGCTCTGATACCAATTGTTGGTGTCAAACCAACGAGATCAACCGAGTTCGAACGAGATCGTGCGAGAGAGAGAGGTTTTTGCATCGCCAGACCTTTTGACCTTTTCTGTTATTCCTGACCATGTATATCTCTCGATTACAAAGTCCCTAACTAACCTGCTAACTAATTCCCAGCTGGCTCGCTCACGATCCGCACGTCGCTGCGCCATCCCACAGCTGCGAGTCATGCGCTAATCCAACCGGGAGAACAGATCAAAGTAAAACGGAAAAGACCGGGACGTGCGCGAGCACTCCCTGAACCTGTCTACGAGCGGCAGCTGATAGAACCAGCCTGCGAGCCTTATTACAACAGAAAACCGAACGCGGTCTAACCTAGTGATGAGCTTAGTCAGGTCCTACAACAACGTCCTCGTTGATGGGCGATCTCTACTGCGGATAGAAGGCCGTTGTATTTTGTTTTCCTCCAATATTCCATTTCAGAGTATCCATAGACTGGAC
Organism: Hordeum vulgare subsp. vulgare; assembly: GCF_904849725.1. NCBI lineage: Eukaryota > Viridiplantae > Streptophyta > Magnoliopsida > Poales > Poaceae > Hordeum > Hordeum vulgare. Next base: position 5,369,528 of record NC_058522.1, on the reverse strand, counting down.
ACTAACATAAGCATATTAATCATACAACATTGGACCTTTGTCATCCTAATTCCCAAGGGAGGTGGATATTTATAAGGCTATATATGTAGTTTTTGTTAGGTAAGCATGGGATAAGTGTGTATGATCTCTCATGCCCAGCCTTAGAGTGGCCACCACTAATGTATGAAGGCAATCATGCAATCAGTAGGCTTGTTAGGTAAGACATGCTCAATAGTAAACTTATTACGAGTCATCCATGTTAGAGTTAACCTTGTTGTATAGGTGATTACATCATGTTGGATTTGTTTTGCGTTGAGTCATGCATGTAGACTTGTCCATTTACTAAGCTGCGGCATGTGTACGCACATAAGATGAGATCATGTGGGTGCATGTAAGCTAGTAGTGGGTCAGCTGAGTTAGTTGATTTAGTCAAGGTAGTTAGTTTGTTAGCTGCATGCTAGCTGATGACCAGGTGTGTGGTTATTGAGGAAACGCTGCAAGCGGGGCTGTACATGGACGTGCATGTGGCTTAATGGGTTAGTGCATGTAAATAGGTGGGTTAGTGGCCGGGCATGGTGGCCGGGTTAGTGGGTGCCTCTATCTCATGTGTGTATATAAGTCATTTGAGTGAATGAAAAAAAGGAGGCCGTGAGGGTTTGGCAAAATGTAGCACTTGTAGTGTCACCGGGAGTTACAAGCCAAAGCAGTTTTTCTCCACGGTGAGGGGTGGGTGTGTGCGTGTGTTTTCTTGAGCTTTCACATGTGTGCGTGAGTGTTCAAGAGAAACAAGAGACTAGAGAGTTTTGTGAGGCAACCAAGAGGCAGAAGAAGAAGCGGCGCTGCGAGGAGGCGGCGCCAACAATCCAAAGGGACCCGCCAAGGGCGGCAAAGGCAGACAAAAAAAGATAAGTGAATTGACCCGAATGAGTAGCAACTAGCAAGTAAAGATCTTAGGTGAGAGAAGTTTTCTGTGTTCCAATTAACATTAAGCCCAGAGCGAACACAGCTCCACATCAATCTAGCTAAAACACATTGATGTGTTCTATGTTTTCCTTCTCTCCACAAAGAGAACATGTCGCCACATTGCCATTAGGTTTAAGAACTTGATCTGACCACTAGCGGGAAGACGGTGCCTCATAGCCTGTCAAGGAAATATTTTGATTTTGAGTGGAATCCGCGCCTTCCACACAACCTTGATCAGATAACTTCCATTGCCCTGGCCTAAAGTACGATGACTTAGCCGAAAACCTGCCGGACGAGGAGTGGGGTCAGAGCATCCGGTCCACCTCCTCCGAGAGGTTCGGGAAAAGGGCAATGATTTCCTCCATTTCCCCGTTTCTATGGGTTAAGGAGAGAGCCAGAAAAAAAATCCCAATTACAAGAAGCAAGCTCCAAAATGGAGATACCAGGATTTGAACAAAAAGGAAACGAAAATGACGAAAAGGAACTTCCGAGGACCAGCCCCAATCCACCAATCAAGCCGGCCAGAAACAAAACCGAAGTGCCAGAGCCAACCTCAAACTTAACAAATGATCAGAATTCATTGTGAACTTCCACCAAAGAATGCCGGAATTGGCATCTACCTCTAGTGTTAGAATTAAGGGGTTCCCAGTCCCAGATGGAAAATATTTAGCCTTATAAGGATCTTAATCCAAAGGGAATCCGGGGGGCAAGGTGAACGCACCAGCACCATTTCATAATTAAGCATATGTTCATGAGTGAAGTGTTGATAATGCCTACCTCTTGGTTCATCTAACCAAACGATACTTCTTCTTGTTATCGATTGTATTCAAATAAAATTCACTATGACTTTTGTCCAAAATCTTATGGTTTGCAAATCGGTGAGTATTCTTGCGGACGTTGTCATCTCCCCACCTCCCTCCAAGAAGGGCTGGCCCATAGTGGCGTCTGCTAGATGCTCCTCTAGTTGCCGTGCCTCTCCCGCAAAGACAATAGCCGGGACGGTGATCCTGTTTTGCAGCAGCGGCAGGGTTGTTCCATAGCTCTGCAACATGGATCATGCAGATTGTGCGGTGCTTTAGTGGGAGTAAGGACGGGGTGCGTCGAGGCTGCGAGATAGCATCGCTGAATACAGGGGACAATGCTGCGGCTGCGGTGTCGTTAATGGTGAGCTCCATTTCTGACAAGAATGCAACTGCTACCGGGTTGGAGTTCACAATTCTGGGTTTTTTGGTAATGCAGGAGTGTATAAGGAAATATCAATATATTTTGTTTTCCTGCGATAGTTTTTTTCAGAGTATCCCATAGACTGTACTACAATAGAACATAACAACCATACAACATTGGACCTTTGACATAATAATTCCTAAGGCAGGTGGATATATGTAAGGCTAGCTACACACAGTTTTGTTTGCTAAGCATGCAATAAGTGTGTTGATCAAGTCATGGAAGAGGTGTTTTATTGTCTCTCTTTGATCATGTGATCATTCTATTTCCATGTGTTTGTTTCCTCTTCCAGAAACATAAGAAAAATAAAGGAGAAGTTCAATGTCAATCGCACGATGAACAATGATAACTCCATGATGTCAAGCTATTAAATACTCGCATTCAGGCCTAGTTATTGTTTAAGATTGTTGGAGTTAACCACGATGATGTGGTGTCTGTGTTCTACTAGTACGCGGAGGCAATTACCGTCTAGGACTTTGTATATGGACTAGGACTGCCTCGTTTCAAAAAAAAGTATATGGACTAGGACTGCCATAGCTAGCTATTAGTGCTCCTATATATATACTTGTAACCTGCTCCTGTAATCAACTCAGCAAGATCAAAGCAATAACATAGCAGGACCGACAAGGCCCTGTTTAGCCATCAGATCCTTTGTGTTTCGTCGAGTTGTGCTAGTTCGAGTCGACGGCTGATTGTTAGCTATACATGCATAGCTAGCTAGCTTGCCTCACGTCAAAGGATCAAAAACCATCCAACAGCGTGCTTGCTAGCTTAGGCTAGTATTGTACTTGCCCGTTGCGTCTTCGTCAACCGACGGCTCGGAAAGTAATCGAGCTTCATCGTGCGTGTATTGCCGGAACGTACACGGTAACTCCGTCGACGTCGGGTCTGGACCAACAATTGGTATCTAGAGCTTGGTTTATTGGCGTGATCTTCGGAAAGCAATCGAAGGATCATGTCAAACCCGGGCAAGGAGATCGTTGTGGCGGGAGCTAAAGCACCGATGCTGATGGTTGGGGGGTCGCAATTCCCCCGGCTGGATCGAGAGGACTACGCACTATGGGCGATGAACATGGAGGTTGCGATGGAGGGAGCGGAATTCTGGGAATCTGTCGATCCCGGCGGCGCCGAGTACTCGAAGGGCGCGGCAAAGTACCGGACGGATCGTCAGGCGTTAACGGTGATCTACTCCGCCATGCCGAAGGATGTGCTGCAACACCTCGTCGGAAAAAGAACGGCGAAGGAGGCATGGGAGACCATCAAGATCCTGCACCAGGGTCATGACCTTGTCAAGGAAGCACACCTTCAGTCCCTCATGAGAAGCTACGAGTGCCTGAAGATGGAGGAAAGCGAGACGGTTGATCAGTTTGCCTCCCGTCTCAAGACCCTCGTCAACGGCATACGCGGCTATGGTTCAACTCTAGAAGAAGTTACGATCGTCCGACGATTTTTGCGCGCCGCGCCGACACGCTACATCCAAATCGTCACGTCGATCGAGCAATGTCTTGACCTGAACACTCTCACGGTCGAGGATCTCGTCGGAAGGTTCAAGGCCCACGACGAGAGAATTCGTATCAGCTTCGGCGATTCGAAGGAGAGTGAGCATCTCATGCTTACAATGGCGCAATGGATGGCCCTGTCGAAAGGAAAGCAAGGTGGATCCACAAGCGGTAGTAAAGCAAAGGAGAAGCAAAGCCCGGCGAAAAAGGACCTTGCTGGACAGGAAGAAAAGGCTAGAAAACCAAGGAGAAAATTTGACATAAAAAAAGTAAGGTGTCACAATTGTGGAATCCTCGGTCACTTCAAGTCTGATTGCAAGAGTCCACCGAAGGAAAAAGCTCTCATGGCCAAGGGAGGTGATGATAGCGATATGATGCTCATGGTCGAAGTATGCGAGCTTATGGACGAGGATGGTCCAGCTCCGAAGGCACCGGCTACCGAGGTTGTCACGCTCGACGAAGAGAAGGTTTACCCTCATGACAAGAAGAGGGTGAACACTGCGAGGCACGTGTGGTACCTTGACACGGGAGCAAGCAACCACATGACCGGTGACAAGGACCAGTTTTCTGAGCTAAATCTCTCGGTTGGAGGCACGGTTCGGTTCGGTGACGGGCGGACCGTTGACATCACAGGGCGAGGTACTGTCCTGTTTGAGCTGAAGAATGGCGGTCACAAGGTACTCACAGACGTGTACTATATTCCCAAGCTAAAGAGCAACATCATAAGTCTTGGCCAGCTCGAGGAGCGTGGTTGCAAGATTGTGCTCGAAGATGGCTATTTATGGGGGTATGACCGTCAGAGGATGTTGATCATGAAGGTGCAAAGGTCGCCAAACAGACTCTACGTCCTTAACTTGGATCGTGTGGATCCAGTATGTCTCTTTTTAAGCATGGAGGACTCGGCATGGAAGTGGCACGCGCGCTACGGTCATTTCCAGGCTCTTCGGCAACTTGGACAAAAGGAGATGGTACGTGGACTACGGTGCATTGATCATGTTGAGCAAGTGTGTGACGGTTGCCTTGTTGGGAAACAAAGGCGGGCCTCGTTCCCGAGAGAGGGAAACTTTAGAGCAATTAAAGCTCTTGAGTTGGTCCATGGAGACTTGTGCGGACCCATCACAAATCCATAGGGCTCAAGTGGGTGTACAAAGTCAAGAAGGATGCTGAAGGAAACTTGTTCAACCATAAAGCTCGGCTCGTAGCTAAAGAATTTGTGCAAGAGCATGGTGTGGACTTCGAGGAAGTGTTCGCTCCAGTCATCTAAATTTCCAGGCTCTTCGGCAACTTGGACAAAAGGAGATGGTACGTGGACTACCGTGCATTGATCATGTTGAGCAAGTGTGCGACGGTTGCCTTGTTGGGAAACAAAGGCGGGCCTCGTTCCCGAGAGAGGGAAACATTAGAGCAATTAAAGCTCTTGAGTTGGTCCATGGAGACTTGTGCGGACCCATTACACCGGCTACCCCAGCTGGGAACAAATACTTCTTACTCATCGTCGACGACTTCAGCAGATACATGTGGATTGTGTTGTTGAAGACGAAGGACCAAGCTTTGCAAGCCTTCAGGAAAGTAAAGATGGCGGCCGAGGTAGAATCCTAAGCCAAACTGAAGGCTCTCCGCACCGATCGGGGGGGGGGGGGTGAGTTCAAGTCTCGTGAATTCACGGAATTTTGCGAAGCACATGGGATCAAGCGGTATCTTACGGCGCCATATTCACCGCAACAAAACGGTGTTTTGGAACGGAGGAATCAAACCATGGTGGCAATGGCACGAAGCATGATGAAGAGCAAAGGGATTCCGGGCAAGTTTTGGGGTGAGGCGGTCAATACGGCCGTTTATTTGCTAAACCGGGCTCCAACCAAGAGTGTGGTTGGGATGACGCCGTACGAAGCATGGTACGGACATAAGCCCGCGGTTGATCATCTTCGTACTTTTGGGTGCGTGGCGCATGTGAAGACGGTGGCCGGGCATACAAGTAAGTTGGCGGATCGGAGTACTCCAATGATATTGGTTGGCTATGAAGCGGGCTCGAGGGCATACCGTGCGTGCAACCCCTCTACCAATAAGGTGGTTGTGACGCGTGACGTGGTCTTTGAAGAAGCAAGGTCATGGAATTGGAACTCTACCGAGCTGGTATACCCGATCTCTGATGAAATCTTTCACGTTGTTTACAACGAATACGAGCATGTCGATAATCAACCGGAGACTACAACGACGCTGAGTGATTCTCCAGACAACGCAACGCAGCCGAACGCGCCAGATAAAGCAGCGACGGAGGCGCGCCAAGGCATGCAGCAGGACGCAGCAGACGAGGCGTGCGATGGCTCGTGCAGCACACCAAGCAATGCTCGAAGCGCTCGACCAAGTGACTGCGTACCACAGGGGAGCAGCCTGGGAGCTGCGCCTGGAAGTCCACAGCCTGGATGTGGCCAGAATCTGGTTTCTACTCAAGCTAGCTGTGAGACAGGAAGGCATGCACGTGGACTTGAAGGTTCACATGTATGTGCAACTAATTCTGGAGAACCTGGATCGCCAGAAAACAGGAGTTTGGCAACTCCACAAGATGAAAATTCCTCGTCTTCGACAGAACAGGAGACAAGGGAACGTCCGCCGACACCAGTTCGTCTTCGACCAGTGGTGGATTCATATCCGGAGGAAGCACTTCGTACTATTAATCCTGTCAAAGTTATAAGAAGAGGACGACAATGTTTGCTTAACGTCGAGGAACCGACAAAATTTGAAGAAGCAAATACTGAGGACTGTTGGCGTCGTGCTATGGATGAAGAGTTGGGATCAATACGAGACAACAAAGTATGGGAGCTCGCTGATCTTCCCAACGGTCACAAATCCATAGGGCTCAAGTGGGTGTACAAAGTCAAGAAGGATGCTGAAGGAAACTTGGTCAAGCATAAAGCTCGGCTCGTAGCTAAAGGATTTGTGCAAGAGCAAGGTGTGGACTTCGAGTAAGTGTTCGCTCCAGTCACAAGGATGGAATCGGTGAGGCTAGTTATAGCTCTCGCGGCTCAAGAATCTTGGAGGCTACATCACATGGATGTAAAATCCGCATTTTTGAACGGGGAGTTGGAAGAAGAAGTATACGTGAAGCAACCACCGGGGTACATCAAAGAAGGAGAAGAACACAAGGTGTTGAAGCTACACAAGGCATTGTACGGGCTACATCAAGCTCCTCGGGCATGGAACATCAAGCTTGACCGTACATTGATTTCTCTTGGTTTTGAGAAAAGTCCACTCGAGCATGCTATGTACAAGCGAGGTAAAGGCAAGGATCGTCTCTTAGTGGGCATCTATGTTGATGATCTCTTGATAACTGGAGCAGACGAAGAGGAGATTGCAAGATTCAAGCTACAAATGAAGGAGCTATTCAAGATGAGTGATCTAGGGCTCTTGACATACTACCTCGGGATCGAGGTACAACAAAAGCCGAACGGGATCACAATATGTCAAGAGGCATATGCAAAGAAGATACTTGAAAGTTGTAGCATGGAGGATTGCAAACCAACTTATGCTCCAATGGAGCCTCGGCTTAAACTTAGCAAAAGGAGTGAAGCCCCTGCGGTTGATGCAACGGATTATAGAAGTGTGGTCGGAAGCCTAAGGTATCTTGTGAATACACGACCGGACTTGGCCTATTCCGTTGGCATAGTGAGTCGCTTCATGGAAGCACCCACGACTGAACATTGGGCAGCTGTCAAACATATACTCAGGTACATCAAAGGGACAACAAACTTCGGTTGTGTCTATTTGAGAGAGAAAAAGAAGGAGATGGTGGAGCTACTTGGCTACAGTGATAGCGACCTGGCAGGAGATGTGGATGACCGTAAAAGTACTTCGGGTCTGGCATATTTCTTGGGCAGGAGCATAGTAACTTGGCTATCACAAAAGCAGAAGGTGGTCACATTATCGTCCTGCGAAGCAGAGTATATAGCAGCTGCAACCGCAGCGGGTCAAGGTGTGTGGCTAGAAAGGCTACTCGGTGACCTCACAGATAAAGAACCTGAAAGAGTGGTGCTCAATGTTGACAACAAGTCTGCGATTGCCCTGTGTAAGAATCCAGTGCATCATGACAGGAGTAAGCACATAGATATAAGGTATCACTACATACGACAGTGCGTGGAAGAAGGCAAGATTGAAGTCAACTACGTTTGCAGCGACGACCAGCTTGCAGATATCCTGACCAAGTCTTTGGGACGACAGAAGTTTATAGAGATGCGGAGAAGGATCGGCGTCCAAGCTGTAAAGTGAGGACATCGTGTTTAGGAGGGTGATTGTTGGAGTTAACCATGATGATGTGGTGTCCGTGTTCGACTAGTACGCGGAGGCAATTACCGTCTAGGACTTTGTATATGGACTAGGACTGCCATAGCTAGCTATTAGTGCTCCTATATATATACTTGTAACCTGCCCCTGTAATCAACTCAGCAAGATCAAAGCAATAACATAGCAGGACCGACAAGGCCCTGTTTAGCCATCAGATCCTTTGTGTTTCGTCGAGTTGTGCTAGTTCGAGTCGATGGCTGATTGTTAGCTATACATCATAGCTAGCTAGCTTGCCTCACGTCAAATGATCAAAAACCATCCAGCAGCGTGCTTGCTAGCTTAGGCTAGTATTGTACTTGCCCGTTGCGTCTTCGTCAACCGACGGCTCGGAAAGTAATCGAGCTTCATCGTACGTGGATTGCCGGAAAGTACACGGTAACACCGTCGACGTCGGGTCTGGGCCAACAAAGATTTCAGTTCACAAATGCCAATCGCAGATGAAAAATCTATCAACTGAGAACTCTGGAATATTGGAGGAAAACAAGATATGAAGAGCTAATACGTGGAAATTTGAATCTGTAAATTGACGATGCAACCATGTACCACAGATTGTATACTGTACTTAGTTATTTACTCGATGGTTCAGATACTTAGAAAAACACAGGGCACACAAGCTGATATCCATCTAAATATACGTACATACTTGCTATCTTTAGGAGCTGGATATTCTATAATCTATATTACTACAAAATGAGAATAGGTGATACTTGCTTTTTGCACTCCTGCACAATTGCAGCTCGATCAACATGTGGTGAACAAACATGATGGACTGCATTCAGAGCTGATATTGATGGATTGGTCAATCATGGGTGGTAGCTAAGTATAGCATGTACCACACCAACCACCAGAGGATGCATGGAAATTAAGAGGAAACATTACCTAGGCCTCAAAATATAATGTTAAAACAAGCAGACAAAATGTATCGCTATGCGCGCACCACGTGTTTCTGTAGCCAAAGCCTTCAGGTGTTTCATCGCAATGGCTTTACCAAATTACAGAACTAGGAAGACAAGGGGCTGGACAACCTTATTGTCGTCTTTCTAGCATGGTTCACCCCCAAACCCAACCCCCCCCCCCCCCCCACCCAGTAATCATAGATAGTATGGACACAGTCCCAGTAATGACACACATATCATCAACATGGGAACATTATAAGCACATAGGAAGAACAGATATACGCGCATAGCATGGTTCAAATCATACGACGCGAATTGATTCGAATTGACCTGATACGAACTGAATCGAATCAATTTGGATCAAAGCAACTAGCCGACAAAATCCTAACCGCCCAAAAATTTGAACATGCAAATTAGAAAGCTAGTTTTCGACAATCGCACAAGTTTCGGATTTTGAGAAGAAGGCCCTATTTTAGCAACCTGTGTGATGCATGCGTTGTACACAGTTTAACTCTAGGATGTGCATAGTTGTGTCTTTATAGCATCACTCAGCACTAGTGCATGCTTTTTCCCGCCAATATCCCAAATTTCAAAAATTGAAGATAATATGGAGGAAAATATATCTAGACTCATATAACAGCATTGGATGTTCGATGTCTTAATTCCTAAGGCGGAGAGTATAGGTGGGTCTATTTTTTCATAAAGGAGTAATACTCCCCGTCTCCACATCACACATAGCCATTTATTAAGAAGTTTGAAGTAGACAAGTTCCAAGTATTAAGCTCCAATACACAAATTAAAGATTACATGAAGAAATGCCACAACCGGTAAAAATATGACACTATGCGTACACACATATCATATTCTTAGAATGTCATCCAAATCGGTTGTACGTAGCCTGTGCTACCATCTTTCATCGATTGCACCCATAAACCATAAGCTTTCTTGCTTCTACATGGTGTAGTAATGAGCACGTGCGGATCCAACCAGATGCTCTGTAGATAAACCATAAAAAAATCGAGTCTTTGCTATGTTAAACACACAATCATTCTAACAGTTCTAAATAGCCCAAAGTAATGCAAAAATTTCCACACGGATTTGTGTCGCGGTATTAGGATCGACCTCACTTAACCGATTACAAAACAAATTTGATATGCGAGTAGATGGAGGTACATTAAAAGACATGCATTGTTTGCCAAAAAAGCATAGTAAATGGAGTAGGGCGTTTTGGTGACCGAGCTTCATGGAGCCTTTTATTTTTTAAAAATTCAAAATTCAAACTTTTTGACTTCAAAAAATTCTGAAAAAAATTTGCAACTATACAAGGATGAAATGTATGTGTGTGTAAAAATTCAAGATGAAATACCTTTAAATGCGACCTGCACAAAAAAGACAAATTTCTGGACTTTGAGGATGAATAGTGTCATGTGTTAAAAAGCCTCGGATTTGTCTTTTTTGTACATCCCTTTCATTTCAATGTATTTCGACCTAAAAATTTACACACATGTGCGTTATGCCTCCATGTATATCTTATTATTTCTTTAAAATCTGAATTGTAAAAATATGAATTCTGGGTTTTTTTAAAACCGGCCTCCATGGAGGCCGAGCTCCAAAAGGCATTTTCGGAGCAAGGAGTAGGGCATTTTGGTGACTGGGCTCCATGAAGCCCTTCATTTTTGAAAAAAAAAACAAATTTCAAACTTTTCTACTTCAAAAATTCTGAAAACAAATATGCAACTATACAAGGATGAAATGTATGTGTGTGTAAGAATTCAGGATGAAATATCTTTATATGCGACCTGTATAAAAAAGACTAATTTCTGGACTTTGAGGATTGAATAGTATCATGTGTTAAAAAGTCTTAGATTTATCTTTTTGCACAGCCCTCATTTTAACGTATTTTGTCCTAAAAATTTACACACATGTGTGTTATGTCTTCATGTATATCTTATTTTTTCAGATTTTTTTGAATTGTAAAAATATGAACTTTGGGTTTTTCAAAAGCTGGCCTCCATGGAGGTCGAGCTCCAAAAGGCATTTTCGTAGTAAGGAGTAAGGCGTTTTGGTGACCGAGCTTCATAGAGCCCTTTATTTTTGAAAAAAAACTTCAAACTTTTCGACTTCAAAATATTCTGAAAAAATATGCAACTATACAAGGATGAAATATATGCATGTGTAAAAATTCAGGATGAAATACCTTTAAATGCGACCTGTAGAAAAAAGATAAAATTTTGGACTTTGAGGATGAATAGTATCATGTTTTAAAAAGTCTCGGATTTGTCTTTTTGCACAGCCCTCATTACAAGGTATTTCATCCTAAAACTTTACACACATATGTGTTATGCCTCCATGTATATCTTATTTTTTTCAGATTTTTTTAATTGTAAAATATGAATTTTGTTTTTTTTTAAATCTGGCCTCCATGTTGGCCGAACTCCAAAAGGCATTTTCCTCGTAAGGAGTAGGGTGTTTTGATGACCGAGCTCCATGGAGCCATTTGTTTTTAAAAATTCAAAATTCAAAATTTTCGACTTCAAAAAATTCTGAAAACAAATATGCAGCTATATAAGGATGAAATGTGTGTGTGTGTAAACATTCAGGAAGAAATACCTTTAAATGCGACATATACAAAAAAGACAAATTTCTAGACTTCTAGGATGAATAGTATCATGTGTTAAAAAGCCTCAGATTTGTCTTTTTTGCGCAGCCCTCATTTCAGTGTATTTCATCCTAAAATTTTACACACATGTGTGTTATGCCTCCATGTATAGCATATATTTTTAGTTTTTTTTAATTGTAAAAATATGATTTTTGGATTTTTCAAAAACCGGCCTCTATGAAGGTCGAGCTCCAAAAGGCATTTTCGTAGTAAGTGGACCTTTAAGAAATAAGTGTTGAATAGTTTCCTCATGGTCATAGAAACAACACTACTTACTACCGTCCTACCTACGTTTTTGCCGGATTATTATTCGTTAGGATCACATCTTTATGCACAAACCACATGAAAATCTTAAATTTTAGAGGATTGTTTTTCAGATATGAAGTGACCAAAGAATCGGTCAAGTCTTAATCAAGTCCACGTGCATTAATTTAACGAAAAGCACGCCAAAAACAGAGAGTGTCCATTGAAATGAGTCAGGTCCATTAGATAAGGTGACCTCCACCAACCTCCGACCACAATATTGTACTCACATAGGCCTCTTTACGTTGTACAATACTATAAAGCATTGGATATTGTTAGGCTAGCATTGTATCCGACGCCCAAATATCCTTCCAAAACCGGGTATTACGCCCATATCGAGTAATAAACCTCCCTCTATTACAGAAAGCAACCTTAGTCTCGTCAAATCCTTACAAAAGGGTAAATCATTCGGCTAAGCCAATACTTGAGATAAAGGTTTGGAGTGTAGATACTTGTTACCAATAATTATATCCATACTCCCCCTCCTCGGAGGATAACCAATAAAGCCATTTAGTTAGCAAACACTTATTTTTAATCGCCAAGTTCTTAAAGTTAAAGTGTATATGTGGATTGCCTAGCCTTTTTATTAGTTTAGAATTTTGTTTGCATTGGCTAGTGCATGAATCTTAACACGGTATCAGAGTCCAAGGTCTCGAGTTCATGTCCCGGATTTTGCAGTTGGTCTAAAAAAATTGTTGTTGCCTCCCTTTATCCACATATAGGCCTCTTGAGCGATACCTCTGAGTATGTCGATGTGTTGACTTTCCGCGTCACATGTGAGAGGGGGTGTTAAAGTGTATATGTGAATTCTTAGTCATTTCCATCATTTCGGACTTTTGTTGCATTGGCTAGTGCATGAAGCTTAACACTTGATATCCAAACCCCCTAGGTCCTTCCGCCTACACAGAATATCGCACTTAGCATGTCTATGTTTTGTTTTATTCTCATGGCTCTGCCAAAAAACCATGATCTATAAAAGTACTATATTTTCGGTACCCCAACGGGTATTTCGAAGAAAGACATCGTGAACATAGGCAAACTTGTACGCACCGAGTTCACGAGTATCACCCCCCCCTCCCATAGTACATTAGCTTGCCCTTCCAACAACTAAGTTTTTTGTCAAATCAATCCTCGGTACATTTCCACTCTTTTTTCGTTAATTTTCATGGTGAATTGGAATCCCTAGATAACTAAATGGGAGAGATCCAATCTCGCAACCAAACAAATGTATGTTGTTGTTTGGTTCCTCTTTGGCATGTCCAAACATAACAGTTCATTTTCGTGAAAATTAATTTTTAGTCGAGACAAATGCTCAAATAGACACAACATTAACTTACAAGAAACATGATAATCTGTGACGCACATTCTGTGACGATTCAGTGAAAAAAGGTAAGGGAATCTTCTTAATTTCACAAACTGTGACATTTTTTCATTGAATCGTCACGGAATGAGCGTCACAAATTATCACTTTTGTTTTGTATTGTCCATATAATGTTACATGGAAATTTAGTACCTATCATCATCATACTGTAGGATGAAGACTCACATCCACAAGATGCGAGGTCAACCCTCCTACCTGATTGTCCTCCTTGGCTCTCCCAATGAGGATTGTCAGCATATCTACGACAGTATTAAACAACATTAGAGATGACGGATCTACCTAAGCAATCCTTTTCATGTCTGGAAATAATACCCAACATCATCATTCACCCTAACTCCAACACTACCTCCTTGTACAAAAGTCTCAACATGCTTCCTCCAAGAAGGATCAAAGCCCTTCGTACATAAAGCTTGTTGCATGAAAGGCCACTTAACCTTGTCATAGGTCTTCTCAAAATCCACTTTGAAGATGACTCCGTCAAGTTTATTCGAATGAATTTCATATAAAGTTTCACGCAAGACCAAAAAACATCTAGTATGTGTCGTCATGGCTTGAAAGAAGTCCGAGTCGACTTAACCATGGTGTGTGAAATCTTTATTAGACTATTCGTACCGACTTTCATGAAAATCTTAAAACTAACACTGAGAAGGAAACTGGGTCTTAATTGCTCAATTCTAACAACCTCTTCTTTATTAGGCAATAAAATAATTGCCCCAAAGTTAAACTCAAAAAGTAATGTTGACCATTGAAAAGATAATGAAGCATAGGCATCAAGTCTCCTTTAATAATCCCACAACACTTCCAAAAGAATGTTGTCGGTAATCCATCGAGGTCATGTGCCTTATTATTGTTCATCTCCGCAATGGCCTTTAACACCTTTTTCCGTAAAAGGAGCACTAAGGACCTTCTTCTCTTCCGCACATAACTGCGAAAAATCCCTGACCATGCCCTCATCTAGTGTGATAAAGTTCACTGTTGAAGTGCCAAAGAGATTTTTTATAGTAATTTGATATGTACAATTTAAGTTTCATTGCCTAGAAGTGTACCTCCATTTTGTTCAAGTTGGGCAATTCTCTTTTTCTTATGTTTTTCATTCGCAATTAGATGGAATAGCTGAGTGTTATTGTCACCTTGTACGACACCTCGTACTTTAGCTCCTTTTGCCCACTTAATATCTTCCTCTCTAAGAGACTTTGCAAGACTCTCTTCGGCCTCTCTCTTAGCCATGCTATCAGCCAAATCAAGAGTACTCATTTCATATTTAATATCAACCTCATTAATAAGATGAAGAAGCCTCTCTTTTTCCACGTTATAAAATCCACTAGCATTCTTAGCCCAACCCCGCAAGAGTTGTCTTAGATGCCGGATTTTAAACTACCATCTTTCCACATTAGTCTTCCCTCTAGTTTCTTTACCCCACTCCCTGGCCACCAAATCCTGGAAGTCTCTTCTTTCAAACCATGATAATTCAGAAGAAAATATAACTTTTTTCCTAAGTTATATTTGAGGTGACGGCCCTTGCAGCGACCGCATGTGGTGCCCACTGGGAGTGCGCCGGACCGTGTGTGCCCCACTCCAGGTATTGTGGCTTGGTTGGGACATCCGGCTTTAGATGTTAGGATTTAGTGCGATATCTGTTTGGTATTAGGCTCGGACATTCGGCACCCCTTCATCAAGGGGATATGAGTAGCGACATGTGTTGCCAAGATGATGGTTTGAGGCTTACTGATTTATTATCTTGTAAGGTCTTTGTCAATAATTAATAAAATAGTTGCATGCATCCGCCCAAATGCAGAGGCCGGAGGTACAACCCTCCTTTAAAAAAAACATGGGTTTAGTACGTAGCTGCAATACTTTCAACACGAGCATCACTCTATCTCCCTGTGAGTCTAACAGATCGTTAATGGACACCGTAGCCTCATAATTATTAGATCCAAGAGAGACTCCAATACTCTCAGCATTATGTATAATATTCTCCTCCATAAACCTGGAAACAGAAAAATATAGCTTTCGTTATAGGTGGGACTATAGATATAGCTTTCATTTGATAAGCATGTGATAAGTGTTGAGCAAGTCATTCAAGAACTGTTTGGTCGTATGTTCTATCATCCCAATAACTACTATAAAAAATCATGTGATAATTCTTTGTCAATATTTTGTTTCCTTGGCAAGACAAATAGAGAAAAGGAAGGCGCAAACTTCATGATATAGAGAAAAGGAAGGCGCAAACTTCATGATATATTAAGTAGTTCATCGATCTCCATTGTATAAATACTCGAGTAAATTGCCAAAAACTACCACATTTCGCGCAACCGTGTCCAGTAGCTACCACTTTACGATTTTATGCGAAAAACTATCAAATTTTTTCTAATCTGTGATAAAAAACTACCATGTCAGAAAAGTTGGCGATTTGGTTTGTTTAAATCAGTTTATGACAAGGATGGCCCGCATGAAAGTGCTGATGTGGCATAGTAGTCAAGCCCTGTTTACATTGACCATTATGTTGACCGTTAATTGGTTCAGCGTCTGCCCCCGAGCGTGGAGGGCGTGAGCGGGAGCATGTAGTGGAGCAGCGGCCACATGTAGTGCTTGCATAAGCCGTGGTAGTACTTGCGGTGGAGGTCGGCGGGGAGGCAGGAGAAGCTGGCCAGCTCGTCGGAGGCGGCGTCGGCGGCCGCCGGGGGGCAGCGTGCCGACGTGCAGCACGGGGGCGGAGGCGGACAGGACCGAGCGGAGCTGGTAGGCGACGGTGCCCGCGTCGACGGTGAACCTGAACCCGAACGGGGCCGCAGGGTCCGGAGACGCGTGGAGGGGGAGGCGGTGCGAGACGATGACCCGCCGCGGCGTGCCGGGAGGGGAGGGGGACGTCGAGGTTAAGCAGGATGCCGAGGACGTCCAACCCGACGTTGGGCTCCACCGGCTGGGCCGCGAGGTCGACGCCCTTCTCCCGCATCCTCCGGACCAGCTTGGCGGGGAGCCCCGAGAGCTGCACCTCGACGCGGGACAAGAGCCTCAAGGCCGCGCTGCGGCGGCTGGCCCTGCTAGCGAGGGGCTCTGGTGCGCTCCAACATCGCCAGCGGCACGGTGGCCTTCGAGCTCTCCGTTTGCTCTGCGACGAGACGCACGTAACATGTTTGATGTAATGCACGTGAGGATGAAGAGAGATGGAAGAAAGGTCTGATGTGTGGGTCCTATATGTAATAACGGTCAAAGTTTGATGTGTGGGCCAGCATTGCCAGAAAAATGGTTAAAAGAGCTAAATCCGTCAGTTAAGAAGTTTGATGGTTTTTTGCCACATATTAGAAAAATTTTGGTAGTTTTCCGCACAAAATCGTAAAGTGGTAGCTACCGAACACGGTTGCGCGAAATGTGATAGTTTTTGGCAATTTACTCATAAATACTCCCATTCAGGTCTTATTCAGCAGTTGTGATCTACCCAAATTATTCCCCACAGTAGTATGGAATATTGGAGGAAAATAAAGGGTGGGCGAGCACTCGTCCTAAGGAAATGCATTTTCAAATATGCTACTTGGGCAACCCTAGAAATCTTTAGACATACTATGCTATTCCTGAGGACAAAAAGTGTATTTACCAGCGTCGAAATCGACCATACTCATTTTTTTCATGTGTCTCGTATCTCGTCCTTATTATAACTCAAATATGCATTGCAAACTTGTTTCAAATCCCATGTCTTTTGGTGGTCGTCATCGTTATCGAGCCGGGCCAGGAGATCTCACAATTGATGGTGATGGGACTGGTCGTGAGGTTCGGCCAAGGCCGGTGGATCATTCTGGAGATTGCCTTCCGTGTCCGCGAAGGAGGAACGTCGGCTGGATGTCCTTGATCGGTTTCCACCAAGGTCTGCTTATGTGCAGCCGCGTGCAGAGGGAACCACAACTGTTTGTATGCAGGCTGAACAACCACGTTACATCTGTTCCTAGCAGCAAAAACACCAGATTTTACAAGAACAGAAAAAATCGAAATGTGCAGTGGATGAAAATTCATTCAGAAACCTGCCTTTCATATCCCAATAAGAGAGATCACAACATCACAAACACTCTATTTTTGTGGCCTTGTACCTAGACAAAAGGTACAAGGATTACACTGCTATGTACTCCCTTCGTTTTTTTAGTCTGCATATAAGGTTTGGTTAAAGTCAAGCTTTGAAAAGTTTGACTAACTTTATATTAAAAAATATCAACATTCACAACATGAAATCAATATCATCAGATGCACCACGAGATGTATTTTCATACTATATAATTTTAATATACTAGATATTCATATTTTTTAATATAAATTTGGTCAAACTTTATGTTGTTTGACTTTGATCAAATCTTAGTAAAAAGAAACGGAGGGAGTAATTCATACAATTTTTTGTGGTCCACCTTATTCTAACACACCTAACAAACCTTTAACACCATTGGTGGAGCTCTTTATACAACGTTATTCAGTACTAGACAAAAGGCACAAGCACCACGGGAACAGTTATTTTGACTACTGTGAAATACTTTGCCGTCAGCTTATTATAGGGGCACACGACAAAGATTATTTTGCCGTCTTTGAGCAGACGACAAAGTAAGACGGACGGCTAAAGTGACATAAAGCAGACGACAAAGAATACTTCACGGCAAAGACAGGTTTGCCGTCAACTAGTTGGGTAGCTGAATCTTTGTCGTCTTCCTCCTCTCTAGCTGACGGCAAACAGTTATCCATGGGCCTATCTAACGGGCCTAAAAAGGCATATATTTTTGCCGTCTTGCATTCCATCCAGCTGACAGCAAAGAGGGTTGCTTTGCCTTCTGCTTTCTGTACCCATGACGGTAAAGAGAAAAAAACAGACACACACCCCACACTCACCCAAAATAACCACCGCGGCCCCCCTCTCTCACACCAGCGGTACCCGCGAGCTCAGCCACAGCAGCGTGTTGTAGCCCTCGTCGGTCGCCGCCCCCTCCCGTGTCGCCGCCTCCGCCGCCCTCCCCGGTCGCCACGGCCGCAGCGGTCGGTCTCCGCAAGATGGCTGGGGGATAAGTCCGGTGGCTCCGTTCCCACCCCACCGCGAGCCTCCCTGCCGGTCCCTGTTGTTAGGAAAGTAACTTATCTTTATTGAAGGCCCAAGGGGCATATATATATTACACATGACTTGAGGTGCAAGGAAAGTAAACATAGACTAATAAGGACTCCTAGACTAATACTAATACTTCCTAACATCCCCCCCCTCAAATGCAAAGCATATGCAATAGCATTACATTTGAAGAAGTGTAATACTAAAAAAATGATAATCCAAATCTGCGTCTTGAGAGTGTCGTTGTAGCACGAAGAGTCTTCAAAACTTGTCGAGTCGCCGAAGGAGATAACGAAGAGATGGCACATCAGAGGTAGACACCGCATCACTTGAAGATACAAGATAAGTATCAAGAGAAGATGGGTTGTCAAAAGAAGATGTCACATCAGAGGAAGACAACGAAGATATGGCACATCAGAGGAAGACACCGCATCACTTGAAGATACAACATAAGTATCAAAAGAAGATGGGTTGTCAAAAGAAGATGGCACATCAAGAAAATAAAGCATTGTGCAGAAAATCATAGTCGACGACAACCGTCGGCGAAAGAAGCTCGGCGGATAAGGCACGATGGACGTAGATCGACAATGCAAAAGAAGTCTAGAAAATCCTATAGAAAACAACAAGGGCAAATAGGCCACAAAAGTTGTATAGAAAGGATCAGAACCGGAGAAAGGCTGACGGACAATGGTACGGTGGACTCGTATGGCATGAGAAACACATAATATCGACGGATTTGATGGACGCAGCGGAAAACAAAAAAAGAAAAACTAGAAAGCACATAGTATACTATAGAACGGCAAGTGACAGAAGCATCACATAGCAGCAGCAAGCAGCATTACGTAGCAACAGTAAGCAGCTAGTAGCAGCATACAACCATGCGTTGTAGCTGCAGAACGCAAGCACTGGGCAGAGGTAGCAGCAGAAATACATGCTGGAAGAAGGCAGCCTTGTGCACGATCGTGGCAAAAGGGACGCATGAGGCACAGGCGTAAGGCAGCAACGCTTTGGTGGAACGACGAGAAGCAGCCACGGGCATTACCCGTGTCCATCCAGATCAATCTTGTTTGGCTGGAGCAGCAGCCTTCATGCGCAGCCGAGCGCTGGCCTGAGCGGAGAGCAAAGAGGCTGACAAGATGGCTCGGTGTCGCTCGATCTGAAGCAGCACCGGACCTAATGAGGGGCGCCTCGATCTGGAGCAGCACCGGATCTGCGTCCGCGATCGGTAGGTGCCCACAGCTTGGAAACGACGGGAGAAGACGAGATCGACCCAGAACAGATCGTCGAGAGGAAGAAAAAAATTTGGATCGTGAGGACGAGTTGCGGCGTCTGAAGACCTAAACCTAGGCTCTAATACCATGTTAGGAAAGCAACTTATCTTTATTGAAGACCCAAGGGGCATATATATATTACACATGACTTGAGGTGCAAGGAAAGTAAACATAGACTAATACCAATACTTCCTAACACATGCCTCCCTGCCGGTCGACGCCCGCCGCCCCCACGGATCAAGGCCGGCCGTGCCTTCAAGGTGAGATTCAGCTGCCCATCCCCCATTCTTTTTTTGGTAGAATTGTTGCATGCTTATTCACCTACACTCATGGATTCAGCCTTGCTCTCCTAGATGTTGAATCTGTAGCAGAGTTATTTTTTGTGGCGCACGGGCGCGGCGCAGGCCAACTACGCCTTCAACTCCTATTGGCAGCAGTTCAGGAAGACCGGGGCTACGTGCTACTTCAACAACCAAGTCTACTTCAGTTGTGTCAGTAACCAAATGGGAAAGGAGCTTGCTGTCATGATTGGCATCAACGTCCTCGTCCTCGTCATCTCGTACTAAGGGGTCCACAAACATGAGCGACTTAGGAGCAACCGTAAGCCGGCCGAACTCCACTTGTTTAAGAGCCCTAACAGAGATTTCTATCATTTTTTTCATTTCTTCCTAAAGAAATACCAAGGCTAGAAATAGTTGATGAAACTTTGGCATTATTAAAAGAAAGAAAAGATTTTTGCGGAGAGATACCTTCAAAGTCGAGGTTGCGGGAAGTCGTTCTGCGCATGGCCTTCAGCATGGAGTCCTCATCAGTGACAGATGTGCCATCAGCATTTATGAGATGTCGACCGCTGCGTCTGAGCGGCGTGGGAGTGGATACCGCAGCAGGCCCAGCCCCGGAAGCCCTCTGGGGTGAAGTAGGGTACGTAGAGGGAGATGAAGGCCGCGAGTGCAGCGCCTCACCCTGCACCTCCGCGACTAACTCCGTCCGTTTGACGGCCTGTTCTGTGAGTTGCTTTTTTTGCCGTCTTTTTCGGACTAGCTGACGACAAAGAATTCACATTGTCGGGAAAATCTTTGCCGCCTGCCCGATCAAAAACTGACGACAAAGAATCTCTTTCCCCACTCATAGTATGCCGTCATGCTTTGCCGTCTACTGGTAGACGGCAAAAATCTTTGATGTTTGTACGCAGGCCTTTCCCGTTTGTTTTTGCCTGACGGCAAACTTACTGATTCCTGTAGTGAAGGATTACACTGCTATGTAATTCATACAATTTTTTGTGGTCCACTTTATTCTAACACACCTAACAAACCTTGAACACCATTGGTCAAGCTCTTTATACAATGTTATTCAGTACTATACTCCTGAGTATTTCTCCCATGACACTCGACGTCCAAGACGACCATATCTGAAAAAACTCTTCAACTTTTGCTTCTGTGATGAAAGACAACGCCCTATCCTCAAACTTGAGCAACCAGCATCCTCCAACTACTGGCTTCCCAACCTTCAAATCTTTATGTCATATATGTTGGTTGAATCTAATTGGAATGAATAAAAAAATATTAGACACACAAGAATAATAACTGCACAAAATCGTTGTCTATTGTCGAGTGAAGTTCCATGTAGAAATGGCTCGCAGTAGTATAGTAAATGCTCACCATGATCTTTTGCTTTCTTCCAATATTTCAGAGTATTTCATAGATTGAAAGGAATATGAAAGAAAAGATATCTAGACTCATGAACACTGGACCTTTAACATCCTAATTCCTAAGGAAGGTGAGCGGATGTGTGACTACATATATATATAGCCTTGGACATCCAAGCATGCAATAAGTGTTGGCCACGTCATCCGGGAACTTCTTAATATATATCTTTCATTATCTGAGTAGGCACTGAAACCTCATGTGATCGTTCTTTTTTATGTTGTAGTTCTTCTTACAAAAATAATGAAGAGAAAAGAAGGTAAAAACTTCATGAAATGAGTAGTTGGATGGAACTCAACTGCATGAAGAAGGGTCAGAGCTTCATGAATGCCCATCGTATAAATACTCTCAGTCAGGCCATGTTCAAGACTTGTGATTCGAAAATGTGTAAGCAATCTTCCGAATAGTATGAAAAATTGGAGGAAATCAAAAGATCATTCAAATCACGGAGGCGCCGTTACTGCACGGGCCACTCATCACCCCACCACATGTGTGCATGCAGTGCACAAGGAAATTCATTATAGTCGTAGAGCCAGCTTAATAATCACAAGATAACAAGATACCTTGAACCGGTATCCGCACTTGCAAATCTCCATGCCTCTACAGAATCAAATAAATTTTACAATATTATCGTACTATTACAATGAAAGAATCATCTTCTCGAACTTTAGTTGTATGAGTTTCAAATGCCTAGAAAGAGCAATAATTGTACACATCATTTTTGTATTTTTCATGTTAAGTTCCTTGGAGAAATGGTACCTTTTTAAGTTTGGGTTCCCAAAGTGTCCACATATTAGTCTCATGGATTCTTGCAAATAATCATCAAACTAAAGGTCCCATGAATAATTGGCCAAAATTTTGTCAACATTTCTTCTTCTTCTCTTGAGAAACTGTTGTCAACACTTGGTATGGCCGCGGGGACATCAAACATGCATGCCCTTACATTCTCCTTGAAGAGAGATAACATAAGAATGACTATTGTTACTGGTGTTTGTTAATTACACTGGATGTGTTGTGCTAATAGGATGACACATCTCACAAGATCGAAACAGCTAAAATGTAACATCGGTTTCTTACAATTAGAGATGAGATGTAACACACTACTTTCCAAAAGCACAACACTCAGTTGGGATTAGCACAGCTGCAACCATGAAGCCAACTTTTCATCAATCACGTGTGCTAATAAGCACTTCTGCTTCGTAGGCGACGTGAATTGAACTCGTGATCATTTCATTCAAAGAGAACCACACTAACCAACAAGGAAATTATAACTCTCGTGTCTATTTACTTCTTTTCTTCCCGTTCTTCTTTTTCAGTTTGCGGAAGCCCCGGTTTCATCCCTGAACCGGCCCATTATCGGACCGGTCTTTTCCCTCTATTTTTTTACTTTCTTATATTTTTCATTTCTTTTTTTATAAAATGCCCGCGCTTTTAAAATTTTGTATGAAATTTAAAAAAGTTCACTTTTCAATTTTTGTTTGTAAAATACAAATTCACATTTTCCATTTTTGTACCAAAATTTCAAATGAAATAAAAAATATAAATGTTTTTTACAAAGAGCAAACAAAATTTTGAGCACGAACATTTTTATAAAAACACTAGAAAATAGGAATTTTAAAAATCTAAAAAATTTGAACAAAATTTGAAACCAAATATTTTATGAAGTTCCCCAATCATTTTTTGTAATACATTATAAAAAAATAGGAACATTTTTCAAGGTCTATACCAAGTTGTTTTGGTTTCGACAAGTGTCGCATTTTTTGAAGTTTGCTGGGTGAAAATAAGGATGATAAATGGTCGGACATGTTGCAAGATGCATAGTGTCAAAAAAATCAAACCATGGCATGGATTCCTGTCATGGGCATCCCACATGGTGGCAAAAGTTAGGGTCACTTAAGGATGTCTAAAAAAAGCACCATGTCCTGGTAGGCCAGAGCTCCATTTGAGAGGACTTTTTTTTACATCCATCAAATGGCCTGAATTTTTGTATGACCAATTCAATATGCCATGTTTTTGGGGTTTTCAACAAGTATTGCATTTTTTGAAGTGTTCTCGGTAAAAACAATCAATAAATGGTCGGACAAGTCGCAACTTGCATACGGCATTAGAAGTCATTCAAACCTGAAATGGATTCCTACCATGAGCATATTCGCCTCCTTGCAAAAGTTGGGGTCATTACAAGAATGTCGAAAAATACGCCATGTTCAACACAGAGTGTTTGGGTAAAGGCTAGAAAGTTCCATTTGAGAGCATGTTGTTTCTCGACATCCGATCCCAAAATTTTAATTGGCTTGTATAACCAATTCAAGTCACCATGCCAAGTTGTTTTGGTTTTTGATAAAATTTTTGTTTTCTCGTTTTTCTTGGTCAAAAAAGACCGATAAATGGCCGGACGTGTAGCAATTTGCATATGGTTTAGGAAATTGTTCAAACCTGGCAAGGATGGCTACCATGGGCAGGACCACGTGCTTGCAAAAGTTGTAGTCATTTCAAGGATGTCCAAAAATAGAAGATGTTCAACGGAAGGTGTCCGGGTATGCCAAGAAGGACTCATTTCGGAGCACCTTGTTTCCCAACATCCCTTAAACAATCTTATTTTTTCATAGCCTTGTATGACAAATTCAAGGCATCATATAAAATTATTTGGCTTTTCGACAAGTTTTGCATTTTCAGGAGTTTTCTCGATTAAAAAAGGCTGATAAATGACCGGAAGTGTCACAACTTGCATACAATGTCGAAACTTGTTCAAACAAGGTATTGATGCCTACCATGGGCATTCTCATATTCTTGCAAAAGTTGTGGTCGTTGCAGAGAAGGTCCAAAAGTAGACCGCGCTCAATGGACGATGTTCGGGTATGCCAGAAGAGTCCATTTGAAAGCACGTTGTTTGTTCGACATCTACCAAATAGCCCAAAAGTTTATCCACCAACTTCTATAACTAATTCAATGCATCATGCCAAGTGGCTTGTATTTTCGACAAGTTCTATATTTTTTAGGAGTTTTGTCGGTGAAAAAGGTCATAACTTTGCAAAAATCAACAAAACAATTTGTCAAAAAAAAACCCAACAACTTGGCGTGGTGCCCTGAATTGTCATACAAGGCCATGAAAAGCTTGATCACAAATTCTAGAAATGCTCAGAAAGTCCAAATAATGTGCGCGCTTTCAAAATTTGTTTGGAATATAAAAAATGTTTCTGTTTTCAAAAAAATATACACAAATACAAAAATGAATGGGGTAATTCAAAAAAATGCTACCAAAGTTTTGATTGTATTTTATGTTTTATTCAAAATTTCATTGTATTTTTCGAAAATATCTCAAAAATTGAAAAAATGTTCATGTTCAAAATTGTGTTCGCTTTTAGAAAAATGTTCATGTTTTGGCATTCTGAGCAATTGCAAAAGTCACAATTGTTCTTTTCGAAATTACTGTACACTTTTCTGAAAATGCAAATATATGTATTTCTTGAATAAAATTTGAAAAGGCAGTCATTTTAGTTCAAAAGCACGGGCATTTTTTAAAAATAAACATAAAAAAACACAAAAAAATACATTTAGAAAAAGACCTGTTTGACAACAGGCCAGCCGAATGGAACCGATGACTTCTACGAACTCAAGAAAAAGAAAAGAAAAAAATATGCATGAGGTTTAATTGTCCTAATTGGTTATTGTGATTCTGTGTAAATGAAGAGGTCATGAGTTCTACTCATGTTGCTCACTCTTTCCATTAAAATTGAGGTTCAACTCCATGATTTGAATCATTTATTTTTGCTTCAGACAGCAGGTGTGGAAAAGCCAACATAAGAACATCCTAGTTTTGGTGTAATAAGCACATCCCAGTTTCACATACGATCCAGCTAAAAATGGAAAATGGAGTTTTGAAACGAGCCACAACCCAAACTTTTGCTACCTTTCCATATATTACCGTAGTCAATATCCATGGATGTGCCATAAGAGGCAGTGTAGATGCAAATGCAACCCATGGCTTCATAGCTTTGACCATCGTTTGTACAAATAACGGTCAACACATTGTGATGTTTGCTCATATCGTCAACATTGGGTTCTTCCAATGCTCTGCGGCATGGACATCCCAGATTGTGTGGCGCTTGAGGGGCATGGCAGGGTTGCGCGGCAAGTTGCTGGCTACAACGGCTAATGTTTGCGACGGTAGTGTGGTTGGTGGTGAGCCCCATTGCGAACAGGAAGGTGACTGCGGTTGGTTTCACGTGTCTCTGTTTTTTGGTAATGTAGGATTATATAAGGACATACTACTGTATTTTTTTCTTCAATATTTCATTTCATACTATCTCATAGGTTGGGCAGTAAGATAGAAGAAAACATACTGATTAAACAACACTGGATGTTTGACATCCCTGATGACTAAGGCAGAAGGGCTATATGTAGTTTCGACAAGTAAGAGTGTGGTACAACTAAAAAAAAGGTAAGAGTGTGGTAAGTGTTGATCAAGTCAAGCAAGAACCATTTTATCCTCTCTTGTATTATGTAGATACACACTGCAAAAACATGTAATCATTCCACTTGCGTGTTTTTGTTTCCTCTTGCAAGAAAAGAACACAAAATAGTGAAAATTTCATAAAAAATGAGTCCAGTGCCAAATCACATGAGGAACAGAGCGAAGCCAATGATGTCCATCTTACAAATACTCTCATCCAGGCCTAGCTTGTTCAAGGCTCGTGACTCACAAATGCCAGATCAATCAGCCGAAAACTCTGAATTTTTGGGAAAGAAACAAGAGATGAAGAGATGTTGTTCCTACAAGAAAGGTTATTCTTACATCAATTCAAATCCTTAGATACTCTATGCAACCACAAGCCGCTATGTGCTCTGTGATTCCTTTCTTGTGCCAAATGGACTATCTTCATATAAACCATGAATTCTGAGAGTTGCATTAAGAGACTCGTTATGTGTTACATGATGTTTTATTTTTCCAAAAGGGGAACACCCTTGGGTTCTACATTGAGTGATGCACACAACATTTTATTAATGATTTCAAAGGTCATCATTTGTGACCAATAAAGTTCAATATATAAAATGCCGCATGGGTGCCCCAAGGGCAATGAAAAAGACGACAGAAAATGAGCTTATGATGAGCTCCATGCACTACAAATCCTATTAGGCCACCAACCAAATTGGTTGAACAAATCCTGAGCGGCCATCTCTCATTAGTTGCACTCAAAGACCATCGGTGCTCGCTCCTCCTCCTCCTTGCAAAGTAAGGACAACGTATGAATCGAGTTGATAGCTTTAAAGATAACCTGCAAAAAAGTTAGGAGCCTCCATTTTATTAAAAACACAATCATTACATGTGTTCAAAATAGCCCAAAGTAAAGCATAAATTCCCACATGCACCTGAGGCTTCAACTTGAAAATGCACCCCAACTAACTAATTTTCGAACATATTCGTACTACCCGTGAATGGAGGTAGATTAAAAGCTATATGGACAAGTCATCATAAAATAGCTGTGCAAGGATGCATTGAAGGAATAGATATAGAATCGCCTCCTTGTTACCACAAATGCAAAATTTAATGCATATTTGCCAAAAAGGTTTTTCAGATTATGTTTTCTCGAGATGACCTTGCAATCTAGCTAAATGCCACGTGAAGATTTTAGTTTTGAAAGGGACTAAAATTTTCCGAATATATTTGTGGTGAAAAGGTTGCACATCATTAGTAAGGTGTATACATGTATTTGGCTATGAAAACATCGTCTAGCTAATTCGTGTTAAAGGTTGACCATTATGTCCATTTGTGACCAATCCATGGTCTCCCAAATGCAATATTCAACATCACATTCACATGGGCAATGGAGGGACATGAAAGATTTAGAAACCATTATGTCCATTTATCACCTTGTTTTTTGCATGTCATTTTCTTCCTCGTGTGGCGGTTTCCTTCGAGGTCTCTAACCTCGCACGGCATGCACCCCTCGATTCACTTGGTTGGAAGGGGTTCTTCGAGCGTTGCCGGCGGTGTGGTGTCTTGCCTGCGCCCGATCTTCTCACCGTCCTTATCGTCTCATTGTCATATTTGAGGTTTTTTTTTGTTTAGTGTGGATAACAGCCTATTTCTGAAAGGGAAAAAAAAAGCACAAGGGCCTATGCAGATCGAGCATAAGCCCGCCAGGCCACCAGGCCCATCACCCGCGACCCAAATACGCACTATTCTGTTTTCCAGAGTAGAAAATAAATAAATAAAACGCTCTTGTTTTCTAGGGGGATCTCGCCGAAGTACGCCTTCCGATCCGCCGCCGCCGTCATGGAAGCGTCACAGGTTCGTTCCGATTGCTTTCTCAGATCGAGCAACAGATATATATCGTCACCTTGGTGGGGCTGAGGCGGGGGAATGGATGGCGCCGTGGTGTTGGATGCTGTGGCGTTGGCGTCTTCAGCAAGAGAGACGCCGATGTATGTGTGTGCGATTTTCCTGCTGCTTATAGCTACAGAGGTACGTAGAGAGGTGCTGATGCTGACCGCGGCGTTCTCTTCCGTGGATATTGCAGCTGCCGTTTGTGTTTGTGCTTCAACAAATACAGCGAATGCTTCAAATTCAGTATTGTTGGGGCCTTCTCCTTGTGAGAAGGCACCCTTTAAAAAATTAGGGTATGCTGCTTGATGTGGCGTGCGCACGGTATTCTTTAGTAAAAGGCGAAAGAATAGTTCGCTTTGCGCTCACCACGCAGCTGCGTGTCTTTCACTACTGGCACCCCAAACTCTTATGTAGGCGAGCTCCCTGCTCTCTCCCCATTCCCAGGCGAGGTGGGACTAAATGAACTGCTCCTCTTATTTAACTTTTCCATTTTTTGGGGATACCAACAGAAGTACGTTATGATGGGTTTGGGACTGGTGGCCAGCCTATGGTGTCAGCATTTGATGGTGCTGATGCTGCCTGATACCAACTTTGGGAGGTCTTGCCGCAAGTGGGATAACAGAAGACAACATTTGCATCTCTTTCTTCCGCTTTTCCTACTTTAGATAACTGGTTTCTTTCAATAAAAACATATTTTTGAAACTTTTTATATATTCAAATTTATTTTTTTGCTTTTCGTATATTAGTAAAGTGTTTTCTTTTAAATGATGATTTCATTTTTGAGATTTTAAATATTTGAATGTCTAGCGAGAAGAACTTCAGAACAATACCGACTCTTGATACATTCGAAGTAGTTTTAATTTTTTTTGTTTCAATCATGTTTGAAATCGGTTTCATAAACTTACGCTATGTTTAATAGAACTGAAAACTTATTTCACTCCTTTTTAGAAGAATAGTAATACATATTTAAGTTGTTTTTGCACCATTGAAATGGAATTAACCTTTCGGTATGTGGAACTCATTTTCTGAATTTTCTGAACTATTTTTCTTTGAAGCTAGTGGTCAAAATTGTATTTAGGAAATTTTAATAATCGAAATCTTGTTTTTCAATAGTGAAAACTGTTTGTAATAATTGAAATAGTTGTGATGAAATAATTGGAAATCGCTGTTTTAAAATCATTCAAATACATTAAAAATCCGACCTATGGAATATTTCGGGTAAGTACTATTAAAATATGTAATGAAATCACTGAGATGTGTGTTTCATAGACATTCCAAAAAGGTGAAATATGTGATTTGCAAACTATTATGGAAATTACTGAAACATATGTTCTGAAATATTTCAAATTAGTGAAAATAGAGAAGATTGAAATGATTTTTTTGGTATAATTGAAATCACTCTCTCCGAGAACAAAAATAGTTTAAAAACTCATAAATCGTTTTTCATGGTGGTAACTAAATAAAGTCGTTTCTTAATAGTTTTTCCATGAACGAATAAGGTTTGGAATAAATAAAAATGATTTAACAATTCGAAGGAACCGCGGGAGTGCTCGCTAAGAGTGTTCGTTAAAAGGCTCCGCGCTGGCTAACTAATGGCTCCCGAAATCACTAGTTAGGGAGTACACCTCGCAACGATTAGGCGGGGTGTATCCTCCGCGCGACAAGTGTCGCGTTCGGAGCGCGTTGGAGACCTTTCAACAGCGCTCCGTGCGTGGCACTTGTCGCGCAGGGAAGAGTCCCGTTATTTCCAGTTTCCGGTTTCTCTTTTTCTGGTTTTTCCTTTTAGCAATTAAGCCCCTGAACAATTTAGGTTTTCTAGTAATCCTCTGATCTATTTGTTCAGAATTTCTTCGTCCCGTCTCGCCGCCTCCGTTCGCTGCCGGCATTCGTTCCGCTGTGGTCGTCTTGCCTCGTCCGTCCTGCTGTGGCGGTGTTGCTGTCGTGCGTCTCGTTGTGGTTGCCTGACGTCGTCCATCCCGGTGTCGTTGACCTTCCTTCGTGGCCGCGTCGTCATCGGGTCGGAGTGGTTGTCCTTGGTAAATCGCCCCGTTGTTTCCTGTATTCCTGATTTCGTTTTTCCCATTATATTTCTGGGAAATTGAGATTTCATGGGAAATTACGGGTGGGGACTTTCAACACGATCAAATGTCAACTTTCAATTCTGATGTGGAATGAGTTCTTATTGTTCACCGTCCTTTTGTAGGTAATGGCTTGCCCCTTTTGCCGAGCTGCAGGTGGCCCTTGTTCTTCCTTTGATTCTTATGCGTCCGTGTTCACTGTGGTGCTGGATCGTAGTTGTTCAAGGTGTGTTGTAAGAATCTTGTTGATGTTGTTGTTTTGTTTGGAATGTATTTCAACGCTTTTGTTTATATGATTATGATATTTGCTTCCATTCTTGTTGTAGTATATTTTGTGCAGTGTTAGATCACATCTTGCTCGGTACATTAAGGAGTGCAGAGCTTTAGCTATTCGGAGGGGTGACACAGATGTTGATCTTGCTCTTCACAACAGTGAGGGTAACTTATACCATGTTCTGTTTAGACATGGTCGGACGAGCAGTAAATTTCATGGTTCTTCGTGGGAAGAACTTGTGAATGATTATGGTCTCCGTCATCATGACATTATGACTGTTAGGCTTGAGCACTATGGAACTATGATTAGTGTCGATTTTCATCGGGATGGTGTTATATTGTTCCCTCTACCCTGTGTTGGTAAGTTATTTGTTGGACTGATTTTTACTTTTGTTTCAGTTTATACATTTTTCTGTTTTGCTCAGTTTGTGAAATTATTTTTTGTAGCTCTTGAGGATCTGAGTGAAACTCGGAGGGAACTTGTTGACGGTTGTTTTTGTAGTCGTGGTGTCACTTTGAATTATCATCAAATGTATGTCATGTCGCGACAACTCTTTGATGATGACTACATATTATGTTTTCCTTTTGTTCACAGGATTACGTCCATGAATGTCAATGATCAACATATGGTGAGCTTGTTTTTGGTTACTGTTTATTTATTTGTTATTTATGTATGTTGAGCTTTGGAATTTATTTTTTCAAAATTTGAGAGCTGAACATCATATAACCTGATGTTTTTTGTTAGGTTATTCCGAGCTTGGTTGTGAGTAGTTTGAAGGATTTTTTGTCAATTCCTAGGACTGGTTCCTTAACTCTTGAAATTGGTTTGGATTCTGAAGATGATGATATATATGTGAGCATTCCTTGTTCCTACTTTATTGGCTTGGGTGGTAGAATGGTGTTCAAGAAGGAGGGTTTCAGTAATTTTCTTCGGGCATCGTCTATTAAGTAAACAGTTTGGTGCTCATAACCTTCAAAGAGCGTGATCAGGAGCTTGTTGTTATTTTCAACCTTCTGCCGCAGTGATCCTATAGGGGCTGCACCCCATATATTTGTTACTTATAGAGTGTGAAGTAAAACATTTATGTAGCGTCTATTTGTGTGCAGATGTTTTTAATAAAATATTTGGTACAAAACATTGTTATTCAGAATTACAGATATTAAGATATGTTGTACATATGGATTGTGCTTCTTGTCTTTTAGTGGAGATTCGTGCCTGTAGAGTCTTCAATATCGTGGCTATAGGGGTTACATAACCGTGCCAGTAGAGGCTTCAATACCATGGCTATAGGGGCTGCACACCCGTGCCCGTAGAGGGTTTAATATCGTGTCTGTGAGGGGTTGTGCTTCATTGCCGTCTCTCTGGAGACCCCAGTGACTCACTCACATGGATGTGGTGGCTTTCCTTCCGTAGCCATGCCTGTGGTGGCTTCAATTCCATGATTATATGGGGTGGTGACCCATGCCTGTATAGGCTTCAGTTCCGTGATTATATGGGGTGCTGACCCGTGCCCGTATAGGCTTCAATTCCGTGGTTATAGTGGTGCACATTCGTGCCCGTATAGGCTTCACAACCGTGGCTATATAGGGGGCTGCACACCCGTGCCCATAGAGTCTTCAATACTGTGGCTATAGGGGCTGCATAACCGTGCCCGTAGAGGCTTCAATACCGTGGCTATAGGGGCTGAACACCCATGCCCGTAGAGGGTTTAATACCGTGTCTGTGAGGGGTTGTGCTTCATTGCCGTCTCTCTGGAGACTTCACTCACATGGATGTGGTGGCTTTCCTTCCGTAGCCGTGCCTGTGGTGGCTTCAATTCCGTGATTATATGGGGTGGTGACCCGTACCCGTATAGGCTTCAGTTCCGTGATTATATGGGGTGTTGACCCGTGCCCGTATAGGCTTCAATTCCGTGGTTATAGTGGTGCACAGTCGTGCCCGTATAGGCTTCACAACCGTGGCTATATAGGGGGCTGCACACCCGTGCCCGTAGAGTCTTCAATACCGTGGCTATTGGGGATGCATAACCGTGCCCGTAGAGGCTTCAATACCGTGGATATAGGGGCTGCATAACCGTGCCCGTAGAGGGTTTAATACCGTGTCTGTGAGGGTTGTGCTTCATTGCCGTCTCTCTGGAGACTTCACTCACATGGATGTGGTGGCTTTCCTTCCGTAGTCGTGCCTGTGGTGGCTTCACTTCCGTGATTATATGGGGTGGTGACCTGTGCCCGTATAGGCTTCAGTTTCGTGATTATATGGGGTGCTGACCCATGCCCGTATAGGCTTCAATTCCATGGTTATAGTGGTGCACAGCCGTGCCCATATAGGCTTCACAACCGTGGCTATATAGGGGGTTGCACACCCGTGCCCGTAGAGTCTTCAATACCGTGGCTATTGGGGTTGCATAACCGTGCCCGTAGAGGATTCAATACTGTGGCTATAGGGGCTGCATAACCGTGCCCGTAGAGTCTTCAATACCGTGGCTATTGGGGCTGCATAATCGTGCCCGTAGAGAGTTCAATATCGTGGCTATAGGGGCTGCACAACCGTGCATATAGGGGTATTATTTTCTTAGTCATACGTGCGTTTTCCTTAGACGAATTAGTGCTTTTTTTTGGCACACCGTGCGTTCCTATTTATTACTGTGCTTTGTCTGACTGTGACAGCTGTTCGTCTCTTATATGAACCACTGTGCAAGTCTCCTTACCTGTTGCTCACGACAGAGGATTTGAAGTGTTTTTGTTTTTTTTATCGGTTAGGAATTAAAGTGTTCATAACATAACGGAAAGTGTCCATGTAACATAGGGACTAGTGGAACATAGGAAATAGTCAGTGTCATAACACAGGAAATTTCACCACCTTATTTTAAAATTACAGTAGGATAGTAAGTACGACAAACATAGCTTTGACACGACATATGTCTGCTATAGATATAAATGTATATTGAATCATTGTTCTCGGAAGAGCACGAGGAAAAATAGGATTATTCTTGTTCTGACATCTAGTTGTTAGAATGGTGGACTTCAAAGGTTCGGTCTTCTGCATTGTATGTTATGCTGTCTGAATACATTTTGCAGTTGTTTGAATATTTTGCCCTTGTTGTAACCAGCTGTCATCATTCTGTAAGTTAGTTGTTCTCGCAACTGCTTCACATAGATCTGCAAAGCAGAGGAGTAATTGATTTAAGAAAAATTATTCTAGGACTCAATGCTACATGTTGGTTGGTTTAACATTATATATCGAAACATCTAGTGGTTTTGACAGAAATAAAACTTACTTTGTTGATAAAAAGGTTGATCTCGTGTCGATGAGTGGCATCAAGTGAATTATGTATATACCACTGTCATCTCTGTAAAATGAGAGCAATATACCGTTGATTACACACCTTATACATGAGCAATATAAGACATGTGTATTACGAATTACAGGTACAGTAATAATAAACTCACGATCTTTCTGAGTTAGTTACGCTGGCCACTTCTTGTATAGTGAAATCGTATATTCTGTGAGGATGAGCATTGTAAGCTGAATGGTATGCTATCTTGAAGTTTTCAATTACAATGTTTGAATGTTCCTTTATGTCGTCGTAGTTGATATAAGGACACAATATTTCAAAACGTTTCTTGTCGAAATTAACCATAATCAAATAGATAAAGCGGTGTTGTCTCACAGGAATTAACACCTAAAACAGTGAGCAGTAATGTTTGTGAGGGGAAATATTGTTTGGAAACTGGATAAACAAATGCCAGCACAGTAAAGTGAAGTTAGTAATATAAACTCACAAAGTCGCAGAGGTTTGACATCCTGTATCCAATTGTTGATTTGACAATGTATTGCTTTAGAAGTTCAATGCTTACATCTTTGACCTGGAATTTGTCATGTAAAAGATAGATGCTTGCTGAGTCTTATTTGGTACAGTTTTTTATTTAATATTTTTAAAAAAGGTAGATTAAATAAATTAGAACTTCCAGAAGCTTCCATGTACATTATGTGCTTGTGTAAGGTGTGTCTAGTGTGAAATTGTTCTGTTAGCAGCAGCTCTGAATAAGTATCCATCACATATTCGTTCATATAACCGTACACCTTCATTGATAGACCGAAGGTTCGATGGTCAGCCCAGCGTCGATCGATGGCAAATATCCTCTTGCTGCCAAAAAAGGGCCCATTAAATTTTATGAATTATGTATTTTAACAATTACCTTGATGAGAGGCGGCCAGTGTTCAATATGCAAAATGATAAGCAGCGCATGTATTTTAACAACAGCATGATCAAACTGCAAGGACACTTACGTTGAATTATGGAAAACAGAAGCATTGTTTCGAAGTATACACATAATGTGAATCTTTTTAATGCTTTAGCTCCAATTTTCGCAGTGATTATAATAATAATTATTATATTAACAACACCAATATTTCAGATTAGGAAAACTTTTCTACAGGCGGAACAATTTTCTTGTTACCTGTCATCTCTGCCTATCATTGGCGTGCTCTCCACGACTGTTTCGTAGACGAGTTTCTCTATGAGCATAGAATCTCTTATATCCAACAATCTAAAGCAATCATGGTTGTCACTAATTTGATGATTTAGCTGTTGTTGTTGCTGCAGATGGTAATGAATGTTCTGTGAGTTAGGTGCACTGCAACCGATTTGAATATTTCCGGTATGTTGATGGTCATGGTAATGGTCTTGGTGGTGCTGGCTCTCATTGCAATGGTTGTTTCTCTCGAGCACATCTCCTCCTGTTTGTTGATGTTGCATCCGTGTTGCAGACATTGCGACTCATGGTAAGCTGATCTAGTTATGAGCAATGTCTGATGACGTATTCCGTAGATGCATGCATGAATAGTGCGTATTATTCGTCGCTGAATGTAAGCTGATGTAGCTTTGCACATGGTTTTGCTGCTGGTTGTAATCATTGGGGTGGCTCTGATGGCTGTGCAAACTACCATTATTTTGGTCATTTCTGTGATGGCAGGATTGGAAATTATAACCAGAAGGTTGTGTGCAGAGAGCATTTGGTCTTGGAGCTTGTGACCAGGCAGGTTGGGTTAAACTCACAGAGTTTGACGTAGGAATCTGAGTTCGTGACCAGGCATGTTGTGTTAAACCGACAGTATGTGGCGTAGCAGCTGGCATTGAGAGGTAACTAACTTGTAACACTGAATTAGGACCTGGTGTTGTAGGTATAGTTGACCGTTCAGTACAAGTAAGGTTGGATTTTGCTGATGTGCTTGTAGCCTTGGATATGTGCATTGTACTGTTAGGAGGTAGACATCCTTTGAAGCCTACATTATCAGAGTTGGATGAGTTGCTCCTCTGTTGTATTAGCTTGTCAATTTCTTCGTATATTTTTGGGTCAGACCATATTCTGTCATCTTCCGTGAAGGGATCAGAACCCAGGACTGCGCGGTTGTCAACAACTTGACGCTTATTCGACTCGTGTTCGGGTGACTGCCGTTGAGGTTCTGTTATCCTGACTCCTTTTTGGTTGGCGGTGTGGCCCCGTTAGCTGCATTGGGCATCATGTGCAATGCTGTTTTTCCTGTTTGGTGAAGAACACTTATCGGTAACAGTGTCTACCGCCTTGGTTACAGGTTTGGATATAATGAGCTCCTTTGTGGTTGTTGGGAATTTTTCCAATATTGCGTCATCGCCTGTGGAACG
This sequence comes from Hordeum vulgare subsp. vulgare, assembly GCF_904849725.1. Classification (NCBI taxonomy): domain Eukaryota; kingdom Viridiplantae; phylum Streptophyta; class Magnoliopsida; order Poales; family Poaceae; genus Hordeum; species Hordeum vulgare. Next base: position 5,333,902 of record NC_058522.1, on the reverse strand, counting down.
TGCAACAATATCTGGCATTTGAATAATCCCAGCATCAGGCTGGTCACCACCTCGAGTATCATGCTGGTCACCTGCTCCGCTACCTTCACCCACAATAGTAAATTTCTTTGACTACGTTGGCTCTGGTATTTGAATCATTGGAGGAGATTCAGGGTGGTGAATGATGTGAGTTGGTTGTTTGACATTTGTACAATCTGGGGTATTAGCTTCATCAGCAAAAACTTCTTTTAATTTCCGTTTGTTCTAGAATTGCAGGTTCGCCTTATGTGGAATGTGTTGAGTTGTTGGCTGCAGTGAAGTCGGATGAATTTTCACCGGTTAGTATCAGTCATGTGTACTCGTCCAATAGCTCGGTTGTTGGCACAAACTTTTCATGAACAGGTAACCCATCGAGGCAGTTATTCATAAATTGTTTCATTTCTTCCATATGTGCCTATAGGGGCTCTGGCTCCGTGCCTGTAGGGGCAGGACTCCCGTGCCTATAAGGGATGCACTCCCGTGCCTGTTAGCGGCTGCACTCCCGTGGCTGTAGAGGTTGTCCTCCTGTGCCGATAGGGGCTGCACTCCCGTGCCTGTTAGCGGCTGCACTCCCGTGCCTATAAGGGATGCATTGCCGTTCCTGTTAGTGGCTGCACTCCCGTGGCTGTAGAGGCTGTCCTCCCGTGCCAATAGGGGTTGTGGCTCCGTGCCTGTAGGGGTTGGACTCCCGTGCCTATAGGGGATGCACTGTCGTGCCTGTAGAGGCTGCACTCCCTTGCCTATAGGGGCTGCACTCCCGTGCCTGTTAGCAGCTGCACTCCCGTGCCTATAAGGGATGCACTCCTGTGCCTGTTAGTGGCTGCACTCATGTGGATGTAGAGGCTGTCTTCCCGTGCCTATAGGGGTTGTGGCTCCGTGCCTGTAGGGGCTGGACTCCCGTGCCTATAGGGGCTGCACTCCCTTGCCTGTTAGCGGCTGCACTGCCGTGCCTGTAGAGGCTGCACTCCCGTGGCTGTATGGCTGTCCTCCCGTGCCTATAGGGGTTGTGGCTCCGTGCCTGTAGGGGCAGGACTCCCGTGCCTATAAGGGATGCACTCCCGTGCCTGTTAGTGGCTGCACTCCCGTGGCTGTAGAGGCTATCCTCCCGTGCCTATAGGGGCTGCACTCCCGTGCCTGTTAGCGGTTGCACTCCCGTGCCTATAAGGGATGCACTATCGTGGACCTACCGTGTACACATCCGTGATTTTCGTTTTACATCACCGAAGTTCGTGGCAAAAAACTATCCATATTAACTTCAAGGCACCCGCCGCGTTGATGCTTACATTCTTACGTCCATAATTCATACGAAAGCATGCAAACATAGAAAAAGTACTACATAGCTACTCCTCATCGGAGTTGTTAACTACCTCCTCCGGCACCGGCTCCTCCTCCACTTCGGACTCGTCTGCCGCCATTTCCGCGTCAAGTACCTGGAATAAAGTGTCCTCGTCCGCCTGCATCTTCCGTATAAGTTGCCTGTTGGCCTCCACTTTGGCTTCATCCTTGATGGACTCCATGATGGCCTGCTGCAAGTCCTCATCGTGTTCCATCTGGTCCTCCTCATCTTCGTCCACTAGATCCTCATCGTCATCGTCTTTCGTCTGCTCCTCGTCGTCGTCCTCTGTCTGTTCCTTCCCCTCATCGTCTTCCGTCTGCTCCTCCTCCTTGCCTTATGTCTGCTCCTCCTCCTCCATTAGATCTGGCAGGTGCCCTCCTTCCTCGTCTTCTGTCTGCTCCTCGTCGTCGTCTTCTGTCTGCTCCTTCTCCTCATCGTCTTCCGTCTGCTCCTCCTCCTCGCCTTCTGTCTGCTCCTCCTCCTCCTCCTCATCTTCCGTCTGCTCTTGCTCCTCCTCGTCGTCTTCCGTCTGCTCCTCCTCCTTATCTTCATCGTCTTTCGTCTGCTCCTCCTCTGCGTCTTCCGTCTGATCCTGCTCCTCCTCCAGTTCGGTCTCGTCTACCGGCATTTCCGCGTCAGGTACATTGAATAGAGCGTCCTCCTCCGCATGCATCTGTCGTATAACTCGCCGGTTGGCCTCCACTTCAGCCTCATCTTGGATGGACTCCATGATGGCCTGTTGCTCCACAATCATCTCGACTACTGTGAGTGACTCCTCCATTTCGTCCTCTTCCTCATCTTGTGGCTGCTCCTCCTCCTCGTCTTCCGTGTGCTCCTCCTCCTCATCTTCCTCCATTAGATCTGGCAGGTGCCCTCCTTCCTCGTCTTCTGTATGCTCCTCCTCCTCGTCTTCCATCTGCTCCTGCTCCTCCTCCTCGTCTTCCGTCTGCTCCTGCTCCTCCTCCTTGTCTTCTAGTAGTTGCCTTTCTTCCTCGTCTTCCTTGGACTGTTTCGTCTGGTTCTTCTCATCCTCCTCGTGCTCCGTCGAGTCCGGAGGCAAGCCGGCAGTGATCCGGGCGGCGCGCCTAGATTGGATATCCGCCTCAATCTGCATCCGACGCTCAGGAGTGAGCATGGTGTAGGTGGTGATCTTACGGCGGACCATGACGACACTCGGGGGGGGGGGGTGGCCGGAGAGGAGACGAAATCTTAGATATAGAAGAAAGGAAGGGCTCGGGTGGAGGGGCACAGAGGAAACATGTAGGCTTAAATAACGGGAATTGCTTTTGGTCGGCGAGCCAGACGGGTGACACGCGGCGTTCACACCACGGCGATGAGGGTGGCGGCGCATAGATGCTTTTTTAAAGGGTCGTGTACACGAACAGTCACACGAAACAAAAACTGCCTCTCCATGCATTTACACAGAGTTACTGTTTACCTACTTAAATGTGCCAAGCCCACCCCCACCCCTCCACACACCCTCACTTCCACGCCACCGCTCCACGCACCCCACTACCCCACTACTGACGGTTCAGAGTCCCCAAGGGCTGCACCCCAGTGCTTATAGGGGCTGCGCTCATGTGCCTCTAGGGGTTGCGCTCCCGTGCCTATAGGGGCTGCACTTCCGTGCCTTTTAGTAGCCGCCGTGCCGTGCCTGTTAGAGGCTGCACTCGAGTGCCTATAGGGGCTGCGCTCCCGTGCCTTTTAGCGGCTGCACTGCCGTGCCTACATGGCCTGCACTCCAGTGCCTCTAGGGGCTGCGCTCCCGTGCCTATAGGGGATGCACTCCCGTGCCTTTTAGTGGCCGCAGTGTCGTGCCTGTTAGAGGCTGCACTCCAGTGCCTATAGGGGCTGCGCTCCCGTGCCTACAAGGGCTGCACTCCCGTGCCTTTTAGCGGCTGCACTACCGTGCCTATAGGGCCTGCACTCCAGTGCTTATAGGGGCTGTGGCTCCCGTGCCTCTAGGGGCTGCGCTCCCGCGCCTTTTAGTGGCCGCGGTGCAGTGCCTGTTAGAGGCTGCACTCCAATGCCTATAGGGGCTGCGCTCCCGTGCCTTTTAGCAGCTGCACTGCCGTGCCTACAGGGGCTGCACTCTAGTGCTTATAGGGGCTGTGGCTCCCGTGCCTCTAGGGGCTGCGCTCCCGTGCCTTTTAGTGGCCGCAGTGCCGTGCCTGTTAGAGGCTGCACTCCAGTGCCTATAGGGGCTGTGCTCCCGTGCCTTTTAGCAGCTGCACTCCCGTGCCTACAGGGGCTGCACTCCACTGCACTTACGAATGATAAAGATTACATAGTTCAAATGATGAAGATTACATAGTTCAAGTGATGAAGATTACATAGTTCAAATGATCCAGATTACATAGTTCAAATGATAAAGATTAGATAACAGCCTGATGGATACATGACATTGAATGATGAAGATTACATAGTTCAAATGATCCAGATTACATAGTTCAAATGATAAAGATTAGATAACAGGCTGATGGATACATGACATTGTAGTGCCAAATGATGAAGAATACATAGTTCAAATGATGAAGATTACATAGTTCAAATGATCCAGGTTACATAGTTCAAATGATAAAGATTAGATAACAAGCTGATGGATACATGATATTGTAGTGCCAAATAACAAAAATTACATAGCCTAATTGTCATTAGGTCCAGGATTGCAACAAATGACATCATTTCTCTCTTTGACCCATGCCCAACGAGAATCCCGCTTCGGCTCTGGCGAAAAAGGTTGCTTTACTAACCAATCAATGACCTGCTCATGGTTGTGAATGTTAAAATGTTCATGTTCTTCCCTTGTTGCACAGAGAGCAACTTGTATTGCAAGATCACGTCGACAATCTTTTTCCCTCTTCTTCAGCTTGGTGATCTCGCGCTCCTTTTTGTCGATTATTCTTTTCCCAACGTCCTTATAAAAATAGTAGTCTGAAAAGGCTCTACAAGCGGCATTCAACGCATCAATCGCTTCCACCCAGTCGTTCATTTTTTCATCAATAAATTCGCGTTCACGCTTCGCCGCCGACTCAGCAAAAACCTCAGCGTAAATGAACGGTGTCATCCTGCATTTCAGAGAATGACAATTCAATACGCACTAATTATTCGATACTCACCCAAGCAAGATTTTGTGCATTCCTATATTTCTAAGATAATTGCCAAAATAAATCCTACTCGATACTTCACTAAAACACATTTTGTTAACATTATAAGCTAAATTTTCCAAACAAGATATAACAATGCATGGCTTTCCGCACCAAAAAAGTGTGCGCTGCAGAAGGCCTCAGAGGCATGCCTTTCGGCTAGCTGGTTCGAAGGAGAGGGCGCCCCTATACTTCACTCTTTGCGAGCTAGGGTTTCTCTAAGAAGTAAATAATCTAAGATGTAACAATTGTAGCATAAAAAGAACATTTAACAAAAAAATTGGATGAATAGGAGGAGAATACTACAAGGAACAAAGTTATGGAAATATTTTTGTTAGGGAATCACCTTTTCGCGAGGATTCGATTGGGATCTTTGAGGGCAACGAGATAGGAGGAGAGCAGAATAGAAGCAGGAAGCTCGGGGCGAACGAATGGGGAAAGTAATTGTGGTGGGACCCGCACAACCACTCCATAATACTATATCGAAGCAGGTTCAGGACCCAGACGCCATTTCGCACCCTGCCGTTGTGAAGCTGACATGTGGATTCGTCGGCAAGCTGGCCCACATGTTAGTAGGTGAGCCTTCGCAAGAAGTTTTCACATGGTCCCACTCCACCACCAAACGTCGGAAAGCATGTACTTACCACCAACACCACCTTTGCTCCAATAATTACTATGTCAATGCGAGCCTCTCTATATCTCCTAAACAGAGTTACTTGCTCTTCCGCTTTATCATCAGATCTGGTTCTTTCAGTTTAGCGCGTTCCCCTGTTTCTGTCTACGGTTCGTATGTCTTACTTAGATCTCCACTCTTTTTTGCAGTGTGAATTAGCTAGCGTACGTGGGATTCTTGTATATGTTACCTGTTTTAAATATCCAATCTCTGCAACTAGTGGTAGATGTGTGAATTTTTTACATATAAACATTAACATCAAAGGATGTACATAACTATGTCCTCTTTTGAGATTAAATTGAGTATATATCACTAATGCATAGTCTTGTTATAAATGGATACACATGTTGTCAAATATCTATATAATTTTTTTCCAATTCTGTTGCAACTCAGTCTTATATATTGTTTTATTGACACATATTTGCCATAAATCTGCGCCATCTCAGTCTTAAAAATTGTTTTGTATTCGCAGACAGCGATGAACTTCAATGTTTGCTGGATCCTCGATTGTGATGGTGGTGAATCAGCTGTTGACCACTCATTCATGATTGTCCCTTTGCCTCGTTGTTATGAGTCGTGCCTGGTAAATTTTCGGTGCCGGTAACAAGAACATTTTGTTTCGTGGCTTTGCCTCTACTGTTCTTACATAAGAGATATAAATAGTGACACAAAATCATTCTTGTTAGTAGCTTTTTTGCATGGTTGTTCTGCTATATGATTCATACTTATTTTTTCTTCTTATTTGGCAGTATGTTCCTTGCTATTACCGGAAGCAGGTCCTCTCTTTGATTTCATTTTGGCAAGATAAAGCTTTAGATGAGGGTTTCGAAATTGATGGATCTAACCTTGTGTTTGGCACCGACGAGGAGTTGTCATACAATATTAAGTTTACTGATAGCGCTAACAGGTCCAAGTTTCATGGTCCTGGGTGGGAAAAGATGATTCACGACTATGATCTTTGTTATGGTGATATTATTAAACTGGATTTGCAAGGCGAAGATTTCTTCTTTCACATTGAAATGGAGTTGAATGAAGTTCGTGAGAGTCAGAAAGCCGTTCCCAATCCTTCTGTTGGTATGTTACACTCGCCTATAAAAAGATTATGCCATCTGAATCTCGACGAAGATTGTAGGACTGAATATTTATTTTTATTGTTTTGCCGACATTTTTTTCTTAAGTCAGACACATTGACTTAGAGTTGATTTTATTGTTTCAGCTCTTGAAGACCTGAGTATATCCCAGAGAAACTACCTAGACAAGACTCTCTACACCCGAGGCATAAAACTTTCATATACTGAAATGGTGTACGTGACCAGCCTCGTTTTAAGTCCTAAAGACACCCCTCTGATTGCCTTCGTGCACTGTCTAAATTTTAGCAATGTTCACAAAGGCCGTTTGGTTAGTCACCTGTTCTTTCTCCAAATGTCATTCCCCTTGATACAATTTCACAACTTACAACGATTTGTTTTTGTATAGAAAATACCCTCTACTGTTGCCCGTGCTCTAAGGATGAAGGTTGGATATTTTCCTCTAAAGGGCAGCATCAAACTTGTTGAACTTTCTAGTTCCGTCGAATTCCGTGGCACGTACTGCTTGCACAAAGATGGAAGGTTGGCAATATCCGGGTTTTCTGCTTTGACAAATGCAGCTGAATTGACAATAGACTCGGTTGTGCTCTTCACAATCAACAACGGAGTCGTGGCCGATAAGGAGTTGCTCTCACTTGTAGTTGCTGATCTCTACAGGAAAATTGTGTGAAGGGTGGCGCTTGCAATAGTTGCACAAACAAACCGTTCAACTTTTGCATCGCTTCTTAGCTAGACTAAGAATCGTGCATCTAGCCGGGTGCCTGTACCGCTTGGCCGTGCATCCCCCGATAACAAAACCATGCCTCTGGCGAAGGCACGACCGTGCCTCTCATTGATGTTAGGCACTTATCTCATTGCACATCATGAACCTTCAGAATGTGGTAGTCCAACTTGGAAACCCGTGTGTATCCTTAATGAAAAGGTGTCATTCTTTTGTCGTGATGACGTTGCAGCTCTGATATTTTATGTTCTGGTATTTGTTTCAGAACATGCAGAGCGACAGAAAACATTTTGACCATGGCTCAGGTGACGTGCATTTTCTACCCGTATAGACGTGCCTCTAATAATCAGAGTGCCTCTAATAGTGCACCTCTGAAACTCGTATACTGTTTTCACATTGAGTCTCTCCAGTAACACCAGAGTCGTGCCTCTACAAGCAACATGTCACCGGTGACATTTTAGGGTGAACAGATGGGTTACACGTGATTGACATAGAGGCAGTGAATGAAAAACCGTGCCTCTCGCCGGGTCCCTGTCCCGCAAGGCTGTGCATCTCCCGATGGAAACACCGTGCCTATGGCTGAAGCACAACTGTGCTTCTCCAAGAAAAAATGGAGGCACTCTCGTGCCTCTAGAATTAGCACAATTGGTGCCTCAAAAATAACAATGATATATGAAGTTATCTTTTGCTTTCACATCATGTACATTCTGGACTACAACTTGGTCTATCTGCCATGATTACCACCTACAAAACCTACAGTTGCGGCACTTAAATTCAGAATAGCACTGCCATTTGACGTGATAGGTGTGGCAGCAATTAAATTAGGCCATGGAAAAACCAACTCACGGTTGAGAAACCGAGGAGTGTACCACTGCCACTCTCACTGGGCGGTTGCCACGTACAGAAACTGCAACACCCACTACGTTATTCGAACAAACCGCATTCCGCTACACTACGAATCAATTGCAGAGAAAATACGTCGACCACATTATACCATTTTCTCTCCAACTTCCGCAAAAAAAACACGCAATACCACTGCCATGAAAGCCCTTGCGTTTTCTTAATGATAAGGCGTGCTTATTTTGGCTGTGCAACTGTGACTCTCTGTGTGAACGTGTCATCCAAATGAGGACGTTACACGGGCATGATTGTCCAAGGGTGTACAATTCAGCGGAAATGTTTGCAACCAAGGTGGGGATCAGTATCTTTTGGCAATGAAGCTGTGGCCCGAAAAATTCGCAAAAACTATAACTGAAAATGACATATTAACTCTTAATACCGTTTAAACTTGTTCATACTTTGTTGTACCATAGAACATAAATGAACTTGTTTAATCCATAAGCAAATGCATGATTAGAACGACAACTACAACGACAAGCAAATCTGTGTTTTGAAAAAGCAAACAACCTACTTGATGTAATCTAAAGCAAATGTGATCAGCAATCTAATATAACTAGAAAGCAACCCATCCAAATCTTCACCAGCCGTCATCTCCCCAGGTCCTGCCACGCTTCTTGGACTTCTCCAGCATTGTGCAGCGAAGTCCATCCTGAGTGACGGTGATGCGACTCCATATATCGTACGCAGCGTAAGCATCCTTTGCTGCGTACTGGACATGCTTCATGGACAAGGGCATGCACGCCCAACGCTTATCTTCGTTTGTAAGCTTCTGCTTCATGCTCATGTGGTAGTCATCAATGAGCATGCTGGAGACGTCACCAAGCGAGTCCATATGCTTGGTGCTTCCGGGCACCCTCCATTCCTTCTGGATGTCGACAAAGTGCGCGATATGCAGGCCCACGCGGTGCAGCTTCTCGATATCCTGATCGATGGAAAAGCCAGCAAAAGTGTACCTTTGGTCAAGGAGGAAGTTGTCGAACACCGTGCACCTCTGTTGGGTGGCGCTCAGTTGGAATAGCAGCATCGGCTGGGTTTTGCCGACGGACAGCTGGATGAGGGCGGCCTTCTGCTTGTGCGCTGCCTCGTATGTGTACTCCACATCAACTCCAACGATCTTGTTGGGTGCTGCTCATACTGATCGATGATGGCCTCCACCTTCGGCAAGTCGTTGGTGTGGATTACGTGCAACTTGGTGGTGCTGTGAGCCCGAACCTCCTTGAATTCTCTGATGAACCCCATAGCCCGCAGAAGAGTTTTTGTGGAAATCGATCAGCGGGCACACCGGCGTTGTCGAATGTACGTGGACGAGGTTCCATGCCACCATGCGAGAAGACCTCAATTTATAGGGTCGCATGGTTATAACCGATGAGTGCAGGATCTCTCTTCAGATGCGTTCGTGCAGATCATGGGTTTGCGACGCAACCGCTCGAATTCTAATGGGACTTTTTTAATCCGTGTGAATTTATTAGTTGTAAAGTTTCCATGGCAATTTTTCCGTCAACTCGCCTTAACGTTCATGGCCAAATGTTACTAGCCTTAAGTAGGGAGGGAGGATGACACGAGTGAGCGTGTAGGCGTAAGGAAATAGGAAGCACGGTTCAATTGAATAGGCACGGGTGTGTAAGGAGCAGATCCACAGGTGAACATACGGCTGGTGCACTAACACAAAGCATGCCTTCAGACGAGGGAAATATGAAATCATTGGATTTAGGCAGGAACGTGCATGACGGAAAACAGGAACACAGAATTATTATTAGGCAGAAGCACGAATTTGCACACGCACCTCCACAGTTGGGCCACGGTTGTTTCATATATAAAACAAAATTGTACACAATCTACCTCACAGAGCTCTGCTGGTCGTTATCCTCTGCGAGATAACTCAGGAGAGAGTAGAATGTTTTTGTTTACTACACGTAGCTGGAGAATATAAAATGTTGTTTCACCAAGATAAAAGGAGAGTAAGTAGTTTGGTTTTGGCAGCTGCGAGCTTCTTCGTGGGTAAACAACACAGTAACAATGCTGTTAACAAGGTTACAGTTTCAAGCAAAAAAAGTACAAGCATTGTTTGAACACAATAAAAATGTTGTTAACCAGCTTACAGACCGAGCAAAAGATACATGCAACGTTTCAGTACCCAGACAACAAAAGATACAGGCAACGTTTCAGCTTACAGACCGAGCAAAAGATACAGGCAACATCTAGCCCCAACGCTGTTTTTCAGCATTTACAAGTGAATGGATCCATTGAATCCAGGTGCTCAGCACGTGCTTCTCTTAGATCCAGGGGCTTGTGGTCGCAACTTGGCGACAACCTAAGGCAAGCATGTTTAGAAGCCTTTTTGTCCCACTGAAGAACCTGTCGTTGCTGTTTGTAAAATCCTTCCGTGAAGTCTCCATGAGAAAGAAACTTAAGCCTGATAGTCTCCAACTGCCTTGCGTTGAGGATAAAAAATGTTGCAAATTGAATGCTTTTCTCGCATTGTCTATAGCCTAAAAGTGTCACTGACTTCAAACGAACATCGTAATGGTGTTCAAAAGAACGATCGTCTGTAAGGCTTTCATCGTGAGAGACTCCTCCCTAAATAGGAACAAAGATTCATTATGCTGAAGGTCTACAATGAAAAATTCTGTTGAAACAACAAATCAATCATTAATTATAATAAACTATGTTCTGATGAAAGCTTACTATTTTTTTAGACACAAATGTGGGTAATACATACATATTTGTACATGACTTACAGACCTAAGACAAGAATTTTTACACGAATGGAGTAGTACACAATGCATGTTATGTTTTTTCATTGTGCGTGAGAATAATCACCTCGATATACAAGTTTTCCAAGCTTCTGAAGCATTGCACCAAGGCAACAGTTGTGCCGTTATTATAATCCATATTGATAAACAACGTCTTCACATATTGTACCGTTGTGGATGAGCAGACTGTCGGAAAAAACTTCATGAAAAATAAAACATAATATTAATATAGAGTAAAGATAGGATTACATGGAACTTGCTTTATTCGAATGAATCCAACTGAAAATATCATGCAAAGTCAGTACCTGGACAACTATACGGTCTCGTGCGATGCTGGATTCATCAAAAATATCATATATTTTGCCCAAGACATCCAGTCTAGGTGCAGAGATGATATCTATCTGCAAATTACTCCTACGATGACCACAAATCAACCGCTGTAGTGAGCAGGCATCCTCTATAACTAGTTTGCCACGAAAAGCACAGATGCCAATGGTTATAAGGTTACGTGACTTTATTCTGATCCAATATCCCTGGAATGTCCAAATAAGCATCAAACATTCGAGTGCAGGGCAAATGCTACACTCGATTATGCTTTGTAATGAGACTTCAGATATATCGACATCCACAACCGAGAGTCTCCTGACCAGTGGTAGTTTAAGCGAACGTACATAATTTTCTGGTTACGTGCAGTGAGCAAAGGTGATGGTGTGGAGAGAAGAGGAAATCTGGGGGTTCAATGCCGGTGGCGATGGGAAAACCGAAGGTGATGAGATTGGTATTAAGTCACCTTGTACCAACTGTCGTGGTAACATGTAGTAAAAATCAAGCACCTGGAGATTGTTCGATCTGGGGACTCGAGCCAGGCGTCGACGGTTGAGGGTCTGCACTGGAGGTACAACGACGGGATGCATAGGCTGTGAACTGCGCTCTCATGGCGGGAGAAGATGGCCTTGTTGGGGAACGTCGCATGGGAAACAAAAAAATTCCTACGCGCACGAAGACCTGTCATGGTGATGTCCATCTACGAGAGGGGATTTCCGATCTACGTACCCTTGTAGATCGCACAGCAGAAGCGTTAGTGAACGCGGTTGATGTAGTGGAACGTCCTCACATCCCTCTATCCGCCCCGCGAACCGTCCCACGAACCGTCCCGCGATCCGTCCCACGATCTAGTGCCGAACGGACGACACCTCCGCGTTCACCACACGTACAGCTCGACGATGATCTCGGCCTTCTTGATCCAGCAAGAGAGACGGAGAGGTAGATGAGTTCTCCAGCAGCGTGACGGTGCTCCGGAGGTTGGTGATGATCTAATCTCGGCAGGGCTCCGCCCGAGCTCCGCAGAGACGCGATCTAGAGGTAAAACCGTGGAGGTATGTGGTCGGGCTGCCTTGAAAAGTTGTCTCAAATCAGCCCTAATTGCTCCATATATATAGGAGGAGGGAGGGGAGGCTTGCCTTGAGGCTCAAGGAGCCCCAAGGGCTGCGCCACCAAGGGGAGGAGGAGTCCTCCTCCAATCCTAGTCCAACTAGGATTGGAAGGTGGAGTCCTTCTCTCTTTTCCCACCTTTCCCCTTTTTTTTTTCTTTCTCTTCTTTTGTTTTTTCTTTCTCTTGCGCAAGACAGCCTTGGGCTGACCCCACCTACTTGGTGCGCCACCCCCAAGGTCCTTGGGCCCTCCTGGGTGGGTGGTCCCCCCTCCCGGTGAAGATCCGGAACCCATTCGTCATTCCCGGTACATTACCGGTAATGCCCGAAAACCTTCCGGTAACCAAATGAAGTCATCCTATATATCAATCTTCGTTTCCGGACCATTCCGGAAACCCTCGTGACGTCCGTGATCTCATCCGAGACTCCGAACAACATTCGGTAACCAACCATATAACTCAAATACGCATAAAACAACGTTGAACCTTAAGTGTGCAGACCCTGCGGGTTCGAGAACTATGTAGACATGACCCGAGTGACTCCTCGGTCAATACCAATAGCGGGACCTGGATGCCCATATTGGATCCTACATATTCTACGAAGATCTTATCATTTGAACCTCAGTGCCAAGGATTCATATAATCCCGTATGTCATTCCCTTTGTCCTTCGGTATGTTACTTGCCCGAGATTCGATCGTCAGTAACCGCATACCTATTTCGATCTCGTTTACCGGCAAGTCTCTTTACTTGTTCCGTAATACAAGATCCCGCAACTTACACTAAGTCACATTGCTTGCAAGGCTTGTGTGTGATGTTGTATTACCGAGTGGGCCCCGAGATACCTCTCCGTCACACAGAGTGACAAATCCCAGTCTCGATCCATACTAACTCAACAAACACCTTCGGAGATACCTGTAGAGCATCTTTATAGTCACCAAGTTACGTTGCGACGTTTGATACACACAAAGCATTCCTCCGGTGTCAGTGAGTTATATGATCTCATGGTCATAGGAACAAATACTTGACACGCGGAAAACAGTAGCAACAAAATGACACGATCAACATGCTACGTCTATTAGTTTGGGTCTAGTCCATCACATGATTCTCCTAATGATGTGATCCCGTTATGAAGTGACAACACTTGCCTATGGTCAGTAAACCTTGACCATCTTTGATCAACGAGCTAGTCAACTAGAGGCTTACTAGGGACAGTGTTTTGTCTATGTATCCACACATGCACTGTGTTTCCAATCAATACAATTATAGCATGGATAATAAACGATTATCATGAACAAAGAAATATAATAATAACTAATTTATTATTGCCTCTAGGGCATATTTCCAACAGGCCTCTGGAATGTTCCCATCAAATTCAACAACAGTGTATTCATTAAAAGCAGTTCCAGTGTACGTTATGCGGTGGAGCTCCTCCGGTGTGGACACGAAACTACAAATGATCTCGTGATCTGCTTTATCGAAGGCATTAAAAACTCCAGAGAAAGGGATATCACGACAGTCCAGATTCAGAGGCGCGGTGCACCAAAGAGGGCGCCACCGGGTTGAGAGGATTTGAGTGCGGATGCCCTCCTTAGTGGAGAGACGGGAGATGATCTTACCGAGGATGGAGTGCGGGAGGTCGCTGATGCAATCCGGGCTAGAGCAGGGCATTGCCGGTGGCGCGAGCCTCGCCATCTTGGTGCTCAGAGCACCGGGCTGGATATCCATCTCCGTCCCAATTGGTTCGTTCACTGTGTGGATCGGACAGATGGCTAGGCCTTCGCTCTTCACAGCGCGCTCTGTGCGACGTGGATCTGGACAGACGGTTAGGTCTTCACTCTTCACTGCGTGCAGATCCATTCAGTGTGTTGCCACACGCGTGCCCCTGTGAGTTGCCACGTGCGTGCCGGGCCCCCATGTGTTGCCACGCGTGTGAACCTGTGTGTTGCCACGTGCGTGCCGGGCCCCCATGTGTTGCCACGTGTGTGACCCTGTGTGTTGCCAATCGTTGCGATGTCACACTGTTGCCTTGAGTGTGCTACCTGTTCGTCGTTCGTCACAAAACTAAACGGGGGGCATTGGGGCACGCCTGTTCAATGGGAAGGGCCACGGGCGTGCCCTTGTTTGTTGCCGATCGTTGCGATGTCACACCGTTTCTGTGAGTGTGCTGGTTGTTCGGCTTTCTTCAGCAAAACTCAATGGGGGCATTCAGACACGCTTGTTCAATAGGAAGGGCCACGCGCGTGCCCCTGTATGTTGCCGGTCGTTGCAATGTCACACCGTTGTCGTGAGTGCGCTGGCAGTTTACACACGGTTCCATGTGTAGCAAAGCCACACACAGTCGTGTACTATAATATTAACAGTGCATGTACACATGCATAGCAAAAGGACAATGAGCACTACTCTGTCTCTTGGGAGAAGCAATAACGTTCAACACAATGAGTTGGCGTACACTTATGAGATTAGTTGTCGAGATCAAACTCTACACATAATTTTTATACTGCAGTCCACGAGATGGTGTCGAAGCATCCCTCAAATGCACAGGAAACAACTGAAATGAAAATTTGTAATTCACCACAGTTATATGTACTAAAGTGATGAAGGTAATAAACATTAGATCATTCTTAACTCTCAATTCAGACCAGTGTCTAGCTGGACATGATAATATATTTAGTATATACGACCACCTACTGTCATATAATTATAAAACAAAACACACCATGCAGTTTGCTTAGTAAGACACTACGAGCACACTATTTCAGGAGAGATCATTAATTGTAAGGCGCAGTAAGCTCATATCTCACATTCTTGGCCAGTGCTTTTCAATCGTGATAAGCACTATTGAGCCAACCTTCAACTTTGACTCTTCTGCAAACCCCGAAAAGCCCGTCACTTCCATTGTATCGTCAGCTCTTATCGAGTAAGTAGTCTTAACATCGATTTCATCAGAGTTCTATACAAGGCTTACGACGCCTCTTGGCGGAAGGTACACGAATCTGGCATTCATTGTCTTTAGAACAACTGACGGAATTCTCTGCAGATTGTTATGATGGAGAAGGACCAAATTTTTAGCACGCACACAAAACAAATTAATAAGTACTCCCTCCGTCCCAAAATAACTGTCTCAAGCTAAATAAAAACTTGTTATGCCAATTTGCTTGAAGTAATAGTGGCAATTATACTGAGACATAATCTTTGGATTCAGTTAGTGTTGTTAATGGTTAATTTAAAAAGTCAAGTACCTTTGAATAGTTGTCTGAATAGTTTTGTGTATATAAAATTTAAACAAAGAGGTAGCATCATTACTATTAATTGAAACAGGGGTACATTGCCAAATGATAAATGATAACGCAAATCAGTAGGGTGGATGAAAACCATACCAATTGATGGTTTCGGTTATGCTCTGAGACCTCCTCGGCATTCACTCAACCTCAAATCAATTCGAATGCAGAGACCTTCGCCATCTAACTTCATGATGATGATATCTTGCTGCCGAAGCTCATAATCACTCATTAACTTTCTCCAGCCAGGTCCATGAATTTTAGACCTGAGAGTTTCATCAGTCATGTTTACTTCATAAGAGAGATCTTCATTTGTCAGAAGCACGGGGTTCTTAATTTCGCCCTCCTCTTCCAGAGCTCGTTGCTTCCATTGGTTCACCAACGAAACAACATGATGCCTACAGTAGCATGGCAGATACTGCAAAAAAAATTAAAATGCTTCAATCAGCAAGTAGGAATTCTTCAATCAGTTAAAAAATTCTTCAATCAGTAGGGTTTTCCAGACTAGTAAAGAATGCTTCACGCAGTAGTCCACCATTTTGGTAAAAGGTGTGCTTTGAAAAACACAATCATTTCGTTGATTATGCACATCTTTTCTACTTACAGCGCATGTCTCATAACACAGCGGTAGCTGAAATGCTACTGTAGTGCATTGAACGCTAGTTTCTACTCCAGCACAATTCACGTTCTTACTCTTAGGGAACGTCGCATGGGAAACAAAAAATTTCCTACGCACACGAAGACCTATCATGGTGATGTCCATCTACGAGAGGGGATGAGTGATCTACGTACCCTTGTAGACCGTACAACAGAAGCATTAGTGAACGCGGTTGATGTAGTGGAACGTCCTCACGTCCCTCGATCCGCCCCGCGAACAATCCCGCGATCAGTCCCACGATCTAGTACCGAAGGACGACACCTCCGCGTTCAGCACACGTACAGCTCGACGATGATCTCGGCCTTCTTGATCCAGCAAGAGAGACGGAGAGGTAGAAGAGTTCTCCGGCAGCGTGACGGCGCTCCGGAGGTTGGTGATGACCTTGTCTCAGCAGGGCTCCGCCCGAGCTCCGCAGAAACGCGATCTAGAGGAAAAACCGTGGAGGTATGTGGTCGGGCTGCCGTGGAAAAGTCGTCTCAAATCAGCACTAAAACCTCCGTATATATAAGTGGGAGGGAGGGGACCTTGCCTTGGGGCTCAAGGAGCCCCAAGGGGGTCGGCCGAGTCCAAGGGGGAAGGCTCCCCCCCCAAACCGAGTTGGACTTGGTTTGGTGGGTGGGAGTCCTTCCTTCCCTTCCCACCTCCTCTTTTTTTTCTTTTCTCTTTGATTTTCTTTCCTAGGCGCATAGGGCCCTTTTGGGCTGCCCCACCGGCCCACTAAGGGCTGGTGCGCCACCCTCATGGCCTATGGGCTTCCCCGGGGTGGGTTGCCCCCCCCCCCCGGTGAACTCCCGGAACCCATTCGTCATTCCCGGTACATTCCCGGTAACTCCGAAAATCTTCCGGTAATCAAATGAGGTCATCCTATATATCAATCTTCGTTTCCGGACCATTCCGGAAACCCTCGTGACGTCCGTGATCTCATCCGGGACTCCGAACAACATTCGGTAACCAACCATATAACTCAAATACGCATAAAACAACGTCGAACCTTAAGTGTGCAGACCCTGCGGGTTCGAGAACTATGTAGACATGACCCAAGAGACTCCTCGGTCAATATCCAATAGCGGGACCTGGATGCCCATATTGGATCCTACATATTCTACGAAGATCTTATCGTTTGAACCTCAGTGCCAAGGATTCATATAATCCCGTATGTCATTCCCTTTGTCCTTCGGTATGTTACTTGCCCGAGATTCGATCGTCAGTATCCGTATACCTATTTCAATCTCGTTTACCGGCAAGTCTCTTTACTCGTTCCGTAATACAAGATCCCGCAACTTACACTAAGTTACATTGCTTGCATGGCTTGTGTGTGATGTTGTATTACCGAGTGGGCCCCGAGATACCTCTCCGTCACACGGAGTGACAAATCCCAGTCTTGATCCATACTAACTCAACTAACACCTTCGGAGATACCTGTAGAGCATCTTTATAGTCACCCAGTTACGTTGCGACGTTTGATACACACAAAGCATTCCTCCGGTGTCAGTGAGTTATATGATCTCATGGTCATAGGAATAAATACTTGACACACAGAAAACAGTAGCAACAAAATGACACGATCAACATGCTATGTCTATTAGTTTGGGCCTAGTCCATCACGTGATTCTCCTAATGACGTGATCCAGTTATCAAGCAACAACACTTTGTTCATAATCAGAAGACACTGACTATCTTTGATCAACTGGCTTGCCAACTAGAGGCTTGCTAGGGACGGTGTTTTGTCTATGTATCCACACATGTAAATGAGTCTTCATTCAATACAATTATAGCATGGATAATAAACGATTATCTTGATACAGGAATTATAATAATAACTATATTTATTATTGCCTCTAGGGCATAATTCCAACACTTACATGTTCTGCAACTCATAATTCTACTGCAAAAAAATATATAGACAACGTACAAGAAGTTACATGTCAACTTTGGTATACACGAAATTATCAACACAAGCATGTTCGAGTAAAAGAGATGTTCACATGCAAAGAGCTGGAAAAGCAATGTGCAAGTTATGTATAATATTAGCTCAGATCGTGCAACAATTATAACAGGAAACTAGTGTTCACTTCGTTGCCAATGCAAAAAAGTATGCCCGGCTACTTATGTATAATATTAGCCAGTTGCATTGTATTACACACAACTGTATCTAATAATACGACAGTTTTCCGTCCAGAGGCTCGAATCTCCTTTCTAATTCTGGCAACTTCAACAAACAACAATCTATAAATGCCATCCACGCCCCCAGAGCCACTCTCACCACAGGATTATCAGTAAGGAATACAACACAACGCCTCATCCACATTCCCCTTTAACCTCCGCTCACACCGGTTTTAGACACAGAGCTACTAGGTTTTCTCTAACCTTCACCTTTAACCTCCGCGCCCACAATAATGCAATTTAATTGTCTCATAGGTCTCCGACGTCGTACCTCGCTGTCGGTTGTAGAGCTTTCTCCTACTCGAAGTAGCTCGTTGATGTCGAAAATCAATGGAGCGGAAACCTTCCCCCGGGGATCTAGCGGATCTGTACGAGATAACCGCAAAATTTTAATCATAATAGCGTAGATCTATCGATTTGCAACACGAAGAATAAAAAATCTCCAAGATGGAACAAACAATACAAAAAAATTACTGCGGAAATGGAGAGATAACTTGAGAATCGTAGAGTGAGTTTCACTGTTTCATCAGGACCGAAAGAGAACAGAGGGCGACAGAGGAAAAATGAGTGATGTACAACGGGTTAGTCGGATATTCTTTTTACAGTGTAGAGATAGTTGTGCTTGGGGCCACCGAAACGAATGCTGAGGTTTTAGAATACCGTGGAAACTTCGAAATATTCCGGTTGCGTCAAGAATCAGCCTGGAAACTTCAAAATATTCCGGTTGAACATTCACTACGTGGCTTCAATCACGTGCCTTTATAGTCTGAATACCGTGGCTCTGGAGCTTGCATGCCAGTGCCTCTGCCGGCTTCACTCCCGTGGCTACAGATGCTGTCATCCCGTGCCCGTAGGGCCTGGAGTGCCGTGGATCTTGAGGCCATACTGTCGTGCCTCCCTCGGGCTTCAATCCCGTGGCTGTGGAGCCTTTCCTCCCGTGCCTCTTCATGCTGCACTCCCGTGGCTCTATCGTGCCTCTATAGGATTCAACTACGTGCCTTTGTCGGCTTCACTCCCGTGGCTATAGACGCTGTCATCCCGTGCCCGTAGGGCCTGGAGTGCTGTGGATCTCGAGGCCATACTGTCGTGCCTCCCTGGGGCTTCAATCCCGTGGATGTGGAGCCTTTCCTCCCATGCCTCTCCGTGCTACACTCCCGTGGCTGTACCGTGCCTTTATAGGATTCAACTACGTGCCTCTGCCGGCTTCACTCCTGTGGCAATAGACGCTGGAGTGCCGTGGATCTCGAGGCCATACTGTCGTGCCTCCCTGGGCTTCAATCCCGTGGCTGTGGAAACTTTACTCTCGTGCCTCTTCGTGCTGCACTCCCGTGACTGTACCGTGGCTCTATAGTATTCAACTACGTGCCTATGCCGGCATCACTTCCGTGGCTATAGACGCTGTCATCCCGTGCCCTAAGGGCCTGGAGTGCCGTGGATCTCGAGGCCATGCTGTCGTGCCTCCCTGGAGCTTCAATCCTGTGGATGTGGAGCCTTTACTCCCGTGCCTCTTCGTGCTGCACTCCCGTGGCTGTACCGTGCCTCTATAGGATTCAACTACATGCCTCTGTCGGCTTGACTCATGTGCCCGTAGGGCCTGGAGTGCCGTGGATCTCGAGGCCATACTGTCGTGCCTCCCTGGGGCTTCAATCCCGTGGATGTGGAGCCTTTACTCCCGTGCCTCTTCGTGCTGCACTCCCGTGGATGTACCGTGCCTCTATAGGATTCAACTACGTGCCTCTGCCGGCTTCACTCCCGTGGCTATAGACGCTGGAGTGCCGTGGATATCGAGGCCATACTGTCATCCCTCCCTGGGGCTTCAATCCCGTGGATGTGGAACCTTTAGTCCCGTGCCTCTTCATGCTGCACTCCCGTGGCTGTACCGTGCCTCTATAGGATACAACTACATGCCTTTGCCAGCTTCACTCCCGTGGCTATAGACGCTGGAGTGCCGTGGATCTCAAGGACATACTATCGTGTCTCCTTGAGGCTTCAATCCCGTGGATGTGGAGCCTTTACTCCCGTGCCTCTTTGTGCTGCATGATGTTTGCTGTGTATGCCTTCCAACGGCGCCAGAAATAGTTGTGTCGACGGCACCAGGAATCCTTCAGCTACGGCTACGCCTTAAGGGACTTCCTAGGCAAGTATGCAAGGGATTTCCCACGTGGCCTTGGAGCCTTGCGTTGGTGTTCCCTCGAAGCGGAAAGGGTGATGTAGCACAGCGACGGTAAGTATTTCCCTCAGTTTGAGAACCAAGGTTTCAATCCAACGGAATAGTATCTCAAGATCCTGCACAAACACAAAAGCTTGCACCCAACGCTATGAAGGGGTTGTCAATCCCATATAGATTGTTTGCCAAGTGAGAACTGAAAGCAGCAAAGTAACAAAGCAAAGTAAAAGCGGAGATGTAAACGATGGATCTGAATGGACCCGGGGGCCGTAGTGTTTACTAGTGGTTTCTCTCATGAAAGCAAGTAGACGATGGGTGAACAAATTACTGTCGAGCAATTGATAGAACTGTGCAGAGTCGTGACGATATCTATGCAATGATTATTTCTATAGGCATCATGTACGAAACAAGTAGACCAATACTTTCTGCATCTACTACTATTACTCCACACGTCGACCGCTATCCAGCATGCATCTAGTGTATTAAGTCCATAAGAACAGAGTAACGCCTTAAGCAAGATGACATGATGTAGAGGGATAATCTCAAACCAATGATAAAACCCCCATCTTTTTACCCTTGATGGCAACTACTTGATGTGTGCCTTTCTGCCCCTACTGTCACTAGGAAAGGTCACCACATGGCAGAACCCAAAACCAAGCACTTCTCCCATTGCAAGAATCATAGATCTAGTTGGCCAAACAAAACCCAATACTCGGAGAGACTTACAAGGATATCAAATCATGCATATAAGAAATCAGCAAAGACTCAAATATATATCATAGATAATCTGATCACAAGTCCACAATTCATCGGATCTCGACAAACACACCGCCAAAGAAGATTACATCGGATAGATCTCCTTGAAGATCATGGAGAACTTTGTATTGAAGATCCAAGAGAGAGAGGAAGCCATCTAGCTACTAACTACGGACCCGTAGGTCTGAAGTGAACTACTCACGAGTCATTGGAGGGGCGATGATGATGATGAAGAAGCCCTCCAACTCCAAAGTCCCCTTCGGCAGGGCGCCGGGAAGGGTCTCCAGATGAGATCTCGCGGAAACGGAAGCTTGCGGCGGCGTAAAAGTATTTTCGAGGATCCCCTGTTTTTTGCGGAATTTTGGGAATTTATAGGCCAAAGACCTAGGTCAGGGGGCGGCCAGGGAGGCCACAAGCCTGGCCACCGCCACCTCCCCCCTGGTGGCGGAGTGGGGGCTTGTGCGCTCCCTCGAGCCCACCTGGCTTGGACCAAAAGCCCCTGGACTTCTTTCGTTCGGGAAAAATCATTTCGGGGTTTTTCTTCCGTTTGGACTCCATTTCAAAATCAGATCTGAAAAGAGTCAAAAAACACGGAAAAACAGGAACTGGCACTTGTCACTGAATTAATAATTTAGTCCCAAAAAGATATGAAAAGGTACATAAAACATACAAAGAAGGCAAGATAACAGCGTGAAAACATAAAAAATTATAGATACGTTTGAGACGTATCAAGCATCCCCAAGCTTAACTCCTGCTCGTCCTCGAGTAGGGAAGTGATAAGAATGAATTTTTGATGCTTTCATGCTACCTAGCATAGGTGTCCTTTGTAATTTCTCTTATGTGACGTGAATGTTCAGATCCATTAGATTCAAAACAATAGTTTGCTATTGACGCGGAAACAATAATAATTCAAGCAAACTAGCAAAGTAATCATGAACTTTCAAAATAACAAGGCCAAAAGAAAGTTATCCCTACAAAAGCATATAGTCTGGCTATGCTCTATCATCATTGCACAACAAGTTTAAATCATGCACAACCCCGGTATTGGCCAAGTAATTGTTTCACACCTTTACTTCCTCAAACATTTTCAACTCTCACGCAATACATGAGCGTGAGCCATGGTTATAGCACTATAGATGGTGTGGAATGTGGTGGAGGTTGCAAGACAAAAAGGAGAAGATAGTCACATTAACTAGGCATATCAATGAGCTGTGGAGATGCTCATCAATAGATATCAATGTGAATGAGTAGGGATTGCCATACAAATGATCCACTAGAGCTACAAGTATGTGAAAGCTCTTAAAGAAAACTAGTCGGTGTGCATCCAACTTGCTTGCTCACGAAGACCTAAGGCAATTTTGAGGAAGCCTATCATTGGAATATACAAGCCAAGTTATATAGTGAGAATTTCCCACTAGCTATATGGTGGTGACAAAACGAGAGACTCTCAATCATGAAGATCATGGTGCTCAATATGCACAAGTGTGGAAAAAGTGGTAGCATTGTCCCTTCTCTCTTTTTCTCTCTCTTTTTTTTGGTGGGCTCTTTGGCCTCTTTTTTTATGGGCTTCTTTGGCCTCTTTTATTTCCTCACATGGGACAATGCTCCAATAATGATGATCATCACACTTTCAACTCAAAACTTAGAGCGATTATGACTCTATATGGAATGCCTTCGGTAGTGTACCGTGGCAATGATCTAGCATGGCATAGACATCAATGGAAACATCATGCTAGCTATCTTACGATCGTGCAAAAGCAATGTAGACATGGTGGCACATGTCATGGTGGTAGTTGCATGGAAATATATCTCGGAATGACTTTGCAAAAGCCATAGTAGGTAGGTATGGTGGCTGTTTTGAGGGAGGCTAATGGTGGGTTTTGTGCACCGGCGAAAATTGCGCGGCACTAAGAAGATAGTGATGGTGGAAGGTGAAAGTGCATCTAAACCATGGACTCAACATTAGTCATGAAGAACTCATATACTTGTTGCAAAAGTTTTATTAGTAATTGAAACAAAGCATTCAACGCATACTCCTAGGGGAAGGGTTGGTAGGTATAAACCATCGTGTGATCCCGACTGCCACGCAAAGGATGACATTCAATATACTAATCATGCTCAGATTTCATCACATAGCGGTTCACCATACGTGCATGCTACGGGAATCACTAACTTCAACACAAGTATTTCTAGATCCACAACACCTTACTAGCATGACTTCAATATTACCATAACCACAACTCAAAACTAATTGAGATGAATCAAACTTCTCTAACTATTCAATGCACATGAAGGTGGAAGTTTTCGTATCCCTTTGGATAACTACCCCTTTTGAGACTACTTTCAAAGCATAGATCAACTATCAAGCCACGCACCGCTGCGCTCTAAAAGATATAAGTGAAGGACAAAGAGCAAAAGTATCTAGCTCAAAAGATATAAGTGAAGCACATGTGAGCTGAATTGTCTACCAAAAGATATAAGTGAAGCTCGACAAAATCACGGTGAGTGCATGTCTCTCTCTCTAGGTGTGCACCAAGGATGATTGTGACCCAACAAAAATAAAAGACTCCTACGATACAAGACGCTCCAAGCAAAAACACATAACATGTGGTGAATAAAAATATAGCCCCAAGTAACGTTACCGATGGATTGAAGACGAGAGAGGGGATGCCTTCCCGGGGCATCCCCAAGCTTAGGATTTTACGGCATCCTTGAATCTCTTGGGGTGCCTTGGGAATCCCCAAGCTTGAGCTCTTGCCACTCTTTATCTTTTTGTCCATAAGAACTTCACCCAAAACTTGAAAACTTCACAACACGAAACTTAAACAGAAACTCGTGATAACATTAGTACAAGAAAGCAAACCACCACTTCCTTAGGTACTGTAGCAAACTTAAATTCTACTTGTGCTGATGTTGGGTTACTGTACTTTCAATCTTCCATGGCTAATACCCCCCCCCCCCCCCCGATACTATGCATAGTTTCATCAAAATAAGCAACCAACACAACAAAAACAGAATCTGTTAACAGCAGACCAGTCTGTAGCAATCTGTATGTTTTGTATACCTCTGGTACTTCAAAAATTCTGAACAATTACGACAGTGTGAATAATTTGCGTAGAAATCCGCAGAAGAAAGAATCAACTCAAAAGCTCTTACAGAAAAAAAATGAAAATTCTTTTCGTGAGCTGAAAGTTTCTGTCTTTTCCACCGTGACCAAACGATCATCTTCAAGACTAATCATAACAGTTTTGCTTGGCACAAACGCAAAAAGAAACACAAAAAACACAATCATAACAGAATTATGAGAGTGTGGAAAACACAAAACAGAAATAAAAAGGATAGATTCATTGGGTTGCCTCCCAACAAGCGCTTTTGTTTAACGCCCTTATCTAGGCGAAAGTGATGGAATCACGTATAGTCATCTTTGGTGCTCAAACCATAAGTAGCCCTCATCATAGATTCATAAGGCAATCTTATTTTCTTTCTAGGAAAGTGCTCCATGCCCTTCTTTAAGGGAAATTGAAATCTAATATTCCCTTCCTTCATATCGATGATAGCACCAATAGTCCTTAGGAAAGGTCTACCAAGAATAATGGGACATGAAGGATTGCAATCTATGTCAAGTACAATGAAATCCACGGGTACATAGTTCTTATTTGCAACAATAAGAACATCATCGATCCTCCCCATGGGCTTCTTGACAGTAGAATCCGCAAGATGCAAATTAAGAGAACACTCTTCAATCTCATGAAAACCAAGAATATCACATAAAGACTTTGGAATCGCGGAAACACTAGCACCCAAATCACACAAAGAATTTGACTCATAGTTTTTTATCTTGATTTTGATAGTAGGTTCCCACTCATCATGAAGTTTTTTAGGTATAGAGACTTCTAGTTCGAGCTTCTCTTCAAGAGATTTCATCATAGCATCTACGATATGCGCGGTAAAGGCTTTACTTTGGCTATAAGCATGTGGAGAGTTTGCAATGGATTGCATCAAAGAAATGCATTCAAACAAGGAGAAATTATCATAATTGAATTCCTTGAAATCCAGAGTGGGAGTTTCATTACTACCCAAAATTTTGACTTCTTCTACTCCACTCTCCACACCTTTATCATCAAGATAGGTGGACTCCGAATCATTGGGGCGTTTTTCAACCAAAGTGGATTCATATCCAGCCCCTCCATAAGTAGGTTTAACACGCGAAAAAAAGATTCAAGAGGAGACACACCAAGAAATTTAAGATCTTCGTGATTTGCATCACTAGAACGCACCCTTTTAAACCATTCATGTCTAGCGCGAATTTGGGCGGTTCTTTCTTTGCTCTCATTCATGGAGGTGCGCATAGCTTTCAAAGTTTCATCCAAGTTGATCTTGGGAGGAGCGCATCTAACTTTCAAAGCATCAATATCACAAGACATCCTATCAACGCTCTTAGCCAAATCATCTATTTTGAGTAGTTTTTCCTCTATGGACGCATTGAAAATCTTTTGAGAGTTGATGAACTCTTTGATATTACTCTCTAGATCATAGGGTAATTGGTTTTGATTTCCATAAGTGTTGCCGTAGGAATTGCCATAATTGTTAGAGGAGTTACTAGGAAAAGGCCTAGGAACCTAGTTTCCTCTAAAAGCATTATTGTTGCCAAAATTGTTCTTACCGACAAGATTCACGTCCAGACTAGCGTTGCTACTCTCAATCAAAGAAGATAGTGGCATGTCATTAGGATCTACGGTAGCGTTTCTACTAGCAACCAAATTCATCAACTCGTCCATCTTAGCACTAAGCGAGTTAATCTCTTCTATAGCGTGCACCTTTTTGCTAGCAGGCGACCTTTTAGTGTGCGACTGAGAGTAGTTGGTCATGATATTGTCTAGGAGTTTTGTAGCGTCTTCTAACGTGATTTCCATGAACGTTCCACCTGAGGCGGAGTCCAATATATTACGAGAAGCAAAATTCAAGCCGGCGTAAAAGATTTGTATAATCATCCACAAACTCAAGCCATGAGCAGGACAATTTCTAATCATAAGCTTCATCCTCTCCCAAGATTGTGCAACGTGTTCATGATCAAGTTGCTTGAAATTCATGATATCGTTACGTAAGGAGTTGATCTTAGCCGGCGGAAAATACTTGGATATGTAAGCATCTTTGCACCTATCCCAAGAATCGATACTATTTTTAGGCAAAGAAGAAAACCAAGTTTTTGCGCGATCTCGCAACGAGAAATGAAAAAGTTTCAACTTAATCACGTCATTATCCACATCTCTTTTCTTTTGCATATCACAAAGCTCAATGAAGGTATTGAGATGGGATGCGGCATCTTCACTAGGAAGGCCAGAGAATTGCTCTTTCATAACAAGATTCAGCAAAGCTGCGTTGATTTCATACGATTCCGCACTAGTGGCGGGAGCAATCGGAGTACTAATAAAATCATTATTATTAGTGCTCGAGAAGTCGCAAAGTTTGGTGTTTTTAAACATGATGTCTTCAACAAACAAACAAGCACACAAGCAAGCAAGAAATCGGCAAAGGAAAACGGCAAGGGCAAGAGAAAACAGTGAAGGAGAAAGGCGAATGAAAACGGCAAATGTGAAGTGGGGGAGAGGAAAACGAGAGGCAACTGGCAACAAAAGTAAATGCAAGAGAAGAGTTTGTGAGACCTACTTGAATAGATCTTGATTTCTCCTCCCCGGCAACGGCGCCAGAAATACTTCTGATGTTTGCTCTGTATCCCTTGCAACGGCGCCAGAAATAGTTGTGTCGACGGCACCAGGAATCCTTCAGCTACGGCTACGCCTTAAGGGAGTTCCTAGGCAAGTATGCAAAGGATTTCCCCCGTGGCCTTGGAGCCTTGCGTTGGTGTTCCCCCGAAGCGGAAAGGGTGATGTAGCACAGTGACGGTAAGTATTTCCCTTTGTTTGAGAACCAAGGTATCAATCCGGCGAAAGAGTATCTCAAGATCCTGCACAAACACAAAAGCTTGCAGCCAACGCTATGAAGGGGTTGTCAATCCCTTATAGATTGTTTGCCAAGTGAGAACTGAAAGCAACAAAGTAACAAAGCAAAGTAAAAGCGGAGATGTAAACGATGGATGTGAATAGACCGATACTTTCTGCATCTACTACTACAACTCCACACGTCGACCGCTATCCAGCATGCATCTAGTGTATTAAGTCCATAAGAACAGAGTAACGCCTTAAGCAAGATGACATGATGTAGAGGGATAATCTCAAACCAATGATAAAAACCCCATCTTTTTACCCTTGATGGCAACTACTTGATGTGTGCCTTGTTGCCCCTACTATCACTGGGAAAGGTCACCACATGGCAGAACCCAAAACCAAGCACTTCTCCCATTGCAAGAATCATAGATCTAGTTGGCCAAACAAAACCCAAGACTCGGAGAGACTTACAAGGATATCAAATCATGCATATAAGAAATCAGCAAAGACTCAAATATATATCATAGATAATCTGATCACAAGTCCATAATTCATCGGATCTCGACAAACACACCGCCAAAGAAGATTACATCGGATAGATCTCCATGAAGATCATGGAGAACTTTGTATTGAAGATCCTAGAGAGAGAAGAAGCCATCTAGCTACTAACTACGGACCCGTAGGTCTGAAGTGAACTACTCACGAGTCATTGAAGAGGCGACGATGATGATGAAGAAGCCATCCAACTCCAAAGTCCCCTCCGGCAGGGCACCGGGAAGTGTCTCCAGATCAGATCTCGCGGAAACGGAAGCTTGCGGCGGCGGAAAAGTATTTTCGAGGCTCCCCTGATTATTTGAGGAATATTTGGGAATTTATAGGCCAAAGACCTAGGTCAAGGGCGGCCAGGGAGGCCACAAGCCTGCCCACCGCCGCCTCCCCCTGGTGGTGGAGTGGGGGCTTGTGGGCTCCGTGGAGCCCACCTGGCTTGGCCCAAAAGCCCCCTGGACTTCTTCCGTTCGGGAAAACATTATTTCGGGGTTTTTCTTCCGTTTGGACTCCGTTCCAAAATCAGATCTGAAAAGAGTCAAAAACACGGAAAAAACTGGAACTCACACTTGGCACTGAATTAATAAGTTAATCCCAAAAAGATATAAAAAGGTACATAAAACATACAAAGAAGGCAAGATAACAGCGTGAAAACATGAAAACTTATAGATACGTTTGAGACGTATCACTGCACTCCCGTGGTTGTACCGTGCCTCTATAGGATTCAACTACGTGCCTCTGCCGGCTTCACTCCCGTGGCTATAGACGCTGGAGTGCCGTGGATCTCGAGGCGATACTGTCGTGCCTCCCTGAGGCTTCAATCCCGTGGATGTGGACCCTTTACTCCCGTGCCTCTTCGTGCTGCACTCCCGTGGATGTACCGTGCCTCTATAGGATTCAACTATGTGCCTCTGTCGGCTTCACTCCCATGGCTATAGACGCTGGAGTGACATGGATCTCGAGGCCATACTGTCGTGCCCCCCTGGGGCTTCAATCCCGTGGTTGTGGAGCCTTTCCTCCTGTGCCTCTTTGTGCTGCACTCCCATGGTTGTACCGTGCCTCTATAGGATTCAACTACGTGACTCTGTCGGCTTCACTCCCGTGGCTATAGACGTTGTCATCCCGTGCCCGTAGGGCCTGGCGTGTCGTGGATCTCGAGGCCATACTGTCGTGCCTCCCTGGGGCTTCAATCCCGTGGCTGTGGAGCCTTTTCTCCCGTGCCTCTTCGTGCTACACTCCCGTGGCTGTACCGTGCCTCTATAGGATTCATCTACGTGCCTCTGCCGGCTTCACTCCCGTGGCTATAGACGCTTTCATCCCGTGCCCATAGGGCCTGGAGTGTCGTGGATCTCGAGGCCATACTGTCGTGCCTCCCAGCCTGCACAGGCTTCAATCCCGTGGATGTGGAGCCTTTCCTCCCGTGCCTCTTCATGCTGCACTCCCGTGGCTGCACAAACTGTACTGTCATGCCTATGTAGACTTCCCTGTGTAAACCATGGGTGTGTTGGTCATGGAGCCTGTAATCTCCTACACGTACAGTCTATGAGTGGACAGAGA
The DNA here is from genome assembly GCF_904849725.1 of Hordeum vulgare subsp. vulgare. Lineage (NCBI taxonomy): Eukaryota > Viridiplantae > Streptophyta > Magnoliopsida > Poales > Poaceae > Hordeum > Hordeum vulgare. Next base: position 5,304,767 of record NC_058522.1, on the reverse strand, counting down.
CATGTGTATGAACATTCTAGACACATGATTCCATCAGTCTTTTTAGGTATGTGTGTGAATATTTCAGATGAAGATTCTCGCTGAATCTTCATCAACACAGCCAAGTGTCTGAATTTTCTAGACTAACGATTCACGAGTCTTCGTATACATATTCAGATGGACGTGGCCTTCATATACATGCTTTCAGTTACACGTTAACAAGTTTACATTGGAAAGCAAAGAAGGTGACAGTTTCACCGTGCCATTTCACAACCATTACTCTTCATCCATATGTAAAACCTTTAGAATCTCTTGACCCATCGCACCTGGTCTCACTTTATTTACATCACTGAGTAGTAGCATGTATAGTGTTTCCGCCTTCCAGATTTCCAGATCATCCTACGAAAATTCACCAAGAATAATTAAATAATATTTATCTTGGTACTAGTGCACAAGTAAAATAATTTCCAGTTTTTTTATGTTTTATCTTAGCAGTGTGAGGAAAAACTTACATCAAAATCATATATGTCTTCGACGAATTTTATGCCATTGTACACGAATGCAAGCTTCAGAGCAACATACGCTGATTCACCCTTGTTAACCATTGGCATGTCTTCCAAAATATTTACTTCCACTAGTAGAAAACAGGGCTACCGTTCGGCCCTGGCCAGCCCATTAGTCCCGGTTCTTCAAGAACCGGGACCAATGGGGGGTATTAGACCCGGTTCGTGAGCCCGGGGGGCGGCCGGGGCCTCGTGGGCATTGGTCCCGGTTCATGTGGAACCATTTGTCCCAGTTCGAGCCACGAACCGGGACCAATGGTCCTCGCTACTCGCCCACAACCTTTAGTCCCGGTTCATGCCACGAACCGGGACAAATAACTTCCGACATATATACCCACCGTCGTGGCAGAGCACTCCACAGTGCTCTGTTTTTGTCGAGCCAGCGAGGGGAGGGCATTTGGGTGCTCTAGTTCACCTCCTATGCACATGAGGTATTCGATGAAATGCGCGAGCCACACTAGTTAAGCTTTCTCCTCTCGAAACTCGACCTCCGAGCTCCATTTTCAACGAGACTTGTCTAGATTTAGCGGTCTGTCACGCCCCGTCCCCGCCCCGTCTTCATCGCCGTCGATCGCCCGCACCGATCTCGTCGCCGGCACCACCGTGGTGAGCCTCTTGTTCTTATCATCTTTCTGAAAGAAAAAAATTCTGACTTCAGATAGATACTTGTCTAATTTTCTTACTTTTATTATTCCTTGTTATTATATAGTGCGATGGTTTTGGTATCCGCCCCCGTCGGCCCTCGTCCTGTCTATGATTCAGATGTGGTATATATTATCTTTTCATAACTATTTGGTTCCTTTATTGTTTATGACAATTATGATGACCAACGTGACATATATTTTTAATGTAGGAGGTATGTGAACCGGAAATTCGAACCCACCTAGAAATGCTTCTCGAGAAGTTAACTTTGGTTGAAAAAGAAAACAAATAATTGAAGAAAAAATTGAAAATAATTGAGGATAAGAATATGGAAATGGAGTTGCATGTTGCTGAGGTCATTGACGATCGCAAGATGAAGATCGATGTGATGCGGTTGAAGATGGATGAAATGCGCTTGAAGATTAGGAATATTAGAAAATATGCCATTGATAAAGAGGCTTGGTATCATTATGCTGTTGGGTCAATTGTTACCTTACTTGCGATTTTGATCGCGTTTGTTGTTGCATTTAAATGTTTTACATAGTTGTATGTTGTTTTATGAGAGAACTTTATGTATTTATTTTTCAATGATAACATTTGATCACTATTGTGCTTTGGTTTTAATGTGATGATGAACTTGTATTAATTTGGTCATTTCTCTATTCATTTTGTTCTGCATGGTTTTTTGATATATACTTAATTTCAAAATAGAGATGAACCGCCAATGGATGTACGGTGACCGACGCACCTTGGAGTACATTACGAACTGGGACTAATGCCCGAGTCGAAAAGGGTTGTAAATTGATGATGTGGCTTTGAATGGTGCATTTTGAACACAGAAAAACTATGGAGTTCAAATAAGTTCAAAAAAATGAAATCCCTTTGTAACAAAAGAGTTTCCGTATGAAACCGTGATACTTCGAAAGAGATTGTTCGTTTTGTACAAGAAGTGCATCCAGTTTTTGCTGTAACCCTCTCAACTTTCTCGCACATGCTATGTGGGTGAAATGATGATACCATGCCAACTTGGAACCTTTTCAAAGTTCATTTCAAATGCTTTTCAATTTCATGGTCTTATAGCTCAAAATAATCAGTAAATGCATCAAAAATAACAAATGAAGTCAGAAAGGGTTGTAAATTGATGATGTGGCTTTGAATGGTGCATTTTGAACACAGAAAAACTATGGACTTCAAATAAGTTCAAAAAAAATGAAATCCCTTTGTAACAAACGAGTTTCCGTATGAAACCCTGATACTTCGAAAGAGATTGTCCGTTTTGTACACGAAGTGCATCCAATTTTTGCCGTAACCCTCTCAACTTTCTCGCACATGCTATGTGGGTGAAATAATGATACCATGCCAACTTGGAACCTTTTCAGAGTTCATTTCAAATGCTTTTCAATTTCATGGTCTTATAGCTCATAATAATCAGTAAATGCATGAAAAATAACAACTGAAGTCAGAAAGGGTTGTAAATTGATGATGTGGCTTTGAATGGTGCATTTTGAACACAGAAAAACTATGGAGTTCAAATAAGTTCAAAAAAATGAAATCCCTTTGTAACAGACGAGTTTCCGTAAGAAACCCTCATACTTCGAAAGAGATTGTCCGTTTTGTACACGAAGTGCATCCAGTTTTTGCCGTAACCCTCTCAACTTTCTCGCACATGCTTTGTGGGTAAAATGATGATACCATGCCAACTTGGAACCTTTTCAGAGTTCATTTCAAATGCTTTTCAATTTCATGGTCTTATAGCTCATAATAATAAGAAAATGCATGAAAAATAACAAATGAAGTCAGAAAGGGTTGTAAATTGATGATGTGGCTTTGAATTGTGCATTTTGAACACAGAAAAACTATGGAGTTCAAATAAGTTCAAAAAAAATGAAATCCCTTTGTAACAGACGAGTTTCCGTATGAAACCCCCTATACTTTGAAAGAGATTGTCCGTTTTGTACACGAAGTGCATCCAGTTTTTCTGTAACCCTCTCAACTTTCTCGCACATGCTATGTAGGTGAAATGATGATACCATGCCAACTTGGAACCTTTTCAGAGTTCATTTCAAATGCTTTTCAATTTCATGGTCTTATAGCTCAAAATAATCAGTAAATGCATGACAAATAACAAATGAAGTCAGAAAGGGTTGTAAATTGATGATGTGGCTTTGAATGGTGCATTTTGAACACAAAAAACTATGTAGTTCAAATAAGTTAAAAAAATGAAATCCCTTTGTAACAGACGAGTTTTCGTATGAAACCCTGATACTTCGAAAGAGATTGTCCGTTTTGTACACGAAGTGTATCCATTTTTGCCGTAACCCTCTCAACTTTCTCGCACTTGCTATGTGGGTGAAATCATGATACCATGGCAACTTGGAACCTTTTCAGAGTTCATTTCAAATGCTTTTCAATGTCATGGTCTTATAGCTCAAAATAATCAGTAAACGCATGAAAAATAACAAATGAAGTTAGAAAGGGTTGTAAATTTATGATGTGGCTTTGAATGGTGCATTTTGAACACAGAAAAACTATGGAGTTCAAATAAGTTCAAAAAAATGAAATCCCTTTGTAACAGACGAGTTTCCGTATGAAACCGTGATACTTCGAAAGAGATTGTCCGTTTTGTACACGAAGTGCATCCAGTATTTGCCGTAACCCTCTCAACTTTCTCGCACATGCTATGTGGGTGAAATGATGATACCATGCCAACTTGGAACCTTTTCAGAGTTCATTTCAAATGCTTTTCAATTTCATGGTCTTATTGCTCAAAATAATCAGTAAATGCATGAAAAATAACAAATGAAGTCAGAAAGGATTGTAAATTGATGATGTGGCTTTGAATGGTGCATTTTGAACACAGAAAAACTATGGAGTTCAAATAAGTTCAAAAAAATGAAATTCCTTTGTAGCAAACGAGTTTCCGTATGAAACCCTGATACTTCGAAAGAGATTGTCCGTTTTGTACACGAAGTGCATCCAGTTTTTGCCGTAACCCTCTCAACTTTCTCGCACATCCTTTGTGGGTAAAATGATGATACCATGCCAACTTGGAACCTTTTCAGAGTTCATTTCAAATGCTTTTCAATTTCATGGTCTTATAGCTCATAATAACAAGTAAATACATGAAAAATAACAAATGAATTCAGAAAGGGTTGTAAATTGATGATGTGGCTTTGAATTGTTCATTTTGAACACAGAAAAACTATGGAGTTCAAATAAGTTCAAAAAAATGAAATCCCTTTGTAACAGACGAGTTTCCGTATGAAGCCCACATACTTCGAAAGAGATTGTCCGTTTTGTACACGAAGTGCATCCAGTTTTTGCGGTAACCCTCTCAACTTTCTCGCACATGCTATGTGGGTGAAATGATGATACCATGGCAACTTGGAACCTTTTCAGAGTTCATTTCAAATGCTTTTCACTTTCATGGTCTTATAGCTCACTAAATGCATGAAAAATAATAAATGAAGTCAGAAAGGGTTGTAAATTGATGATGTGGCTTTGAATGGTGCATTTTGAACACAGAAAAACTATGGAGTTCAAATAAGTTCAAAAAAAATGAAATCCCTTTGTAACAGACGAGTTTCCGTATGAAACCCTCATACTTCAAAAGAGATTGTCCGTTTTGTACACGAAGTGCATCCAGTTTTTGCCGTAAACCTCTTAACTTTCTCGCACATGCTATGTGGGTGAAATTATGATACCATGTCAACTTGGAACCTTTTCAGAGTTCATTTCAAATGCTTTTCAATTTCATGGTCTTATAGCTCAAAATAATCAGTAAATGCATGAAAAATAACGAATGAAGTTAGAAAGGTTTGTAAATTGATGATGTGGCTTTGAATGGTGCATTTTGAACACACAAAAACTTTGGAGTTCAAATAAGTTCAGAAAAATGAAATCCCTTTGTAACAGATGAGTTTCCGTATGAAACCCTGATACTTCGAAAGAGATTGTCCGTTTTGTACATGAAGTGCATCCAGTTTTTGCCGTAACCCTCTCAACTTTCTCGCACATAATATGTGGGTGAAATCATGATACCATGCCAACTTGGAACCTTTTCAGAGTTCATTTCAAATGCTTTTCAATTTCATGGTCTTATAGCTCATAATAATCAGTAAATGCGTGAAAAATAACAAATGAAGTCAGAAAGGGTTGTAAATTGATGATGTGGCTTTGAATGGTGCATTTTGAACACAGAAAAACTATGGAGTTCAAATAAGTTCAAAAAAATGAAATCCATTTGTAATAGACGAGTTTCCGTATGAAACCTTGATACTTCGAAAGAGATTGTCCCTTTTTTACACGAAGTGCATCCAGTTTTTGTTGTAACCATCTCAACTTTCTCGCACATGCTATGTGGGTGAAATGATGATACCATGCCAACTTGGAACCTTTTCAGAGTTCATTTGAAATGATTTTCAATTTCATGGTCTTATAGCTCAAAATAACCAGTAAATGCACAAAAAATAATAAATGAACTCAGAAAGGGTTGTAAATTGATCATGTGGCTTTGAATGGTGCATTTTGAACACAGAAAAACTATGGAGTTCAAATAAGTTCAAAAAAATGAAATCCCTTTGTAACAGACGAGTTTCCGTATGAAACTGTGATACTTCGAAAGAGATTGTCCGTTTTGTACACGAAGTGCATCCAGTTTTTGCCGTAACTATCTCAACTTTCTCGCACATGCTATGTGGGTGAAATGATGATACCATGCCAACTTGGAACCTTTTCAGAGTTCATTTCAAATGCTTTTCAATTTCATGGTCTTATAGCTCAAAATAATCATTAAATGCATGAAAAATAACAAATGAAGTCAGAAATGGTTGTAAATTGACGATGTGGCTTTGAATGGTGCATTTTGAACACATAAAAACTATGGACTTCAAATAAGTTCAAAAAAATGAAATCCCTTTGTAACAGACGAGTTTTCGGGACTAAAGATCCAGCGAAACCACGTGGCGTGAAGCGCAAACACGTGCCGTGCCACATATGTTATTAGTCCCGGTTCAGGACAAAAACCGGAACAAAATAAGCTTACTAGCACTTTGAATTTAAGTAGAAACAAAACAAAATAAACAAAAAAAAAATAAAAGAAAAAAAATCAGTAAATGCAACTAAAATTATCAAATTATTTTCTGTTAAAAATCATTAAAAGCAAAAAGAATTTTCGTAAAGAACTTTTTTTGTTAGAAACTTTAATGGCAAAAAGAATTATCATAAAATAAAAAAAGTAAGTAATTAGAAACAAAAAAAGAAAAAAATAAGTATTTTGTTGTAAGGCGAAACAAAACAAAATAAGCTAACTAAAAAAATAAACAAAACAAAACAAAAATAATGGAAAAAAATTAAAAAATAGATGTTCCTCTCCACGTTGCAGCCGCGGCGGAGCTTATAAACAGGCTCGGAAGCCCTTCGCTTGGCGAGATGGGACTAAACATTCAACCGCACCACGGCTGTGGCAGGCAACCGGTACCAATGCAAAAAAGAAATAAAATAAATAAAGGAAAAAATAAAACAAAAAAAACTGGGAAAAAATAAAAAATTTGCCACCAACTAGGCCACCACGGCCTGAATACGACTAGAAACCCATCCATGGGCCAAGATTCAGGCCCGCAGTAGGCCCAGAAGGCCCATCAGGCAAAGCATTAGCAAGTAGGCCCGTAAGCCTTCAGTGGAGAGGAGCTCGAGAGGGGTGCGGCAGTGGGGCTTATAAACCACTGCGCCCCTCTCAACTAGCGAGGTGGGACTAAACTTTGGCCGCGACGCGGGCAGCACAAGGGCCTTTGGTACCGGTTCGTGGCACCAACCGATACCAATGCCCACCCTTTAGTCCCAGTTGGTGCCACCAACCGGGACCAAAGGCCGCCGATTCCCGCCCTTTGGGCTGCTGAAAAGTGACCTTTGGTCCCGGTTGGTGCCACCAACCGAGACCAAAGGTCGCCGAGCTGCTAAAAGTGACCTTTGGTCCCGGTTAGTGGCACCAACCGAGACTAAAGGGGGCATTGGTACCGGTTGGTGGCACCAAGCGGTACCAATGGCTTTGCTATATAAGAGAGCAGTTGTGAAAATTTGGGCAGTTCTTCGATCCCTCCGACGACGCCGCCAGGCTACCCGAGCTCGCCGTCGTCGCCCTGCCCCCGACCACGCCGCCGTTGCCCGGCCCGACCACGCCGTCGTCGCCCTCGCCGTGCCTCTACCGCGCCACCGTCGCCCTGCCCCAACCATGCCGCTGTCGCCCCAGCCCTTTGCCCCGTCGATCGCCATCGCCCCTGCCCCGACCACGCTGCCGTCGCCCTGCCCCGACCACGCCCCATTCTCTTTGCTTATAAAAGTTAGATTTTTTGTACATTTGGGTACATTTTAGGTTAGTTTTATCTATATATGTTCTCTGATTTAGTACATTTTAGGTTAGTTTCATTTTTAGAAAAGTTTTATATATTTAGGAAAAGAAGGAAGAGAAGGAAGAAGGAAGAAGGAAGAAGAAGAAAAAGTTTTATATATGCAAAAGTTACATTTTTAGAAAAGTATTATATATAGCTAGGAAGATAATGAAGAAGAAGAAAAAGAATGAGAGGAGAAAAAGGAAAATAAGAAGAGGAAGAAAGGAGAAGAAGGGGAGAGGAAGAAGAGGAGAAATAAATAAGAAGAGGAAAAAAGAAGAGGAGAATTATCTATTTTTTTCTTCTTTCTCCTCTATTCCTTTCTTCTTCTCCTTTTTTTCTTCTTTTTTTCTTCGATTGCTTCTCTTCTATTCCTTTCTTCTTCTCCTCTTTTTTTTTCTTCTTTTGTCTTCTTATTTTTTATCGGGTATGTCGTTGTCGATATACCCCCTCCCGATCAAACTTCAACACGAGGGGGGGGGGTACCGATATACCCCCTCCCCGATAACATTATTTTCCCATGTATATGTATGTCGCGTCGTTGTCGATATAACCCCCTCCCGGATAACTTCGACATGAGGGGCGGTCGATATATATACCCACTCTCGACCGTGATAACTTATACCACGGGAGCACCCCCCCTCGGCCCTCTCGCTCGACCAAAACTCTCGAGGACACCCAAACCCTAGAGAAAAAACGATGTTGGTCTCCTACCCCCTCCCGCCGCGCCCCTACCCGAAAAACTCTCTCGAGGCCACCAAAATTTACCAAGTTAAAAGAGCGTTGTCGTCGAGGCCACCCCAAACCCTTGAAGCCTTGTGTCGAGGCCACCCCAAACCCTTGAAGCGTTGTCTAGGCCACCCCAAACCCTAGAGAAGCAGCGTCGAGGCCACTAACATGATTCCTTATTGTGATTAGCTAGCTAGTTCTACGTTTTCCACTAATATATATCCATCCGTACCATGTTTGAATAATAATTGACATGTTGTAAATATTTGCAGAAACTATGGATCACTCTCGAGACGAAGCGGAAGGGGGAGATAATCGCACAAGGAAGTGATGTCATTGCGTCGTTTCTCAGAGACACTGATGGTCTGGAAGGACCGGGTGAAGAAGAGGGCTATGTTCATGATGATCTGGAAGGACCGGGTGAAGAAGAGGGCGTTCATGATGATCTGGAATGACCGGGTGAAGAAGAGGGCGTTCATGACGGCTCCGTTGACCGAACCGAGTCCGGCCAGGTATATATATATTAGTTAAGCCCGTGCTGACTAGTTAATTGATGCATTCATTGTTTTCATATGTACACATATTAATTAACTCTCATCTTTCTTCTTTTTCCTCTAGCCCTCCGGATCGACCTCAACTTCGGTAAAGAAACGAGGCCCGAAGAAAAAGTTGCGCTCGGATGAAAGGTTTGAGATCACAGCAATCACGCGCGATGGCAAGCCGATTGAACCCATCCGGACAAGGTATGCATTTCGTGCTCAGTGCGGGGTTCTTGTTAGGGACAAGATCCCGATCAGTATCCGGCAATGGTTAAAGCCAAAGAAGGAAGACCCTGAGGTGCCGACGTCTTATGTCTCCGATAAACAGAAAGAAGATCTTTGGACAACGTTTAAGGAAAATTTCACCCTACCGCCAGAGGAGGATCCAGGGAAGCCAGTTAAAGAGGAATTGATCAAGTCTCATACTCTTAAGAAGATGGCAGAACTATTCAGGAGGTGAAAGAATGAGCTGAAAACGTTTGTCGACAAAGAAGAGACACCAGAATTCACCGGCCGGTTTGAGAAGATCAGAGATCAATGGCCCGCATTTGTGGCCCACAAGACATCGGAAAAGAGTAAGAAGATGTCAGCGACAAACAAGAAAAATGCTGCGAAGAAGAAGCATCACCATCGCACGGGGTCAGGTGGTTACCTCAAAGCCCGACCTTTGTGGGACAAGGCTGAGAATGACCTGATTGCTAAAGGGGTCGAACCAGAGACATTGAGATGGCCAGACCGTTGCCGGACTTGGTTCTTCGGGGTTGGCGGAACCTTGGACCCTGTATCAGGGGAGTGCGTTTGGACGGAAGAGCAACTGCGAATACCCATCAGGAAGCTTCAGCACTATATCGCCGCAGCACAGGAAGGGGCGTTCATTCCAGACAGAGAGAATGACGAGTTCACAATGGCCCTCGGGAATCCTGAGCACCCTGGACGGACACGAGGCATGCCAGGCTCACTTCCGTGGAAGGCTGGGTTTCCGGACGCACGGGGTTACAAAACCCAGGAGAGGAGGAAGAAAGCGGAGCATAGCCAACTGCAGGCGCTGCACGAAAGGGTATTAGGGCTAGAGGAACGAGAAGCAGATCGCAGCAAACGACCTGCCGGAGCTTCCCCTGAAGCTACCCGCCATCTCAGCGGAGAAGCAGCGTGGCTTCCACCGAGCAGACTCAGCAGCTGGAGCCTGTCTTCACGTGCTACCCTGTGGATGCTATCACAGAGTCTCAACATTGCCACCTTATGACGCAATGGATGACATTCAAAGTCAAGGCGGTTGTTGGCTCTGTTATACATAATGAACCTGGCTCAACCTACCACGGCCAGCCGATTCCAAAAGGATATCCTAGGGTGATGGTGGATCAAATATCGGAAGGATTTGAGGACCTTGAGCTTGACCACCCTACGGGTGAAGGGGAGATTCGACTGGGTTCTTCTTTGAAGACTCCATGCCTATGGCGGAAGGAGCTCATCCACCTTCCGAACTGGACGCCTCCGCCTCCTCCTCCTCCTCCGGCGAGTCAGGGCCTGCCTCCTCCTCCGCCTCCTCCGGCGAGTGTCCAGGGCACTCAGCCCCCTTCTCCGGCGCGTGACGGCACTCTGCCTCCTTCTCCGCCTGCACCGGCGCGCCCGAGCAGCCAGCTGCCTCCTCCTTCTCCGCCTCGTCAACAAGGGCTGAAGAGACCCGCCGCCGCTCCGGCTCCTCCGACGCGTAGTCCTTCTGCTCCGCCTGGTAAGAAAGGAAAGACAGTCGTAGCCGCTCCGTCTGCTCCGACGTGTAGCAGTACAGCCAGAGGCAGCAATACAAATACGGTCCTTCTCTGAAGCCTCTAGAGAAGTTACCATACGAGAGGAGCCCGGAGGAAAACGAGAAGATCGTGGAAGCCGAAGTGAATAACTTCTTTGAAGGGGTGAAAGAAAAAAAACATCCACCTCCGGAGGAGAAGATAGATCCGGTAGAAGCAAAGCGTACTCTGGCTGCCCTGAAGAAACCACCAAAGTCTCCGACGAAAGGCAACTATGAGCGCATTATTACAAAGTCATTTATCGAAGCACAGCGGTCGGGAAGTACTGTCAGTGATCAAAGGTTAGCAGAACGACGAGCTGGGAAAAAAGTTGCCCAGTTCGGCGAACAAGCGAACCAATCGTTCCCCCCGCTAAAGGTGTCTAGCGATATCGTCGCTAATCATCCGGGGATCTTGTTGCCCGGTACCAATCCTGTAGATTACCTGCCCGATGATGCACATTTTGATTTATTGGAGGTGGACGAACACAAATACGTGTATGGGAAGCCTCTCGTCAAAGATGAAAGATCTCTAACAACGATGATGCGAAGATTCCATGATTGGTATACATGAAAACTTGCAAAGAGTCTGGGGGAGTAATATTTTGACGCTGGGAGTTAGAAAGGAGCATGACCTCGTTGGACTTGAACTGTTGATGGTTCCATTTGAGGAGTTCATCCCATTTTTCAATCTAAAGGCCCTCGATAAATTAATGATCACTTGCTACTGCCTGTAAGTAGTACTACTTCTGTCATTAAGTCTCTATATATAGGTCAGCTCTTTCATTGCATGTATTTTTTATTATCCTCACTATATTATATGCAGATTGAAGATCGTCGAATTGAAGAAAAGACAAATCGGTAATATTGGGTTCATTAACACAAATCTTGTAGATGCATTTATGATTAAATCTCAGGCCAAAGATACCGAGGCCAACCTGCTACAATCGTTTGTATTGAATCAAAACAAAGCTATAATACTCTTCCCTTACGAATTCCAGTGAGTGTTACTGTCTTGTGCATATTCGGTTTCTCTTATTAGTCAAGGTTATAGTAATGTAATTGATGAGTTATGCATGCGTGCGCAGCTTCCACTATATTCCCCTAGAGATTAAGCTTGAGCAGGGACTAGTAACCGTCTTAGACTCAAGACGAAAAGATCCCAACGAGTATGCGGACATGACTGAAATTCTAGAGAAGTAAGTTAAATCGATCATTATCGCACCATATCGGCAACTTTGTTCATTTCCTGATATCAAGTAATTGTTTTCTTTGTCTGACAGGGTTTGGAAAAATCACCGCAAAAACTCCGGGACTACCGAAGAAAGTAAGTACTATAGTAGCATGTTCCACGCATCTCCTAGTGATTCAAGCGTTAGTTTCATCAATACCATTTAGCATGCTTGCTAACTATCAGTTTGATTGACCTCTATTTCTTGTAAAATGGTTGTGGCACGAACCAGGGAATGATTACTGTGGATACTACATTTGCGAGTCCTTCCGCCACGTGACCTATGAGCGGGGCTACTCTGACAAACAATATGACGTGCGTAAATAATAATATTCACAATTTTATTTTATTACTGTCATTTGTGTTCAATTTCATTTATTCATATATATGTATTGACCCCCTTCTTCAAATTAGATATATCAGATGCGGAATGAACTCCTACCAGCAGACCGTATGCGAGGAATTCAAGAGGAATTGGCAGCATTCTTTCTTGACCACGTGATCCCTGAAGACGGAGAGTACCATGTGAACCGTAATCAGTTGAATTTTAATTAGGAGATTATATTTTAAGAGATAATTATATTGTATATATGTAGCCAGTAGCGTCGGATAGATATACGAGAACTTGTTGTTCGACCAATCTCTCAGAGAAGGAGAGGTGGTCGATATCACTTCTCTTTGTATGCATATGTTCATGACGATCTTCTGTTTCCTTCATTTTTTTACTAGCTAGCGTGTCTAGTCCTCTCTATACGTATAGTATGTAGCGTCGACCAAGCACGGAGATAAGAGAGCACACTTCTCTCTATTCATTAGCTAGCTAACACAATATATGAAACACCTAAATTAACCCCCCCCCAAAAAAACCCTAAACCCCCTCACCCCCTTTCAAAAAAAACCCAACACCTGAAATGCTGACGCATGGATGCCTTTTGGTCTCGGTTGGTGTCACCAACCGGGACTAAAGGCCCCCCTGCCCGGGCTCGCCGCGCCGGCCACGTGGAGGCCCATCTGTCCCGGTTCGTGTAAGAACCGGGACTAAAGGCCAAGGGCATTAGTAACGACCTTTTAGTCTTGGTTTCGAAACCGGGACAGAAGGCCCTTACGACCCGAGACAAAAGGCCCTTTTTGTACTAGTGGTCCCAATTACCCTTACCCTTCCCCTTGTTTTCCATTTCTCTGCCATGTACCAGTTGGTGAACCACTTTAAACCTAGGTAACTGCAACAAGAGTTAAAAAAAATTCTAGTTGGGATACTTACAACATAGGTACCTTCAAAATATTTACTTGCCAATTACCCTTACCCTATGGGGGGTGTTTGTAGAAAACATCAAGTTGAAATTTTATGAATTGCATATTTTTGTATTTAGGATACTTACAACTTCCGATTTGTGGATGTGGAAGAGATTAGAATCTCTAATACTTTTATTCTTTTTTGCATCAATAACGTCCATGGCCTTAATTGCTTCCGCCTCGCTCAAACTGGAAAAGTCTAGATTGTTTGCTTCATCAATTTCTTTGCATGGTACTTCATCAGGATCAATGACGTGGACTTTATTCGTGTATTTGTCAAGCATATATACGACGTAATGGCCACTATTCTCCATTATTAAGAATATTTGTGAAAAAAGAAGTTTTTTTTGTTATTCAACACACTATATGAATGAATTTGATGAAACACATATTTTGATTGCGTCTTGGAAAGAACACTTTTACCATATTTGTCGTTAAGAACTTCTTTTGCTGCTTTTCGCTCAGGTACAGGGGAATCAATTGTTCCTTCTGGTTAATCAATTCCATTTTAAACTTAGCAACACCTTGACTGTTATTTTCTATTTTCACTATATGCTGCACCAAAAATAAAATAAACTATTATCGACAAGAAACTTGCAAATTTAGAAGGATGTGCATGCTTTTTAAAAATTTACCTTTGCAAAACACGGGCCTAATATTAGTCTGTCTTCATCACTATCTTGTGAAGGATGACTGCTCTCCCAGATATATGCTATTTCATTCAGCACCCTCTTTTCAATGCGAGCTCTATGAAGTCCTGGTGTTGGTCCAAATGCTGCCTTCAGATGCGCTCTAGTTAAAATTGATTCTGACTGTCCATGCCTCCTCTTATATAAATTTTTGTTGTGTAAAAAATAAAAGGTATTATTGATGCGGAGCGGAATATAAAAAGTATCTTAAGGTATTATTCTGCATTGATGGGTAAAACAGGTCACTTTTTGAATTCATTTTCCCATTCGTCGCTCATGATTAGTCGCAGGAGCTTGATTACGTCGTTTGTGTGCTCAAAGCATGGTGCTTCATGCTTTGGATACGTCACGCCGCTTTGTTGTTTGCCCTTATGCTTGCTCATCGTCTCTGACAGAGCAACAAAAAATTAATGGTCATTGTTTCTATGCTAGAAAATTTATGCCAAACTGTCTGGTCATAGATTGTCAGCGTGCGCTGTTCCGGAAAAGTCACCTCACCTTGCTTGCGAGAAAAAAGATTTGGATTCATTGGCTTGAATTCTTGGATTGCTGCAGGCAGCTGGTGCCACTTTATTTGATTAGTTTTACCGAATATCGCTGTGAATAAGAACTCTGGTTTCCATTCGTCATCCACCTTATTATACTGCAGTCATGGTATCCGAATACTTACTACTATTGATGCAAACTTTGATCCTGGAAGTAATTAAAAAAATTATATTGTTAACTTACATGGAGTTCGTCATTGTCCTTCGCTAGTGATTGGCCGTTCCAGTATTTTGCAAATTGCACCATGAATTGTCCACATTGATTATCCCTTTGTTTTGGTGTGTTAACTCTTCTAGGCCTGGCTGCCAATTGTCCCCAATTCGGTTCATTGTGGGCTTTTAGTGCTGCTTCCCCGTAATGCCTCCTCAGCAGTACATACATCCTTTCAAGCTGTGATTTCGTTTTTCTCTCGATGTTAAGGAAAGTAATGACACCGTGTTACCAACAGAGAGATAACAAGTCTTAAGACACACATACCAGTTCTTTACAGCTTCTATGATGTTCTCTCCATGTCTTGTTAGTACACCTCCTGTAATCTAGTGAGTCCAGAATGTCAAGTCTATTCTCATACTTGTTAAGGACATACAACATGTGGTGTGAAGCGGTGTTATGAGGTATCATGATCTGCATTGAGTCACACAGGGAGAGTCAAAATGTCACGTGACCATGCGAGCTTAAGGAGAACAATAACTTATGTCAGGTGGTATTACCAGCTTCTTGTCTAGAAGGTTTATTCCTTTCACGCTTGCTTCAAACTGCTGTAGCGAATCATCCTCGTTGAATTCTTTTAGTCCTCCATCTTTATATTCGAGGCCGAGTACAAGCTGCAAGAAAAAATAAGTTCGTTTAGCCAAACATTTTTTCTACCGTTTGTGTAATTGAAGTGCCTTCATGGAACAGGGTTGTACGGACATTAGCAAATTCTGCTTTCAGTATAGCTTTATCGCTTGTATTGTACTGTTTGTGTTCTGTCCATTCTTCGAATAATGCATTACACACGGTCGCCTCCATTTGACCCTTTCCTCCTCTCTGGAGCTGGTCCATCATGATTTCTCCAGTAATACAATCTTCACGAACTGCACTTTTATACAAGTTTGCACTGCAACAGCAAAAACGTTTACACAAAAAATTAGAGTCACACTGCTTACATAGGTTTGCTTGTTTTTCTTTTTTAAGGTCACAGAGGCTACTTACTTTCTGCATTCCTTCTGGCCTTCATCGCTCATTAGATAGTCATGAAGACCTTTGGCTTTGTCCATGTGAATGAAGCGTTGATGCTCAAATGTTGGGATGCTAGTTACGCGGTAGAGCCTGGTTGACCGCTTTAACGACCTCTTGATAGATATTATGTTTGCCGGCGTGATCTCAGATGACTGACGTGTTGACATATATGGGGAATCCAACTGCAACTTTGACGGGAACACATCCACTTCCTTGTTAAAATTATCCTCTTTTTCCATGGTAAACGCTGTTTTGAAATCTTGAAAATCCATGCCTCCTCGAACTACAAGTTCATTGTAACTGTGTACTTCATCAGGTGACAGGCTCCCAAGAAAGAGTGCCTTTTCTTCTTCAGGGGCTAGCGTTTTTGGAAATAAGAACTCCAAAGACTCGCCTGTGCATGATGTGCTGCTTACTGCTGGGTTTTTCTCTAGTTTTCTATTCTCACCTTTGCTTGCTTCTCTATGAACAGAAATCGCAGCATCGCGTTTGCGCTGTTCAATTATCCTTTGTTCAGGTTCAGACATCTTTCTAGTCTCCTTGCTTGGGTCGGGAGGATGATCTGATTTTATTGGAGGATCCTTGCGTTCATGCTCCCACTGCAAATGTTGATTGTCATCCTTGCATTCATCTTCACTGTCCAACACTTCAGTGGCTTGTGTATCTCGAGCGCACGTATCAATTTCCTTAGGAAATTGAGGAATTTCTACTTGAGTCATGTCGCATTGTACTTCTTTCATTTCTTCGTCTTCGATTACAACCTTATGTTTCAGCATATCTATCCGACAAAAACAAACAGACAAGAATTGTCATCCTTTGCTTGTAAAAACTACATCTCAGAACAGAATTGGTTTTTTTAAAGACGAACCTCTAGTACAGTTTAGCAATATTAAGTTTGCATTGCCGATGTGCTCGCTCAATAAATGATACAGAATTCTCTTCCTCAACTCAGGGACTTGTTCTTCACTCAGTGAGATGGTTGTTCCTTCTTCAAAATAGTGCTTGACGTTCATGTACATGTAGAATGCACAGTCCAGCCTGCAAGTTGGGACAATTGTTCGTTACTATTGCTCTCCCCTTGGTATCAAAATAATTTATATATTTTCATGTAAAACTCTCTCAACAACGAGCTATTTTTAGGACCACAAGAATTAATTGTTACTCCATCCTCCGTCCCAAAATAAGTGACTCGAAAGTGGCTCAACTTTGTAATAAAGTTAGTGCAAAGTTCAGTCACTTGTTAAGGGATGGAGGCAGTATATTAAACATAAAGAACAAGGATGTTAGTAGTGTTTACGTGTCTGGTCCCTGAAGTGGCACATGCACATCAAACTCCTTGAAATGGTCAATGTTACTTGGAGAAAGTTGAATCTTTGAGCCTATTTCTCTCCAAATCTTCTTGAATTTTCTTGCTACAACACTGAAGAATTGTTTTCCTCGCTAAAATCCTTTATAGAGTCAAACAGCTCGAAGCGCTGTTTTTTCATATTTACTGATATGGTCACAAAGTGGCCGACAGTCCCCTGATTTACGAACCCCCCTATAGCAGTAGCCAAAAGAAACTGCAAAAAGGAAAATATTGAAACATAAACATTTGTAACATAAACGTAAACATTTGTAGTCATTCTCAGATATGATAGTTTGTTCGGTTTACCATATCATAATCTTCCAGATCCTCTCCTTCTTTGATATCAAAAAACCTCCTAAGCTTCCTGGGTATAACTTTTTCTTTAAATTTATTGTCATCGTAGTCTCTAAAGTTCAAGGGATCTTTCTCATCAGCTTTGTGTATTGAATGTTGTTTGTTTTGTAATGCGTACATATAAAGAATTTTGTCAGTACACATGTGCACAGGCTGATATTCATTTTTTACTTAAAACATGAAATTGTGCCGTGGTTTTTTACTTACAGTGTGGTGTAGCGTTGGGATCTTCCTCCGTGAACCCTTGAATTCATTTTGTAGCATCAGTAGCACATGCTCAATGATTGTACTGTGCACCGCATTACCAACTTGGAAGCTTCTGGCAGCATTTCCGATGTTGGTAATCACATTAGACGTTATTATGAAATCATCATTTCTGCAACATATATACATGTATATGTATATATATACATAGAGGGATACAGATAAAGGATATATTAGTTAACAGGTAAAAAAACATTGAAATAAATTATTATGTGGAAGTAACATACTTTTCTTCGTTCGTCCATTCCCTGCGACATAGAGCGTTGAATATTTTTTCGATGAATTCTTTTGTGGGCTCAATGTCTCTGCTGCCTGAAGAGGACAGGATTACAGGTTTAATTGGCATCGTAGAAGTTGATACTTTGTTTAATCCACTTAGAGCTGTTCTACCTTGTCTTTTTTCGTCACTTTCATGTCTTGTTGTGTCATGAGCTGCCTCAACTTGTGCATCTGTCATCTGTGTAAGCCCTGAAGATTTGTCCTGCGCACTTTCGACTGCATTCTCGTTTTTGTCGAGAACACTCTCAAGATTTGCTTCAATATGTACATGCGTGGGCTCTTCTTCATCCACTTTCTGTGTTATCAACTACATGTGTGATTAAATCAAAGTAAAACTGTAATATTTAATTTTGTATAATCAGCTTGTGGAATACCACCTCTTGTGATGTTGTCACCGGTGCCGTGTCATGTTGTCCTGTTGTTTGATTCGTTTTGTTGACCTCTTCAGTAATTTTGAGAAGAGCTTCGCCTTGTAATCTTACTTCATCTTTCTCAAGTGAACTTACTTCTTCTGTTTCTTCCAAATCTCGTTGTTTGTCTCCCGTGAAAGGAATGCTGCCTTGCTGTTCTACGACGATCGTTCCTTCTTCTTGTTTTTGTGAACCAAAAAATTGTAAATATCAATGGATATTTAATTTTTATAAAATCAGCTTGAGGAATACCACATCTTTGGTTGTTGTCGCCGGTGCCGCGTCCTGATATCCTGTTGTTTGTTGCTCTTCTTTATCATGCGGCTCTTCAAAGAAAGAGTTAAATTTAAATAATAGTGATAGATACATCTATATCGAAGTGCGAATGTTTTCGTAGTGATATGTTTGTTGACCTCTTCTGATTGTTCGCCTACGTCTAAGACGTCAATACTATCATTTGTTCCGAGCTGCTGTTCAAACTAAAAATAAATTATTAGGGACTCTATTTCTTCGTTGTGCACTAATTATATTTCTTTTAAAAGAAATTTACTAGGAACTGTAATTCTTGGCTGGTTTTGTTGACCTCTACACTGACCTTGTCATGAGCTGCGCCTTGAAATCTTACTTCTTCCTCCTCGGCTACTGAACTTGAACTTGTTGATCCTGTTTTTTTCAAGTATTGTTCTTGGTCTCCGGTGATAGGACTGCCTTGCTGTTCCATGGCAATGATTGCTTTTTCCTGCTTTTTTATGAACAAAAAATGTAAATAACAATGGAACTTCATTTCTAATTTGCGATATCTTATACTAGTTATCCAACTTTTTTTATTTATTTTACCTGTCCGTCAGTCGTCGTTGCGTTTCTCTCTGTCTGCACTGTTATTTCTTGTTGACTTAAAACAGGTTCCACAACCTTGTCATCAACTGCCATCTCACAGCAATGTATCTCCGTATCAGGAGCAACTTCAAATTCAATGTAGCCTTGATGTGACTTACATACTTCGTGTGACCCGGCTTCGACCGACGTTGCCTGATGCATCTCTTGCTCCTGCAGTACCTCCAGTTCATTTTTCTTTTGTAAGTGTTGTCACTACAGTATGTGTACAACAACATCGGTATTCCGATTTTTGTTTCTTACATCTGATAAAACTAAATACTAATTAGAAGGAATTGTTTTTCATTACTGGATACCATTTTTTTAAAATAAAATAAAGTTGGTGTGTTTGTTGAAGAAAAGAAGTAAGTAACAATAAAACTTCATAGTCATTCGTGCCTGGGGATATCTCCTAGTATTTCTGTGTGGTCCGAAAGCTGCTGTTCTGTTACACCAATTAGTTCCGCTGTACTGACAACCTCCCCCCTATTTTTGGTTTCCACCTGTTCTGTTTCTTCTTGTTGTTCTGTAGTAGTGCAGGCATTTTGTTTCTGCATAACATTGAGATAAAAAAATGTTATCGTAATTAACCGGATCCTATGATTTTTATTGTCGTTTGATTTTACCTGTCCGTCGGTCATTGTCATGATCAACTCTACATCTAGTGGTATTTCTTTGTGAGGAAAAATAGTTTCGAGCTTGTCCTCAGTTGTCATCTTTGAGACTTGTACATCTGTATCACAAGCAATCTCATCTTGAGCATCGCTTTGCAAAGCATGCTCTAGTATTTCCTGTTCTTGTAATACCAGGGTATGAAACATGGTGAGTTTTTGTAGTATATTTTGTTTAGACAAGTTCTATGACGGTAAGTTGGTTATGGAAGGTCACCTCATTAGCTGTTACTCCTTGTTGTTTCTCTTCATCTTCTGATCTGTCGCTGCTTGATTTTACCTGTTAAATCTCCCAAATAACATTGAGATAAAAAATGTTATCGTAATTAACCGGATCACAAGATAAATCTTACAAATAGGATTTTTATTGTCGTTTGATTTTACCTGTCCGTCGGTCGTCGTCGTGACCAAATCTACATCCAGTGGTATTTCTTTCTGAGGAAAAGGAAAAATAGCTTCGAGCTTGTCCTCAGCTGTCATCTCTGAGACTTGTACATCTGTACGAGGAGAAACTTCATCTTGAGTTTGGCTTTGCACAGCACGCTCTAGTATTTTAGTATTTCCTGTTCTTGTAATACCAGGATATGACACATGGTGAGTTTTTGTAGTACATTTTGTTTAGACACATTCTATGGGGGTAAGTTGGTTATGGAAGGTCACCTCATTAGTTGTTTCTACTTGATGTTTCTCTTCATCTTCTGATCTGTCGCTGCTTGATTTTACTTGTTAAATCTCCCAAATAACATTGAGATCAAAAATGTTATCGTAACTAACCGGATCACAAGATAAATCTTACAAATAGGATTTTTATTGTCGTTTGATTTTACCTGTCCGTCGGTCGTCGTCGTGATCAAATCTACACCCAATTGAATTTCTTTCTGAGGAAAAGGAAAAATAGTTTCGAGCTTGTCCTCAACTGTCATCTCTGAGACTTGTACATGTGTATCAGTAACAACTTCATCTGAGTGTGGCTTTGCACAACATGCTCCACTATTTCCTGTTCTTGTAATACCAAGGGTATGTAACATGGTGAGTTTTTCTAGTACATTTTGTTTAGACATGTTCTACGGGGGTAAGTTGGTTACGGAAGGTCACCTCATTAGCTGTTACTCCTTGTTGTTTCTCTTCATCTTCTGATCTGTCACTACTTGAACCAAACTCTGTTGCACTTGTTTGTTGTTTCTTGTCCAGCCGAGCCTACATTTCATTACAGGTTTGTGAGCTTCCAAAAAAAGTACAGGTCGAGCTCAAAACTATTACTTACTTCTTGACTTGTTACGATGCCTGAGGATGAGCCTATCCTTGCGAGTTCCCTCGTATCTGCACAGATGGTAGTTGATGTCTTATATGCATGCTCGTGCCCAGTGTTGCTGCCTTCTGAATGCTTCTTCTGTGTTTTGGCTTGGCTTTCAGTTCTCTTCTTTTGTGCTCTTGTTCTATTCATTCCTTCTAGTTTCTCTTCTACTACATTTCTTGCTTTTCTAGTTCTTATCGGTGCATCTTCTACTGTTTCAGCTATTGGTGTGAGGCTCCTATTGCAACACATGCGCTGATAGGCATTGTGTTGTTCGAAAGTAGCAATCAGTGTCTGCGTTTGGTCTGCAAGTCCTTGTCTAGCCAATTCGTTGTAATTTGCCTCATCATCAGTGCATCCTGCCAAATTAATCTGCCTTAATGCTGGTAATTGTCTTGCTTCCACAAGCACTTGTTCTAGCATTTTGTTGATCCTTTTGAAAGCTTCTTCAGACTTCCTGTTGGTTATTATCTCAGGTTCACTTATTGTTCTGATATTGGACGCCCGTTCACGCATAAGCTTTGGTGCATCCATTAACAGTTTTGTAGCTTGCTTGCCACGTCTCCTACTCTCTCCTGGTACCACTTGCAGTGAAGTTGAAGGTGATGTTGCGTTTACATGAGCCATAAAGAATATCCTATCCTCTGTCCCTTTCCATGTCTGCATTGTTTCGATAAGACAAAGTTTGTTAGAATAGACGATGTTTTTTACGTGGTAAAAACTTACAAAGAACACAAGCAGCCCCTATAGTCCACTATGATAACGATGAATTAATAGACACCAGAGGTACCTCTATCTTGCCAAATTCATAGTCATCTGGACGTCCTTTCCCATCCTTCTTCATGTCTTCTTTAGCTATCTTCTTTAGATCCTTCTCAACAAGATAGTTCGCTCTCGGCGTTGAACTATTATTCATTTTCTTAGCTATCCTGTTCATCTCTCTTGTGTTTGGTAACAGCAAAGAGTCGAGGTACATGATTACAGGTCCCTGTGCCAAGCCGTAGAGGTGGTCTTTGTTTCCTCTCCCACACTTCTTCATTTTTTGCCAATCAATAGCTCCAGACTGGATTGTTTCGACAATGACCTGGCAGAAATCCATCTGCGCCATATCTTCATAATTCATATCCTTCACCATCACTGCTTGTCTGCTGTAGCGAGGGAAGGTTGTCCCACAGACAACCTTGTTGAAAAATATGAGGAAGAAGATTTTGACAGCCTTTTTGTTTTCTTCTTCTCGATCTATTTCTACAAGCAACTTTAGCTTCTTAATCAGATCTGAATGTGTGAACTCAGTATTTCTGAAGCCAAGCTCTGATTGGAGGACCTTCATTGACTCGTTGCAATTCATAGGCCTTGGCGCTGTCTTTTTATCGCCATTTGGGTATCCAAATACATTATGGATCCCTTCCTTGGTAACCTTTATTTCCTTGTGTGCATCACCATCGCTGAAGCTTATCGTCATCGTGTCTGTGTCCATGTTTTTGTAGATATATGCTGCGAGGTTCCTGTTGATTGAACCCTTTATTTTGCAGCCCTCTATGCTGCCAAATCCAGCCATCTTAACATCTCTTCGGTGACGTTCTTTGAGAATTCCCCATGCTTCATTAACCTGTACAAACGTAGCTCCAGCCTTGATTTGACATTTTTCATCAGTTACTGTTGTGTCTGCTTCGTTGGCTATCATCAGTGACGATTATTTTCCACTTGTCCTTCTCCTCTCTCTTGCTTTTTGGCTTGTATTTCCCTGATACGGAAAAAAACAGAAACAAAAAAGCTTTGTTAGGAGGGTACAGACCTATTTCCAGTAGTAGCAAATACTTGTAGACAAATCATCTCTTACATGATCACTCTCGTCCTCACCGGCATCGCTGCCGTTCGCAGGATTGAAATCGTTATCACTTTCTGTGTTTCCACTACCAGCACTGGAATCTTCTGAAACTCTGCTTTTTGAGTCCTCTCCTTCTTTGGCTCGCTGACGTTTCTTCTTATTCTTCCCATCGTTTTGTTTTATGTTTGCAGATGGTTTTGCTTGACAATGAGGTGGTGGCATTACCATTAAAGGCGCTGGCTGTTGCTTTTTCGCAAGATTAGTAGCATCTGTTGCTTCTAGCTGTCCTTTTGCCCCTTTTATAGTGTAAGTTATCGTATTTTCAGGTAGCTTGCTGACTGCCGTCCCCGTTGCTGCATGGCCAGGGGACATGTTTTCTCTACCTTCAAATTCTTCATTAATTTCAGAGAGAACTGTTTGAATATCGACGTTTTCATGCCTTTCATGCCCTGCTTAATAACGAGCAGATAAGGTTTGTAACATAAAATTTAACATAAACAATAAAACATAATATTTACTATAAATAGTAAGACATTATATACACTATACCTATTTTCTCTTGGTCATCTTGTACAAAATCTTTTGCACCAGCCATTTCTACATGTAAAACAACATGCTGTCAAGTACCTACTTGGATTTGACAACAAATTAAGTGCACATGGTGTGGGGAAACATGATATAATTCATATAGGCACGATTTGTTTGATATTAGAAGCACGAAATTACTACACATGGAGCACGGATTTTGAAAATCAGGTCACGTAATTTGAAATCCGTAAACAATCGTGGCTACCTATTCTCGCACGCTACTTGAACTTGTTAGATAAGTTGATACAAAGTATTCTAAACAGATTTAGGGCGGCTGCTAGGGTTTCCTAATTGGGGGAAAATAAATATTACTAAAAGCGAATTGGTGCAACGGGACAAAATGCAGAAATGTTTACCTTGGATTTGGCGTGCGGGACTCCTCGAATCCATCCGTCGTTGTCCTTGCTCTTCCTTGTTATCTCCGCCGCTGTTTTTGCTACCGTCGTTCTTCCTGGACGGTCGCCGCTGGCGGGATGGGATCTTGTCGCGGGGCACCTTTCAAGTGCTTTGTGTTGCAGTGGAGGGCGGTTGGGGAAGCGCAGCGGCGGTTACCGACGAAGATAGAGCCGGTTTTCAATCTCCGCGTGCTTGAGAAGCAGAACGAGAAGAGAGAGCGTGCGAGAGAAGGGAAGTGTTTGAGATTTTCAATTCGGGGAAGGAGAAGCAAGGGAGTAGTACGGACTAGGAAGAGCGAGGGAAGAGCAATGGAACCGTCCTGAATAATGCATCAAGATTCGTAAAACGAACCTTTTTTTTGCTTCATTATTAACCGTCAGGAAGGGTCACACAACACTGCACGCATGTTGTCAAGATTTATATGAATGCTAACCGAGACGAAGGCGAGCTAGTGTCGTGTCACCGGAGGTGACGCCTGCACGCGGGAACGACGAAAAAGGGGGGAACGACGAAAAAGGGGAAAACGACAAAAAAAGGCGCTACGACCTAGGACCCCCCCCCCCCCTTCAAGATTTATATGAATACTAACCGAGCCGAAGGCGAGGTATTGTCGCGTCGCCGGAGGCGACGCCTGCACGCGGCAACGACGAAAAAGGGGGGAATGACAAAAAAGGGGAAAACGACAAGAAAGGCGCTATGACCTAGGACCTCCCCCCTTCAAGATTTATATGAATGCTAACCGATCAGAAGGCGAGCTAGTGTCGCGTCGCCGGAGGCGACGCCTACACGCGGGAACGACGAAAAAGGGGGAACGACGAAAAAGGGAAAACGACAAAAAGGCGCTACGACCTAGGACCCCCCCCTTCAAGATTTATATGAATGCTAACCGAGCCGAAGGCGAGCTAGTGTCGCGTCGCCGGAGGCAACGCCTGCACGCGAGAACGATGAAAAAGGGGTGAACGACGAAAAAGGGGAAAACGACAAAAAAGGCGCTACGACCTAGGACCCCCCTTCAAGATTTATATGAATGCTAACCGAGCCGAAGGCGAGCTAGTGTCGCGTCGCCGGAGGCGACGCCTACACGCGGGAACGACGAAAAAGGGGGGAACGACGAAAAAGGGGAAAACGACAAAAAAGGCGCTACGACCTAGGACCC
The DNA here is from genome assembly GCF_904849725.1 of Hordeum vulgare subsp. vulgare. Taxonomy (NCBI): domain Eukaryota; kingdom Viridiplantae; phylum Streptophyta; class Magnoliopsida; order Poales; family Poaceae; genus Hordeum; species Hordeum vulgare. The sequence goes on along the minus strand of NC_058522.1, from coordinate 5,279,708 downwards.
CCCCCCCCCCTTCAAGATTTATATGAATGCTAACCGAGCCGAAGGCGAGCTAGTGTCTCGTCGCCGGAGGCGACGCCTGCATGCGGGAACGACGAAAAATGGGGGAACAACGAAAAATGGGTGTACCGTGCGTCTAATTATTGATGAACCGTGCCTCCAAATAAGTCTCTAATTATTGATGAACCGTGCTCTAAATATTTATGAACCATGCCTCTATTTATTCATGGGGCGTGCCTCTATTATCCGTGCCTCTAAATATTTATGAACCGTGTCTCTATTTATTCATGGGGCGTGCCTCTATTATCCGTGCCTCTATTTATTCATGTACCATTCCTCTAAATATTGATAAACCGTGCCTCTATCTATTCATGGGGCGTGCCTCTACTATGTGTGCCTCTATTTATTTATGGTGCGTGCCTCTAAAGATTGAAGAACCGTGCCACTATTTATTCATGGTGGATGCCTCGAATTATTTTTACCTGTGAAAATTGATAGTTTTATGTTGTACAGGCTAGTTTAAAGTTAACATTTGATGGTGTTGAAAGCTCCCACCCGTTACTTCCCCTGAAATGTCAATTTTTCGAAAATATAATGAGAAAAATAAAAGGAAAACATGAAACAAGGCTGAACTGAAAACACAAAAAGTTCAAGGGGTTAGTTAAAAAATTTCCAAAACCGAAAACGAAAAAAGGAAATCAGAAATGTTCGCGGGTGCGCTTCGCACGTGACACTTGACACGCGTCTGACGTGCGCGGAACGTTTTTTCATTTCGCGCGGAGCGCGCGCGTCAACTAGTTGCTCTCAATGGCTCCTCAGCTTGTCGCAGCCACCGATCGACCAGGACAAAAAGCCAGAAAGTGCTTGTTCGGGCCGTTTCCGAAGGCCGTTTGTCCGTGGCCTGGGTATTTCGGGCTAGTGATGTTTTCGATTTATTTTTCTTTACTCTGCGTATCGGGACTGTACAGGAATGCTTGGCATGTTCGCTGGGGCCAGCTTCCGGAAAACCCTATTCGTCCTTGTGTGCGAAGCGGGGGATCACTAGTTAGCGAGCGCTTTTTCCGGATTCTTCTAGAGAGCACTCCCGCACGCTGTCATTTGGCGCGTTTTCAGCCGTCGTCAAGTGTCACGTTTTGAGCGTTTTCTTCGGATTTCTTTTTCTTTTATTTTTTCGCACGCGTTTTCGGCTAGTTAGATTGTTTGTTTTTGGTGTTTCGGTTTTTCACCGGTCGTTCTTAGTTTTTTAACCAAAAAAATTCAATTTTTTATTAGAAAAAACATGTTTTATTTTCACGAGAGCGAAACATGTTTATTTTTGTTTTTTTTTGTCGAGAGGCACAGTTTAGCTTCCATGAAAGGCACGACCGTACCTCTCGAAAAGGAAAATAAATGCATTTTCTGTTTTTTTTTAAAAGGCATAATTTTGCTTTCGTGAGAGGCATGGTTTTGCCTTTGTGGCAGGCATGCCCGTGCCTTTCGGGAAGGAAAAAGTGCATTTTTTTGAGAGATACACGATTTTTCTTCCGTGAAAGACACGGTTTTGCCTTCATGAGAGGCATGACCATGCCTCTCGGAAAGGGAAAGAATGCGAAAAAACTTGTTTTTTTTCTATCACGGGCGGCATGACTTTCGTGAAAAGAAGTTCTTTAAAACCTATCAACATGGGATCTAGTTTTGAAAATCTCGACGTGAGAAATCCAATGGTGAAATCGGTTCAAGATCTGAACGCACGGTTTAGGAGATAAAACGTTTTGAAAAAATGAATCTACGAAAAAGGGAAAACTTCCAGGTTACGACAAGTGGCATGCATGCAGCGTGCCATTTGTCGTGATCTAGGGGTTGAAGTGATCTTTGAAAGCAGTACTTGCTAATTAATGATTTCACCGTGTCGGGGTTTCGCACACAGCGGGAGAGGGATCGCTTTCAAATGGGCTGGCCCGTTAGTGCGGTTGCAGTGCCCGTTTCGGGAACCTTCTAGAGGTTCCCAGCCGATTTTTTCCAGTTTGGGGAAACTTCTAGAAGGTTCTCTGAACTGTTTTTTTTTTATTTTTCATTTTTATTTATTCTTTTTTTTCATTATCTTCTTTTCTGTTTTTGTTTCAAAAAATGTTTTTGAATTTTTGAAAAATGTTCTCAATTTTTAACAAATGTTCTTATTTTTAAAAAATTGTTTTCCACCTTTCAATTTTTTCTTAAGATTCAAATTTGTTCTCGGTTTCAAAGAAGTATCTTAAGATTCAAAAATTGTTTGTGCTTTCAAAAATTATTCGCACTTTTAAATCTGTTCAGGATTTTTCAAAATTTGTTCTTAAAATTTTAAAAATGTTCGTGCTTTAAAAATTTGTTCACGCTTCCAAATTTGTTCAGGGTATTTCAAATTTGTTCTCAGTTTCAACATTTTGTTCTCAATATTCGAAAAAAGTTCGTGCTTTAAAAAATTATTCGCGCTTTCAGATTTATTCACATTTTTTTTAGATTGTTCTTGGCTTCAAAATTGAAAATATGATTGTGCTTTAAAAATTTGTTCGGGGTTTTTCAAAATTTTGTTCTCAAGATTCAAAAATTGTTTCTGCTTTAAAAAATTGTTCGTGCTTCCAAATTTGTTCACTTTTTTTAAATTGTTCTCGGTTTCAAAATGTGTTCTCAAAATTCAAAAAATGTTGTTGCTTTAAAAATTTGTTTGGGGTTTTTCAAAATTATGTTCTCAAGATTCAAAAAATGTTCGTGCTTTAAAAAATTGTGCACACTTCCAAATTTGTTCACTTTTTTAAAAATTGTTCTCGATTCCAAAATACGTTGTGAAAATTGAAAACATGTTCATGCTTTAAAAATTTGTTCGCGTTTGCAAATATGTTCGGAGTTTTTCAAAATTCACCTCTTTTTGAAATTTTGTTCTAAAGATTCAAAAAATGTTCGTGCTTTAAAAAATTGTTATTGCTTCCAAATTTGTTCACGTTTTTTGAAAATTGTTATCGGTTTGAAAATTTGTTCTCAAAATTCAAAAATGTTCGTGCTTTAAAATTGTGTTCGCACTTTCAAATTTGTTTGGGATTTTCAAATTTGTTCTCCTTTTCAAAATTTTATTCTCAAGATTCAAAAAATATTCGTGTTCTAAAAATTGACCGCGCTTCCAAATTTGTTCACGTTTTTTCAATTGTTCTTCAAATTCAAAAAATGCTTTCATTTCACATATAAAGAAAAGAAAAACGAACCAAAAAAAAGGAAAAAAAACAAAGAATGAAAAAGGTAACCAAAAAGAGAAAGAAAACTGGGTCGGACTAATCGGGGCGGCCCCCTGTGCAGCGCAGGGGCTCTCTGCCGCAATGAGCGGTAGGTAGGAGCTCTCCCTGCTTCCGGCTGCTCCTGGCCGCCCATTCTCCTGTTGCTCCCGAGCTCTGTCGCCCCTTTTCGCGCTGACGGGTGTGGCTGGCTGACTGACGCGGCGGCTCGCTTGGCCACGCTATGCCGCCTCTCCTCGCATTTTCCTCATCTGACTTATTCATATGTGTAGTAAGATCCAAACCGATACCTGTTTATTTTCCTGGCTCATTTGTGTTATTCTTCTCAATCTGTAAACTGAACTGCCTACGTTTTATTCAGAGTTGAACTTGTGTTGCAGCCGAGCAGTATCCACGGCCCGACGAGATGACAAATACAAACATGGTAAATCTAGTAATTAAGTTCAATACCATCTGACTACATTGATCAAGCAGTCATGTTCATAGCTTCTTATAGCTCCTCGAGAAGCCACCGCTAAATGATTCTTATAGCTCCTCGAGAAGCCACCGCTAAATGTCATAGCCCGCTATTTAAAATGTTGATTGAAATTAGGGTTCATAAAAATATTGCTCGGACAGATTCCACAGTTTCTTCGTATTCGACTTTTGTCAAATCTCACTTGATCCGTGCCACTATAGTCGGGCGATTGAATTTACACTTGTCTTCATGATGAAGAACTCCATTTCCCAACAAACAACTTCGTCCGACTATTTCGGCACTTAGATTCTTACTGCTGGCATACTCTATTTCTCAACCAAATAGAGAGGCAGGGAGTTGTGTTTTTTTTGGTAATTTGAGTATGTATATGAGAAACGTCCCGATATTTTGCTTTCCTTCAATATTTCATTTCAAAGTATCCCACGGCACTAAAATAGAAGAAAACATACTAAGGACATAACATTGGGCCTTTGGCACCCTAATTCCTAAGGCAGGTGCATATATATATATATATATATATATATATATAGGACTACATGTAGATTTTGTTAGCTAAGCATGTGGTTAGTGTATTGACCAAGTCATTCAAGAAGCGTTTAATCGTCTCTCTTTTATCATGTGAGTACTCGCTGCAAAATCGTGTGATCACTATATTTGCATGTTTTGTTTCCTCTTGCAGGGCGAGAAGAAGTCTCGAATGAGCAGTTTAATGTCAATGGCATGAAGGGTGAGAAGTTCATGGGTGTCCTTTATATAAATAGTCCCATTAATTGGGGCCTTATTCAAGACTTGGGGTTCACAAACATGGAATCAAATGTACCAAAGAGCCTGGAATATTTGAGGAAAGCAAAAGATGAGCAAGTAGTGACGGTGGGAGTCCTCTTACTGTGCCTAGGCTACCTACATGGCAGTTCCAGTCTTTTTTTTAGAAAAGGAGTCTGAGCCCCGGCCTCTGCATCGAGTGATGCATGCAGCCATCTTTATTACTTATTCAACAAAGGTCTGATAAGAACATACATCAAACCATCCGAAGCCCCCTCTCACACCTACAAACCGTGATAATGTGGAGTGCACTCACTCCCCATATCTAAATCCGGTGTCGTCTCCGATCCATCCACATGACGTATCGGAACTCACAGCCGGTGCAGCAGACCTAAAGCGTACACCACATGCACACGTTTTAGAAGCCGCCATCATCATCGAACCGTTGAACCATCTTCAGGATAGAGATCCGCATAATCCTTGTCAGTCCGGCCATCCGTCGACACCACCACGGCGCCCAACGGCACCCCCTCCCTGCGCTCGTCCATCCAGACGCGAAGACTCAGTAAGATCTGTCGTGCGTAGCACCTGTCGACCAGGCATGACAAAGCGTAGCACCTGTCGGCCAGGCATGACCTGACATCACCACCGAAGCTTCGTGCAGGACGAAGACGCTCCACCTTCTGCCTCCGTCTTCCAGCGCTGCTCCACAAACGATGCTCCCTAGAGAGAAACGACACCGCAATGCCGCCATCGTCCGATCTGGAAAACCAGATCCTAGGGTTTCCCCCGGAGCAGCATGAGTGGATCAACAGTAGTTACAGAACGAAGCCTTCATCAAGGTAACGGCGCAGAAAGCCGCCATCGTCCGCCGTCGGCTCGGTATTCATCGGCAACCATGTCTCCCCACCATCAGACCCGTCATCCCCGGCGGAGGGGACGCCGCCACCACCATGGTCCTGGGTTAGCCGTCGCCGTCGGCACCGCCAAGACCGGATTAGATCCGGCCAGCAAGCACCAGGAGAAGGCACCCAGAACCAGTCGCTGGCGCGGTGGATCGTGCCGGATCGGCTACCACCGTTGTACCTTCGCGCACAGGACGTCCAACGGTACCAGGCGACGCCACCCCGGGAGCCGAAGCCGCCGCCGTCCAGGCCCTAGAGCCCCGTCGCCACCGGGAGCCGCCGCCCCGGTAGCCGAAGCCACCGCCGCCCCGGGCGCCGCCGTCCAGGCACCGCTTTATTGGTGTCACCCCCTGCTGTCATTCCAACCACACCATCCAACCAAAGTCCAGATCGCTGTACACGCGACGAGCCTGACGACGGATCTGGACGGAGAAGGAGGAGAGGATGGGGATGCGCGCGAGAAGGGCGGCCGGCCGCCGCCGTCGGGGTGGCTGGTGACGGCGACGGCCAGCGGATCTGGCTAGGAGAGGACTCGGAGGACGGCGGCTGGGACGCCTCGGAATCGCCAAGCAGCGATCCGGAGGCGGAGGCGGAAGTTCAAAGATATGCAAGCTATGCAACACAAGTAATCAGATGGCAGTTCAAAAGCTATCCAACTTCGTGGTCTTTAACTACGTGTTGTTTTCCTCCAATCATCCATTTCATGGATCAAATTTGTTGGAACGACAATTAATTCTAGCATGTATGGAACCTTACCCTCAATATTTTATCAAATTGAAGGTTCAAGAGAGTGTACCGATAATAAAGAAGAAGTAGATTTAAGACCTTCTTAGCGTTCAAATAAGAGAACCATAATGAGAATAGCTGCAGAGACAATTCATTCAGAAAATGATTCTCGTGTCTCTTCCTTTACACCATCTAATTATGCATGACAAAAGTGTATGTAGCATATAGCTTAACAATACGGTTTGCATTCTGATACAAGAGATCGTAAAATCTGAATAATTAATCCGGGGGTCATCCTCCATTACTTGCCCTGCTATCCATGAACAGGACCAACATAGGTCTGGATAATTATTGCTCGTGCACAGATATGTAGAAGAACTATCGACACAGTTGATAAATATATATGTGCACAAGTAGGAAATGTTGCCGAACTTAAGTACCTTTCAGATCCAATGTGTATGGTGCTCATGTGCTTCGGGCCACCCTTAGGGTTGATGTTTTTGCAACAGCGAAATTGTGGCAGCGTTTTAACAGCATAATGTATCCTTATCCTTATTGTTATCCGTGTTAGCAATCAATATTACAATCGGTTCCTGAAAGTCAATGTGGACAACAAGCAGGAATTTTGAGATGCCTTTTAAAAAAAAAGTTAAACCCCCGGCCTTTGCATCAATCGACGCATGCAGCCATCTTTATTAATTATTTCATAAAGTCTGACAAAAACATACATCAATCTATCCGAAGCTACTACTCACACCTACAAACTCGGTAATGTGGAGTGCTCTCACTCTCGTATCTAAAATCGATGTCGTCGCCAATTCATCCACATAACATATCGGGACCAACAGACGGTGGAGCAGACTTAAAGCGCACCCACACGTTTTAGAAGCCGGCATCATCATCGGCCCACTGGCCCATCTTCAGGAGAGAGATCCGCATCATCCTTGGCAGTCGAAACATCCGTCGACACCATCACGGCTCCCAACGACGCCACCACCATGCGCTCATCCGTTCAGACGCGAAGAATCTGGAATAACTGTCGTGCGTAGCACCCGCCAATCAGGCATGACTCAGCACAACACCTGTCGGCCAGGCATGACTTGACAACTTCACCAAAACTCTGTGCAAGATGAAGCCGCTCCACCTCCTGCCTCTGCCATCCAACGCTCCTCCACAAACGATGCTCCCAAGAAAAAGCGGCACCGCGGTACCACCATCGTCCAATCTGGAAGACCAGATCCTAAGGTTTGCCTTGAAGCAATGCCCACCACCAGCAACCATCAAGTAAAAGAACAAGGCTATCATGATTTCTTGGTACTTGAGAAAACTTTGGCATCCTTGTTGATATAACACACGGATAATGGATATAACTATACAAGTAAAACAACAAGGTTACCACTGTATATTGTATAGGAAAATATTTCGAAGCATGCACACCATCAATGTACTCCCTCTGTTCCTAAATACAAGTCTTTTAAGAGTTTCCACTAGAAAACTACATACAGATGTATATAGACATACATTAGATTATATATTCACTCATTTTGCTCTGTATATAGTCCTCTAGTGGAATCTTTAAAAAAAACTTATATTGAGGAACGAAGGGAGTATTTCCTCTATTGTATAGACAAATACTCCCTCCATTCCTAAATATAAGTCTGTTTAGAGGTTTCACTAGTAGACTATATTCGGATATATATAGACATATTTTAGAATATAGATTCACTCATTTTATCCCGTATGTAGTCTTCTAGTAAAATCTCTAAAAAGACTTATATTTAAAAACGGAAGAAGTATATAGTCTGCTGTTTTGATAGGACAGAGGAACTCCTCCGAAAGAGTACTGGCAGGCAAAAGGTTCTGCAATAGAAACCGGGTGCCAATTTCGCAGGTACTTTTTAAGTATGCCTGACAGCTTGCAAAACTTATGCTAACAAATCTTCACACCATTGCACATACATAGTGATTCTTACCACAAATGTTTTATATAGTGTGGCATTTGATAAAACAACTGATGAAGTGACGAGTGCAAGTTCCATCAACCAAAGCTACCTACAGATTCTGAATCATTCATGAAGTAGAAAGAAATGAACTGCACAGTACAGAGCGAGTGAACAGACGGCTCTGATTGCTTCCTGGCAAACGTCAGTTTGTTAGCATTTGGGTTTAGGTTTTGATCCCAACAAGTCCACATAATTGGAAAATTAAGGGCTCGTGAATCATGATTCGTTGGTCAATTTTTTTTCAACATTTCTTCTTCTATATTTTGAGAATTTTTTGTCAACATTTGGTAGGGCTACTAAGATACTGTAGGATACGACGCACATCTATCAACACACGGACGCAATAGGACTTGGACAAACTAAAGCAACACGCCTACACTTGCCTAAGTAACCAGGGTAATCCTAGCTAAACTCAAAATTGTTTGGATTATTCTAACATCTACAACTACTACTTAGCATCGCTAGACTGTGCTCTTTTTTATCCTGAGGTACTAGCAACAACATAACTTCTTCGATACATAGATGTAAGTTACCAAATCGATGTATCAGGTTGACATGACAAGCAAGGAACATTGTTGAATTAAGAGATCATTTTACTTGCACTGCTATCCATGAACATGACCAACATAATAAACAACATATGGATAATTATTGTTTGTGCACAGATATGCAGAAGAACTATCAAAACGGTTGATAAATATATGTGCACAAGTAGAAAATGTTCCCTAACTTAAGTATCTTTTAGATCCAATGTGTATGGTGCTCATGTGCTCCGGGCCACCCTCAGGGTTGATGTTTTTGCAACAGCGAAACTATGGCAGCGTTTCAACAGCACCATTTATCCCTTTTGTCATCCGTGTTAGCAATCAACATTACAAGCCGGTTACTGAAAGTCAATGTGGACAACAAGCAGGAATTTTCAGATGATTCAGGACCATGGTTCAGCCAAATCTATGTTACACGCCGTACGATTCAACATCCTTTTACATGTGGGTTCATGCCATGCATGCCAAGTCCATCCAACACTTCATGCCATGCATTGTTTAACATGCAAACATTTCCTACCATGTATTTTTTAATCAATCATGCACCGATCCTTATGAACAGTGTCCAGAAATCAATGGTATCGAGCGTAGACTCGGATGAACCATGGCCCAATAAAAGATTTTCGTTTTCAGATGCTATTTAGCATTGCAATGAATAGTCTGTTTCCCAAAATCACGACTTCTTGGTACTTGAGAAAACTGTGGCATCCTTGTTAATATAAAAGGATAGTGAATAAACTATACAAGTAAAAGAACAAGGTTATCACTATATATTGTGTAGATAAATATTTGTAAGAATGCACACCACCAATGTAGTTCCTCTACTTTTGCTTGCAACTAAGTACTTACATAGCTATAGTCTATTGTTTTAATAGAACAAAGGAACTCCTCCGGAAGAGTATTGGCAGGCACAAGGACCTGCAAAAGAAACCAGGTGCTAATTTGGCGTGTGCTACCTAATGCTAACAAATACTCCCTCCGTCTCATAATGTAAGACGTTTTTTAACACTAGTGTAGTATCAAAAAGCATCTTACATTATGGGATGGAGGGAGCAACTTTTTAATTATGCCTGCAAAACTAATGCTAACAAATCTTCACACCATTCCACATACAGGGTGATTCTTACCACAAATGTTTTATATGGTGTGGCATTTGATAACACAACTAATGAAGTGATGATTGCAAGTATGTTTCATCAACCAAACCTACCTACAGATTCTGAATCATTCATGTAGTAGCTAGAAAAATAAACTGCACAATATACATACATTTGTTGATTAGTCTGCCTTGTACCTTTCCAGTAGTTTCATCAACCATTACTTGAGAAACCTAGATAAATATAGTGGGGAAAGTGAGTCAAGAGATACCAATCGAAAAATTGGTCGCGGAATTATAGATATGACACTACATATTTAATGATTTCTGTGAAAAACCCAGGAAGAGAAAAGGCACCTCAGCATTTGTTACAATTTGCACGCCTGCTTCAAGCGCTGATTTGCTTATAGCTGATGAGACTGAACCAATACCACCTTCGACATACCTGCTAGTGTAAATTGTTTTCTGAATGGATGGCAACTTACAGACCAGCGAGTGAGCGGACGGCTCTGATCGAGTCTTGTGTGATTGCTTTCATTAGTTCGTTAGCATTTGGGTTTAAGTTTGGATCCTAAAGTGTCAACATAATCGGCAAATCAAAGGCTCGTGAATCATGTATTCGTTGGGCAAAATTTTATCAACATTTCTTCTTCTATTTTTTGAGAAACTGTTGTCAACATTTGGTAGGGCTGCAGAGAGATAGAAACCCAACTGTTCAACCAGGCACACAACACGCCTGGTGCGTGCGTGCAAACGCGTGACTGTTATTGCTGGCCTTCGTTAACTGCACTGCATGTTTTGCTAATAAGCTGACACGTCTCACAATACTGAAAGAGACGAGATGTAACGGCCGTTTTTACGATAGAGATGACATTTTGCAGCGGCTTTACTATAGAGATGCTATTTTTGCAGCGGCTTTTACTACAGAGATGCTATTTTGCAGCGGCTTTTCAGTGAAATCGAGGTTGCACTTCATGACCTGAATCATTTTTTCCTCTTCGAAAAACAGGGAAGGAAAAACCAACATAGAAACATCCTAATTTCGTATATAATCCACTAAAACGGTATAAAGTAGTTTTGAAAGTAGCCATATACACGTTCTGACCCGACGGACCCAAACTACTGGCCTGCACTCCAATACTCAGGGGTGCAGAGCAATTCCTTATAAGATCAAAAGCACTAAAATTGGCACTCTAGAGCAAAGGACGTGAACTGCACCATCATCGGATGGGATTGGGGTTGTTTTCTCTTCGGTACTTTCGCGTCTTGGTCCCAAAGCTCGAATTACTCCGACCCTCCGACTTGGCTTTGAGAACCCGCAGACATCGTCCCAACCTTGACGATAGGAATCTGGACGCCGAAGCTTGGGACCATGAACATCTAAAGGAGGACTCACGAGGTGACATGGATGTTGTCATTTCCCTGCTTCCCTCCAGGAAAGCCGTGGTCTCCGCTATACGCTGCGCAATAGTCTGTGGCTAGGTTATTGCAAAGGTTGGTTCCGTGGGCGTCGCAAACTATGTGACGCTTGAGCGGGAGGAAGGATGGGGCATGGCAGGGCTGCGAGGCAGCGCTGCCGGATACAGCGGCGAACATTGCAGCGGCTGCATGGTTGGTGGCGAGCGTCACTACGGATAGAAATGTGGCTGTGGTCGTGCTGGGTTTGACGATTCTGGGGTTCTTGGTAATGCATGAGTGTACAAGGAAATACCACTTTGTTTTGTTTTCCTCCTATATTTCATTTCAGAGTATCCCATAGATTGGACACTAGAGTAGAGGGAAACATACTAACGATACAACATTGCACTTTTAACATCCTAATTCCTAAGGAAGAGGGGTATATATAGGGCTATACGTAATTTTGTTAGGTAAAAATGACAAGTAGTGTTCATCAAGTCATGCAAGCACCATTTTATTCCCTCTTTGTATCATGTGAATACACGCTGCAAAATCATGTAATCATTCTATTTCCATGTTTTGTTTCCTCTTGCAAAAAAGAGAACACAAAATAGTGAAAACTTCATCAAATGACTAGTCCAGTGTCAATCGCAAAGAGGGCCATGTTGTTCAACTTGTTCAAGACATGCCGCTATGTGATCGACAGTTCAAATATTCAGAAACATTGTGTTGCCATGCAGTCATACAGATAACATATGTATGTACATACTTATTTTTTTTAAACGGAGAATATACCCCCGGCCTCTGCATCTCGACGATGCATGCAGTCATTTTATTAATTATTCATAAATATCATACAAGGTAATACATTAATCAGTCTGAAGCCGCCATCTAGGCAACACCTGTTGTTACTCTTGTCCCGTTGATAAAAGTGTGTCGAATATCTGGGCCTAATAACAAACAGACATCGCACGGAACCCTAATATCTATAGCCGGATGCCCTAGCCCAGCCACATACCGGGATTGGGTCCCACACCGGACCGACGCCCTCTCGCTGCCGCCGCCATCTTCCACTGGTCCATCTTCAGAGAAGGAACTGACGCATCGACCTTGCCTGGCCTGCCATCGTCGCCACCATCCTGCACCTGTACATCCACACACACCCATCGCCGAAACTCCGCAACGACATGCCGCCGTGATCCACCGTCGATCCTACGGTCGATGCAAGACTGATCCTCCTCTTGTCCCCTCCAACCATCACTTGCTCCAAAACGATGCCCCCAAGAGAAGAGTAAAAGCAATACTGCGAACGCCATCATCGTTCGATCCGGGAGACCCAGATCTAGGGTTTTCCCTGAAGCATCCCGAGCCTGATGACGCAAACTCAACGACGATGCCTCGATGAGGGAACAACATCGAAGACGCCGCCATCGTTCGCCATGACCTTAGTCGGCGCGATTTTCATCGGTAGTTATGCCACCATGCATGCGCCGCCGGCGTCATTGGTGCCCTCAACTAGAGCAAACTCCAAAATGATGCCATGAAGAAGGGCTACGATGCAAAAGCACCGTCATCGCTCGATCCCAAGAAGATCTAGGGTTTCCCCGGAGTTGTCCGTGCTGTCATGGAATAGACAAGGATCGAATCCATGTGGATCCGTCCAGCTGCCGACGTGTCGCACCCGCCACCGCGCCAACCGCAATCCAGGGACCAAGGCCCACATTTGGGCCCAGATCTGGCCGCGTTGCCGCCCTCCCTGGTGACCGCGATGCACCAGCCACCGAAGGGTAGCCCCGTGCTGCACGAGGCCCCGACGGCTAAATCTGGGACAGATCGACCACCGGACATCATAGGAGCGTCCCCGAGCGCCCCCCCCCCCCCCCCCCCATGCGAGCACCCGGGAGAGACACGAGCGCGCGATGCAGCCGTCACCTCCTGAGTGCTCGCCGGCACGCCCCGCCACCAACGCGCCGCCAACAGCAGCTGAACAACCAATATGTAGGTACATACTAGCTTTAGATCCTAGCATGTACGGATGCATGACCAATATATGTGATTTATTTTACGTGCCTAATAGTCTATCTTCGTATAAATCTTGAACTTTGAAGAGTTAGATGTGCTTAAGAGACTCGTTGTGTGTTTGTTGATGTTTTTTTATCAAAAAGAGAGGAACGCCCTCGGCCTGTACATCAAGTGATATGCACAACCTTTTAGTAATGATTTTGAAGTGTCGAAGTTCATCATTTGAGTTGAGTAAAGTTCAATAGATAAAATGCCACATGGCTGCTCCAAGGGCAATGAAAAAGACGAAGGAAAATGAGCTTCATGCATCACAAATCCTACTAGGCCATCAACCAAATTGGCTGAACAAATGTTGAGTGAAACCCTAGCGCCCCCCCCCCCTCCTTCCTGTACCTCCTCGCCGCCACCGGTCAAAGCCCGGTCGACATCGGCGGCGGCTGGGCATCCTTCCCTCACGAGCGAGGTTGGCAGGCGCGGCTGTCGGCAACGGGCAGTGACTGGACGCGACGATGCTGCCAGCATGGCACGATGACGCGGTGGCGGCTGCGCGGGGAATGGTCACTCTTGTGGGCGCGGTGGGCTGCGCAGAGGCATGTCACCATTGGGCTGGCTCGACCACATCTGGCTTCCGAGGCTTAGGCAGCGAGGCGGCTCCCGTCGACGGTGGAAGCCGGGGAGGTGGCCCCAGACATGGCGGTGGAGCTGCCTCTCCCGTCCTGCTGCTGGGGTGTCACGCCCAAGATGCGACCCTATCCTCAATTTGGCACGAAGGTCTCGTCAGGGATAGAAGCGCATCTCGTCGTGTCGCAAGAATGGATATCGTCACAAGTACATGTACTGAAAAGAAGAGATATATAAAGAGAGTTGGCTTACACTCGCCACAAGCTACATCAGAGTCACAGCAGTACATTACATAAACATCATGAAGAAGTGCAGGGTCCGACTACAAAGGAAAACAAACGAGAAAATGAAACGACGTCCATCCTTGCTATCCCAGGCTGCCGGCCTGGAACCCATCCTAGATCGAAGAAGAAGAAGAAGAAGAAGCAACTCCAAATGAACAATCAACGCGCTCGCGTCAAGTAAACTTTACCTGTACCTACAACTGGTGTTGTAGTAATCTGTGAGCCACAGGGGACTCAGCAATCTCATTTCCAAAGGTATCAAGACTAGCAAAGCTTAATGGGTGAGGTTTGGTTAAGTGGTGAGGTTGCAGCAGCGGCTAGGCATATATTTGGTGGCTAAACTTACGAGTACAAGAAATAAGAGGGGGAAGATCTACGCATAACGGACGTGAACTACTGATGATCAAATGAATGATCCTGAACACCTACCTACGTCAAAGATAACCCCACCATGTCCACGATCGGAGAAGGAACTCACGAAAGAGACAGTCACGGTTACGCACACAGTTGGCATATTTTAATTAAGTTAACTTCAAGTTATCTAGAACCAGTGTTAAACAAAGTTTCCACGTTGCCACATAACCGCGGGCACGGCTTTCCAAAAGATTTAACCCTGCAGGGGTGCTCCAACTAGTCCATCACAAATTACCACAAGCCGCATAGAAATCCTCAATCACGAAGCTCGTGATCTCGTCGGATTCCCTAGTGGAAAACCTCAACTCTGAGATTACCCAAAGCATCACCGGAATCCCGATGCACAAGATATCTCGTCAAAGGTAAAACTAATCCAGCAAGGCCGCCCGGCGTGTCGACAATCCCGATAGGAGCCGCGTATCTCATTCTCAGGACACGACGGATAAGCACAGCGTACGGTGGCCTGATAGAAATCTCCCGAGTTGCCCCGGGTTGGCCCCGCAAACGGCTCTAGTTTTGGACCAGCACCAACAACACTGGCCCCCCTGTATTATGTAAAATTACTCCTCGGGTTCATGACGCCCTATGCTTTCAGTATTAACAAGTTATTATGTTGGGAAAATGTAGTACCAATGTTGGGCCTTGTCGGACCAGCTTTAATCTAAAACGAATTATCAAGGGGGTCCCCATAACAACCCCGATCGTGTTAGGAGCGCTCGTTTATGAAACATAACACCTGTAGCCGAAACTAAGGGGGCAAAGGTGGAACAAAACACCAGGCTAGAAAGGCCGAGCCTTCCACCTTTTACCAAGTATATAGGTGCATTAAATTAAATAGCATTAATAGGGTGATATAACAAGGAACCCATGTTATCACATGGAAGCAACTGCACCTGCAACTAGCAACGCTATCAACAGGGTTAAGCAAGCAGTAACATAGCCAATCAGTGGTTTGCTAGGTTGAACAGGTTGAAGGTTTCATGGCATTGTTGAGAGGCTGATAATTAACATGTGGTAGGCAACGAGACATAATCGGTAGAACCGATAAAACTAGCATGGCAATGATAGTAATGGTATCTGGGGAAATGGTCATCTTGCCTGAGATCCCGCTTGGAAGAAGAATGACTCCATGAAGCAGACAAACCGATGTAGTCGAACGGGTCCTCACAATCCGGCACGCCGCGGAACTCTAACGAGACGAAGCAAACCGGAAACACAAATCAACACACGGAATTCACCACACGATGCACAACACATATGATGCATGAGCAGCTGAATACGTGCAAGACACGGCAAGACAATTCACACAATCAAATACTACACATTAAGTGAAGTCCAATATGCAACGAGTTGCATATTGACGAAACTCCACATATGAGTTATTTAATTCACTCCCAGTTAATTACACGGCAATATTAATGTTGTCAAACATGCAAGAGGTGAAGGGTAATTAAACTACCTATCTAGACATTTTAAATGAGGTCGGAAATGTCATATAGCACCTCCGAAACGATCTCACAAGTTAATTTACAATTATGTCCAGATCTGAACTAATGCATTTAATTGGTTGTTAAACAGCAAAACAAATAGGTTCACGTGATTCTACGCATCAAGGCAAGCAATCTACACATAAAGAACATCTCCAACGGAGCTACGGATCAAAAGTTACAAGCATCGCAAGATATGAGGGCATGAATACAATATGTATGCAACGGCGCCTACGAGCACTTCAAAACATAAAACCAGCAAGAGGGAATGAAACTACACGAGATTCTAAGCAAGTTCCATGTAGGACATGATCAAATCGGAGCTACGGATCAAAAACTACGAGCAAAACAAGAAATCACTACAATCTGCCAAAATCAGCCACATAGCATTTTCTACGCCCCACAACTACGGCTACACAACTCCGATATGCTCAAGCAAGGCATGGCACGGAAGAGGGCAAGAAGCACTACTACGAACAACTAACAACAACTAGTATGACAGCAAGGATCACTAGGACAAGAAGACGCAAAACGGCATCTCACACACTATTTCAGACTTAGTGAAAATTACACCTCATGAAAGTGCAGTTTTTGATCTGAAGCAATGTTGTCAGCAGCAAAACCTATAGCTACAGGACTCCAAATGGCATGAAAATTTACAGCATGCTAGAGAAACACAAGGGGTACAACTAACTCCATTGGACCAACCTCAAAAGAGCTACAGATCACAAGATGCAAGCAAGACAAGACAGCAACAAAATATAACAGATTCCAGACTTAGAAATATTTCAGCTCCTCTAAATCAGCACTATTTCTAGCAACTTGAGAGCAATCAAAACACACCTAAACATGCATTTCTATTGCAACTAAAAATATCAGGGGCTAGACAAAACATCAAAGAACAACTCCCTAGTTGACAACTAATTCAAACGAGGCACGGAATAAATCCTACGAATTAAACAAAAGGGCAACATAGCAAAATATCTCGCGAACTAACTTGCTCTAATGCTAAAACTAATTGCACAGAAAAATCTCATGGATTTTTCTACCCCGGAAACATATAAAATATGTGGGGTTTGCAACACAAAATAATGCCACACGAAAATGCGGGAAAAAAACCTACATACTGGAAAACAAACTACCGGCAAACCCTACACGCAAAAATACGAGTGACCGCTCTAAAAATACATGGAATAATGGCCCCTAAAACATAGGCATTTCTAATACGGCATTCGGGCTATACGGTCTTGCGCAAAAAATAGATACGGGACGAAACCTATTGGGACAACACGTAAACCTAGGCATATGGCGTCTCAAACTACGTCAAAAAATTATGCATGTTTTAAATTCGTATTCTACACGCAAAATTACCACAAAACCATATACTACACGTCGCGAACCGACTAACGGAATAAAAGTTACGGACGTTTTATTATTTAGCTAAACCCTGAAAATAATATATTCCTAAAACTACCTAAATTATTCTATGGGCCGACAGTGGCGCAAAATAGAAAAAAGGTGCACCGGCGGCGGAATGGCTCACCTTGGGCCCCGAGGAGGCAGTGGGCCGAGGGGGGGGGGGGTCCTGGCCGAAGGGGCGCTGCAGGAGTGGGCCGAGGAGGGGACTTGGGCCGCGCCTAGCTGCTGCTGGGCCTCTGGCGGCTGGCGTTGGCCTGGGGCGGAGCTGTTGCTCCTGCTGGACCGAGGGCGCTGGAGCCGGCCCAGGCAAGGCGGGAGGTCAACGGGGGTTCGCGGGAGCGGGGCGACGCTCCTCGTCCCTCCCGACCAGGGGCTGCCATGGCGGCGCTTGACGGCTCTAGGCCGAGGTGGCGGCGGGATATGGCGGGGATGAGGCGAGGCCGGCCGGGAACGGAACGGCGGCCCCCAGATCTGGCGGATCCGGCCGGATCGAGGCCGCGACGTGACAGGGGCTCGTCGGCGGGGCGACGAGCTCGGGAGAGCTGGGGCGGCGCGAGCACGGGGAAGCCCGGGAGCAGGCGCACGGGGAGGAATCTCCGGCGAACCTCCGGTAGGCGGAGCGGCACGGGAACGGGGGCTCCGGCGAGGGAGGTGCGGCGGCGCGGGCACATGCACGCGGCTGGGAGGAGGCCTCGGGCAGGAAGCTCGGGTAGGGAGGAGAACGGGGGCGGCGGCCGGATGGGCTTTGGGCGGGCCGCGTGCGGGCTCGGGCGGGCCCAGCGGCTGGGGGGAGGAGAGAGAGGTGGGAGAGGCAGTTAGGGTTTCGGGGGGGCACGGAAATCGAGGCAGGGCTAGGGTTGCTGTCCAAAAATAGGAGAGGGTCTATTTGGGGGGCTAGGTTAGCCGGAATTTCGTTCCGAATCCAACCGTGCGGTCGGATTCAGACGATTCCGAACGCGGGAACGGTTACGAGGCCATGTAGAGTGGATATCCGGAGACGAGAGGGAGAACGGGCGGCGCGGCAACGAATTTTAAAACATCGACAGACGTCCGACGGTAGATCGAATACGGTGCCGCTACGGTCGACCGTTCGGGTACCAGACGGACTCCGATCGCGACGAAATTCGACAGGCGTCCTAGCTATAACTAATCACGACCGCATGCCAAGTTTCACCTCGATCAGAGAAAGTTTTCAACACACTTTTAAAACAGGGTTTTGACGATGCCGCGGGCGCGTGCGTGTACGGTCGGGCTCAGAACGGACAACGACGGAAATCGACAACTAACAACGGATGCAAGTTTTGAAACGGGCGGCAACGGGATGCCGATGCAATGTTGATGATGCGCATGATGTGATGATGATGCAACAAATAAAAATACCCACACGACGGAAACGGAAAGGAAAGAGGAATCTTCTGGAACGTCGGCATCGGGCTATCACATGGGGGGCGTGTGGGGCAGCGTTGGGGCCGGCTTCATTGATATGGTGCCCGGTGCCCTGATCTGGCGGTGTAGGCACCCTGGTGTGTGTGCTGAGGTGCCTGGGTCCCCTCCCTCGGTCGGGGAAGCTATGGTGGTTGCGGCGAGCTGCAGTTTTAGATGTTGGCGCGGCGGCGCCACGATGATGGTGGTGCACCGGTGTGGAAGGATCTTGCCGGCGTACTGGTGGAGCTATCGAAGGATCTGCTCTTGCTGCTTTTGTGTGCGATGGGTTCTACGATCTGGGTTGGGAGAAATCAGTGTCGACATAACCAGGTGGTCCAACACATGTTAGTCCAACTATAGTGAAATTGAGGTTCCACTGTGTGACCCGCTACATGGCAGCGATCGGTAGATCAACAGCTTCACACCATCCCTAACCTCAAAGAGGTCCGAGCTCGGTTTCGCAAATTGTCCTACGTTCTCCCGACTTGATGGCAGTCGTCATTTGGCCGTGGAAGGTGAGGACCACCAACATCTGAGTGAGAACGCGGAAGGTTTATCACACAAGTTTTCTTACTGGTGTTGTTACCATTGAACTTTTGAAGCTCTCAGCGCAATCTCCTTAAAGAACATGGAAGTCCCGGCGTCAGTGTCCGACGTTCCACTAGGTGTTGAGTCGCTCCATCGAACACCGTCGATTCTAGCTCCTAGTCATTTGGTACTCTAGCAGCTACATCGCCATATTCACCCTCGAGCTCTCTCTGGTCCTCCTTTCCAGCACTGCAGAGTGCGCCGGTTTCAGAGGCGAGATTGCTCACATCTACGACGCCCACAAGGTCTTTGATGTCGTGAGGCAGCGGCGGCGCGCTCCGGCTGCTTCATGGCATGGACGGCGCAGATTGTATAGGCGTCGGAGCCAGAAGATGGACGAGGTGCGACCGGACTGCAAGACTGCACTGTCGGATACGACGGCCAACACCACATGGACGGCATGGTGGGTGGCGTGCACCATGGTGCTCATTGGGAAAATACCATTATATTTTGCTTTCCTCCAATATTTCATTTCAGAGTATCCGATAGACTAGACACTAAAAGAGAAACAAAACAAATACTCACGATACAACATTGGACCTTTGACATGCTAATTCATAAAGCAGGTGGGTATATATAGGGCTATACATAGTTTTTTGTTAGCTAAGCATGTGGCAAGTCTGTTGGCCAAGTCATTCAAGAAAACGTTCTATCGTCTCTCTTTTATCGTGTGAGTACGCGTTGCAAAATCATGTGATCATTCTATTTGCATGTGTTTGTTTCCTCTTGCAGGAAGAGAAGAAAATAATAGTGAGAACTCCATGAAATGAGCTGTTTAATGTCAATTGCATGAAGAAGGGTGAGAAGTTGTATCAATACTCCCATTCAGGCCTTATTCAAGACATGAGATTCATAAATGTGAAATCGATCAGTATTACCGAACCGAACAGTCTTGTAGAGGTAAGCAAAAGATGAGTGAATAGTGATTGTGAAAGTCATGTTACTCTATCCAGGCTACCTAGGGGGTCCACCACTCCACTTCATCATTGATCAAATGAAGGTTCAGAAGAAGCTGTACTGATAATAAGGAAGAAAATATATGCAAGCACATAAGGCTTCTCATGACTCATCGTTTCTATCACGTACCCCTCTGTACCTAAATACTTGTAGTTAGGGAGAACTACTCTGTACCTAAATACTTGTAGTTAGAGCAACTCCAACGCGCCGATCCATTTTGTCTGCGCGCGATCGTTTGGGTCGCGGCGGACAGAAAATTCGGTCCAACGCACCGACCAAACAAACGCGTGTCCACTTTTCGTCCGCCTGCCGACCCATTCCCGACCAAATTTTAGCCTGATTTGCATCGGCGCAGACACGAGACGAACGCTGGCGGTGCCCGCCTACTCCTCCCCCTGGCCCGCTAATTGGTGACACATTGGGCTTCTTCTTCCACCCCATATCGACAGCAAACCCTCGCCCGCCTCCGCCGCGCCGCCGCTCATTTCCCTGTGCAGACACACCTCTCCCAAACGTCGCCAACTCGCCGCCACCACTGTCTCGCCGTCGGGACTTCTTGAGTCCATCCACCTGGTCCAAGGTAGGCGCGCGTTTCTTCGCCGTCCAGCTCCTTCGATGACGCCCACAAGTTGTTCGACAGTTTGCCAAGGTACAGAATGGAATCTGTCGATGAGTTCTTTTTCCATAATTTCCTTTGCGACTCCGATGATTCCACGTCCGATTAGGAGGAGGAGATTTTGGCTGTCGTATTGGTCCATCACCACCTTAATAGCCAACGGACATTGTTTCGTGGCTCGAACCCAGAACACCTTCCTACGTTGAATCGTAACCGAGAGAGCAGTCATTTCTTCTTTGGAAGGACTACTTTGACACAACCAACCCGCTGTTCAAACATCAGAAATTCCGGCGGCGTTTTCGTATGGTTAGGCATGGTTTCAATCGTATTAGAGAGGGGGTGGTCGGATACGATAACTATTTCGAGTGCAAAGTGAACGCTCTTGGAAAGATTGGCTTCTCATCTTATCAGAAATGCACTGCAACCATCCGGATGCTTGCATACGAAGTGCCCGGTGATCTCATTGATGAGTACATCTGTGTGAGCAAATCTACACGCCTAGAGTCCATGTACAGGTTCTATAGGGCAATGATCGATGTGTTTGGCCCTGAGTACTTGAGAGTGCCGACTTCTGGAGATACAACCCGTCTGTTGGCGATGAATGCCGGCAGGGGCTTTCCAATGATGCTTGGCAGCATAGACTGCATGCACTGGAAGTGTAAGAACTGCCTTACTGCTTGGCAAGGGCAGTATAAGGGCTATGTGAGGGCTTGCACTATGATACTTGAGGCAGTGGCCTCACAAGATCTCTGGATCTGGCAGTCTTGGTTCTGCATGGCCGGATCATATAATGATACCAACGTGCTTCACCACTCGCCGGTGTTCGCAAGGCTTGCGAAAGGCAACAGCCAACCGATGAATGTTACCATCAACGACCACAACTACGACAAAGGATACTACCTGTTTGACGGTATCTATCCTCAGTGGGCCACTATTGTGAAGACAATCCCCAACCCTGTCGGAGAGAAGAGGAAAAGATTTTCCCAAGAGCAAGAGAGTGCAAGGAAGGACGTCGAGCGTGCTTTTGATGTTTCGAAATCTCGATGGGGCATCGTCCGGTACCCTGCTAGGATTTAGAGCACCAAGAAGTTGTGGGAGGTGATGAAAGCTTGTGTGATTATCCACAATATGATCGTAGAAGATGAGTGTCCGGAACATATCTACGATCAAGAGTTTCGGTTCCAGGGTGAGAATGTTGTGCCCGAGCATGAAGGAGCAGCAACGTTTGAAAAGTCGCTCAATTTCTTTATGAAATGCGTGATTGGGAAACTCACATGCAGCTGCAAAATGATTTGGTTGAGCATATGTGAGCTCATGTTGGCAAACAATAGATGTATCTTTTTTTTCATATGTATTTAAGACAATTTAATTTTTGTTCGTTTTGTAAAACTATACTTATTTATTTGAAAATTATGTTTTATTTGGTTGTGAAACTATGCTATTTTTTATATGCCTGTTTGTCAAATAATGCAAAATGTATGCATATTTGTTGAAAAAGGACGGTCACCTGGCCACGCCGACAAATATGGTTCGCGGGCGTTGGACGCACTGCTGACCCAAATGTTTAACAGGGCGGACGCAGAGCGGGTGGCCATCCCAAGTGAACAAAGAACGGACAAAAGTATGGTCCCTTTGGATCCACGCGTTGAAGTTGCTCTTAGGAAAAACTAGTCGAGTTTTCTCTAACTACAAATATTTTGATAGTAATTAGTACGCATGCCAACCTCCATCAAGGGCATTTAACCATAGAAACTTAGTACGGCGGACATCTGAAGGAGGACGAACAAGCTGTCACAGATGTTATCATCTGAAGAAGGCCTGACCGATAGTGGTGTGTGCTAGACGCTCCCCCGAGTGTCGTGCCTCCTGGCAAAGACAGTCGGTGAGAATATAATGGAGCTCATTAGTCGTGGCAGAGGAGAGGTGGCGGAGCTGCGAGACGGTGCTGCTAAATACAACGATGAAGTGGTTGATGGCGAGCTCCATTGCAAACGGGAATGCGGCTGCGATCGGATGATGAATCTAGGCTTTTTGGTAATGCCTAGACCGGACACTATATTTTGTTTTACTCCAATATTTCGTTTCAGTGTATCAAGAAAATATCACTACAATTTGTTTTTCTCCAATATTTCGTTTCAGTGTATCCCATAGACCGGACACTAAAACAGAAGGAAACATACTACCGATATATTAACGATGCAACATTGTTAGCAAGGCGTGCAATAAGTGTGTTGATCAAATCATTCAAGAAGCATTTTATCGTCTCTCTTTTATCATTATATTCCCGTGTTGTGTTTCTTCTGAGAGGGAGAGAAGAAGAAGAAAAAATTAACATTGAACCCCTCCTTCATTTTCTTTCAAGATTCGTCACTGATGTCAATCACATGAGGAAAAGTGAGAAGTCCTTGCGATGAGTGTTGAGCAAATCATTCAAGAGCCAGATTTCTGTTAGAGTCTCTTCCATCATGCAATAAGGGCTGCAATATCATGGGATCATTTTATTTCCATGTTTTATTTCCTCTTGCGGGAAGAGAAGGGGAAAATGATGACAATTACGACCGCTCCTAGCCGCTTGAACCGGGACTAATGGTCACATTAGTCTCGGTTCAGAGTTAAACCAGGACTAAAGGGTCAAACGAAAAACCTGTTTTCTACTAGTGTTTGTTAGGTAAAAGGGACAATTGCTCATCAAGTATGCAAGCACCATTTTATTCTCTCTTGTATCATGTGAATACACGCTGCAAAATCATGTAATCATTCTATTTCTATGTTTTGTTTCCACTTGCAAAAACAGAACACAAAATAGTGTTCATCACGTCATGCAAGCACCATTTTTATTTTCTCTTGTATCATGTGAATACACGCTGTAAAATCATGTAATTATTCGATTTCATGTTTTGTTTCCCCAAGCAAAAGGAGAACACAGGATAGTGTTCATCATGTCATGCAAGCACCATTTTATTCTCTCTTGTATCATGTGAATGCACGCTGCAAAATCATGTAATCATTCTATTTCTATGTTTTGTTTCCTGTTGAAGAAAGAGAACACAAAATAGTGAAAACTTCAAAAAATGAGTAGTCCAGTGCCAATCGCACGAGGAACAGTGAGAAGGCCATGCTGTTCAACTTATATGTACTTCCATCCAGCTGGCCTAGCTTGTTCAGGACATGTCGTTGTGCGGTCGGCAGATCAAATATTTAGAAATACTCTAGTCATGCGGTCATACCGACAACATATGTATGCATGTAGTACTTACTAGCTTTAGATCCTAGCATGTATGGATGCATGACCAATATATGTCATTCCTTTGGCGTGCCTAATAGTCTATCTTCATATAAATCATGAATTTTGAAAAAGTTACATGTGCGTGAGAAATTCATTATGTGTTTGCTATACTTTTTTTATCGAAAAGAGGGAACACCATCCTCTACATCAAGTGATGAGCACAACCTTTTACTAATGACTTCAAAGTTCTTTGAGCTCAGTAAAGTTCAATTGATAAAATTTCACATGGCTTCCACAAGGGCAATGAAACAGACGAAGGAACATGAGCTTCATGCATCAAAAATCCTATTAGACCACCAATCAAATTGGTTGAACACATGTTGAGTGACCATCTCTCATTGATTGCATCCAAAGACCGTAGGCGCTCGCCTCGTTGCAAAGTAGTGGTCATGTATGGGTCGACTTGATGGCCTTGAAGATAACCTACAAAAATTTTAGAGCATCCATTCAATTGAAAATACAATCATTATGTGTGTTCAAAATGGACCAAAGTAAAGCATAAATTCTCACAGGGATCTAAGACTTCAACTTGGGATATGTGCCCCCAACTAACCAGTTTCCTAACATATTCGTACTACTCTCGTGGGTGGAGGTAGATTAAAAGCTATATGGACATATCACCATAATATCTTGACAAGTGGGCAGTGAAGGAATAGATGCTCAATCGACTCCCTGTTACCACAAAAGCAACACTTAGTGCATCTTTACCAAAAAAAAATCATATTATTTTTTGCCAAGATGACCTTGCAATCCCAACAGTACATACACCCACACGGAGAAAAGAACAGCTTCAGAGTGCAAATGACCTTTAGACACAAACAAACACACACCCGCAGAAGACAACACTCGAACTATCTACAATCCAAGCAGTAGAACAGCTACAACGTGGATAAACACAGCTTTTGCAACCTTGTGCTTGATAATGCTACTGTAGTGTCACATGCATGCTATCTTTAGATCATCCAAAACCACGGCAGCAGCATTGCGACCTGGGGCACCCATCACCCCGCTGCCTGGGTGTGCACTGCTGCCGCAAAGGTACATACCCTTCACATGGGTTCTGTAATCTGACCTGTATGGTACAAAGCAAAAACCAGGTTAAACTTGTTAGGTTGATCGGCCCATTGGACCTTGACTCACGCCCTGATCGGGGGCGTCCAGCCCAAGTAAGTGGCAGAGGAACATGACTCCTCTGTACTTTAGATGATGTGATGCACATTATGCATCTAAAGTGATCCATTAATGAAGAATGTGATTGTCAAGGGGAGTACGACAGACATCTGAATACCGTCATTATGATACCCCTAAAGAAAAGAAACAGTTGTATTTTCGGAACTATAAAAGATCCGATGGCTCTGTCGCGCGGGAGCAGAAGCACGGCAGGGGCGGCGGGAGAGGGTGAGCGGCGCGCCGAAGGCCGCCGCCGCGGGGCTCTCACACGGGGCAGAACGCCACCGCGCTAGAAGAGCGCCGACGGCTGCTGTCATGAGAGAAAGAAGAGGGAAGGGAGAGCTGCGGCGCTGGGGGAGAGAATGATTAGGGTTTCCTCCCCCACTCGGCTGGCTCCCCGTTTTGGCTGACCGAGGAGCGCGGTGAACCGCTCGATCAAGATGGGCGGCTGGGATCGCCCCAGGGCGAAACCCTAGCGCCGCAATGGGCCACTCAGGCCGAGGCTGGCGGCTGGGCCTGCCAGGCCAGCAGCACGCCAAAGGGCCGACCCGCGAGCAACATGGGTCGAGGCCAAAGGCCGACTCAGGCCGGCCCATGCAGAGAGGCCATGGCAACTTTCCTAATTTTAAGGAGGTTTTTTATTTCTGTCCTATTTAGACAGATTTAAAATAGGTTTTCTATGCATTTTTCCTATGTGAATATGTTTAGAAAAGAGGAATTAAAAATGTTCGAGATTTCTGTAAAAGCAATGATGATTTTTCTGAAAAGAAAAATAAAAGGTTCCGAAAATAAAAGAAAGATTTTCAGAAAAAGAAAGTTCATGAATTTTTTAAAAAGGATTATAAAGTTCATGAATTTTTAATTATGACAGAATATATTTTCTGTAATAGTAACATGTTTTTTCTGCAAAGAAAAATAAAAGGTTCTGAAAATAAAAGAAATATTTTCAAAAAGAGAAAAGTTCATGGATTTTATAAAAGGAAAATAAAGTTCATGAATTTTTATTTTTAATAGAATAATTTTCTGTAAAGGAGTATGAATTTTCATATTCACGTTTTTTCCGCTGCAAAGTAAAAGATTTTATCCTCCAATTAAATTGGAACCAACGGGAAAATTTAATTGGAAGAACTGTTATTAGCAAAGTTTTTCCCTTGTGGGTGAAATGAGATTCAAACAGTTTCCGCTATGACAATAGAATGAAGTTTGTTTTAAAGTTAAAATATGGTATTGTTGTTTTCTGACCAACGTTGATGATAACAATACTATAATTGTATGAGTCATCTTATGTTTAAAGCTTAAATCTCTGATAAATTTGTATCAAAGTGATCAATTTTCGGAGCACAGATAAAGAAATGCATATGGTTAATGATGATGATGATTATTTCTTAGCAAAGTTGTTCAATAGAAATACTATCATCACATTGTTTATGAGTTATATGCATTATTTCCATTTCTGCCCAACGGTGATATGGAATTAATGCAGAAGAATGATGTTTTATTCTAATTCTGCCACAACGGTGTTTTAAAATATTCCAGAAAGTTTTAAAAGGTTTAATGTGCATGATTTTAATCAGACCAACGTAGGGTTATTTTTATGCCCATTACCATTGTTTATTGGCTAAGTTTTCTCAGACTAAAAGTTATTCAAGCTTTCACTCATGAAAGCGAATGCTTGGGTACTAGTGACCCGAAAGATGAAAAAGAAAGGTCATAACTTGAGGGAGTAAATTCTCTCTAAAGAATGGCTTCAAAAGAAAAGAACTCTTGGATATTAATTCAAGAAAAGAAAAGAGATAGATCATTGAGAGTCTTGGTTGACGAATGTCTTTCATGTACTCTCTATGATGAAGTCTCCTTTTTCAGTCAACATGATTGAAATGAAACAAGCAACATGCATGTTTAATTTGACCAACGTCGGATCAAACATGTGTGTCAAGGATAATTCAGATTTATTTCTGAATTTAATGCAGTCAAAAGAGCCAATTATGGCATTTATGTCCCTTACAGGGAATTACCCGCATGGCGGGAAAAGTCTGGGAAGAATGCATGCGTAACCGGGTAAAGTTGACATTGTATTATGTCAACAATCCGTGTATGGCGGGAGAAATCTTGGTAAAGGCCTTATCCTGTATGACAGGAGAAAGTTATGATGACTCATGTGCGGTTAATGTGTCCCACTATGGGAGAAAAGTATGGAGTAGCTATTAAGCTTTCCTATTATCGACCGTACACTTTATGTGTAACGGTCATTATGCAATCACTAAATCCAGAAAGGATAAAAGTAACAGACGAACCTAAAGACAAGAATGATATACAAGTGTGACTTGCAAAAGAGACAATGATAACGAACTATGTTGAGTTTCTGAAATGAAATGAGGAAAAAGTACTCCCATACTAGTTAACTTATAACTTCATTTTGAATGAAGCGATAAGATGAATGAGCTAGATAATCGAAGTTTCCTCATTTCACAAGAACTATGAATGGGTTTCGAAATTGTGGCAGAAAAGTTCTTGCCACATTTCGAGGGGGAGATAGAGACATGAAATACATTGTAGTGTATTTCATGACTCCTCTGTACTTTAGATGATGTGATTGTCAAGGGGAGTACGACAGTCATTTGAATACCGTCATTATGATACCCCTAAAGAAAAGAAACAGTTGTATTTTCGGATCTTTTATAGTTCCGAAAGCAGACTAAGGAATACAACTGTGGTGCTTAAAGTGCCATAAAGAAGAAAGGTTAAAGATACGACATTTCTTCAGTGAAGATGGAGTAATCTGGGGGAGCATGTTGTATGACCTATACAACACCTGTTGTTAGCTCTACAAGGGATCTTGTGATACAGGTCCCTGTAAAACCTATTGCCTTTTGGAAATGGGTGACTATAGAATGAATTTGTCTCTTGGCAATGACAGAGCAACGACAACCCCATATGAAATAAGTGCCAGTACCTGAGATTTTGATGGTCTCTAGGCATGTGAAAATCAGATACTTGTGACTACTATAAAGTCTATGTTAGTGGAATTCCATCATTTGAATTTCACTAACATAGACTTTATGAAGGGTCTACAAGGCAAATGTGACTCCAAAAGAAATATGCAAATGTGTAAAACATGACTTAACTCGAAAGATTTTGTGCAAAGAAAATGAGAGGACAATTGCATTCATGCAAAGTTATAGAATGGGAAATTCGTTTCCCAATTCCTATGCATGTGGATGATGTCCTACTTGCTAGTGGTGATGTCAATCTACTGCAGGAGGAGAAAAGAAGTTCTTGTCCTCAAAGTTCAAAAGAATAAAAGGGGGTATTAGGAATGTCGCATGGACATGCTAACAAAGATCTCTAAAGCATGCATACGAGAAAACCTACGCCTGTTCTTATAGTCAAGGGTAATGGAAGTGGAAACTATGGTGTTCCAAAAGTTAATAAGAAAAGATTGCAAACGGATATGGTACCATATGCTTCAGTTGTTGGAAGCTCAAGATATTACCCTGACACAGTTCACGTATATATCCGGGTTGTTTTGGCAATGTCCAGTCCATAGATAAATCAATGGAATGGATTCAAAGATATCGGCCTCATGCTGAAAGAAATAAGTGCTCTCAAAACATTGTGAGTACAAAGGAGGACTTGTGAAATGTATAGCGAAATCCACAATTGTCGCTAACTTTCATACTCGGAGTTTTGTGTGAAAAATCTCCAAATGAGTGAAACCATTGTCATCGATGTGATGCAATGATACGTTATAGCTTGACATGAGGCTGAGGGATAGGCGAAATGGTTAATGGCTACCTATACCCGGAGTTGATAATGGTTGACAACAACGATAACCATTTTAAATTCTTTCGCTCCTGTCACAACGAGTCAAGTGTTGATGCCAAACACACTGACAAAGAGTTACGTGTTGTGAAGGAGAAAGTCCGGAATTATGGAAAAATGCTTGAAGCACAAAAGCAACAAACAAGTGTTTGCAGATCTGCTTATCAAAGGCTTACCGCCCAGTGCGTTCGGAGAACACACAGTCGACATGGGTTTTATGGTATAGTCTAAAATTTCCGGACAATAAAGGGCCCAAGGTTAAAGAATCTGTCTCAAAATAGAGAGGTACATTGTGGCTGTCTGATTCCATCGGCAATTGAGCCGTGACGATGAAACATGCCCTATGTATTGATCTGTTACGAAACGGGTAAAATTAAAAGTATATGATGAGATCAAGGGGGAGAATGTTAGGTTGATCTCTTTCCCCAATGGGCCCAACGGCCCATTGGACCTTGACTCACGCCCTGGTCGGGGGCGTCCAGCCCAAGTAAGGCTGGTGGGCCCCTGTCGCGCAGTGCTAAAAAGAGGAGGTGGGGACCATGGCACAAGATACGAGGTTCGCCGCCCCTGGTTCCCCACTCTCTAACCCTAATCCGATCTAGAGGGATGCACTGAAGCGACGGAAAGTCCATCACCGCCGCTGCCTCCTCTCTCTCCTTCCTCACAGTCGTCACCACCTCACGACGGCCTCTGGAGCGAACTCATCGAGGTCACAACAAGGTAACATACCACTACTCTCACCGAACACATCTAGCCTTGTCGATCCACGGGATCTATCAAAACTAACCATGGTCACAGAGGCATGAGTTTTGAATCTTAGAAGGATCAAAGGTTTTCAAAGAAGAACTATATATGCATGCAACTCGAACATACCAACCCCTCATTAGGAAGAGGGAATCCAAGCCCATTGCGCCGTGAAAGATCAGGTGTAGCCTATAACTGATGAGCTAAAGTGTGGTGCATTCTCATTGACCAAGGAAGAACATCTTTCAGCAAATGATTTCTGACAATTGGTTTCGATCAAAATGGACTACGATTGGTAGCTGGACACAAATTCAAAAGAAGAAAAATCTGGACGAAGTGACGGCTCACAATCCCATAGACATGTTATATAACGGCAACACACTCCTAGCATGGCCGTACTATGCTCTTTATTACAATCTCGAAGAGGTCCAAACTCGGCTTTGCGAATTGTCTTGTGTTAATTGTTATCCTTACTTGATGGCGGTCATTTGGTCACAGAAGGTGAGGACCGCCAACATCTGAGTGAGAAGGTGTGATACAAATGTTTTCTCACGGATGTTGTTACCAATACCATTAAACTCTTGAAGCTCTTGGAGCAATCACCTCAAAGAACATGGTAGTCTGGCTTCGGCGTCCATTGGACGCTCCACCAGGTGTCGAGCCACTTCATAGAACGCCGTTGACTCTAGCTCCTGGCCATTTGGTACTCTGGCAGCTGCAGCGCTTTATTCGCCTTCCAGCTCTCCATGGTCCTCCTTTCCAGCACCACACTGGCCGCCAGTTTCAGTAGCGAAATTGTTGACATCTCCGGCGCCGACAAGGTCTTTGCTGCCACGAGGCAGCGCCAATGTGCTCCGACTGTCTCATGGAATGGACATTATAGATTGTGTAGGCGTCAAAGCCAGAGGAAGGACAGGGCGCGGCCAGGCTGCAAGACTGCACTGCCGGATACAAGGGCTGACGCTCCATGGGCCGCATGGTTGGTGGCATGCACCATGGGGCTAATTAAGGAAATACCATTATGTTTTGTTTTCCTCCAATATTTCATTTCAGGGTATCCCATAGACTAGACACTAAAATAGAAAAAAATTCTAACGATATACAACATTGGAGATTTGACATTTGACATACTAATTCATAAGGCAGGTGGGTATATATAGGGCTATTCGTAGTTTTGGTTAGCCAAGCATGTGATAAGTGTGTTGGTCAAGTCATTCAAGAAGCGTTTTATTGTCTCTCCTTTATCATGCGAGTACATGCTGCAAAACCATGTGACCATTCTATTTGCATGTTTCGTTTCCTCTTGCCAGAAAAGAAGGAAGAAGCACTACTAGAATTTTCAACTATGCCTACAGCCAGATGTCGTCGGCATAGCCCTCCTACCGTCGGCATAGCTCTATGCCGACGGCAGCCGTCGGCATATCCCCGTCGACGTAGAACACGTCAGCGTAGATGCCACGGCCGTCGGCATAGAAAGGCTGTCGGCATAGGTATCTATGCCTACGGCTTTCGTACAGCCGTCGGCGTAGTTTGACCCTCGGCATATTTTTTCATGAAACGGTTTCTAACGGCGCCGTTACTCCACCGGCCGTCCAGCGGAGTGACGCGTGGCGCATCTATGCCTACAGCCAGGCCGTCGGCATAGATTGTAGATGCCTTGCGCCGGCCGTCCTTCGGAACGACACGTGGCTCATATATGCCTACGGCCAGGCCGTCGGCATAGATCGTAAATATATGCCGACAGCTAGGCCGTAGGCATAGATGCGCCACGTGTCGGCTCCTGGTGGCATACCTATACACCGACGGTCTAGCCGTCGGCACAGATGTGCCACGTGGCAGCAACGGGCTACTTGGCCATATCTATGCCGACAGCAAAGCTGTAGGCATAGTTACACTCTGTTTTTTTTTATTTCCTATTTTGACCATTTCATTCAAAATCAACACAATAATATGACAGCAAATATGACATCACACTAAGATCATCATAAAGTCCAACATTATCATCATCTCACATAAAGTTCAACAACATCATCATCATCTCACATAAAGTTCAACAACATCATCATCATCTCACATAAAGTTCAACATCATCATCTCACAAATATCACATAAATTTCAATATGACAACACATATCATGATTATCTCAAGAACATCATCTAATGAACACAAGTAGAAACTTAAAGAACATCATCAAAACTCGACGAAGCAGCAGTTGAATCACCAGTCCCCTACATGTTTGAGAAAAGATTGTAAGGATAAATATAATATGATAGTGTTGATTGAACGAGAGCTAGTTTGTCAATAGTTAGGTAAATGTACTAACCGGGGTCTGACTGTATAGTGCCACCCATTCATCAAACGTGGGTACATGTGGGGGTTCTCCAGCAGGTGGTGGTGGGGGTCCCATTTGTGGTGGCTCCGCGCGGTTATTCCAAGACGCCACTATAGCCTGGATGTTAGTTAACCAAGCAAACTAGAAGGTCAGAAGGAATGAAAGTGCAAATTTTAGCTTGGTTTGAAGAGGGCAAAACTAAACGCCATCATCTCACGAATGTAATTCACGTTTGCCTTCACTAGGCGCATGTACTCCCGCACCTCGAGATTCCTACGCTCCACAAAGGCCATGTATGCCTACAAAAATTAGGTTGTTTGTAAGTGAACAATGTTGAAAATAAACTAAAAAAATGAGAAAGAAATATGATAAGGGGATAATTACTTACATCATGCTGGGGGGCTGAGGGAGGTTGCGAACGCCCCTTACTGCTGCGCGGGCTCGGATTGGCAGCCCGCAGTTGTGTATAAGAGACTGAAGGAGTGATCAAGCCATCGAAACACGGATAGCGGCCATGGGCCTTCCCCTGAATAGACACCACCGCCGTCTCATCAATCTAAGACTCGATCACGTCAGGAGCATCCGGACCAGGCGGATGCAACCTCTCAAACTGTTCCTTGTAGGACTCCATGTGCTCCTCTGTATTGTCATAGTACTTGCTCTCGCCTTCCTTGGGATTAGTCCTAGCACGGGCCATCACCCATGACTGTATGTCTGAGAGTGACCTCTTCAACTTGGCCTCCTGCAACGTCAGACGGAAGTTAGCCATACATAGAAAACATGACGTTAACTGTAAAAAGAAGAACAAAAATGAACCATGCATATAGATATACCTTCATTGCCTTGAAGCCCCAGTGGTTCATGTTTCCTTGGCCGTGTGTCCCGTCTTTTCCACGGTTAGCCCGGGCCCTGCTGCTCTTGGCAGCAAACTCTGCATCGTCGCCGAGCCACCTATCCACCAACCTAGCCCATCCATCATCCTTTCCCAAGCACCATTTAGGAATAACCTAAAAATGGAAGCATGATATGTCAGCACAGAACAATGAAATTGACTGCTTATACGTTGGATTGAAAAGTCTCTAATACTTACCATCATGTATTGCTCCCTGTTCAAGGTAAGTCGTTGCTTCTGCGCTTCATTTTTGCTCATCTTTTGATTAAGGTAGGTGTGATAGTAGTGCGAGACGGCAACCCAACGCACCTCGTATAGGAACTGACGAGCTTTATTCTTCGCAGCCGCCAGCAAGACCCCGTCGGCTATGGCCTTGTGCTCGTCAAGAACTCTATAGAATTCTTGCAATCATGCATAAAACCAGAAGTAAACAAGGCATGAGTTGAGTGATTCAATGACAAACTATGACTGAAACTGAAGACAAGTGATTCAGAAGAGAACTTACCCAAAATTTGGTGATCACGGCCTTAGCGGCCGTCCCGTACGCCGCGAGGCTGGAAGCCTCGAAGTGGGCCCAGCTCGTGGCCAAAACCCACAGCTCCGGCTCCTTGTCTGGCCGCGGCTGGAATAGGCCCGGCCAAAACTCCTTCAACAGGAAAGTGATAAGGCCGTTCGGTTTACGGCCCTTTCCGTGAACCTCCCAGTTACTGCAAAAGAATCAAAGAATTGGCATATGTACAATAAGAAAATGTTGTCATGTGTTCAAAAATATGATTGAGAGGCACTTACTCTATCCCCTTCGGTTCAATGAGCACCTTGTCTGCCTCGATAGAAGGTGGTGTAGGTAGTTCTGCAATACCACGTAGCCACCCCTTCGGAGCACCAGACGGCAAATCACCCCACAACTCGGCATCAACCTCCCCTCCACCACCCTCCTCCTCACCGTCCTCCTCCTCCTCCTCCTCGCACTCCTCCTCACACTCCTCCTCACCCTCCGCACCCTCACACTCCTCCTCGACCTCCTCCTCCTCACCCTCCTCCTCCTCAGGAACCTCCTCCTCCTCCTCAGACTCAGAAGTTGCCTCGGTATAGGAGGGCATCGAAGAAGACCCCCCTATTTCGGACACGACCCGGAGTTTTTTGATTCTTTTGCCTCTCCCCCCACCTCCTCCTCCTCTAGGGGCTCTCCCCCCACCCCCTCCTCCTCTAGGGTCTCCTCCCCCGACCCCTCGACCTCCATGTGAGGTGTCATCGTCGCATAGTCGGGGGGGGGGGACCTTGGGGACTCGTCCACTCCGAGTAAGTCCTTTGCATTTGCTGAGGAAACCGGCGCCGCTAGACTTGCCCATGATTAGCAAACCTGCATTGAGAAGAGAATAAACAATTAGTAACGATATCAAATAAACAAGCATACAAAAAGAACATTAATAACAGAAGAGCGCATTAAGCATAGTATTGTAATCTACCTCAATCATCATTAAAAGAACTTACATTTTCTAGAACCCATATGAATCATCACTATTGTAATCTATTTGTCGACGGTCTCATCATCACTATCATGCATATCTTCTTCGTTGTCTGACGGAGGTGGAGGCTCTTCCTCATCGTCGGTGTCTTCATTTAGCTTTTCAAGCATTATTATGTCTCTTTGATTCACAATTGCCTCACCATCGGTATGTGCATCGTCATCGTTTGGGTACAGGTCAACATAACCCAAGTCATCGTCGTCCTTGTTTCGGACAACTTCACCATCTTGCTCTTGAAAGAACACCCCCTCGTATGTCATGGGGTTTAGGTTGTAGTAATCATCATCGTTCGGGTCCGGTAGCTTACCATGTGGCGACACCTTAAACACAACTTCCCAACCCTTTAGGTACTCTTTCTGGCATGGGTAAGGCAGATAATATACTTGTGTGGCCTGGGTAGCCGCGATAAAGAGATCAGCTCCGGCATAGACGGTTGATGGTTTAACTTCGACTAAACCAACAGAAGGCGTATGTCTCAGACCCTTTTTGGGGTCGAACCATCGGCATTTGAACACAGTGAGACTTAGGGGTTCGTGGCCACGTTTGAATGTAAGCTCGTATATTTTTCCTACCCTTCCGTAGTATTCTACTTTATTATCTCCTTCGGTGAAGACTCTGGTATTTATAGTTTTGGGATCAGGCCGACTCTTCTGGTGCTCCTCTGTATGGAAGCGATACCCATTCACATCATACTTTGAGCATGTCATGACCCGACTGTTAAAGCCCATGGAAACCCATCTCAATTCTTCATCCATTGATGTGTTTGGATCTTTTCCCTACAAGTTTAATTGAAATTATAGGGTGGATTAGTTTAATTGGAATTGCAGGGTGGACTCGGTAATAGGGAAGTGTGAAAAATTACTTTCTCCATGAACCACGCAACAAAATTTTTCCTTCCATCGGCACCCTTTCGGAGAAGAGCAAGTGCCTCTGCTTCAGTAGGAGGCAGCATTCCCGTCCACTCTTCATC
Source organism: Hordeum vulgare subsp. vulgare (assembly GCF_904849725.1). NCBI lineage: Eukaryota > Viridiplantae > Streptophyta > Magnoliopsida > Poales > Poaceae > Hordeum > Hordeum vulgare. The sequence continues at coordinate 5,243,983 of NC_058522.1, read as the reverse complement.
AACGAATCGACTAAAATAAGAAAAGGGGTATTAGAACAAGGCAAAGTGGGCATAACAAATTGACTAAAAGAACGGTGCAAAGGTATTACCTCATCCACTCATCCTCAACTTCCTTGATGTTGTGCAAGATATAGAACATAACATCCTCCCACTCATCTTGTGGCATGATATAAGGTGTCGTGCATCCAGCCCTGCCACCTTGCCCGTTGAATAGAGGCAGCTTGGGTTTATACTTGGGTTCTTCTGTATTGTATCGAGACCCCTTATTGTGCAGCGTGGGACCATGGTCCGGATAGTACGCTGTCCTGAGGTCTGCCACCTCCTCTAGGATAACTGCCTCAGCTATGGAAGCTTCAATCTTAGCTTTGTTTCGACATTTCTGTCTCAAATGCTTGTTCTGTCTCTCAGGGCCGTACTGCCAACGATTCTGCACAGGGCCCCCCAACAATACCTCGTTCGCGAGGTGCAAAATGAGATGTGTCATCGGAGTAAAGAAGCCCGGCGGAAAGATCTTCTCTAGTTTGCATATCAACTCCGGCGCCTTCTTATGCATTTCTTTTATCATCTCGGGACATACTTCTTTAGCACAAAGCGTGCGGAATAAATGGCTTAGCTCCGCAAGCACACGCCAGACACGCTCGGGAACATAGCCTCGAACCATCATCGGCATAATCCGCTCAATCCATACATGATAGTCATGACTCTTGAGCCCGGTCACTTTGCCAGTTAAAAGATTGACCCCCTTACTTATATTCGATGCATAACCATCAGTGAATTTCACGACGTGTTTCAGCCACTTGAATGCTTCCATCTTATGATCTTTTGTAAGTACGAAGTCAGCATCTGGCTTGAACCAAGATTTTCGACCGCCTGTGGGAGGCCGCATGTGTAGACGTGGTCTATCACAAATATTCTGTTGATCGACTCTAGCATTAACATTATCCTTTGTCTTATCAGGAATGTTGAGGATCGTGGAAAAAAGGTCCTCTGCGGCATTCTTTTCAGTGTGCATCACGTCGATGTTGTATGGAAGTTTGAGGTCCTTGAAATAGGGAAGCTGCGTGAAGGGGATAATGTGAGTCCAGTTGTGCGTCTCACCATATCCTTCAAAACCTTTGGCTTTCCCTTTGCCTTTTCCTTTGACCTCACACTCGCCCTCGCCTGTGGCTTTGGCTTTGCCTTTGCCTTTGCCTTTGCCTTTCCCTTTGTCGGCAGGCTTAAGAGCTTTCAGCTGAGCAAGCACATCCGCACCAGAAAACGTTGGAATCTCGTTTACTTCATGGACGACTAGGCCTTTTGTGAAGTTCTTCTTGTCTTCCTTGTCAGGATGGTCTAGAGGGAGGAACTGTCGATGCGGTCAAAGGCAACATACTTGCCAGCCTTCTTCAGCCACATGAAACGCAAGGCCTGCATGCACACTGGGCAAGGCATCTTCCCACTTGTACACCATCCGCAGAATAGGGCATAGCCGGGAAAGTCATGCATGCAATACAGTAGCCAAACTTTCATATAAAAAAATTTCTGCAGATGCCGATCGAATGTCAACCTCGGGAAGTACCAAGAATGGAGCAAATCATCCACCAACGGCTGCATAAACACACTCAAATTCTTCCCCGGATATTCAGGCCCCAGAATTATAAGCGACGGGAACATAGTCTTGCGTTGCATTATGGCGCCGGGAGGGAGATTGAGCGGAATAACAAACATGGGCCAACAGCTGTATGGATTAGACGACATACCATATGGATTGAACCCATCACCTGATATAGCAATTCTTTGATTCCCAGCCTCAGCTGCTTCCTCAGGGTATTCTGTATCGAATGACTTCCATGCTTCACCTTCTGATGGATGTACAATTTTATTTGGATTGTACCTTTTCCCTTCCTTGTGCCACTTCATCATTTTGGCAGACTCCTCGGTGATGAAAAGGCGCTGCAGTCTTTCTATGAAATGAAGATACCGAAGAACCTTCACAGGGATTTTTAGCTGCTTCTTCTGACCCTGCTCATCGACCACCTCAACATACCGAGAGGAACCACACTTCCTACAGTAGTTGTCACTCGCATACTCATGCCTAAACAAAAGGCAATTCTTTGGACAAACATCTATTTTCTCATAATCCATGGAGAGCGCCTTCATTATTTTCTTCGTAGCGTACATGGTTTTCGGCAGTTCATGGCCCTCAGGGAGGCTGTTAGCCCATACTCCCAGAAATGCTTCGAAGCAATTTTGGCTACAGCCGTACTCGTCCTTCACTGTCATCAGTTGCGAGATGGCATCCAACATAGAGAGCTTGGCACCCTCATAAAGAGGTTTCTTTGACGAGGCCAAGATATCCAGGAAGGCCTTTGCGGTTTCCTCCGGCTCCTCCGGTTCATTCGCAGAATGTGATGGAGGTGTCGGTTGTGCAGCAAAGACATCATCTAGCATGTCTCTAACCCCATCGTCCTCATAATCAGCGATGCATTGTCGTATCACCTCCTCTCTACCACGGTCCCGTTGGGCAAAGTTTATCGGCATATTAAAGTTTGGCATAAATCCATGCGTGCGAAGGTGATTAGTCATCTCACTCTTATCTCTGCGCATACGTCTCTTACATTTGGCACAGGGGCATTCTGGCACCATCCTCATTGGACTGCGGTGTATCTCTTTCAAAAACACATCAGCTTTCTCGACCCACTCTGCTGTTACTTGATTCCGACGGAAAAACCCACTATACATCCATTGATTATCTGCCATCTCTGATTTATTGGAGCCACAGAACAAAATTAAGGATTTATTTAAATTACTCACATCAATGTTTTATTTTTTATAGGGTTGACGAGAAACGACATCTAATTAACCTACATCTCTAATAGGTAAAGATGGGTCCTAATCCCACCCGAGAATGTATAGATTGAGTACGTTGTCCATGCTCTACCCCATTCCGAGACAGAATTTCGGCAGCACCTCCCCGTTGTTCTCCAAATACACGTCTCGGAAAATGCCGGGAGAATGTGCATCAGAAGAACAACGGGGAGGTGCCACCGAAATCATGTCTCGGAATGAGGTAGAGCATGGACAACGTACCCAATCTACACATCCTCGGGCTGTCCGTGGAAAACGCTGGACAATCCGAAAGAGCTGCGGTGATAAATATGCAATTGAATGCATATTTATCGATGCAACGCTTTCGGACGGGAGACGCCTAGGTTACGCGACTTGATGTGAAAATGAAATCTAGTGACATGGAAAAAAAGCAAACGAGGTGCTGGAATTGTTACTCACCCTCCAATGTAGAGGATGTAGTCGATCAGAGGAGGTACGATCGTGGACCAACACCTCGAACGTCGATGATCTCTCCACGAAGATGAAACACCACAAATCCTGTTAATTCCACCGAATGAAAAAAAATAGGTCATCACGTCACATTAAGCATTGACACTTTAAACCATAGGTTTGAGGCACTGATAAGATAAAAGTAGAAAAAATCTTCACTTAAACATCATGCCTTTAAAAATTTTAAATAGGAGTATAAGACAATACTATAGATAAATAGACAATTACAAACAAGACGCCCAAGGGAGCAACGCCGAAACTAGTGATACGTCTGAAGGAAGCCCGACTAAATTCAGAGATTCATGGTAAGGCATTGTCTGTGTCATCTTCTACTGGTCTGAAGCCTGAACAGGCCATTCTGTGTGTGGTTTAGAATGTGCTTAGAAGAGGTCAAAATATGATGGCTAACTATTTTCAGAAGGTGAAGATCAATTGGCTAAATAATTGCGGGGAAAATATGAACTTATCCTCTGGACAATACGGTTCCATGTAATAAGTGCAATGCTTGTACACACATTTGACTTATTAATATATACACTTGTGTGCTATATCATGTGCGTTTGGCTGGGCTGGTGTATGTTATACTGTATATGTTTACATAATAACGAAGCTAGCAGCTGTAATATCAGCAACACTTAATCATTGCCCCTTGGAGCGAAGTTTTATGCAGACCGGAGGTTTCTCAGATATTTGTTCATCTTGACAGAATTTAGTAACATGCTCACTCATGACCAGACAAGAAATTTCCTAAAGCTGATCATAGAGATTTCACTTACCTTAGCAGTACCTACACATCTAGAACTTTATTAGATCTTCGTATCAGGGGGCTCCACTCCCCTTCAGTTTCTTTATTCTCAGAAAACGGCAAGTTAATATATATGGGTAGCATAATAGGTCCATCAGATTTCATTTTTCAGAGAACCGATGGAGCTCTGCTATGCCCGGAAGTTTTCCTGTGAAATCTCTTCTCTAGGAACAAGGCTATATTTACTTTGCAAACTGAGAACACCACCAAGTGAGGAACTGTGAGTCACTTGTAGTTGTATCCTGCTATTTCCCCTGTCAGGACCATGTGTGTACAAGCAGGTGGAGGCCGCAGGACCATGTACAAGAAGAAGAAAGAAACTGTACAAGGCCTAATCTGGGAGTGGCGGTGATGGCGGCAGGGGGCAGGTGACGGCGGCGGCCGCCGCAGGTGGAGGAGGCGACGGCCGCAGGTGGAGGAGGCGACGGCGGCAGCAGGTGGAGGCGGCGGTGGCGGCGGCCGCAGGTGGAGGAGGCGACGGCCGCAGCAGGTGGTGGAGGAGACGGCGACGGCAGCTGGAGGCGGCGACGGCAGCTGGTGGAGGCGACGGCGGCAGAGGTGGAGGCGGCGGCGGCGCGGGTGTGGACGAGATGGAGATGATTTACCGTGGCTGGGAGGATAAGTTACCTCGTGGCTGAGAGGATAAGTCCTCTCTATGCCGACGGCTTAGCCGTAGGCATATATGAGGACCCACATGGCAGGGAGTAGAGGAGGTATGCCGCCCGACCGGATATTGCCGCGGATCGGTGACGTGGCAGGGAATGTGCCGACAGCTTGGCCGTCAGAACATGTAAGAACATGGTCTTAGTCCAACCCATCACTAGGTTCCCTACATGTCGACCCGACGCGACTATTTCCCCCTCAAAGTAACGGCGACATTGTCGTACATGAAGGGGGGCACACCCTGGAGAGCAGCGACGGGCGTCTACGCATGTCACATCACTTTCACACATGCATGAGGACCCGACGCGATGTTTCGGTGGCATAGCTACCCCTGACAGCCACCCGACCGGACTAACCCTAGCCCCGTTGACCAGTAGATCTAGGCCTTTGACTTGTGTCGGACGGGCTTTGACCAATGGACTCTTCCACCTCGTTTCGATAGGTCAGCCCATAGAAACATGTAAGAACATTGTCTGAGTCCAACTCATCACTAGGTTCCCTCCATGTCGACCCGACACGACTATTTCCCCCTCAAAGTGACGACGACATTGTCGTACATGAAGGGGGACACACACGGGAGCGCCGCGACGGGCGTCTACGCATGTCACATCACTTTCACACATGCATGAGGACCCGAGCAATGTTTCAGTGGCATATCTACCCCCGACAGCCACCCGATTGCAATAACCCTAGCCTCGTTGACCCGTAGATCTATGCCTTTGACTTGCGTCGGACGGGCTTTGACCAGCTGACTCTTCCACCTCATTTTAATAGGTTAGCCCATAGAAACATGTAAGAACATGGTCTGGGTCCAACCCATCACTAGGTTACCTCCATGTCGACCCGACACAGCTATTTCTCCCCTCAAAGTGACGACGGCATTGCCGTACATGAAGGGGGCACACCCCGGAGAGCCGCGACGGGCGTCTACGCATGTCACATCACTTTCACACATGCATGAGGACCCCGAGCGATGTTTCAATGGCATAGCTATCCCCGACAGCCATCTGATTGCACTAACCCTAGCCCCGTTGACCCGTAGATCTAGGCATTTGACTTGCGTTGGACGGGCTTTGATCACTGGACTCTTCCACCTCGTTTTGATAGGTCAACCCATATGAACTTGTAAGAACATGGTCTCATTCCAACCCATCACTAGGTTCCCTCCATGTCGACCCGACGCGGATATTCCCCCCCCCCCTCAAAGTGACGGCGGCATTGCCGTACATGAAGGGGGGCACATACCGGAGAGCCACGACGGGTGTCTACGCATGTCACATCACTTTCACACATGCATGAGGATTCGACGCGATGTTTCGGTGACATAGCTACCCCGACAACCACCCGATCGGACTAACCTTAGCCCCATTGACCCGTAGATCTAGGCTTTTGACTTACGTCAGACGGGCTTTGACCACTGGACTCTTCCACCTCGTTTCGATAGGTCTGCCCATAGGAACATGTAAGAACATGGTCCGAGTCCAACCCATCACTAGGTTCCCTCCATGTCAATCCAACGCGGCTATTTCCCCCTCAAAGTGACGGCGACATTGTCGTACATGAAGGGGGGACACACACGGGAGCGCCGCGACGGGCGTCTACGCATGTCACATCACTTTCACACATGCATGAGGACCCGACGCGATGTTTCCGTGGCATAGCTACCCCCCGACAGCCACCCGATCTGACTAACCCTAGCCCCATTGACCTGTAGATCTAGGCCTTTGACTTGCGTCGGACGAGCTTTGACCAGTGGAATCTTCCACCTCGTTTTGATAGGTCAGCCCATAGAAACATGTAAGAAGATTGTCTGAGTCCAACCCATCACTAGGTTCCCTCCATGTCGACCCGACACGACTATTTCTCCCCTTAAAGTGATGACGACATTGTCGTACATGAAGGGGGGGACACACACGGGAGCGTCACGACCGGCGTCTACGCATGTCAGATCACTTTCACACATGCATGAGGACCCGACACGATGCTTCCATGGCATAGCTACCCCCGACAGCCACCCGATCGGACTAACCTTAGCCCCGTACGACATGTATGAGGGCCCGGTGCGACGCTCTGGTCCCACTGCTACCCCAGGGCCCCCGTCCCGCCTAACCGTGTAACAATTGAACACGAGATCTAGCCTTTGACTTTCCGTGAGGGGGGCACACCCCGGACGTGAGGGGGGTCACATCCCGGAGACGCGTGTAGGGCGTTTGCAACCACCACAATATTTGGCAGAGCTGTTTTTGATTTTAATAAAATATAAGGACCTATATTCAAAGAAAATAAGGACCTATATTCAAAGAAAATGACGACACATCATTAACGTATTCGAAAAAAAGTACAAAGTACATATATATTCATAAAAATAATAATACATTTATATTTACACATGGTACATGTAAGTTAATCAAATTATATATATATATATATATATATATATATATATATATATATATATATATATATATATATATATGAAAAATACATGGTGCAAAGAAAAGAAAAGAAAAACTATGCCTACGGCAAAGCCGTCGGCATAGATACGGCCAGGGCCGGTGGTCGACGCGCTGCGGATCGATGACGTGGCAGATATGCCGACGGCAGCCGTCGCCATAGATGCTGGTCGGTGCGCCCCCGGATCGATGACGTGGCTTTGTGTATCTATGCCAACGGCCAGACATCTAGTCGTCGGCATAGATTCGACGGCGTCAGCCCCCCGTACCGGGGCCCGTCGCCGGCCCCACATCTATACCGACGGCCTATGTACGTCGATGGCCGTAGGCCTACTATTCTGTAGGCCGACGGCCTTTGATACGTCGACGGAGGCTGTCGGCGTAGATGTAGATATGCCTACAGCTTTTCTGTGCCGAGGGCTTTTAGAAAGCCGTAGGCATAATGCCAACTATGCCGACGGCCCCGACAAAAAGCCGTCGGCATAGAATAAGCCGTAGGCGTAGTAGGTTTTTCTGGTAGCGAAGAGTGAAAAACCTCATGAAATGAGCGGTTTAATGCCAATTGCATGAAGAAGGGTGAGAAGCTCATGGATGCCCGTTGTATAATTACTCCCATTCTTGCCTTATTCAAGACTTGAGATTCATAAATGTGAAATCAGTATGACCGAACCGAACAGTCTTGAAGAGGAAAGCAAAAGATGTGTGAATACTGATTGTGAAAGTCATGTTGTTGCAGTTCAAGTCTGCAGACAAGCCAAGCAGCACACGTTATCGTATAGCGCTTCAAATGCAGAGAAGCAATGTGCGACATGTTATCCAAGTCGCAGTGTCGAACCTTCGTGTTGTTTTCCTCCAACCATCTATTTAATGGATCAAATTGTTGGAATCGTCCATTAATCCTAACATGTATGGGAACACCGCTACTCTTCATAATTGATCAAATGAAGGTTCAGGAGAGACTGTACTGATAATAAAGAAGAAAATAGATGCAAGCACGTAACTGAGAATAATCCCGTTTAGCCCTCCAATATTAAGAAAACCAAAATAAGGATAGCTACACAGGCAGGCAATTCATTCAGAAAATGCTTCTCATAACTCATCATTCTTATCATGCAAGTATGCATAACAACCTTGACGACGGGCATTTAGCCACAGAAAGGGAGGGCGGCGGACATCTGAAGGAGGACGCACAAGCTGATAGATGTTGGCATCTCCTTGCTCCTCCAGCAAGGCCCGACCAATAGTGGTGTGTACTAGCGCTCCTCCGAGTGTCGTGCCTCCCCGGCGAAGACGATCGGTGAGAATGTGCTCATTGGTCGGGGCAGAGGCGAGGTTCTTCCAATGCGGCGCAGCATGGATTGTGTAGATTTTGTGGAGCTTTAGCGGGAGGAAGGCGCTGGCGTGTGGTGGAGCTGCAAGACTGCTGCTGAATACAACGGTGCTCGTCGTTGCGAAGACGAAGTGGTTGATGGCGAGCTCCATTGCGAACAGGAATGCGGCTGCGATGGGATGATGAATCTAGGCTTTTTGGTAATGCATGAGGCTATTAGCTCAGTTTTTTTAAGTGTTTTGAGAATACTACAGTATCTGAGATTACCATGGTTTTAATTACTATAGGCTGTTTGGCTACCATTAAAAACTATGTTTTCAATACTGTAGCATTTGCAAAATCATGGTATTTTCTGTGTTTTTAAACAATAACCATGGACGTATTTTTTTAAACTGAGCTGGCGAAAGAAACACCCGTCGTCATCTTCCTCCTTGCTCCAAACCACTGTGACCTCCTCCTTCATCCTCCTGTTGCTTCTGCTCGACGACCTTGTTCTATTGTCTTGTCCGTGAACTCCTTCACACAACCTTTGCCTCTGCTGTGCTGCTGTGATGCACTCTCTGATAGCCGGTCGCCGTTACGCCGTGCACCTCTCCGTGCCGGCCATTGATCCCTGCCTCCCGTCGTTTCCCCCTCCAGCCCGGTCACGTCAGCCGTGAGGGACAGAGCGAGCAAGTCATATTGAACTGCTGGTGGAGCTTGCTACCCAAGCATGCTGAGCTGTTGTAGCTCTTGTTCGTGGCATGTTTATTCATAGGTGCCGGCTATAGCACGGGAGTATACATACCCAATACTATCTCTTGCTCAAGTGACTGTAATTAGTTAGGAACACGTGTTTATAACGGCTATCGACCGGCTAGCTACCTATTTTACATTGCTGCATAAAGCACTAGCCAAACAGGTCACAGTATTCACAATACTTCAGAATATTTTGGTGTGTCAAAACTATAGTATCTTGCACACATGGACTAAGGTACCGTAGTTTTCAATACTTTGGTTTTTGCAATTCCTTGCTATCAAACACAACCTGAGTGCATCAGGAAATATCATTATATTTTGTTTTCTTCCAATATTTCATTTCAGTGTGTATCCCACAGACCGGACACTAAAACAGAAGGAAACATACTAACGATACAACATTGGACCTTTGACACTCAAACTCTAAGGCAGCTGGATATATATGTCCATATAGGGCACTAACGATGCAACATTGTTAGCAAGACATGCAATAAGTGTGTTGATCAAGTCATTCAAGAAGCGTTTTATCATCTCTATTTTGTCATGTGAGTATGAACTGCAAACTCATGTGATCATTATATGTCTATGTTGTGTTTCATCTTACAGTAAGAGACGAAAAGATATTGAAAAAACTCCATGAATTGAGTAGTTTAATGTCAATCACATGAGGAAAAGTGAGAAGTCCTTGCGATGAGTGTTGAGCAAATCATTCAAGAGCCAGGTTTCTGTAACTGTCTCTTCCATCATGCAATAAGCGCTGCAAAATCATAAGATCATTCTATTTCCATGTTTAATTTCCTCTTGCAGGAAGAGAAGAAGAAAATGGTGACAATTGCATGAAGAAGGGTGACAAGATCGTGGATGTCCTTGTATAAATACCCCCATTTCAGGCCTTATTAAGACTTGAGATTCACAAATGTGAAATCAGTATACCGAACAGCTTGTGGGATATTGGAGGAAACCAAAAGATGAGAAAGTAATGACAGTGGAATTCTTTTACTCAATACAAGCTACATGGGTTCCAATTCAAGTCTGCGGTCAAGCTAGGCGGCACAGATTACTGGATGGCAATTCAAATGTACCGATGGAGCATAGCACTCGTAGTTTATATCTAACTATATTTTGCAAACTCTACTCATCTTCACATTTAACCAAATTGAAGGTTCGAGAGACTGTGATGAGGGACCACTCCATAGAGAAGAAACTCCATAGAGAAGAAAATAGGCGTAAGCGCACAACTGAGAATTCATCCCTTTTAGAACTATGATAGGAGAGCCAAAATGAGAATAGCTGGCAGCAACTCATTCAGAAAAATGCTTCTCATGTCTCATCCTTTTAATCATGTAAGTATGCATGACAAAATTATCTCTACCAGATGGCCTAACGACAAGGTTCGCATTTCGATACCAGTGACTACACTCATGCTGCTTTTGCAGTGTCAGCTGACATTTCCGTCTTCCATGAATTGCATTTATCTTGCCTTGAGATCGTCTAAAACCACGGCAGCAGCATTGCGACCCGGGGCACCCATTACCCCACCGCCTGGGTGCGCACCGCTGCCGCACAGGTACAGCCCCTTCACAGGGGTTCTGTAATCTGACCTGCATTGTGCAAAGCAAAAACAGGTTAGCCATGATCACAACTGGCATGAGTTTTGAATTTTAGAAGGATCAAAGGTTGTGTAGTATAAGAGGCCAGAGAATGGCTTAATATGCGTGTGACCCGGACATACCATCCCTTGGCAGGCCTCATCAGGAAGAGGGAATCCAAGCCCATCGCGCCGTGGAAGATGTTGCCACCTGAGAAATGTGAATCGTCTCTGCTTAGCTAAGTTTTTTAACTGGTAAGAAGAAGGAACAATACAAAACGGTATCCGGTCTGCACGCGCACAGCTTACAAAAGACAATACATGGTACCAAGGGATATTACCTGTTAGGCCAAACTCCCTTTCAAGATCAGGTGGAGTCAACATGTCATAGCCTATCACTGATGAGCTGAAGTGCGGTGCATACTCATCGATCAAGGAAAAGCATCTCTCAGCGAATGATTTCTGAAAATTGGTGCCGATCAAAATGGTCAAGGGCCGGTAGGTGGACCTAAATTCACAAAAATCGTTATCTCCATACAGTGACGGGTCACAATGCCCAAGGGCAAAGGTTATCAATTTTACCATTTATTCCATTTGTGTTTGGGTAAAGAATAATTGTGGGGCAATATACACAGCAAGAAGTGTGGGCTGTGGTGAAGTGCAAAGATTAAACATACAGTGCATCACGTACGAAATCATAATGTAAGAAGGGTCAACTTACTCTAACAGCCGGATCCTGCCAACTGCCTTCTGACAGTTTGTAGGGTGTGTACTGAACAAAAAGATTAATAACGTGCTGACCTATCCAAAGGATAAAGTGAAAGATGGAATATGAGTCAGTCCATAACTCCATGTGAAGTATATACACAATATGGGAGATCACAACATTATAAACATCTAAAATGAGCTTGAACACATTAACTCTAAAATGTAAATCTAGTGTACATAGAACAGGTTCCTTATAATTAAATATTGCCAGAATAGTAAATTTACTTAGATGCAATTATGGGGAAGGAAAAGAAAATGACATACCTGGTGGGGAGATGGTCTTATCTAAGACTGAAGGAATTGTCATTTCTATAACAGGCCTTGTGGATGAGAATCCACCTGCAGCTTCCTTGTATGCTACATCGATTTCCTCCATGCTGAAGATCAAGTAAAAGTTCCATATTGAAATGTAACAAGGCTTAATAAGTCTGAAAAAGTGACTGCTGAACTATACAAAAAATTGTCTCACATAAAAGAATTGATTCGCCAGGCCATCTAGCTTTTTCCTTAGGAGAATGAAAACGCTAAACCACAACTCGGGCATCTTATGACTGCTTAGCCTGGCCAGACTATGCTCTTTATTATCAATACATAGATGTAGGCTACCAAGTTGACATGACAAGCAAGGAACACTAAATATAAACAGCAGAATTTTCTACTTAAGAGTGGCAATGTTGAATTAAGATATTATTTTCCTTGCCCTACTATACATGAACAGGACCAAGATAACAAACAGTGTCTCGTAGATTGTTGCTTGCCCACAGATATGCAGAAGAACAATGGACACAATAGGAAATATTCCCTAACTTAAGTACCTTTCAGATCCAATGTGTATGGTGCCCATGTGCTCCCGGCCACCTGCAGGGTTGATGTTTTTACAACAGCGAAACTGTGGCAGCGCATCAACAGCAACGTTGATCTTCGTTGTTGCCTGTTCTCCAGAGAGCACAGTTAGCAACAATATTACAAGTCAGCTACCGAAAGTCAATATGGACCATAAATAGCTTTGCACGTAAGAATTTTCAGATGCTATATAGCATTGCTATGAATAGCCTGTTTCCCACAATCACGAGTTCTTGTTACTTGAGAAACGTTGGCATCCATACTAATAAAACACAAACATAATAGATAGACTATACAAGTAAACGAACAAGGTTATCATCGTATATTGCATAGATAGATATTTGTAAGAATGCACACCACCAATGTAATTCCTTTATTTAAATAAGCTAGTAACTAAGTACTTACAGAGCTATAATCTGCTGTTTTGATGGCACAGAGGAACTCCTCTGGGAGAGTATTGGCAGGCACAAGGTCCTGTAAACAAAACCAGGTGCCAATTTAGAGGATATTTTCTAATTATACCTGCAAAATTAGAGCTAATAAATCTTCACACCGCTATATATTCAGAGTGATTCTTACCACAAATGTTTTATATGGTGTGGCATTTGATAACACAACTGATGAGTGCAACTCGGTTCCATCAGCCAAAGCAACCTACAGATTCTCAATCCTTCAAGAGGTAGAAAGAAATAAACTACACAGTGCACATATACTTGCTGATTAGTTGAGGACTTACCCCTTGCACCTTTCCAGTAGTTTCATCGACCATTACTTGCGAAACCTATGCAAAAAACACTGGGGCAAGTGAGGCAAGAAACGCCAAATAAAAAATAGGTCACACAATTAATGACTTCTTCGATGTAAATCCGGTTTTTTCTAGTCTGCTTTGATTTTGATCATTTGTTCAGCCAACCATGATCGACATGGAACAAAGAGGGCTTGCACAAGAAGAGAAAATGCACCTCAGCATTTGTTACAATTTGCACGCCTGCTTCGAGAGCTGCTTTGCTTATAGCTGATGAGACTGAGCCCATGCCACCTTCCACATACCTGCAAGTGTAAAAAAATTGAATGGGAGGTTTTCTGAAAAAGATAAAGAAAGGTAAACGAAGACACCAACTAAATAAAGAACTAAAAGTCGCAACGCCAACAAATTTGGGTAGAGCGTGATGACATTTTCTGTGACATCACCCCTTGAAACTGACTCTAAGGCAACTGAAAACTTGTTTCCTAACCAGTGGAGATAAACACCAGCAATCCTTAATTCCGTTTCAAACTGTAGAGCAATGAAGGCTACATTATCCTATGGGTTTTTGCTAACTACATTGTTTTACGTGAACAAAATAACATGGATATGGTCAGAAGCATACGCCCAAACACCACGTTGACCACCAGTTTCCCCCATGATGTGGTGCAGAAGAACATATCCTGATCCTGGAGTGTTCGCACCGGCCTATACAAGGGAGATGCAATGCAATGGTCAAACAGTAATCCAGCAGGCACAACAAAATGTGGATTAAGCAATGCACCCTTACCATAGTACCTATCACAGCATCAGTCGCCAGGGTCGCCTTCAATACATCACCCTGTAGTACTAGAGCGGTCAGCACAAGAACTAAACAAGTTATTCACATCCAACATGTGTAGATGGTCAAACACAATACAGCTTTCTACATAAGATCATTGTGAAGACAGAAGAGAAATGTTTCAGATAAGAGGGAAGCAAGCTTTCAACCTCAAACCAGTTATTCAAGATCTTCGACGCTGGCGACAGAAGAAGGTCGAAGAAGTTCCTGCCAGTGCAAAAAAGATTTAACTTGACATACTGCATTGTTCGCAAATGGCTGCGACGGTAACATCACTAAGAGGGATGATATATCTAGCACTCACACCATGTCCTTTTGCCCCTGTTGCATCACTATCCCGAGAAGCTTGCTCCAGAACACCGACTTGTCGACCTTATCCTTCATCCTGTCGACCATGGAGGCATGGTACAGCTGCCTCAGCTCCGGCGGAGGCGAGTCTATGACGAAGTCCATGAGCTTGCAGAACTTCTCCAGCTGCTCCTCGTACCTACATCCGCACATTGGCCATACCGCTCGTATAAAGATCAGTCCAACCTGAAACGCGCAAGGAAAGAAACCACTGCGAATTCTGAATGTGTCTGTCTGTCACCTCGGGTATGCCTCTGCATCCTTCTTGGAGAACTTGCCGATCTCGGAGCGGTTCAGCTCGGCGTCCGGGCCGAGGAGCAGGTACCGGCCGTCGAGGCACGGCGTGAAGGACGACGGGCTCCGCGGCAGGAGCTTCAGCCCGTGCCTCTCCAGCTCCAGCTCCCTGAATCACCCATCATCGGTGGCATAAGCATCAGTTCGTCAGTACATACAGGATTACAGAATGCAGGTACGGAACAGGGGCGTCGTGCGCAGGTAAATCTGACGGAATCGGAGGCTGCGATCGTGAGAGAGAGGGGGGTGGGGTGCGGAGGCGTTACCGGATGAGGGCGGGGCGGAGGAGGCTGAGGAGGTAGCTGCAGCGGGAGAAGCGGAAGCCGGGGACGAGGTCCGACTCGGACACGGCGGCGCCGCCGAGGACGCCGCGCCGCTCGAGCACGGCGACGGAGCGGCCGGCTCGCGCGAGGTAGGCGGCGGCCGCGAGCCCGTTGTGGCCGCCGCCGATCACCACCGCGTCCCACCGCTTGCCCCTCGGGAGCTCCGAGGGGGAGAGGGAGGGGGAGGGATCCGACGACGTGGAGAGGCCGCGGCCGCGGCGCCGGGCGCCCGCGAGCAGGATGCGCGTCGCCGCCGGCGACATCGGGCTCCGGGGTTTGGGTTTAGCCGCCGGCCGGACTTGAAAGGGAGAATCTTTCGGCGCTCTGTTTCAGGTGGCCAGTGAGTGAGTGAGGGCGTGGTTGTTGGCTGAGATCCCGCCGCCACTACTACGAAGGCGAATTTTTCGGAAATACGTGTTCCTTTTTCTTTGCCCAAAACAACATTAACCGGGCCTAGAGAATCCTTTATCCTTAGTGGAGATTTAAGGTACTAGGATCGACAAGGAGCAAAAGATAAGTATCACTATCATTGAGTTGTAGTGTTGAATGTACTAGGATCGACAAGGAGCAAAAGAGAGTGGGAAATTTCACGCGCAAAATCTGCCTATTAGGCATTTTTTTTGGTGCACACGGACTGTTCTGGTCCGAAATGACCTTGTCCTCATAGAAGATTTCTGATGTCCGTTGATGCAAAATCTGTTGCATGTGTTTTATTCTTCTGCTCATAATTTTCATGATCGTGCTCCTCTTGGGATGAACTCGGGCTCTTATTGATGCTAAGAGCAACTCTAGTAGACCCCGCGTCCGTCCCCGACCCGTAAAATAACCGCCAAAATGCGGGTACGGGTCGGAAAGCCTGCCCGACCAGACCCCGCATCCCGCCCAGACCCACAAAAAAATTTGGGGGGCGCGGCAAATTCCCGACCCCAATCCGATAAAACGCGCCCGCGAGCAGGATGCGCGTCGCCGCCGGTGACATCGGGCTCCGGGGTTTGGGTTTAGCCGCCGGCCGGACTTGAAAGGGAGAATCTTTCGGCGCTTTGTTTCAGGTGGCCAGTGAGTGAGTGAGGGTGTGGTTGTTGGCTGGGATCCCACTGGCGCTACTGGGAAAGCGGATTTCTGAAAATACGTGTTCCTTTTTCTTTGCCCAAAACGACATTAATCGGGCCTAGAGAATCCTTTATCCTTGGTGGGGATTTAAGGTGGTACTGTATTTGCAACACCGGCACTTCTAATCCGATAATTATCGAGGAATGAGAATTGGACAATTGATAGGAAAAAAAGGATAATTACTAGGAAAGCGGATTTTTATAAAATACGCGTCCATTTTTCTTCGCCCAAAACGACATTAACCAGGCCTAGAGAATCCTTTACCCTTAGTAGAGATTTAAGGTACTAGGATCGACAAGGAGCAACAGATAAGCATCACTATCATTGAGTTGTAGTGTTGAATGTACTAGGATCGACAAGGAGCAAAAGAGAGTGGGAAATTTCACGCGCAAAATCTGCCTATTAGGCATTTTTTTGGTGCACCCAGACTGTCCTGGTCTGAAATGACCTTGTCCTCATAGAAGGTTTCTGATCCGGCGATGCACTTGACCAAATTGTCCGATGGTGCAAAATCTGTTGCACGTGTTTTATCCTTCTGTTCATAATTTTCATGATCGGACTCCTCTTGGGATGAACTTGGGCTCTTATTGAAGCTAACAACATGCGAGAGGTACACACGTACGTAGAGAACCACCCAAGATCAACTAGAAATAGTGATGAGTTATATCCAAATATATATGACCCTCAAGGCATCAGCTTTGATCGTGGGGTAAAGATAAAGATTAACCAAGATAAAAAAAATGAAAAATTAAACTATAGAGGTCAACTCACCAGCCCAAGTTATGTACCCCATGGGCTTGAGTGGTATGATATTATGAATCGTTCTGCCAACTAATACATGCTACTATTTTTTTTATATCTATATTAGTTAGGGGTGTATTTGGTTGTTGGGCTATCCTCCTTGGAAAAAGGATAGTTGTTTTTTGAATGGATGTCATCTGTTTGGTTCTTGGGCATGCTGAGATTAGGAGGATATTGTTAGCTAGATGCTTGGAATATTCCTTCAAAATCGGGCTCCGCGGCGATGCCAAAAAGTCACGAACCTGGCCATCCCACACTCGCAACGCGAAATGTTTTTCGCGGACTCCTCTTTCCTCCGTTCACTTCCGAGAAAAGCCCAATATCTCGCCTTCTTCGTCTTCTCCTTGTCATGCCTAGTCCTTTCTTTCTTCTCTCCGTCGCTCGAGTTGTAATCCATCATAGTCATGATGGTGGTGGTGGCGGCTGCAGACAAGCCATTGCCGCATGCGGCAGGTGGTGCCTTGTGAATGGAGGTGGCTCTCTCTGGGCGGCACAACCGCAAATGTCATAGCGTGAGTGTCGGTTGCGCACGCATGGATACGTGTGTGTGTCGGGCATGGTGTGTGTGTGCATCATTTTTGCATAGGGCACTCATTTTTCGCTCTGCGGGCCATGAGTATTGTTTGAATGATGTACTAGTGCTGAAATTGCTTCATGTACTTGTGTGCATGGCTGATTTGTTTAATTTTGTAATGCAGCATCCCAAACCAAACACTCAAATGGGCATCCCTAACCATGACTTATCCTTCTAACCAAACAAAATATGGGCTAACATTATCCACACCAACGAAATAGGAAAAAATGGCTATCGTGGGGGGGGGGGGGGGTGGATACCACATCCATTTTTTTTGCGAATCAACATAGGGTTTTTATTCCATAGTGATAGTGTTACAATCTTCAGCGACTAAACTACTGATACATGGAGGTGGGCGTCCCAACCAACAAGTTGTGCTATCCCCACATCTACCAAAGCTCGCTAAACAATGTGCAACCCTATTCTGTTCTCGAAGAATTTTGACAGGAACAATGGCCCTAATGCTCGTATACTCCCTGATTTCCGACACCAAATGGCCATATGCTGATCTGTTGGAGGAGGCATCCGCAATCATGTTGAGTGCCACGTCACAGTCGGATTGTAGGATGATTATAGCTTGCGAGTGCTCCGTTGCTAGCTTGAGCCCTTCTTTTATTGCTTGCAGCTCAGACTCAAGTGCATCATTACAATGGAAAAGCTTACGGTATGAAGCAAAGATTACCGCCCCTGTACTGTCCCTCAGGATCATACCCGAACCAGCCGATCCATCCTCAGCATGGAATGAACCATCGACTGACAGTGCTACCTCATGCTCTGTCGGGCATGGCATACCAGTTTGCGTTTCTGCACAGATTGGGGAGCTGCCACATGCCTCGTATCTAGCACCGGAGTCTTTCCTTTCAAAATCTCCTCGACACTTAATGAGATTTGTTGATATGTACTGTAATAGCTAGTAAGAAAAGACCGAGATGTATCCACTGGGGGAATGGTTTTACCATGTATAAGCTCATTCCGAAGATGCCATATCCGCCATAGTACCATAATGATTCTGCTCCTGATATGTTCATGTGATACAACAAGCAAATGCAGTAACCATTCCGATCCAGTGCATGGAATATCCACCCGATTGGGTAGTGGCCATGATAGCTGCATTGTATCCCACATGAGAGCGGCATTAGGACAGACCAGCAACGCATGAAATGACGACTCCTCCTCTCTATCACATAGACTGCAGTGGCCTGAAGTACCAATGTGACGTCTGAACTTCTCTGCATTTGTGGGTAGAGATCCGGAGCTAACCTGCCATGCAAAGTGCCGCATCTGGGGGGAGCATCTGCACTCCACACCAGCTTCCAGATCGGACGATTGCCTGTGGGTGCAGAGCTTGAAGCACCCGGACTAACCTGGTCCCGCACCGGCGACATAGCAAAATTATATGATTTGTCCCAAGGCCAGGAGATAAAGTCTTCCTGTTGGCTAGGAGAGGCACGTATCTTTAGAATGGCATCGATATCTGGTTGGCAGAAGTATTGTTGCAACAGGTTTAGCTGCCAATTCCCACGATCATCAAGGAAATTCTGGACTCTGTTTAGGCGACAATTCCGTTTTGGTAGAATAGGAGTAAACGGAGGACCCCTTGGGATCCAAGGATCCCTCCACACTCTAATGCTTGCCCCATTGCCAACACGCCAGATCATTCCACGTTTAACTAGTTGCAACCCATGCTCGATGCCCTTCCAAATTGCTGAACTGTTAGCCGGAAAAACCGTGTCCATTAGATTTAAGTTATCTAGTGAATCAAACACGCCCTAAATAATTCACATGGGCCAACATCGAAAGAAACGCTTCAAGGTAGCCCATGTGAGGATGAAATCAAGTGAAAATGGTCATCAAGGTAGATAAGGTCAAGTTCAGATAGGATATATTTTTTAAAGGGCATGCAGTCCAACTCCAAATTAATTAAGCCATCACCAACCAGCTAAGGGATATGATGACGGTGAATACAAAAACGGTGCAAATTTAACACAAGCCAGGACTGCAAACATCGAGTACACAGTAACTAGAGAAGCCCGAACACAACTGCCACCAAAGAAAACAACAAGATCTAGTCGAATATGAACTCCGTGACGGAGAGGATTCGCACGCGCCGAGGCCGTAAAGACGCACTGAACGAAGGGTGAGAGGAACACCGTCTCTTACGTCAGGACATCCAAGCCAAGGACGAAGGAGAGACCACCATCTCTCCTCACACGTTGCCGGCGGGGAGACCGCTATCTCCGCCCGCCTTAGGACGGAGACAGCGCCACACTGCGGCAGGTGCACGGAATCGAAATTCATACAGTGTTTCTCCGCAAACCTAACCGCAAGTACCGCAGTTCTGTGCAATTAACTCCTACTATAGGATACGATGCTTCCCCTCAAAAAAAAAAAAGAGAAGAAGAAGAAGAAAAAACTGCTATGATGCTGCGACGCATGGCTTGCACAACGCCTTGGAACGTGGATGGCATGGCATCAAGAAACAAGGGATGGCACCTGTTGCTAACTAAGTGACGGATCTGCATCCTTGGTCAGACCAAGTGACGGATCGGACATCCGCAGAGCCAAACGCACATCGTTTGCCGCGTGGCTAAATCAGCAGAGCTTTTAATAAGATCAGATTAAGCGAGTTTGAACTTTCCAGTTTTGGCCCGCAGTCAGCTAGTCCGACTGATGGTGCTGGGTTATGCAGTTGGAACCATATTAATGGGACTATGGGAGTAAACAGTACTCGATAAGTAAATCCAATTTCAGTTGTCGGCATCGAACCGGTCCCATGGTCTAGTGGTTAGGACATTGGACTCTGAATCCAGTAACCCGAGTTCAAGTCTCGGTGGGACCTTCTTTTTTTTCCTTTTGGCCATCTCCCAATTCCTTTTGCTTCACTTATTTTTAAGACAGAGGGAGTCATAGCTTGTTGGTTCGCATTTTTCTTCTTCTTGTTGTTTTTCTTGCCCCTGCCCTCCCTCGAAAGAATCATCACCGTTTGTTCAACCTGCAGCTGCTGCTGGCACGAGACTGGATCAGACAGCCCATCGAATCGGTCCTGCAACGCACGGTTGCGGCCTCCAAAAACCAATCATTTTCCACTATCATTTTGATTTTGATCAACCAATCAGTCAATCACGAGACCTAATAAGGTCCGTTCCGTTCCGTTCCGTTCCATCACGGGAAAGCAACGTCGAGGGAGGGAGCGAGCCGAGTGCCACCTCACTGTCCTGATCCAAATCAATCCACACTCCACTCCACTCACGGCGCCCGCAGGCAGGTGGGCCCTGCCCTTCCCTGCCGCGGATTAGTTTACCAAATCCAGCCCCATCGTCAGGACGAGGCCGGACCCACCCACCCACGAGGCCACGACGCCGACGTGCGCGTGCGCCCCGCAGTTCCCGTTCCGTTCCGGACGGACGGAAGGGCATGGCCGTCATTTCGCGCCCCGGAGATATTATTGTTGTTTTCATCCAGGCAGGCCACCGCGATAGGGAAGGAGGAGAGAGGGCGGTGTGGGCCCCGCGCCACGTCACGTGGGGGCATCGTGCTCCGCGCCTAGGGATCGGCGCCCCGCCCGGCCGCTACGGGTCCCCCGACTTTTGCCGCTTCGATCTGTGCAGGTGGACCGGGTCCAGCAAAGTTTCGACCAATTTCTTCACACGCACACACACACACAAAAAAAAAATTGCCGTGAAGAAATTACTCCCTCCGTTCCTAAATATAAATCTTTTAAGATATTTCATTAGGAGTCTACATACACATACGGAGCAAAATGAGTGAATCTATATCCTAAAATATGTTTATATACATCCTTATGTAATCCACTAGTGAAACCTCTTTAAAGACTTATATTTAGGAACGGAGGGAGTATATGACTTGAATAAAGCCCTCGTTCCTAAAAACAAAACAAAAGCCACGAAGAAACCTGCCATTTTTATTTCTATTCAGGTCAGGCTTCGTAACGCCTATCCAGGTCTTCGTAAAAGCAATATACAAACATTTGCAGTATATCCGGACATGGAGTATACCGAGTTACCGGGGTTCCTGTAAATCTGGTCAAGGCACATATAGTTTGATTTTTCAGATGGAGATAATTTGGACATTGGGAGTGTAAATGTTTTGGAAATGCACGCCTTGAACCGCTGAACGCCTATCCATGTCACACACACCTTGAGCGTGTATTCATATCCACAAATGTTATAAATCACGACACCTGCCGCTTTTTCTTTTGCACTAAAACAAAGAAGCAAAACGGTGATCTTGCATTAGCGTCGGGCAACGGCTCGGACTAGAGCAAGTCAAACGCTCCACACTTCCATGAGCCGGGTCACAAGGAGGCAACCTAAGTTTGGATTTGACCCATGCAAGTATTGGAGAGGGATGAGGTTTTTCCGATCCCTTTTCACACGTCAACCTTCGTTCACGTGTAAAAAAAAGGATGCCACCATCCACACACATATGTACATTGATTTTGTTCTTTTATAAAAGATCAGGGGAATTCGGGTCAAAAAACAAAAAGATCAAGGAAATTAATGCCGCTCCTACCCTCGAACCATTCTCAAGATTTGATGCAGTTATTATTATAGGTATAGAATAGATCATCCGCAAAAATAAATAAATTACCTTTTAGATAGATAAAGAAAAGAAAAGCAAATTCATTTTTTTGGGTATTGTCCTAGGAAACGCATGCCTTGAACTTCTATCCATGTCAATAAATGTTTGAGAAACACACACCTTGAAAGCGTATCTGTATACACAAAAGTTTAAATCACCGCACTCGCAGCTCATTCTTTTACACTAAAACGTGTCACATAGAAGCCGAAAAAGAAGCAAAACGTTAATCTTGCATTGGCGTCGGGCAGCGGCTCGGACTGGAGCAAGTATACGTACATCTTTTTTTGAACCAAAAATACATGTGCATCTGCACACATATATTTTGTAAAAGATCAGTATTGGAGGGCGTCGAGGTTTCTCCGATCCCTTTTCACATGTCGACATTGGTTCAAGTGTAAAAAGACGTCACTATCCGAGTACAATGATTTTGTTTTCTGTAAAAGATCAAGGGGATTAATGCCGTCCCTACCCTCGAACCATTCTCAAAATCTGACGCAGTTATTATTATAGATATAGAATAGATCGCCTGCAAAAATAAACAAATTATCTTTTAGATAGATAGAGAAAATAAAATAAAAATTAAATTCATTTCATTTTTTTGGTAAATTGCCCTAGGGTTTGTTCTGCTAGCTGTGGAGGAAAGCAAATCCAGATTTTCCTTCTCGCGCTTCCTTGGGAAAGAAGACTCGAGGCGTGCGCGTAGCCGCGGCAGCGAAAATATCTCCCGTCCACTCCACCCACCCACCCACTTGGCCGCCCCCGGCATATTCCAAATCCCGAGACCCGCATCCCTCGCCCACCCGCCGACACGTGGGTCCGGACCGACACGCGGGCCCGGCCACGTGACGCTGACGCGTGGGCCAGGGCGCACCCGCGTGGCGCGCGTGATGCGATCGGGGCGGGCTGGCAGCCGCTATAAATGGGAGGCCACGGACGGGCAGCGTCCTCCTCATCGCTCTCGGGGTTGGCTTCTCCTCCCCTTCCGGTTCGGGTTCCTGGTTCGGTTCGGGTTCGGTTCGGTTCGGGTCCGAGAGACAGTAGCTAGCCTAGCCTAGGGTTTTCGTAGGAGGAGAAGGAGAGGAGGAGATCCATGGCGGAGACGGAGTACCGCTGCTTCGTGGGCGGCCTCGCCTGGGCCACCGACGACCACAACCTCCAGGCCGCCTTCAGCCAGTACGGCGAGATCCTCGACGCCAAGGTAACCCTTCTCCTCCTCCTCCCCCCCAGATCCCTTCGAATTTCACGTAGATCTGGCCCCGATCTGGGGTTTGTGTGGCGGATCTGACCGGATCTGATGGTTTTTGGTTTTGGTGTTGGTGTTGGTTTTTGTGGGGTGGGTGCAGATCATCAACGACCGTGAGACGGGGAGGTCGCGCGGGTTCGGGTTCGTGACGTTCGGGAGCGAGGAGTCGATGCGCCAGGCCATCGAGGAGATGAACGGCAAGGAGCTCGACGGGCGCAGCATCACCGTCAACGAGGCCCAGTCCCGCCGCTCCGGCGGCGGGGGCGGCGGCGGCGGCGGCTACGGCGGCCAGCGCGGCGGTGGCGGAGGCTACGGCGGCGGTGGCGGCTACGGCGGCCAGGGAGGTGGCTACGGCGGCCAGGGAGGCGGTGGCTACGGCGGCCAGGGCGGTGGTGGCTACGGCGGCCAGCGCGGCGGCGGCGGCGGCTACGGCGGTGGCGGCGGTGGTTACGGCGGCGGCGGTGGCGGCTACGGCGGCCAGCGCGGCGGCGGCGACTCCGGCGGCCAGTGGAGGTCCTGAGCGCCGGACCCCGTCTCATCGCCCAGTTATCCATCCATCTATCGTCTACCGTCTTCGTCAGCAAGTTATCTATCTTCGGTGTGTCAGTCTGAGTCGTGTTTGTGTGTCTGTCCGGTCCTGTGGTGTTTTTGATCGCGAGCTCGAGTGGTCTCTGTGTTACGCGAGGAAGAAACAACATGTCTTATCTTTCAGTCGGTCGGTCTGTCGTCGGTGATGCAGCAATCCCTCTTCCTGTCTTGGACTGTAATTGGGATGTGATGTTGGTGATCCTATGTTTGAACTCGGTTTGAATCGATGAAGAAAAATGCAAGTCATAGCTGCGAAAAATATCCTCCTCTGTGTGTTGTGTCCTGGTTGCCATTGTTTCTTTTATTTGTCTTTGCTTCTGAATCTTGCATCTTTCGCAAGCCTTCTGCGAATTCGGAGTTTTTCGCATGAAATTGATGAATCCCGTTCAGAACCCTGCAGAGCTAATCTGGAAGGAGTGGCAAAAAGTCGATGGCAAAATATGTAATATCTTTAACTTGCTGCAAAGTTTTTTCACGCAAGTCAGGGCCCGGATACGGGGGTTGATGTGATTTGCGCATCTACAGAGCTTATCTGCAAGCAAGTGCGAAATATCTTCAGTGATTCTGATGTTCCGTGCATGTAGGATGCAAAACTTGTACTTTACACATGGAGTTGCACAACAAAAATGACATCATCTATGGTTTGGTTCAAACTTGATCATCAGATTTTACATACATATTAGTACACGAGATGCACAAAGCAGAATCAACATCAGCAGCAGCATGCCCTTATGGCTGTGTAACCAAAAAAAAAACAGTAGTTCATACGGGCTAAAATGCCCGGAGTTGGGTGGATGTTTGAGATCAGTCGAGGACGTAGATGCGGGAGGCGATGTCCTGGACCAGCCAGTCGAAGCCCTGGAGCAGGCCGTCGCCGGTGTAGGCGCTGCACCCGACGATCTTCCAGTGCCGGTCCTTGTTCATCACTTCAAGATTCAGAACCTGGATCCAAAAACCCATCAAACTCGGAGACACAACTACAATAATAAACACATCACTTCAAGTCTTTCTTCCTTAAAAGCGGAGATCACAAGATGATGATGGGCATGATGCGACGGTGTGTTTTTACATTGGCGATTTCGTCAGGCTTCAAAGCGCCCTGAATGTCCTGCTTATTTGCGAAAACTAACAGCGACGATCCAGCCAGTCTCTGCAACCAATAATTCAAGCATCGCTCCAATAGTCGAACAAGATAGCACATAAATTTAAGCACAAACATGCTAGGTTCAATCAAATTTCCAGTCCCAGGAGTTTCCCGATGCTAAACAGCAACTGCTAGTTTTCAACAAAGTAACCCGGAGCAAAATTTCAACGCTGAAGCAGACGACCAGTGGTGTTCACGAGGCGATTTACCTCTTCTTTCAAAAGATTGTGGAGCTCAGCACGGCAATCGTCGAGCCTCCGGACGTCGGAACTATCCACCACCCAAACTAGACCGTCAGTCTGCTCGAAGTAGTTCCTCCAATACGAACGGATGGTCTTCTGGCCCCCGACATCCCATATGTTGAGCGAGTACCTGCCACGATCATAAAACTATCAATTCTTGGTAGTTTGTTCTGCTGTTCCCATGACTGTGCTCATGCGTCTGACCACCATGATCAATGAGCGATGGGCATCACGACGCTGTTAAAATTTCAGCCCAAATATGTTGTATTTTCACCAATTGATTTGCTACTTTCTCAGATTAAAGCAGATTATCAATTGCATTCCCTACTTTGAATGGTAAAGGTACAACCACCTACGTAGGCGCAGCTTGCTTCGTAGCAGGCTGAAAAACAACATACCCTGGCTGAAATTTGGGCCAAAATATGTTGTATTTTCACCAATGTGATTTACTACTTTCTCAGATTAATGCAGATTAGCAATTTCATTTCCTACTTTGAATGCTAAAAGTACAACCACCGATGTAGGCGCAACTTGCTTCATAGTAGGCTGAATAACAACAGATGCTAATGACTGGCGTAGACCATCATATCGCCTGATTGTACCATTTAGTGTCACAGTTGTCCTACTCTGTATTTTCTGACCAGAAATAATTAAAACTGCACCGCACCAGTGTCG
Source organism: Hordeum vulgare subsp. vulgare (assembly GCF_904849725.1). Lineage (NCBI taxonomy): Eukaryota > Viridiplantae > Streptophyta > Magnoliopsida > Poales > Poaceae > Hordeum > Hordeum vulgare. The sequence continues at coordinate 5,217,947 of NC_058522.1, read as the reverse complement.
AATTTTAATATTGTCCTCTGGTATTCCCACTTAAAACATTGATGCCAAAGTAGACTTTGATGCTTGTGGTTGTGGAGCAATATGACTCACAAAATTCTGAAACATATCTATGGACGTCTCCCTGTCTTCGCTTTTCCCTAAGAACCTAACTGCACAGCTCGAATACTACTGGACCACCTTCAGTCAATTTTAGCTGAAGCAGCACACAACAATTCTCTCCACCAAGCAGTAATTCGAATGAGATTATCTAAAGCTGTTGAAATTGTATTGCTTAATCACTAAACCTCCAAACAACAAGCTCAGATTACAAGATTGTTCCAGTAATTACCTTATGCAACTACAAAGAGTAAGGGCGCCCTTGACTTGACAGAATCTATGGCATACTTGCGACAGTCAGGGGAGGTGATCTAGCATAGCAAAGCGATACTATCTAGTGGCACATGCGTAGTTAATTAGTTATTCGATGTGCTAAAATTACCATGAAATCTCCTAAACGCCCTGAGTTAATACAGGTGCCATCTTGTAGATATACCATAAAATTCGAACGATCAACCTAAAATTACAAAGGATTTCCCAGAACACCTTTAGTTAATACCACTGGCATTTTGCTAGACATGATACAGAGTTGGAATGATTAAGTATAACATCAGCTTGGAACAACCTTTCGATTTCTGGCATAATTAACTTGATAAATGAAAATGAATATAGTACATACTTTTGGTACTGGATGGTTTTGATATTAAAGCCAAGAGTAGGGCTGATGACACTGGTGTCCTCCCCATTTATCTTGAGCACAATTGTCGTCTTACCCGAGTTGTCCAGGCCGCTGTAAATTTGACATGGGTAAAATAAATCAATCAAGAATAACAATTAACAAAGAACTGAAAGGCACAAACGTTGAAAGTCAAGAAGCACACATATCAAGCAAGGAACCAAGAATAATAATGCGTTTGGATAGGAGGAATCTGGGGGTAAAATAAGAAGGCGAAAAAGGAATGGAGCAGGACGCTTACACCATGAGAATACGCATCTCCTTTTCCTTGCGCTTGATTTTTCTGATGATGCTGAGGAGACCCATTTCCGGAGCTGGCCCAGCAGAGGAATCAGCATAAAGGTAAGATGCAGAGAGGGGGAACAGGTACAAAGACTTGTGAAATTCTAATTGAGTTGAGACACCCGGTCAGGCTGCTATGAACCCCCAATAATGCTTACAACAGGATCATGCGGAATAACAAACCGCGTTAGGAATCGGTGGCGTTGTAATGCGGGGTTGTAGTTTTTATAACCAGTGTAGATTGAAACATGGCCTGCATTTCTCATGTGAATTCAAAGCAAAGCCTGATCTCAGAAGACATGAGCGTATTACTATAAAGCATGGCACGCCACTGTGAAACGGCGTTCGGCTGAGTTTGAGGGGTGCACCAAGAGAACAATTCTTGCCACTGCCTCTGCTTTCACCAAGTATAGAAATATAAATCTAAAACATGTAGATGCAGGCACTGCTAATCCACTGCCTCTGCTTTCGCCGCTGTATGATGTATTCACATTCATCTAAGATCTGCACATGCATGCGTATACTGCTACGCCACTGCCTCGGTATGTATGCATCCCAGAACGCGGACATGGATATGCTGCTAGTGATATGCCACTGCAGACAGACGGACAGACAGATACTAACACATGACGAACATCAAGTGAGCAGCATGTATCGCGATGAATGGGCAGCGGAAATTGCTTTCTTCTGGTCATGCTGCGAGCAAGATCGTCGCATGGAAGGAAAAAAAATCGTCGCGGACATTGAGTTGGATCCAGCGGAATCATGGCACATCGTGCGTAATCAGCCATTAACCGTCGGGGATGCAGCGTGCGTGCGTGAGTGCTTGCATACCTAGGAAGAAGGACCGGGCCGCGGGGAGGGAGGCGCAGGGACGGCGAGACCGTGGGCGTGCACGGGGACGGGAGGAGGCGAGGGCGGCGGCGGCGACGGCGGCGGTGATGGAGATGCCGCTGCTTGTGAATCTGAGAGTGAGGTCTGCTGTGAAGAGGTGCGGCGTGCGAATGGACGAGGGCCCGTGGGATGGGCTCGCCCCCCCCCCCCCCCCCTCCCCCCTCCCCCCTCTCTCTCTCTCTCTCTCTCTCTCTCTCTCTCTCTCTCTCTCTCTCTCTCTCTGGTGTATGAAGGCTCATTTGTTATGAGCAGTCCATGAGTGATTGAGAGAAATTGTCCACTTTCTCTCTCTTAAAAAAAGTTAATTGTCTGCCCTCCAACTCCAGTATTTTATTTTGTGAAGCTTTTATTATTATTATGCCTTTTCAATCATCTCAAAATGTTTGTCAAGCCTTTCAAAATATGTCTCTAACCCTCCACCTCCTAGCAAACTGTTGTTTTGCTAAATTACTGCTTGCTAAATCCCTTTTATAGTGTTGCTAGTTGCAGATGCAGTTCATTCCATTTTGGGACATGGATATATTTGAGATATCACATTATTATTGCTATTTAATTAATGCATCTATATACTTGACAAAAGATTGAAGGCTTGATATTTTGCTCGGTGTTTTGTTCCACCCTTGCCGTCTTATTTTTTGATTACCGGTGTTATGTTTCATATTGAGCGCTCCTAACATGTTCGGGGTTGTTATGGGACCCCCTTGACAATTCGTCTTTGATTAAAATTCTTTCGGCAAGGCCCAACTTTGGTTTTACCATTCTCCAATCTAATAAAACTTGCATTGGGACTTTTCGGACCACGTGGATAATTAACCAACAAGCTAGGCCAGTACTCATGATTGTTGGTCCAAAATAGAGCACCTTGTGGTGCCCCTTTGGAAACTTGGGCATCGGCTAACTGTAAGCTTCACTTATTCATCGTGTCCTGAGAACGAGATATACTGCTCCTATCGGGACTGTTGACACGTCGGGCGGCCTTGCTGGATTTGTTTTACCTTTGACAAAATATCTTGTGCATCGGGATTCCGAGGACACTTTGGGCTATCTCGAGGTTGAGGTTTTTTCACCGCAGCTTGTGGTTAGTTTGTGATGGATGAGTTGGAACATCCATCCAGGGTTAAATATTTTGAAAAGTCGTGCCCATAGTTATGTGGCAACTTATTATTTTTATAATACCCGGTTGTAGAAATCTTGAAGTAAACTCAACTAAAACATGCCAACCGTGTGCTAACCGTGATCATCTCTTTTCGAGGGAGTTCGGGAAGAGAACACGATCAAGTTATGAATGACTGATAGCTAGCTACTCAAGATCACTTCTTGATCATTACTACTTCACGTCTGTTTATGCGTAGAACACTCTTCTTATTCTGTACTCGTAAGTTAGTCAGATATCAAAATGCTTAGTGCTTGCTGCAGCCTCACCATTTAGCCATTCCATACCCATTAAAATTTGCTAGTCTTGATACCCTTGATAATGAGATTGCCAAGTCTTTGTGGCTCATAGATTACTAGAAGAATAAATGCAGGTACATGTAATGCGATGCTTGACGTGAGTGGGATGCTTGCTTTATTTGGAGTTCTTCTTCTTGTTCCTTGATGGTCATAGGATAAGTTCCACGTCGGCAGCCTGGGATTAGCAGGGTGGACGTTGTTTATTTTTTGTTTGTTTTCATCCATAGTCGGATCCTGCTTTACTATACGATGATTGCTATGTATTAATATATTGAGATATACATGTTGTAGCATGTGGCGAGTGCAAATCAATTTCATGTACTCATCTCTTCATTACATGTTTTGTGACGATTTTCACCTTGCGAAGTGACTCCGATATGCACTTCTATCCCTGTTGAGACTTTCAAGTATCCGCGAGGATAAGACCAGATATTGGATGTTACAAAAGTGTAGGTACTTGTTCATCAAATTCCATTACTATGTATTCCCATTAGCCCCGCAAACTATCATCACCTACCAAAGACGTACCGGCGCCACCCGGGCGCGTGCCGCTCACTGTGACGTCTAAAGAGCTTTCAGGAGAACGTACGATGAAGAGTGCCCATTCTTGTTCTCGTTTGGTGGTTAGTGCGAAAAAGGCCAGAGGCCTACTCAGATCATATATCCTAGCCCGTTAGTGTCTTGGGAGCTCGCGAAAACGATGAGTGATCCTATCGCCCTGTCTCCAGGGCTTACGACAGGGGTCAGGCCATCCCTCTCCTGGGTGGTCTTCCTGCCCGACCATGTCTCGTAATTATTTCGTGGATACCCTCCAGGCTAACACGACTCACAAGAGACTGTCGGGAACTTAGGTCCACATCAACCGGGATGGTACCTCCTGTCCCTTCAGTCCCACAATACTAGTAATGGGGGGTAACAGGTAATGGTAACAAATGTGTCCTTGTAATCAAGGGGGAAATCCGAAGAATCACCCTCGATGGATTTCTACTTGATGTAATCGTCAAGGTGAACTAGAAGGTATCACCCTTGACAGGTTCACACTTGAGGTGCTGCACGAAAGATGCATCCCCGGAGGTGGTGAAAGAGGAATCACCCTTGGTAATCCACCACCGACTAGCAACATTGCAGAGTTATCATTAGGAGTCTGTACGAGGTATCACCCTCAACACTCGATAGTGGCTCTACAAAGTCGTACAACTAAGGGGGGTGAGGTGATGTGTCTGGCTCGGGACCTCGATCATGTTGACCGAGTCATCGATGATGAAGCGGGGGCAACTGGGACAAGGTGAGGGGTCACTGGTGGTTCACTAACCAACCTATACTAAGCATGTAGGATAAGCAAGTAGGTAACAATACCAGGTTACAAAAATAGGTTATGCACTAGAATAGGAGATATCGACAACAATAGCAAAATCTAATGCAAGCTTGAGAGAGAAGGAATTAGGCAATATAGGAATGATCAAGGGGGTTTTCTTGCGTGGAAGCTCTACTGAAAGGGGCTGGACGTCAGGAGCGTAGTCGTACTCGGGAGCAACACCGGTCTAGGGGTCTACCGAAGAGAAGAGAGAGAAGAAACAAAAAATATAAAGCACACAAATGCATCATGATGCATGACATGGCAATATGATGTGCTAGGGATGAACTAACATAGTGCTACACTTTACAAACGGAGCGGAAAAACATCTGGGAATGTTTTCCCAACATTTGATAGTTTCGGGACAAATGAATCGGAGGGGAAGCATCCATGCTCATCATGGTAGATGCATGTGACACGTGAAATGATTGCATAATCAGATTTGTTATATTTTTCTAAGCAACTTTCATATATAAATTATTTTCAGCTGACTTACATTTAATTTATGTGAATTTTCAAATATTTAAACATTTTTTGAAATTTACTGGATTTAATTTAATACAAAAAGTTCTTTATTACGTCAATAATGCATCATAATGATATTGATATCTACTACATAACTTTATTCTTGTAGACATTGTTGGGCGTAAAAGTGGAGAGTTTTGTAGGACAGCGATGTATTCCCCTCAAGTGGATGACCTAAGGTTTATCAATCCATGGGAGGTGTAGGACGAAGATGGTCTCTCTGAAGCAACTGTGCAAACAAATACAGGAAATCTCTTATGTCCCCAACACACCCAATACAATGACAAATTGTATAGGTGCATTACTTTGGCGAAGAGATGGTGATACAAGTGTAATATGGATAGTAGAAATAGATTTTTGTAATCTTAAAATATAAAAACAACAAGGTAGCAAGTTGAAAACAGCGAGCAAAATATTGTATAAATGCTTGAAAATAAGGCATAAGGTTCACACTTTCACTAGTGCAACCTCTCAACAATGCTAACATAGTAGAATTATATGATCATTCCTCAGCGTGTAACAAAGAATCACTACTAAGTTCATAAGTAGCGAAGAACATAAGATGAAATTGGTGTAGGTAGTAGAATCATCTCAAAGTTATTCTTTCCGAGCAATCTTTTGAGTTATTTCTATAAGTGTCACAAACAACCCTAGAGTTTGTACTAAAATAACACACATGATACATATCAATCAACCATAATGCCACCTAGATACTCCAATGTTCTTAGTCATCAAACAACTTCAATGCATCACCATGTCTAAGTAAGAGCTCCACATACTCAATTATCATATAGTCTTCTATGGTTGCTAATAGGCAAGGCATATTTTTAGAACAAACAACATTTATCAAACACAAAGAAAGATAGGGCTTAAAGTTTCGCCTCCCAACATACTTATGATAAATATAATTGTCAACAATAATGAATCATGATCAAATATATTTAATTAGATATATATGTTTGAATCTTTCCCCAACACATGGTGCTTGCCAACTAATAGATTGAGGTTGGAATAAGAAGTTGACTCAACATGAAAAGTAAGTAATATTAAAGTAAATAGATTGTCCCTTCGCAGAGGGAAGCAACGATTTGCAGAGGTGCCAGACCTTATTGTTTGAAACGAGAGATGAATATATTTTGGGTGGTGTGTCTTTCTTATAAACGTTACAACAATTGATTTCAATATCTTTCATGCTAATCCCATCATTGGCGGTTTCCAAACATAATTGAAATCCCCCCTCAACCATTCAATCACATTCCATGCCTTGTCGTATCCACGGGTGCTCTCCATACAATCAAATTTATAGGGGGGGGGGGCATGTATTTATTTTTGTATTATGCAGGATTAGGAATCCTTTTTACTAGCCTCTCTCCTGTAATGACAAATGAATAAACACTCATCTTGAGAATAACTCGCTTAACATGAAAGATAATGACCGTCCCATCGCTCCATGAGTGGTACGAGCACACAAAATGGATGTTTATTTGAATGTTTAAAGGTGACACATGTAAATTTATTTGGAAAGCCAGTGAAATATCATATATAGGTAGGTATGGTGGACTCTAATGAAAGAAACTTGGCTCAGGGATTTGGATGCACAAGTAGTATCCCTACTTAGTACGAAATTTGGCTAGCAAAATATTCTAAACAAGCACCATACGTTGGAGGATCCATATCAATATCACTTCTATGCAATTATACATAAATATAACCATTACGTTTTCTTCCTTGTCCAACTTCAGAAATTTGAAAATTGTCGGGACTTTGCACAGCCCCCCCCCCCCAACTCGCCCGTTCCATTTCCATTTATTTCTTCTTTTCTCTGTTTGTTTTTTGTTTCTTTTTATTTCCTTTCTAAGTTTATAACTAAATTTTACAAAAGTTCACTTTTTCTGAAAATTTGTTTCTTTTTTCAAGAATGTCCATGTTCTCAATTTTTTTAGAAAATTTAAAACTTGATAGAAAGTCAAAAAGTATTCAAATATGTCCCACCTTTTCATTTTTTTCATAAATTCAAATTTTCTTGCGTTTTTGGAAAATATTTCGCTTTAAAAAAGAATCAGAATTTTAAAATGGTTTGTACTTCTAAAAAAAGGTCAGAATTTTGATCATGTTCTCTAGAAAATGTTTGGATTTTCAAACACTATCTTCCTTTCCAGAAAAATGTTTTCGAAAAATTTCAATGGTGTTAGGATCTGCCACGTCACTTAGTTCTTAATAAATGGCGTTGTTCATTCGTCACTTACACTCCTCACCTCTCAGGATTTTGATTCCTCGTGGAGGCAACCCTCTTTTCAGATTTTTACATTGCGCGGTACCAGTGTAGATCGCGTGGCCCCTCGCCAACGGACTGACTAAGTCAGGGGCTTTGCATGTTCGATGACATCCTATTCTCCTCTAATAATAAAGTCTGTCGTTGGCGGTTTTGCAAAAAGGTCCTTTTGTTTTCTGGTATTCAATCCGCTGTCCAGATTTAACTCAAGAAGAAAAACGTTTCAGTGATTAAAAAGAAAAACACCTCGAGCTCACCTTATCCACGCCGTCCTCCACCGCGGGATCCTCTCTCCGACGATCCGCCGCGCCACCCCTTGCCCCGCCCGCCACCCCCAACCCATCCCAAACCCACTGTCGTACGTCGCCATCGTCGCCATCGACCTCGACCCCGTCTCCCCTCACTCCCTTCTCGACCATAAAGGGTGTCGCGATGGCCGCCGCGTAGCCCCCGCGCGCGGGCAGCCGGATGGCCGACGACGGCGACGGGGAGGGCGCGGGCGAGAGTTGCTGGTCGGCCGCCGCCTCCGGACACGGCGGCGGCGGCGGTGGGGTGCTGTTGTCCGACGTCAGGAGGGAGATCTACGACCGCCTGCGGGCCGTCGGCAACCAGGAGGCGCTCGCCGACCCCTTCTTCGACCGCGTGCTCGAGGATCACTACTAACGCCTCCTGCCAAGGTCCGTCCTTTCCGCCCACCCCCCGTCCACGCCTGCGTTTTCACCTCACAAACACCCCTCTCTCTGTTTGTTTGTCTGTGTCCGCGCGCGCCGGGGATGCAGCTACTACATGGACCTCGACGTGAGCATGGGAGCCAGTGATCCCCCACAATTACCGTTTTGATTTGGAGCCAGAGGTTTGTCATGCTGAAGGTACTTCGCATGGAAGCAGAGGAGCATGATAATACAGTAAGCGGCAGTGTGCAGGGAAGATTTCATGAGTTTAATGGATGGATGAATTTACCCTTAGGAATCGGGCGTGGAAGACGGGGCGGTTGTCGGGGTCGGCGCACTTGGCGAGGATCCGGCGGTGGAGCAGCACGTCCTCCGCCTTGTTCACCAGCGTTCCTGATTGAACTCAACTAACACTATGCAGCTGGTTCTCAGCTTGATTGAAGACAGAAAACAATTGGCACTCGAACTATCTTCACAGATTAAGGCACGTCTTACAGAAAGGTTTGCAGCCAAAGAGCAATATAAGCAATCCAAGGTAGAATTAGACTCTAGAACTAGAAGCCTGGAGAATGAGAAGACTGATGTGCAAACTACCTTCAAACAGGAGCTTGATAGGCTGATTAGGCGGCCGGCGTGCTCGCTTGGGGCGTCGGACCAAGCACGGCAGCATCGGCGGCACCGTCGTGGGTCTGGTGTCGATGCTCACCACCAGCACTGGCTGCAAGATGGTCGCGTTGCTCGGGCACCACAGCGGCAGCATCCTCCGGCTGCAAGATGGTCGCGCTGCTCAGGTGGCACAACAGAAGGAGGGCCCGGGCGCCGCTGGCGTTCCTCATCATACTGCCCGTGCTGGCGGGTGCGTTGCACACGGAGGTGGTCGCGTGAAGACTGGAGATGCATCCTGCCACTCTGATGGTGTAAAGCTAGATGTCCTGATTATTTGGGGGATCGAGTGTTCATTTTTTTTGACACAATGTTCATTTCTTCTTGTCGCAGTAGCACACACCGTTGTAAACTGCATTCTTCTTGCTGTTGTTGGGGTGGCTTAGTTTCGTCGTTGTGATATTTATGTGTGCTAAGGTTCACACACGTCTGTACCAATGTTGGCCTAACTATTTATTTATTACTGCAGACGTTAGCTTGGAAGAACTGGAGGTGACTTTTGCTCCCTCATCCATGGGTGGAATTTTCTGTGAGCGAATCCGCATATCTAAAATGCCAAGGTGGCAGTTTCAAAGCTATGCAAATCAAATACATGTTAGAATGAATGTCTCGCATTCATTGCCAGAAAATTTCCATTGGAAAATACAGATTTACTTCCATGGGCAAGTCTTGCATTGTCTGAAGAAAAATAATAATGAATATATGCATCTTTGCTATGCAACAAATTGAAGCGGTTTTCATTTCCAGGAATGTTTCTACCGGTTTGTGCCAATGTGAGATGGGTGAATGGCAAGCTCTGCACGGTGGCACGTGGAATGCTGTGAAGTCTCCCTACAACAGCAGATATGTTGATGTGAAACTTGCTCATAAGAAATATGTTGTCTTCAGCCTTTCCATTCAGGAAGGTAAAGATTTCTTTCCCTGAAACCCTTCTGTTTGTGCCAGTCACACATATTTAAGAGCATATGTATCTGTCCTTTTCTCTGAAATACTAATTCATCCTTGTTGGGTGTAATCAAAATTTGCAGAGCTTCAGAAGTGGCGTTTAGCTTGCCTTGGTATTGGATTTGTTCTGCTATTCCTGTCACCCATCGTTAGTAAATGGGCACCTTTTTACTATAGCAGCTCTATGGCTCTTGGAATCCTACTTGTGGTGCTGATTGTCCTTTTCGAGATATTGTTTTAGTCAAATACCTGTATATGATTCTCTTGATAAAATTTCATTACTAAAAGAAGTGAAATGAAATTAATGCATTATGTTAGGGTGCCGAAGCTCGCTAGCGGCATTCCGGTCGCCGTAGTGCGTCGGCGGTGGGGGCATGGAGGAGTTACAGAGGGACGGCGAGGCGGCAAAGGGCTGGTGCCGGAGCCCTCTAGCGGCATCCCGATCGTCGTAGTGCACCGGGCGTGGGGGCATGGAGGAGTTGCGGCGGTGGCAAGGGCCGAAGCCTTCACCGAGGGATGGCGAGGCAGTTGAGGAGGCGGCAGAGGGCTGGTGCCGGTGCTCGCTGGTATAGTCCTTCACAGGGGGACGACGAGGCAGCGGAATCCGCATGGATGGATGGCCACGATGCTCCCAATGAACCTGTTGGTGGTGAAAACACATATATCGTTGTCTTCATTTCTGCTGGGACATGTGGACAGCGGCGACGGGGCAGTGGGGAGAGCAGGCAACATAAATATTAGGGCCTTGAGAAAAAAAAACTTCCATGGACCGAGTTCCCCCATAAAAACAATTGTTGATGAACTAAATGAAAAGGATTTCTCAATATGAAACTTTGCGAGCAAGGCCCAAATTACCTCTCGAAATAAAATATAGACATTGTACAATTTATTATATTTATGAACAACTCTTACTGCCATTTGGTTTTTATATATCGGATGTGTCCTTTTGGATCACTGGATGCGATCATTTTATATGGTCACAAGCGTAGAAAAACATTCAGTCATGGTTTACTGAAAAAGCTAATAATTGTCTTAATTGAATATATTTGAAATCCGTAATCATGCATGTCATCTTGTGGTATGTGGACGTTAAATTTTATGAAAGAAATAAAATAAGATATTGCTAAATAATGACCATTGGAATTGATATATCTCTTACAACAATCAACTTTTAAAGTTTGCGCCAATCAGTTTCTACCTTTATGTACAACTTAAATTTCAATTGCTTACGATAGAGATGCAAGTAGCTGTTCTTCGTTCCTCCTGGGCAACCTTTCACATGGAGAAAACTGTTTCTATTAGTACCTTTTATTTTGTTTCGCTTGGGGAGTTTTTATATGTGTTACTCCCTCTGTTTCTAAATATAAGTCTATTTAAATTTTTTACTAGAAAACAACATATGAATGTATATAGACATACATTATAGTACAGATTCACTTATTTTGCTTCGTATGTAGTCCCTTATTAGAATTTCTAAAAAGACTTATATTTAAAAACGAAGGACGTAGTTTCTATAATGGTTTATCGTATGTTTAGATATCTACTTGCACTTCAATGACGGTGCAAAGTTCAACTACATGTTGACGAAGGACATGAGGGGAGGGAATTCAAATACAAAATTCATGATCCCAAAATCGACAATCTAACCCGGTGCAACGCACGGGCACTTTCGCTAGTTGTTATAAAAAGCGATATATCCAGTTAGCGAGCGCTTCTTCGAAAACCCCTCAGCGAATGACGCGTTCTCAACCATCGCCACGTTCTTTTGATTTTTTTTTTATTATTTTACCACACACATTTTTGCCTTTTTAGATATTTTTCCAATTTTTTTGATGTTTTGGTTTTTCACCGGTCTTTCTTAGTTTATTTATGAAAAAAAATTGCATGAAAAGAAATGTATTTTCTGTTTTTTTGCGACAGACACGGTTTTGCCTTCGCAAGAGGCATGTCCGTGCCTCTCGGAAACGAAAAAAACACGTTTTCTATTTTTCTTTTGCGAGACGGATGGTTTTGCTTTCGCGAGAGGCACGGTCGTGCCTCACAAAAAGGTAAAAAAAGTTTTCCTGTTTTTTTTTGTGAGAACCATAGTTTTGTTTTCGGGAGAGGCACGATTTTGCCTTCGTGACACGCACGCTCGTGCCTCTCGGAAAGGAAGAAAACGTGTATTTTTTCTGCGAGAGGCACCGTTTTGCTTTCCTGAGAGGCACGATTTTGCTTCCGCTAAAGGCACGGTTTTGCTTTCTTGAGAGACACGGTCATGCCTCTCGGAAAGAAAAAAAATGTGTCTTCTGTTTTTTTTCCTATTGTGGGAGGCACGGTTTTATTGGTCCGATTTTTTCATGAAAAATAAGTTTGTTAAAACCTATCAACATGAGGTCTAGCTTTGAAGATCTCGACGCGAGAAATCCAATGGTGAAAACGGTTTGAGATTTAGACGCACGATTTAAGAGATAAAACATTTTAAAAATACGAATCTATGAAAAAGGAAAAAAAAAACTCACAGGTTGCGACAAGTGACACGCATGTATGCGTAATGCACCAATTGTCGCAAGCAGGGAAGGTGGGATGGATCTTTGAAACACGTAGTCCTCAATTAGTGATTTCGCCTATGCAGCGCTTTAAGCGCCCGTTAATGATTCGGCGCCTGCAGCATCGCTGACATGGACCGGCCCACTAACGTGTTGCCGTGTTTTTTTATCCAGCATAAAAAAATGCTAAGATTTTTTATTTGTTATGGAAATAAATATAAAAAAATCAAAAAAGCTTTATGTATTTAAAGAAAAGGTTCATCCATTTGAAAAAAGTTCATATCTTTAAAAAAAGTTCATCAATTTTTTAAAAAGTTATTCTTTTCCATCAATCTTTTAAGCTACTTCTATAAGTGTCACAAACAACCATAGAGTCCGTATTAAAATAACAATCATGATACATATCAATCAATCCAAATGCTACATAGATACTACAATGTTCTTAGTACCAAATAACTTTAATGCATCATCATGTCTAAGTAAGAGCTCCACATGCTGAGTTATCATATAGTCTTCTATGGTTGCTAATACTCATGGCATAATTTTAGAACAAACAACATCCATCAAACACAGAGAAAGATAGGGGCTTAAAGTTTCGCCTCCCAACATACTTATCATAAAGATAATTATCAACAATAATAAATCACGATCAAATATATTTGATTGGATATATATGTTTGGATCTTTCCCAACACATGGTGCTTGCCAACTAATAGATTGAGGTTGGAATAAGAAGTTGACTTAACATGAAAAGTAAGTAAAATTAAAGTAAATAGGTTGTCCATTCGCAGAGGGAAGCAGAGATTTGCAGAGCTGCCAGAGCTTATTATTTTAAACGAGACATGAATATATTTTGGGTGGTGTGTCGTTCTTATAAACGTTACAACAAATGATTTCAATATCTTCCATGCTAATTCCATCATTGGCAGTTTTCAAACATAACTGAAATTTTACCCCCCTCAACCATACAATCATATTCCATGCCTTGTTGTATCCACAGGTGCCCTCCATACAATCAAATTTCGAGGGGGGGTTGTTTATTTATTTTTGTATTATGCAAGATCGGGAATCCTTTTTACTAGCCTCTCTCGTGTAATGACAAATGAATAAACACCCATCTTAAGAATAACTCGCTTAGCATGAAAGATAATGACCACCCCATCTCTCCATGAGTGGTACGAGCACACAAAATGGATGTTTATTTAAATTTTAACGGTGACACATGCAAATTTATTTGGAAAGCCAGTGAAATACCATATATAGGTAGTTATGGTGGACTGTAATGGAAGAAACTTGGCTCAGGGATTTGAATGCACAAATACTATCTCTACTTAGTACGAAATTTGGCTAGCAAAATGTTATAAACAAGCACCATACGTTGGAGGATCCATATCAATATCACTTCTATGCAACTATACCTAAACATAACCATCACGTTTTCTTCCTTGTCCAACTTCAAAAATTTGAAAATTCTCGAGACTTTACACAGGCCCCCAACTCGGCCGTTACATTTCCATTTATTTCTTCTTTTCTCCGTTTGTTTTTTGTTTCTTTTTATTTCCTTTTCTAAGTTTATAACTAAAATTTAAAAAAGTGCACTTTTTCTGAAAATTTGTTTCATTTTTGAAGAATGTCCATGAGAAATATCAGCCTATCAAATTTTCAAGTCATAAAATGCGACATATCCAGTTAGCGAGTGCTTCTTCGGAAGCCTCTCAACGAGCACTTCCATGCGTCATTATTTGACGCGTTCTTAACCACCGTCACATTCATTTGAATTGTTTTTTCATTTTACCACACGCATTTTTGCCTTTTTAGATATTTTTTCTATTTTTTTTATGTTTTGGTTTTTCTCTAATCTTTCTTAGTTTTTTCATGAAAGAAAATTTAAAAAAATTGTGTGAAAAAATACTTTTTCTGTTTTTTTTGCAACAGACACGATTTTGCTTTCGCAAGAGGCATGTCCGTGCCTCTCGGAAGCGAAAAAATGCATGGTTTTGGTTCCGCGAGAGGCATGGTCGTGCCTCACGAAAAGGAATAAAAATGTGTTTCCTGTTTTTTTGTAAGAACCATGGTTTTGCTTACGCGAGAGACACGATTTTGCCTTTGCGACATGCACGCTCGTGCCTCTTGGAAAGAAAGAAAACGTGTATTTTTTTTCTACAAGAGGCACCGTTTTGCTTCCGTGAGAGGCGCGATTTTGCTTTCACAAGAGACACGATTTTTTTGTTCTGATTTTCTTCATGAAAAATAAGTTCATCAAAACCTATCAACATGAGGTCCAACTTTGAAGATCTTGACGCGAGAAATTTAATGGTGAAAATTGTTTGAGATTTAGACGCACGGTTTATGAGATAAAACATTTTAAAAATACGAATTTGTGAAAAAACGAAAAAACTCTCACGTTGCGACAGGTGGCACGCATGTAGTGCACCAATTGTCGCAATCTGAGAAGGTGGGATGGATCTTTCAAAGGTGTAGTCCTCAATTAGTGATTTCGCCTATGCAGCGCTGTAGGCACCCGTTGACGATCCGACGCCTTCAACATCGCTAACATGGACGGTCCCACTAACGTGTTGCTGAGTTTTTTTTGGATACAGCATAAAAAATGCCAAGATTTTCCATTTGTTATAGAAATAAATAAAAAAATAAAAAATGCTTTACGTATTTAAAGAAAAAGGTTCATCCATTTGAAAAAAGTTCATATCTTTAAAAGATGTTCATCAATATGAAAAAAGTGCATTGGAATTGAGAAAAAAGTTAATCCATTTTGGAAAAAGTTCATTAAAATTTTAAGAGGTACACTAAATTTTTAAAAAGTTCATAAAAATATGAAACAATTCATCTAGTTTTTAAAAAAGTTCATTGAAATGGAATTGTTTATAAATCTTAAGATTTTTCATCAATTTGATAAAAGTTCATCCATTTACAAAAAGCTGTTCATCAAATTTCAAAAAAAAAATCATAGAATTTAATATTTAAGAAGAGGTTCATCGATTTTCAGAGAAATGTTCATCATTCTTAAAAAATATTCGTTAAAATTAAAAAGATTTCATCAATATTTAAAACAATTCATAATTTTTTCAAAAAAAAACATATTCAAGGGACGCCTAGATTGGTCAGTCCATGTATGAACAGCAGAGGCACCAGCTAACAAAAATGCACATTAACAGACGCCTGGGGCGCCAAATAGGAAATGTCCATATATGAGATCCCCGAAAACTTCGAGAGCTCCTATACGACGCGTTCCGCGTCCGACTGCCTCCCGACACATGGGGACAACCTCTCGACTGGGCCAGCCTGTTAGCGTTCTCTGCGTTTCCGGTTTTGAGAACCTTCTAGAGGTTCCCAGCCAGTATTTTATGTTTTCGAAAACTTCTAGAAGGTTATTGAACCGGAATTTTTAAATTTCGTTTCTCTATTTTTTTTCATAATTTTTTTCCTTTTCTGCTTATTCTCTTTCCTTTTTTCTTCTTTGGTTCTTTTTTATTTCCTTATGTCTTTTCGTTTCATTTTAATTTGGCAATGTGAACATGATTTGGAATTATGAACATTTTAGGAAATATGAATAAGTTTTGAAACTCAAACATTTAATGAATTAATAGAAACAAGTTTTAGAACGAGATCAAATTTTTAAAAACTGATTTTTTTTGTTTGTGAACAAATTTTAAAACATGAACGGTTTTGGAATCATGAACAAATTTTGTAAATGGGTGCACTTTTTAACTTTATGATTTTTTTGTCAAAACACGAACATTTTCTGAAATTCCCAAACAATGTTGAATTCGTCAACAAAATTAAAAAATCGAACATTTTTCGAATTTGTGAACAATTTATATGAAAACTTGAACAATTTTTGTACGTGTGAGCAGAAATTTTGTTCATAATTTCAGAATTGTTCACATTTTCATTTTTCAGGAGTTTTAAAAATTTGACCACTTTTGGGATAAAGGGAACATTTTTAAGAACTATAATGTCTAGGAAATATTAACATTTTTGTTAAGGTCAGAACATTTTTTTAAAACAAGAGCATTTTTAGGAAAATAAGAAATTGTTTTGAAAATAAAAAACATTTTTTCTGGTATTTGTTTTTTGAACGGGTTTTCTGGTATTTTTTTTAAAAGCAATGGTTCAGGAAATCTGGTAGACAGTTCGCAAAACCGGTGGCTGAGCGAACTGGGCCTGCCCAATATCGTCTGAGGAATGCGCGGAGCCTGGAATCCTTGCCGCACCGTGCGGGAAATAGCATTTTCCGGTAATATCTATTTGCCACATTATGCTGCGAAGATAGATGGGAGAACTTGCTATTTTGGGAACCTTGTAGAAGGGTCCCGGCGGTTCTTAACCAGTTTTTTCTTCTTATGTTTAGTTGTTTTCGTTTTTCTTTTGCCCTTTTTCTTCATTTTCTCCGCATGTATTTTTGGAAAAATATTTGAAAGTTTAAAAAATGTTCATAAAATCACAAGGTCCAAAAATGATTGTGTTTTCAAAATTGCTCATGTTTTTTCAGAATATGTACAAAATTTCAAAAATTATTTGCGCTTCTAAAAAAGGTTAAATTTTTCCAACAAACGTTCTCTGTTCCAATAAGGGTTCTCGTTTTCAAAAAATGTTTGCAACTTCAATAAATTGTTAATTTTTTCAAAAGATGTTCGCAATTTCAATTCTTTTACTGTTACAATAAGTGTTCTCCTTTCAGTAATTGTTCCCTTTTTCAAAAAACCTTCATTTGTTTCATTGGTATTTTCGGAGTGAGAAAGGTATGGTGTTTTTTTGTGTGCAAAAAACAGAAGTCCGATGAAAGAAGGCCCCGATCTTGTAGAATAGGACAGTCCACATCCTCCCCCTAATTGTTTCTAAAAATATTATTAGAAAATAAATGCTTATAAAGATAAGGCTAACTCCAGTGGAAACAATAAAAAATAGAAACTATGGAAGTTGTTTGAAAAACAAGCGGCAAATAATCAATCTTTAAAATAACAAAGGAAGTGACGCGGAAACCTTAGGCCACATCAAATTGGCGTCAAAGAGGATACCATTGCCACATCACGAATCTCACTCGTATTAACCGCGTCCTATCCTTACTAGAATATCTGTAGTGATTTTTGTTTTAGAAACATGCTAAAGGGGAATTCGTCGTCACCTTGAACTTGCTCAAACAGATGGAGCGTCGTGAGCCTAACCCGACCACACATGCTCCACATTACTAAAGCAAGATAGTTGTTGTAATTACAAAGGGAAGTCATAAGACGTCGCCAGGAGATGCTAGGAAGAACAATCTAAAGCATGATATATCGTACGGAGAAGATGATGAAGGCTGGACGAGGAAACCCAACTCCATGCACACGCCGAAAGCGTCAATGCAGGATCTTAACAAAGAGACCATTGGCATCACAACGTGATGCGTAAGCGTCCTCGTCGACAACTCTCCGACACAACCCGACAGATCAAACTAAGGGAACCAAGCCCTCATGCCGCCTTGGGCCATGCCCAGATCAACACCACTGCAACCGGGAGGGGATGGGGCCCGAGGTACACATTCCATTGTCTTGTCACCTCCACCACTCGGGCGAACTGCACAAGGACACCAAAACCTAACAAACTAGGCCCCCGCCTCATGGGTCAAGACCACAACCAGAAACCACGGGATCGGAGGAATCGTTCCGTAGGGCTTTGCGACTGTTAAGGTTTCCTGGAAACGTCAAATAATTAGGATTTCGCTCACCCATTCGCTCTCCGTTCTATAGCCATCTCATCAATCTTCTGTTGTTTGAGTGAGGTCGTGGGACCTATGTGTTTTCCGCGTTTGTTGGTGATTCATAGTTTGTTACCAGACTCCGAGCCCCCGGCGGGGAAAATAATGAAGTCCATCGAGCGATGTTCTTTAATTTAAGGGCACGCAATCTTCATTCTAAGAGTAGACTTTATGTATTTGCATTCGATTCCCTAACATTATAAAACTGATGATGTTGGGCAAACTATTTTTTTAATATGAAATGTTTTACTTGTACACAAGAACAATCCCCTTCAATACGAGAAAAGGGAAATAATAGACACTAGAAATCACACGAACGACTCACTATACTTTTTTTTTTGTGGGGTAACCACTTACTATGTTCAATCACTGCAATTGCCCAATGGTGTTTTGATCTCCACATCTAAAAGGAAATAATTAGCTACAAAAATATTACCCGTTTTATATTTCTCAGGCCAAAAGACTACTAGGAGAGGTAGCATTATCGTTTCTTATTTGGAGCCTTTATAATTTACCTATTCACAAATCTTGAGATAATAATAATGTATTACTGCATACCAACCTCAAGATCTCATAGAAAATCAGCGGATCTAACATATAAAAATTTAATGCTTAGAGGAACATCTAGTTTCTAAATGAATTTGCTACAAAAAATAGCATTTTCGTTAACCATGTCCGAGCACATATATTTGACCGGAAAGACTCACAAGGTGTGCGGATTCCATGGGAACGCAACTGGTTGTTCTGAGAAAATCACCGAGGGCCTCTTTGATTCGTAGGAATTTCAAAACACGGAAATAGGGAAAATATAGAATTAAAGTGATGTCCACTTGAACCTATAGGAAAAACAACAAAATTGTAAAAAAGAGGTTGGAGTGGATGTTAGGTTTCTTATGAAATATAGTATAAATGATTCATATAAAAAATACCTATATGACCCAATCCTACGAATCAAATAACAAACATAGGAAAAATTCTTAAAGGATTATAATGCTAAAAAATCCTATGAAATTTCTTTGAATCAAAGAATTCCTGGTATTTTCTTAAACAGTATTAATTGTACAAGATAGTAAGGGGTGGGGGGGGGGACTTGTATAAGATCTCACATTTAGGTGAAATAGTGAGATCAACAAAAAATAAATAAATCATATTTAGACATTAAAAAAATCTGAAATTATCTGACAACATTCATGTGGGTATGTCTAAAACTCAGTAAAAAATCAGCTCAAAGCTTGATGTAAATTTAGATATTAAAAAAATTCGAATGTGAATAGTAGCAGCTTTGGGTGAATAGTACTTTGACACTATTTGCATTTGATTTTTTTATTATTATTAATGTAATTTGAGTTAGGAGCTGAATTTTTTTGAGGTTGTACATCAAACAATGATACATGTCTACATTTTTTCTAATAATGTTTGAACATGTTTTTTTTAAATCGATCTCATAGATCTCGTCTAATGGAAGATCCCACACAAGTTCCCCCCGGATGTATAGAAGTACCCCTTGGCATTTGTGACTGCCCTCACTAAACTGGATGCTTATAACGTACTTGCACTCTTATACTCCCTCCGTTCCTAAATATAAATCTTTTTAGAGGTTTCATTAAAAAACTACATATAAATGTATATGGACATACTTTAAAGTATAGTTCATTCATTTTCCTTGGTATGTAGTCCCTTAGTGAAATGTCTAAACAAGACTTATATTTAGGAACATAGGGAGTATTACTCATGACGCGTCATCGCAACAGATGACGTTCTTCAATCCAAGTTCATAGTTAAACAATCCAAAATATGCTGCAAAGATAAAGATGGCCGGTATGGTATGATCTTGATTCTCGGTCATGTACGACCCAACAATCTTTTTCCATTTAAAATGCGCCAGTGGTGCACGTACGTACGTACGATCGATGCCTTCAATCCGCGATCTCAGGAATTCCAACCGCTGAACCACTGTCTTCTTGCAAATGGTATCTTGATCTCCATATCTAGGTCAGCAAATAATTAACCAGAAAATAGTACCTCAAGTTGTTCTCATTTCTCAGGCCAATAGACATATTGTTTTCATTTCTTTTTTGTGGGAAATATTGTTTTCATTTCTAAGGTATAAAGAGAGATATCATTTGATTCCGTGTCTTAATAGTTTTGCCCGATCTCAAATCGTGAGATAATGCTAATGTATTGCTACATACCAACCTCAGGATCCCAGAGCAAATCTCTTGCTGATATAGGCAAATCAATGTTTATTCATTCAAATCCATCCGTACGACATCGATGGATTGTAAAAAGCCTGTATATTTGTATATTAAATCATCATCGAACTAACCCATTCGTGCGTTAGCAAAATAAAAATCCTGATGCATGAGGTGCATTTGTTTTTCTTGGGGAGTTCTTCTTTTTTTCGACAATCTTCTTTGGGGAGTTCTCCGTTGGCTTACAAATGGTTGGCTCTATCGCTAGGTGATCTTTTCATCTCTTTCTCACGAATCCTGATGCTCTAATCAGACGGTTCTCGACGGTGACACAGAAATTATTTTTCACTCGTGTGAATAATAGCATCCTTTGTTTCTTGAATTACTAGCTCCACATCTTGCATATCCTTTTCCGTTAGCGTAAGTTCTCACACGACGGTTCTATACATATGTAAACAAAAGCTCCAATGCATGAGGTGCATGGTTAGTGACATCTTGTTACTTTACTCTCCCCAACCTAGTTTAATCACTTATCAGCAAACATTGTTAATTGAGATTTGTCGGAGTGTATGACTATTGGCTCGAGGTCTACACACGCAACGTATCAACATATATCTCTGTAAGCCCCTGTTGCTGATTGGGTTGCTAGTTTGGATTATACTAATTAGGTTGGTGCATGATGAGTACTATCAGCAGTACTTCATTGTTTTTTCTTAATTCGGTCGTTTCTCTCTACTTTAAAGAGATATGATCTGATACGGTGACGATTATGTATGTGCGGATCTCCGTTCATGATGCTTTTCAGTCTCTATCTCACTGATAGAAACTGGACTTTATTGTTTCTTGTTGGGAGAGCTTCTCCATAACAAGAGCCTGCTAGCCAAAAAATACTATTTTCTTGCCCGTTGTGATGTTACATGTTTGGATGATGATGTGATTGTACGTAGGCCTACTGACCTGCTTCCCTAGGCCCACCTAGATAGGACCCTTTATGGACATCAGTGTCCTTAAAGTCATCGGTGTAGGCTCAACCTCACTCGGTACTGCATAACGTCACTCGACCTTCCTGGAGTCACTCGGATCACCTTGTATTAGTCGGATGCTTCATGGCACTTGGACCACAGCTAGGCGAAGGCATCGAAGAGGCTGCAACGGCTAAGGACTTAATCCATCACATGAAGTGCAGTGAAGGTCCGCGTTACCAGTAACTCCAAGAGTTATAGGTGCCGTTCCTAGTAACTTCTGTAGTTATTAGCATTAATTTCCCTTGTAATGAAGCTCGGCCGGTCCGTGGCGCACTCTATATAAGCCACTCCGGAGCTCCTGCTCAAGGGTTCAACACCTTGTATTCTTTCATACTCCATAAGCAAACATCAGCCTTAGGGCTCGAGACGTAGGGCTGTTACCACTTCCGAGTGGGGCCTCAACTCGTACATCCGAGTGTATTCGCTGCGCCTAGTTAGACTTCGCCCCTTCGTTCATACCCCTAGATACTATTGTGAGGGTCATTCCCACGACAGTTGGCACCCACCATGGGGCTGCGCGTCTAGCAAATCCAGCGCAGTTGGAGATTTATCGCATTATTCGCCAACATGATGACACTCGGCGGAGAGATCCTCTTCGCTTCCCTCAGCTTCATCGTCGACGACTCGGCGTGGATGTAGGATGCGCCAGTGGACACTGACGCCCTCCCTGCACGAGGTACATCACATTTCAGCGCAGTCATGCATGGAGTCCTGATCCGGCAGCCGTCGATGCCGTATCACTCGACACCCCCGCGCCCCGCTGCTGTTCGCCGCAAGCGCTCCGGGCGCTCGCGGATGCAGCGGTGATCAAGCATGCCATGGCCAATCAGGCCATTTCCGGGCAGGTGGCCATGCTCAGCTCTGATGAGCCCACCGTCTGCCTCTTCCCATCATCAAGCGAGGAGTCACTCGGCGACTCCGACTGTGAAAGTAACAGGCGTGCTGCCGAGATCTTGATGTCCGACACCAACAGCGGAGGCAACACAGGTTACGCCCCGGAGAATTCTCCCGTGCGTGACGGGGGAGAGCGTCGCCATGGCGACGACAACCACCACGTTCCTCAGCCGCTCACTGAGTAGCAACGGGAGGAACTTTGGCGGAGGAGCGATCAATCTCATCGCACCCCCATCACCAGGAACACCCCAGAGGAGATCACGCTGGAGAAAGCGTGTCTGGCCAATCTGGCTGAGCTCGAGTGACTCGAGCGACTCTAGCGGTCGCTCGACACTCGGGCCGCGAGGGATCAGCCGAGCTCCAGTCGCAGTTGCAGGCAGTTGTTTCTAAACGACCGCCTGCGGCACATCGTGGTGATGCGGATACCTGTTCTGAACCTGTCCGCAGCCACTCGGATCGCTGATTCAATTCAGCCAAGTGACATCGTAACTGGAGAAGGCATTCGACAGATCCAAGCTCTGTCGAAGACTGACATGCAGCAGAATTTCGCAGTGTCGCAATCACGGCATCGTATTCACAGCAAGTCTGTCTAGGCGGACACCGTGCAGTCAGCTCATAGCCCGCACGTGCACAGACGGCGCCAAAGGTATCCTCCTCTTCTGAGAGGCCCACATCGAAACTAGACGCAAGGTCACCAAGACCGAAGCAGGTCACCTCCCCAGGGGAGTGGCTCACTCGGTCGTCGTCCTCATGACCGCACGCCAAACCCCAATCAGCGCCGGGGTAATGATGGTGACGACTATCACGCCCTCGAGTTCAACACTCGGTCTATAATCACGTAACACGTGGTTGATCGATTGCGAGCTGGCTAGGGAGTGTCCGGCCTTGAGTGCTTCGGCTGTCACATTCACGAAGCAGAAATCCCCTCCCACTACCGGTTGGCCACGGGGATCGGAAAATTCAATGGTGAGTCAAAGCGAGAGACATGGCTGGAAGACTATCGAGTGGCCGTCTAGATCAGCGGCGGCGACTATTACATCGCTATGAAGCATTTGCCCTCATGTTGGAGGGGTCCGCGAGGGCATGGATCAATCAGCTGCCCTCCAGCAGCATCCACAGCTGAGGCGATCTCGCCCGAGTGTTTGTCAAGACCTTCGAGGGCACATACAAGCACCCAGGCAGCCTGATAGAGCTGCAACATTGTGTCCAGAAGAGCAACGAGACTCTTCGGCAGTACATCCAGCAGTGGACCACACTACACAACACCGTTGAGAACATCACACAGCACCAGGCCGTGTGCGCCTTCAAAGCGGGCACTCGGTATCGGGAGCCGATTCTCAAGTTTGTCCAATCGGGGGACCTGTCCCTCAGTTGGGCCATGGAAATCGCCAATCGGTACGCGAATGGCAAAGAGGAATACTGCCTCCGCAGCGGCAAAGGCCGAGGCAGCGAAGCCCCTCAATCGGGCAACGCTGGGAAGAAGTAGAAGCGAAAAGGCGACCCGTGGGGCAAAACCGAAGTAGTTGTTGTCCCAGGGTAGAGCCAAAATAAATCCAATAAAAAGAAGAAGGACCGGGCTGGCAAGAAAGCCGAGTCGAAGAGCAGCCTATTGGACCTGCCATGTCTGATTCATTCTCGCAAGGATGAGGAGGGGGAGACCATCCCCGCCAAGCACATAGCTCGCAGTGCCGTCTGCTCCAGAAGGAGATGGGCGGAGAGGCCTCCGGGGACAAGGAAGATGAGGACGACCCAGCGGACGCCTCCGGGTATCCAAACATTGAGGCGATTCTCATGATCTTCGCTGATGTCGAGAGCAAGAGCCGGTTTAAAGTTATCAATCGGGAGGTGAACATGGCAGGCCCAGCTGTCACAAAGTACCTCGACTGGGCGAAGACGCCCGTCACATTCGACCAGTCGGATCACCCAACCAACATAGCCACCCCCGGGAGGCAGGCGTTGGTGGTCAATCCCGCGGTCAATGGGTTCCGACTACCAAAAGTCCTCATGGACGGAGGCAGCGGCCTCAACATCATCTATGTGGACACTCTTAAAGCCATGGACATCCCATTGACCCGGTTGAGCAAGATTAACATGCAATTCCGCGGGGTCATCCCCGGGAAGAAGGCCGAATCACTCGGCCAGATCACCTTGAGTGTTGTATTCGTCAGTGGGATTTTTTTCGCAATGATAGGTTCACCTTTGAAGTGGTTGACTTTCGCAGCGGCTATCACGCCATCCTGGGTAGGCCCGCCTACGCATGTTTCATGGCTCGCCCATGTTACGTGTTTCTTAAGCTTAAGATGCCAGGGCCAAAACGCATGATCACGGTGACTGGCAATCGGAAGGTTGCCGAGGAGTGCCTCCAGCAAGGCTCTAGGATCACCAACGAGTAGGTCCTCATAGCCGAGCTTGATGGGTACAAGAAGGCAGTGGACACCGCAAATCTGCTCAAGTAGAAGCGACCAGCTACTGAATCTACTTTTCAGTCGGCTCGTGAGACGAAGCAGGTGTAGATCCAACCCACCGACCCGAGTGCTTCTGCGACCAACATCTCCACCTCACTCGAAGAGAAATAGGAAGCCGAGATGATCCAGTTCCTTCGTGAGAACTGGGATATCTTCGCATGGAAGCCATCTAACATGCCGGGGGTTCCCACAGAGCTGGCTGAGCATCGTCTCCGAGTGGATTCGAAGGTCAAGTCTGTCAAGGAATACCTGCGCTCCTTCTCCGTGGAGAAGCGTAAGGCACTCGACAAGGAGATCGCTCAACTCCTAGCCGCTGAGTTCATCTGCGAGGTCTACCACTCCTAGTGGTTGGCGAACATGGTCCTGGTGCCAAAGAAGAACATTCACTCCGAATGTGTATTGACTTCAAGCACCTCAATCGGGCCTGCCCGGAGGATCACTTCCCTCTGCCCCGCATAGATCAAATCATAGATTCGACTGCCGGATGTGAACGCCTATCGTTCCTGGATGCGTACTCCGGGTACCACCAGATCTGAATGTATGGACCCAATGAAATAAAAACAGACTTCATCACCCAATTCGGGTGTTTTTTTACATCATGATGCCATTCAGTCTCAAATACACTGGAGCTACCTTTCAGCGCATGATTCAAAAATGTCTGCACAAACAGATCAGTCGGAATGTTGAAGCATACATGGACGACAGTGTGGCCAAATCCAGGAAAGGTTCCGACCTCATGGCCGACCTTGCTGAAACCTTTGCCAACCTTCAACACTTCGGGATTAATCTCAATCCGGCCAAATGCACCTTTGGTGTACCGGCTGGTAAGCTTCTCGGTTTCCTTGTTTCTGAACGAGGTATCGATGCCAATCTCGACAAGATCGGATGCATCGTCCAGATTAGACGCCCGGAGCGCATCTACGATGTGCAAAGACTTATGGGCTGCCTCACAGCCCTGAGTCACTTCATCTCAAAACTCGGTGAGAAGACCCTGCCTCTTTACCGATTGATGAAGAAATCCAACAGGTTCGAGTGGACCGATGAAGCGCAGGTTGCATTCGACCAGCTTAAAGCTCTGCTTTCCACCCAGCCGGTGTTGGCTGCTCCGAGCAGCCGGGAGCCCTTGCTCCTATACATCGCTGCCACTAGCCGAGTGATTAGCACCGTACTCACCGTAGAGCGTGAAGAAGCGGGCAAATCATAGAAGGTACAAAGGCCCATCTACTACATTTCCGAAGTGCTGACCCCTTCAAAACAAAGGTATCCACACTACCAGAAGCTGGTCTATGGGATATACCTGACTATGAAGAAGGTGTTACACTATTTTCAAGATCACTCGGTCACTATCATCAGCGACACTCCCTTGGAGGAAATTCTGCAAAATTGAGATGTGCTATCCCGCAGACAACAGCGCCAGAAATTGACACGTTGACAGAGGCTGGGCTTGCGTTGGTTTTTCCCTTGAAGACGAAAGGGTGATGCAACACAGGAGCAGTAAGTATTTCCCTCAGTTTGAGAACCAAGGTATTGATCCAGAAGGAGGGTCTCGTCAAGTCCAGAGTACCTGCACAAACACAAATAAGCTTGCACCCAACGCTTCAAAGGGGTTGTCAATCCCTTCAAGATTGTTTGCAAAGTGAGATCTGAAGGCGGAAAGTGCAACGAAGTAAAAAGTGTAAGGCTGAAAATATGGTGTGGAGTAGACCCTGGGGGCCATAGTGTTCACTAGAGGCTTCTCTCAAAATAGCAAGTGTTACGGTGGGTGAACAAATTACTGCCGAGCAATTGATAGAACCGCACAAAGTCATGACGATATCTAAGGCAATGATCATACATATAGGCATCACGTCCAAGACAAGTAGACCGATACTTTCTGCATCTACTACTATTACTCCACACATCGACCGCTATCCAGCATGCATCTAGTGTATTGAGTTCATGACGAACAGAGTAACGCCTTAAGAAAGATGACATGATGTAGAGGGATATTCTCAAACCAATGATGAAAATCCCATCTTTTTACCCTTGATGGCAACAACACGATGCGTGCCTCGCTACCCCTTCTGTCACTAGGTGAGGTCACCGCACGGTATGAACCCAAAACCAAGCACTTCTTCCATTGCAAGAATCATAGATCTAGTTGGCCAGACAAAACCCACAACTCGAAGAGAATTACAAGGATATGAAATCATGCATAAGAGAGATCAGAAGAAACTCAAATAAGATTCATAGATAATCTGATCATAAATCCACAATTCATCGGATCTCGACAAACACACCGCAAAAGAAGATTACATCGGATAGATCTCCATGAAGATCAGGGAGAACTTTGTATTGAAGATCCAAGAGAGAAAAGAAGCCATCTAGTTACTAACTATGGACCCGTAGGTCTATGGTGAACTACTCACGCATCATCGGAGAGGTCATGGTGTTGATGAAGAAGCCCTCTGTATCTGAATCCCCCTCCGGCAGGGCACCAGAACGTGCCCCAGATGGGATCTTGCGGAGACAGAAGCTTGCCGCAGCGGAAAAGTACTTTCGATGATCTCTTCATTTTTTATGGAATTTATGGGAATATATAGGCGAAAGACCTAGGGAAAAGGGCGTCCAGGGGGGCCACAAGCCTGGATGGTGCGGCCTCCCCCTGGCCGCGGGGTGGGGGCTTGTGGGGCCCCTGAGGCTCCCCTGCCTTGGCTCCCAAGCTTCCCGATCTTCTTCCTTTTCAGAAAAAATCTTTTTGGGGATTTTCTTCCGTTTGGACTCCGTTTCAAAATCTCCTCTGAAAGGGGTCAAAAACATGGAAAAAACAGGAACTGACACTTGGCACTGAGTTAATAAGTTAGTCCCAAAAAATATATAAAAGGCATACAAAACATCCAAAGTTTGACAAGATAATAGCATGAAACCATCAAAAATGATAGATACGTTGGAGACGTATCAAGCATCCCCAAGCTTAACTCCTGCTCGTCCTCGAGTAGGGAAGTGATAAAGAATGAATTTTTGACGTCGAATGCTACCTAGCATAGTTGTCCTTTGCAACTTCTTTCACGTGACATGAATGTTCAGATCCGTAAGATTCAAAACAATAGTTTGCTATTGACATGAAAACAGTAATACTTCAAGCAAACTAGCAAAGTAATCATGAACTTTCAAAATAACAAGGCCAAGGAAAGTTATCCCTACAAAATCATATAGTCTGGATATGCTCCATCATCCTCACACAACTAATGTAAATCATGCACAACCCCGGAATTGGCCAAGTAATTGTTTTCACACTCTTACTTTCTCAAACTTTTTATAACTATCACGCAATACATGAGCGCGAGCCATGGATATAGCATTATAAGTGGAATAGAGTGTGGTGGTGGTTGTGAGACAAAAAGGAGGAGATGGTCACGCTGACTCGGCGTATCAATAGGCTATGGATATGCCCATTAATAGATATCAATGTGAATGAGTAGGGATTGCCATACAAAGGATGCACTAGAGCTATAAGTATGTGAAAGCTCAAAAGGAAAACTAGTGGGTGTGCATCCAACTTGAAATTTTGAGGAAGCCATCATTGGAATATACAAGCCAAGTTATATAATGAAGATTCCCACTAGCATATGGTAGTGACAAAGCAAGAAGATCTCAATCATGAAGAACATGGTGCTAACATGAAGCACAAGTGTGGAAAAAGATAGTAGCATTGTCCCTTCTCTCTTTTTCTCTCTTTTTTCATTTGGGCTCTTAGGCCTCTTTTTTTTCTTTTTATTTTTTTTGTTTTTGGGCTCTTTGGCCTATTTTTATTTTATTTTATTTGCTCACATGGGACGATGCTCTAATAATGATGATCATCACA
Source organism: Hordeum vulgare subsp. vulgare (assembly GCF_904849725.1). Classification (NCBI taxonomy): domain Eukaryota; kingdom Viridiplantae; phylum Streptophyta; class Magnoliopsida; order Poales; family Poaceae; genus Hordeum; species Hordeum vulgare. The sequence goes on along the minus strand of NC_058522.1, from coordinate 5,189,414 downwards.
TTTTTTTTACTCACAGCTCAAAGCTCACAATGATGATCGCAGTGTACCGGGATGTGCAACGATCTAGCATGGCGTATGACGTTGAAACATCTCACTAGCTATCTTACGATCATGTAATGGCAATATGAGAGTGACGACACAAGTCATGAGACGGAACGGTGGGAGTTGCATGGCAATATATCTCGGAATGGCTATGAAAATGCCATAGTAGGTAGGTATGGTGGCTGTTTTGAGGAAGGAATTTGGTGGGTTTGTGTACCGGCGAGAATTGCGTGGCACTAGAGAGGCTAGCAATGGTGGAAGGTGAAAGTGCATCTATACCATGGGATCACATTAGTCATGAAGAACTCACATACTTGTTGTGAAAGTTTTTATTAGTAATCGAAACAAAGTGCTAAACGCATACTCCGAGGGGAAGGGTTGGTAGGTGTTAACCATCGCGCGATCCCGATCTCAACACAAAGGATAACAATCAATAGATCAATTATGCTCCCACTTCCTAACATAGCGGTTCACCATACGTGCATGATACGGGAATCACTAACTTCAACACAAGTATTTCTAGATTCACAACACCCTACTAACATAACTCTTAAATATTACCAAATCCATGTCTCAAAACTATTTGAGAGGAATCAAGACTTCTCTTTCTACTCAATGCACATGAAGATGGAGGTTTTTGCATCCTCTTTTGGGTACCTGTCACATTTGGAACTACTTTCATAGCATAAGCGAACTACCAAATCATGCACCACCGTGCTCTAAAAGATATAAGTGAAGCACATAGAGCAAGAGTATCTAGCTCAAAAGATATAAGTGAAGCACTATGAGCATTCTAGCAAAAATCACGATGAGTGCATGTCTCTCTCTCTCTCAAAAAGGTGTGCAGCAAGGATGATTGTGACACAACAAAATGAAAAGACTCCTACGATACAAGACGCTCCAAGCAAAACACATATCATGTGGTGAATAAAAATATAGCTTCAAGTAATGTTACCGATGTATTGAAGACGAAAGAGGGGATGCCTTCCCGGGGCATCCCCAAGCTTAGGCTTTTTAGTGTCCTTGAATTTGGCTTGGGATGCCTTGCGCATCCCCAAGCTTGAGCTCTTTCCACTCCTTATCTCTTTGTCCATGAGAACATCACCCAAAACTTGAAAACTTTACAACACAAAACCTAAACAGAAACTCGTGATAACATTAGTACAAGAAAACAAATTGCCACTTCTTTTGGTACTGTAGCAAACTTGAATTATATCTATATTGATGATGGGATACTGTATTCTCACTTTTCGATGGCTAGTACCCCCTGATATTAACCATAGTTTCATCAAAACAAGCAACCAACTCAACAAAAACAGAATCTGTCAAAAACAGACCAGTCTGTAGCAATCTGTATACTTCGTATTTTTCTGGTACCTCAAAAATATGAAAAACTACGACGGCCTGGGAAAAAAGCATATCAATCAGCAGCCAAAATAATCAACTCAAAATCTCTTTTTGAATAAAAATGAAAAATTATCTCGTGAGCAAAAAGTTTCTGTCTTTTTCCAGCAGGATCAAACAACCATTACCAAGACTAGTCATAAAGGCTTTGCTTGGCTCAAACACAAAAATAAACACAAAAAACACAATCACAACAGAATTATGAATGTATGGACGCAACAAAACAGAAAGAAAAAGATAAATTCATTGGGTTGCCTCCCAACAAGCGCTATTGTTTAACGCCCTTAGCTAGGCATAGAAGCGATATAATCACGTATCGTCGTCTTTGGTGCTCAAACCATAAGTGGCCCTCATCATGGATTCACAAGGCAATCTTATTTACGTTCTAGGAAAGTGTTCCATGCCCTTCCTTAAAGGAAATTGAAATCTAATATTCCCTTCCTTCATATCGATGATAGCACCGATAGTCCTAGTAGGTGGTCCTCCAAAAAGTGTGTACTTCTCAGCAAATGAGTGCAAAGAAATACACAAATACAATGATAAGTAGTTGGAGGAAAACAAACTATATTGAGGACCCAAAGATTGCAAATAAAAGGATCATATGCCACAAAGACATATAAAAAATAGAGGCAAGCAATCAAAAGATACCAGATGAAACAAACAATCATATGGTCCTTCGAACCACATGAATAAAAGATATTATGGTAAAGGCAACAGAGTGTTTTATCAAAACTAGAGAAGCTCCCCATGATTTGTGCACAAATACGAGATTTTTGTATTTGATACAAGTGCACAAAATAGGATCGTTGCTCCCCCAAAATTAATAGAAACACACAACGAGTGCAAGAAGATAGATGAGACAATAAGCATATCAATTGCACAAAACAAATGGTTGAGCAACATGTAAGAGAAGCAACTTAAGAATAGGCTCAACCAAAATAATGTGTGTGAGTCATGGCAAAGCACTTGAGAAGACTAAGATAAGGATGAGCATTACTCATCAACATAGTCTTGATGAAATGAGACACAAAGTGCAAGACATATCATTCCCACACACACATACTAGAAAATGGGTTCACAAGATTACTAATAAACAAAATAAGAACCAACGCTTGTGACAACCCGTGGTGAAGATAGGAAGTAAGAACCTTGTCAAGAGGAGGGATACCAATCGAAATGGAAAACCCCTCATCAAGACAAGCATGAGGAAAAATAATCTTCACGTCAAAGAGTGCATCAAGATGTAGGAAAATAAGATACGCACTCAAGACAAATCCTTTCACGAAGCCACCACAAACTGAAAAAGGAAATGCAACGGTGGACGTGAAAGAAAGAGGATATCAATAAGAGATGTAACTTCTCTCATGTGTAAAAGATTCTAAGTAGAAGACAATCATGATGATATATATCCACAAAAAAAGATGTACACACGAAATGTTTACAAGAAGGAACAAACTAGATATCCAAAAGGAAGTCATAAATATATCAATAAGATCTTTTGCTTGGAAGCATAGCACATGGACTAATATTTTCTTATTGTACAATATGAACTTCCAACATACGAACATCAAAGACATCCCAACTAGTAGTAATACATCATCGTTCGGATGCTTTGAGAAAGGAAACAAGTACTACAAGAACGAATCAAGAAATTCATGCCATGATGCAACCTGGAAAAGAAAAGACAGGTTGGGGCCTTTGCAAGAAAAGAATGCATGAAGTGGATACTTGTTACCGAGACAACATTGGATTGATGTAGTAGATAGTTGTTCTTTGATTATCCTAACTTGGCTCCAATAATCACATGGTCTCAACACCTTCCTTATAGGTGAGCCGAGCATCCAATGCATCCCCAGTTGTTCCTGGAATAGAAAAACAAACAAAATGGTGCCCAAACTCATTGGGACCAAAGAGTTAGAAAACCAACAATACATAGGACAAACTCCACATACATATGTGCATATAGATATGAATTTGAATTTCATGCACACTTTAGCCAATTTATGACAAGGTGGAGTTTCCCCTATATATTGGGTCAAAGAAAGAAAGCAAGCAAAAAAAGTTGTATATAGTAGATATGCATGCTCAAGACTCTCAAGAATCAACTCAACACAAAGTTGATAAGTCACCAAAAGACAAGGTATCAAGTGATAATAAGATCCCAAAAAAAACTACCACTTGAAGGATATCAATTAAAAGATACCTCAAGGAATGAGATATCCATTGACACATGCCAAATAAAAGGAAACAAGATACCAATTGAAGGGAAACAAACACGAGGTATCTAATTTCCAAAAGAGAGCTAGGTTCCAACAAACCAAACCCTCGAAAAAATTTCATGATGGCACAAAGCATCATAAAGAGCAAGACTTGCCTCCCATCAGCACACACTTGATGGGGATCAAAAGATTTCATGATGGGTGAATAAAGAGAGTGTTCTGAAGAAATTAGGATAGCTCCCCCAAGGGACGTGCATTGTATAGAATTTGCATTTAAATACAAAATGCACAAGATGGGATCATCACTTTCTCTATATCTATAAAAACACTAGACATGTTAAAATAGATCCACAAGAGGCAAGGAAGACAAACGAAACACAAAATCCAATGTAAAGACGATTAGCAATTCCTACCACATGATGGGAATACCAATTGTCAAGGACAAGAAGTATTTTGGAAATGATACCCATTGGTAGATCGCAAATATATCCAAGATCATCTTTAATCATAAAACGCACGCAAATGACACTTGTAGAGCTAACATGCCACCTAGGAACAAGATAATTTACAATATCAACACTAAGTGGCAACACCTCAAATGTACACATTTTCTAGGTTTGTAATATGCACATAGCATATTACTCCCCCATAATGTGATAAACCAACAATATTAACAAGTGGAAAATTAAAACCAACAAGAGATAATTAATGGACCATATAGAATTTGAATTTCTCATGAGTAAGACATACCACATAGAAACTAGATAATCTTGAAATATCAATACCCAGTGGTATTCCCCATGTATACACATTTATAGGATTGTGAGGTGTGCAAAGCACATCACTCCCCCACAATGGGATGATCCATTAATCTCTCACAAGAGCCAACAAAGATACAAACAAGATGCAAAAAGGCTCAATACAAGACTCACATGTACATGATATGCAAACCAACATACACATACTTGATTACTCAAGATAAGCAAGTTGGAAGCACAACATATACAAACGCATGCAAGGTACAAAACCACAACATGCAAAGGGGCAAGCAACTAACAATGTAAACAGTTTAAGTACAAGTTACCGTAAGAAGGCACATTGGATATAAGATAGAAACTCGATAATCCAAATGACTTGGCTTGAGATAATATGAATGATGAAGACCCCTTAATTCTTCATTATGTATCCAAGTCTCTAATGTCCTCCACAAACACCTATTGATCAAGTTTGAGCTTGTTGGTCCCCAACCACGTTGGGTCCTAAGAGGTTAGTCACAATAGGCTTTGCAACCCAAATGGTACTTTTCTTGACACCACTTTGAGTACCAACAAACTTGGCAAACACATTGCCAACCTTATCCTTCCCAAGTGAATAGATATCATCAATAATGATTGGGTTGGATAAATTACCTCTCGTGCAAGAAGAAGCGAAGTGACCCTTCTCACGGCATAAGTAGCAACATCTACCCTTTAATTTCTTCCCTATTGATTTCTCAACATGAGGAGTGTTGGCTTGGGTCTTCTTGGGAAGGGGCCTTTCTTCAACTTGTAGTTGAGTATGTGACTGCACTTGTGGCCTCTTCCCTTGTTGCTTGTGACTTTGGGGCTTCTTCTTTAGTGGGCAAGATCTAACATGGTGCCCTTCAATTTTGCACTTGAAGCAAATAATCTTGGACGAATTCTTGACTTGTTCTTGGCCCTTCTTCTTGAAGCTTTGGGACTTAATCTTCTTGTTGGAGTTGAATCCAAGTCCATATTTGTCATTTGGGGATTTTTGCCCACAAGACATTGTTGAGTGTGGACATTCCTTCATGACTCTTTTCCAAGTCTTTCTTCAAGGAAGTGACTTGGGCCTTGAGCTCTTTGATTTCCTCTACGTGGTTAGTATCAACACAAGTACTAGAGGAAGTATAAACTTCATTGTTAGAGCAACAAGGCATGGAAAGTAATTCATAACAAGATGTAGCAACATTGTGAGTAGATGAATTACGAGGACTAGCACATGGCAATATAGCTTTTTGACTAGAAGTAGTGCTAATGTCCACATGAGGCTCACTCGATGTTACCTTGGTAGTAATAGCCTCATGAGCTAATTTTAGCACATTATGGGATACTAGAAGATCATCATGAGAGCTTGTGAGCATTACATGACTTTCTTCCAATTTCCCATAATTGCTAGATAGCAACTCAAGTTGAGCCGTTAGCTCAACATTCTCCTTTAATATGGATGCTTCACAAGAAGTAGAATTAGTAGCACAAGCATCATTATTAACAATAAGAGGAGAAGGCAACTTGGCAAGATCTTTAGCATATGAAGCTTCAAGTTGAGCATGAGACTCAGTGAGTTCGATGAGCGAACTCTTAATAGCCTTTGAGCCATTTTCGAGGTGCTCATAGTCCTCAACGAGTTTAGCATGTGCAACTTCAAGCTTATTGTTTTTAGTTCTAAAATCATTAGCCACCTCGAGAGCTCTATCATGGGATTCCTTTGATATAGATAATTATATAGCAAAGGTTTCCTCAAGAGATTCCTTAGTGGTTTGTTCATTTTCAAGAGCTTGAGATAGCTCCGCGATCTCGTTAGCGTATTCACGCTCATGACCTTCCGTTGTCTCAATGGTGGCCTCATGCTCCTCGAGATGAGCTTCCAACTCCTCAATGTATTTCTTGCCCTCAATGGCAATAGACATGATTTCCAAGAAGTTGGAACAAGCAAGTTTATTCTTATAAAGAGATTTAAAAATCATTTCACCCTTAATTTTTAAGGATGCAATATTATCACTCTCTTCATCATTATTCTCATCCCCATTATCATCAACATCATAATCATGAGATATATTGGGATTCAAAGTAGGAGATACCTTTGAAGCCTTAGCCATAAGGCAAAAGTGAGTCACAATAGATGATGATGTAGGATCCCTTGAAGCATCATTCAAGGCCACATCTTGTTCTATGGAGTGATGAATTTCCTCTACATTGTTAGCACAACAACTGGAGGAAATATATACATTTTGATCATGGCAACAAGATATAGGAAGCATATCATCATGAGATTTAGTCAAGCTATTTTTACATGATATGCAAGGACTATCAACACAAGCATGTAAAACATTTAGAGTGCTCGAACTGTTAATGCCCAAAGATGAAGCATTGCAATAATATAGTGATGAAGGATCATCAACAATAAACCCACTATCATCGTTGCAATGATCACCACTACTAACCATATCATTACCTTGTGGCAATCCACATGTAGGTGAAGTAGATGAAGTTGAGAAGACCACACGACCGGAGGTGGAGGGAGAACAATCATTCCCACAAATCTTGGACATACCATATTTATCTTGAAGCTTTGTCCACAACTCATGAGCATCCCGGAATGGCATGAGTTGAAATATAACTACATTGCTCAAAGCATCAAAGAGCACATTAAAATCTTGAGCATTGAGATAAGAGTTTTTCTCATGCCCTAAAGATATATTTTGAGAATCCTTTGGAGGAGAAATACCCATATCTACAATTCGCTCTAAATTGGGGTCCAAGACCCGAAAGTGATTAAGCATGCGAATTACCCAAACATCAAAATTTGTGCCATCGAAACTACGAGTGTCAGTGAATCCTAAACCCCTAGTCGAAATCCTTACTCTCTAGGTGGTTAAACCTAATAAAGAGAGACCTAGCTCTGATACCAATTGAAAGGACGTGGATGTCGCCTAGAGGGGGGTGAATAGGCGCTTTAAAATAATTACGGTTTAGGCTTGAACAAACGCGGAATAAAACTAACGTTTAATTTGTCAAGCACAAAACCTACAACAACTAGGCTCACCTATGTGCACCAACAAGTTATGCTAAGCAAGATAAACAACTAAGTGATAGCAAGATATATGACAATAAACAATATGGCTATCACAAAGTAAAGTGCATAAGTAAAGGGTTCGGGTAAGAGATAACCGAGGCACGCGGAGACGATGATGTATCCCGTAGTTCACACCCTTGCAGATGCTAATCTCCGTTGGAGTGGTGTGGAGGCACAATGCTCCCCAAGATGCCACTAAGCCCACCGTAATCTCCTCACACTCTCGCACAATGCAAGATGCCGTGATTCCACTAAGGGACCCTTGAGGGCGGTCACCGAACCCGTACAAATGGAAAACCTTGAGGGCGGTCACCGGTACCCGTACAAATTTCTCGGGGCAATCTCCACAACCTAATTGGAGACCTCGACGCTTGCCCGGAGCTTTACACCACAATGATTGAGCTCCGGGACACCACCAAGCTTCTAGGACGCCAAAGCATCCATGAAGAACAATATCTAGGGTACTAAGTACCAAAGGTAATAAGCTTCTCAAACTTCACTTCCACGTATCACCGTGGAGAACTCAAACGATGCAACTAATGCAATGGCAAGGGCACATGGAGTGCCCAAGTCCTTCTCTCCCAAATCCCACCAAAGCAACTAATGCTAGGGAGGAAAATGAGAGGAAGAACGAAGAAGAACACGAAGAACTCCAAGATATAGACCAAAGGGGTTCCCCTCACTTAGAGGAGAAAGTGATTGGTGGAAATGTGGATCTAGATCTCTTCTCTCTTTTTCCTCAAGAACTAGCAAGAATCATTGGAGGGATTGAGAGTTAGCAAGCTCGAAGAAGGTCAACAATGGGGGAAGAACACGAGCTAAAGAGATCAGGTTCAATGAGGAAGAAGACCCCCTTTAATAGGTGGGAAAAAATCCAACCGTTAAGCCTCACAGCCCGCACAGAGCGGTACTACCGCTCGGTAGGTTCATCAACCATGCCGAGGCCAAAAAGTATGCAAAAAACAGTCCGACGGAGCGGTACTACCGCTCCTCGAGCGGTACTACCGCTAGGGAGCGGTAGTAAAAAATTACTACTGCTCCGGGGGCGGTACTACCGCTACACGAGCGGTACTACCGCTCGCACCACGAGCGGTACTACCGCTGGATACTGAAACTGATGTAACTTTCGTATACGGACTCCGAATTCAACGAAACCAAGTTTGTTGGAAAGCTAACGACATGGGCTAACACAATCTTGATAGAAATATCAATAAGAAGCAAGTGAGAAAAGTCCTATAATAAAATGGTGAGAACCCTTCTTCGAATAAGACCGGTAAAAACTCCCAACATCGAAAACATCATAGAAGATGCATATGGACTCCGTTTTCGATGAACCCGAGCTTGTCATGAAGATGAACATAAGCTCTAAAACTCACAAAGAGAAACACCAAACAAGAACCAAGAAGTATGATGCAAGGATGCAAATGGTTTGAGCTCTCAACGAACGATACGATGAAGCTACTCACTTGAGAGCCCCCTTGACAGTACGACAATCTATCCTAAAACAGAAAACCTATCAAGGGCAAACCTATACCTTGCACCTCGTCCTATTGAGCTAGATGACGATGATCTTGGCTTCCTCAACATGGACCACCTTTCTTAATTGCGTTGTCTTGATGAAGACTAGTTGATTGCTCCCCCATACACACTATGGGTGAGCCGCTCTTCAGCATATCTTCACAAGTCCATTGCCACCACAATGGACGACAAGCATCAAGCATGATATATTCATGCTGATCCACTTGAACTTGCACACCGCAATCTTGATGACGATCACCACTTGACGTCATCCTTCATGGGTTGTATGAGATCTTCCTTTTGACGCAAGCCCATAGAAGCACACCTAACCCCCACATAGAACTCTCACAAAGACCATGGGTTAGTACAGAAACACGTAATGGACAATGCTGACCATAGCATGGGATCACTTGATCCCTCTCGGTACATCTTGTACGCTTTGTGTGTTGATCATCTTGATTTACTCTTTGTCTGAGATCTTGATCAACCTTGTGTCTCTATGACCATTCTTTGGATAATACCTTGAATACCATCTTGGTCATCATATAAACTCCTTAATCCCAATATGGACTTGAAGAAGTGCCTATGGACAAATCCTATAAATATAACTTAAGGCAACCATTAGTCCATAGGAATTGTCATCAATTACCAAAACCACATATGGAGATATATGCTCTAACACAAGTGATGAAGCTCGGTCTTTTCTTCATTTATATAATCTAGCTCCTATTATCTACTTAGGAGCGCCTTGCCCCTTTGATGTCGGTTTATATGTTCGTTTCCTGTTGAAATTGTCCGTTTAATGACATATATAATAAGAATTTACGTTGCATGATTTTGTAAGAATATTATGTTTCGGATATGAGATACATGGTTGTAAACGCACTAATTTGGTGATTGTTCAGTCATTATCCGCAAGTGCATCTGGAGGAGCCTGCAGGGTATAAGAGCGTCAACAGCCAGACCCCTCATACCCCCCTCAACGCTCGGGCAGGCTGCACGGTCAGTGACCGGTCACGAAATTTCAACCCAGTCGAGCCTCTCAAACTGGCCTCAAACGCGCGGACTAACCAACATCCTCATATCCAGCTCAAATATATGGCAGATATGAGGGAGCCCGGGCGCTCCCGGCCACGCCCTCCTGGCCCGCATTGACCCCACATATATTTGTCCTCATCCGATCGCGGGACCAAACCCTAGCCACTCCACACCACTCTCCTCCACTCCCATCCGTCACTCAAGCTCACATTCGGCGATCTCTGTCCTTCTCCGACATGGCGGGCAGCGGATCCGAGTCCTTCAGCTCCAGATCCATCGTCCACGAGCTCATCCCACACGACCCCGAGGAGCCGGCGGGGGCTCGACTCCCGTGAGTCGGCTAGTGTCCAATTCCTACTCGACCTTGCGGCGACCAGACCGACATTATAAGGGGCACAACCGGACACCGTACATGGGCACGACGGAGCTGGACGAGCTCCGCTTGTATTAGGTTTACGTTGCATGTAATAGTACGGATTTGAGGTGTCTAATTTGAGATATTCAATTGTAGAATACGTTATTTGAGGCATTTAAGGAGTAGATTTTGCCAAGTCTGGCTGTAGATGCTCTAAGAGCATGTACAGCCAGACCGCTCATACCCGTCTCAAACGCTCGGACAGGTCGTCTGGTCACTGATCGGTCGCAAAAGTGCGACCTAATCGGACCCCTCAAACGGGCCTCAAACGCCCGGGCTGACCGACATCCCTCATATCTAGCCCAAATATGAGGCGGATATGAGGGAGCCCGGGCACGTTCGCCACGTTGGATCCGACCGCCTGATCCCACCACAAATTGCACCAAATCCACCCCGCAGAACAGCCAGATCCATTTGTTGTTTTGCTCTCTTCCTCCTCCTACCATCGTCCGTCTCGGAGCTCTGCCACCGTGCATGCTTCGCCATTGTTCCTAGGCTGTGCCCCACCAGCTCCGTCACAGAAGTCTTTTGTCTCATCCTCCCCGTGGAGGACGCGTCGCCGGCCCGGAAGACACCATGGAACGTCCGACAACTCTCTGGCTCTGCCTTGTGCTGGATGGGTTCGGCACAATATCTGACTGGATTTTTGGTCATTTTTTAGGGGAAATAGTGGATTCCAATGCTCCGTCCGGCGAGGACTATGGACCCACGAAGCTTGATGAACTGATTGAACATGAGTTCTTTGATTCATCGGATTCGGGCGAACTAGTGGACATGATCATGCTCATGAACATGCACAAGAGGAAATGGACCGGCAAGTGGAGCATATTATGAATTTCAAGTGCTCAATCAAAGGGAGAAGAGTAATCAATCGGGATAGGGTATCCAAAGCAAAGCTACTTCAGAAGGATTACTTTGCTCCAAACCCAACTTTTTTGGATGATCCATGGTTTCGTCGTCGTTTTCGCATGCGAAAACCTTTTTTGCTCATTGTGGAGGCAGTGGAGGCACACGATGACTACTTCAAGCTGACAAGGGATTGATGTGGTAAAGTGTCTTTCTCCGCCAAACAGAAGTGCACGGATGCTTTGATAATGCTTGCACTTGGTACTATGGCAGATGCCGTTGGTGAGATGGTCAGGATGGAAGAGAGTACATGCATGAAGACTACTATCAAGTTTGCCCGTGCTATGGTCGAGGTGTTTGGAGCAGAGTATATGAGAGAACCAAATGTGCAGGACACGGAGACGTTGTTGGATATTGGAGAGGCCAGGGGGTTTCCGGAAATGCTCGAGTCAATTGATTGCATGCATTATTAGTGAAAGAACTGCCTCAAAGATTTGTGAAGAATGTATCAAGGTCACATCAAAGAGGCCACAATCATACTAGAAGTGGTCGCACTACATGACTTATGAATTTGGCATGCTTTCTTTGGAATGCCAGGTTCTCACAACGACATCAACATGCTTGAACGAACTCCATTCTTTAGGAGGCTTTGCAATGCGAATCACCTGCGTGCAACTACACCACATCAATGACCGAGACTACAACATGGAATACTATCTTGCCGATGACATATATCCTCAGTGGGCTGTATTTGTGAAGGCCATAACCGAACCACATGGCAACAAATAAAAGCACTTTGCAACAATGCAGGAATCAGTTAGGAAGGATGTGGAGAGGGTATTCGGAATGCTGCAAGCGCATTAAGAATTGTCCATGGGGCTGCACTAATGACGTGTGGTGTCATTTTGTGTTATTTTGTGATAGCTGATGACATATTGTGTTATTTTGCATAATATGATCGTCGAGGACGAGGGTAATGGTGTAGCTCAAAGGAATGATTTTGCAGCACCTGAAGAACAAGTTGAAATCCCGTAAGATCAATATCTAGTTCAACTTAGAGGCGAACCCAAGATCGAATTTTAGAGGGGGCAAATATGTGTTAAATGAGACAATGTATTTTCTAAGTGGGGGAAAATGACTACTTAGCTTCGCAAATTACAAAGACATAAAAAAATTGAGTGGGGGCGGCTGCCCCATTGCTTGTATGCTAGAATCGCCCCTCTTCAACTTATGAACTTTCTCGAGATGCATGAGAAATTTCACAGATCATCACATACACACACAACTACTCAATGATCTCGTGAAGCATACGTAGGCCCACAACTACTTAATGATCTGGTAAATGCTCTAAGAAAAAGCCGGCCATCGGTCATGGGTCCTGCGTATGACTCGTGCATGGGGTCCCGCGTACGTAGGCATCAATCGATATTAAAGGGTGGCGTGGCATCCACGTGAACGTGTCTGCCCGGTTCATGTGCATGCACACGGGGCCGTGTCAGTATATAAGGCTGCAGTACACTCGACTGAGCTATATGTGTCCACATTCTCTCCACATATAGTAGTACAGTATGTGTGATGTTGGCCGCATTATTTTAGTTTTGCCTGACTGATTCCAGCTGCAAGTGTGCGTGGCCCGTCCGACATGCACGGCCGCGACGACGCTGCTTCTGCAGGCGCTACATGTACATCAAGGACGCACACGTACGCCCCCGGCACCTTAATTTTGATCCATCGATGGTGACTTGCCATCGGTTAATAAATCTGAAAGGCCAGTCGAATCAAGCATGCATGCGCACATGCATGTGGTAACACTAGTATAAAACGAACATCGGTTTCATAGGGTTATTAGTGTCGGTTTTGCAATCGGCACAAAATGATCAGGACTAATGTTCAATAATTTTAGTCCCGATTTGCTTATAAATTGGGACTAAAAGAGCTTCACGTATCTGCTGTGGGACGTCAGAGCTTCACGTATCTGCTGTGGGACATCTCGCAGGAGGACCTTTAGTCGTGGTTTGTAATATTGACCGGGACCAAAAGACAACCACGCCTCAGCAGCTGCGAGGCTTTGGGGGTTTTCATATTGTGTTTTCTCCTTTTATTTATGTGTTTATTATTTTATTTTATGTTTTTCATTTAACTTGACGCTAGCTAGTACATATAGCAGTGAAATAACCATTACACAACAGCGTCATGATCAATATATAATAAGAACAATCAATATCACTTGAAAGTTGTTCAACTTAAGAAACAAATAACATCAATGTATCACATTCATCTTAACATACTAATTAATTAACTAACAGTTCTCGAGTTGATAGTTCTAAACATGGTCAACAACAACCATCATCTGATAGACCTTGCGGTTGCTCTTCCTTATAGTGATTACCACAAGGGTGTCCACCTTCAGTTCTCTTTTTTTCCTTGATGAACTCCTGCCAGCCGGCCTTGTGGAATGATATGCTTCCGTCGTTGTCTGTCTTGTATTGGACGTTCGTGACAGACCCTCTTGGTCCATGGATTACTCCAGCAGTGCCGACGGCGGGGATGTCCACTCAAGAAAACATCTTCAAATGTAACTTCTGAAGACCCCATGAGAAAATAGAGATCGCACAATGTTAGGCATCTCACCATACTTGGTTATGACCAAAAAGATATGAAAGAATATAAAACATCTGATCATAACTTTTTTCCATCATGTTTGTTTTTGTTAGACGATGCACAAAGGGCTTCCCCAAGAACGCCGAAGAGGATGGTAAGATTTTTCTTTCACACTAGCTTTATCATTCCAAGTAAGCTTCTTCATCCTTTGAGAAAAAATTACAGAAAGGATAGGACCATCATCGTTTTAATGTTGGCCGCATTTTTTAATTTTGCCTGACTGATTCCAACTGCAAATGTGTGTGGCCCGCCCGTCATGCACGGTCGCGACGACGCTGCTGCTGCAGGCGCTACATTGACATCAGGCTGGTCATAGTGGGGTATCATAGCTAGTATCATAGTCTTGAGACTAGCAAACATATTGATGTGGCAAGTAATTAAAGAAGAGAGAGAGGGTTAGAGTAACATAGGTAGATACCGTATCATGTTAAATGCTATGCTACTATGTGTCATGCATGTCAATAAATGAGATCACTTATGATACTAGTTTATGACATTATGCACTATGAAGGTAGTAATATACAATAGAAATATATGCATGATATTACTATATGTTATTCCCCACTATGAACAACTGCATAGTAGCATATGTTAGTATCATACGATGGTTTATTTACTGTCATGCAAGATACATAGTAACACATCATTTAATATAATACAGTATCATGATATGATACTCAACCCTCTTTTTCTTCATTTAAATCTACTCCCTCCGTTCCTAAATATAAGTCTTTTAAGCGATTTCACTAAGGGACTACATACTAAACAAAATGAGTGAATCTATACTCTAAAGTATGTCTATATACATCCTATGTAGTCCTCTGATGAAATCTCTAAAAAGACTTATATTATGGAACGGAGGAAGTATGATACTTGCATTACGGGCAGCCTCAAGGACGCATATACGCCCCCACCACCTTTTGATCCATCGATGGTGACGTGTCATCTGTTAATAAATCTGAGAGGCCACTCTAATCAAGCATGCATGCGCATGTGGTACGGTCATAAAAACAAAACTGAATCAGATCAATTATATCTGTCTCAAACGTTAGACAGACAGACATTCTTTATATTCATCTTAAATACAAAAATGATACGAGGGCTCACGGACGCAACCAAGCGCGTCCAATCATTCCGCCACATAAAATGTGACCTCACTTCATACTATTTTTTTCTTATTTATTATTTTTCTATTTTTTGAATCAATCATGTGCAAGTGACCGAATGTATGAGATGAAAATTTTAAAAGTGTGACTACATGGACAAAAAAGTAGTGCTGAAAAATGGACACGCTCAGTCATTTAGAGGATGCGTCCAGGGACTTTTAGCGGGTTAGATTTGCTAGGTCCGGCTATATATGACATAATATTACTTCGGTCCTTATTTATAGGTCTTCTTTGTATTTTGTGCTAAATTTTGATTATAAATTTAACCAATAAAACGTAAATGCATTTACGGACTTGCACTAACATATTATTGGTTAAATTTATCATAAAAACCCTACGTAATAATAAAGTACGGATGGCTTTGGATCACATGTCATGAATTCATGTCTCTTCAAGCAATTAACCTCCAGTCCTTTTTAAAGCCAGACCGAATTGTTTTTTGAGTTTTACATAAAACCCCATGTGTTTTATCCTAACTAACCCACGATCCCTCTTTAAGTGACATTGAACTTTTTTCAGTTTTATAAAACCCCCTAATATATGTGTTAATCGCCCTGCAGTCTATTCAAAATTAATATATATTTTTAAATAACCATATCTTTTAGACCTAACTCCAATATTAACATGTTATATATGAAATTTGATCAGAAAAATATGTAGGATTTGAATATGATGTTATGTTACATGTTCATTATTTATAAAATGTAATTCAGGGTGCAATGCTAATCAATGATGCATCATCCGTCTTTATTTCGTAATTTCGTAGCGGTGTTGGATGGCATGGAGCAAGTGAAGGAAAAAAAGTAGTCCTCGGGCATGCTATACTTGCATGAGGTTCTTCCTTTGTACATGTTGCATAATCTCGGACTCTACGTACATACCTTTTCTTGACGAAATTCATACGCGTACTTACCATCGGTCTATTCTTTTTTTTGTAATGAGTATATAGGCAATTTTGTAAATGTACATACACTTATTAATTCATGAACATCATAAGTACATGATGATTTATTTTGAAAATATGCAGACTATTTGTGTGATTGAATCAATAAGTACGATCTTAATTTATGTTTCATCCGTTGCATGTGATAGTCATACGTATTATGCTTTCTTAAATAAAGTTAATTCATAGGTCGGCTTTCTTGGTGTCAAACGGCCCATCCAAATGCTGCATGTGTGTGGTCATAAGTACACGTCATAAATATGATGAGTTAGAATTTAAATTGAGTCGAAATGAAGATAATGACTTAGATAAAAAAATGTTTACTCCCGGTTACGACGCACAAGACATGTTTGCTAGTTTAACATGAAATACAAAAATAACCAATGAACCAGGATGAATATAGTAGTAATACCTTCTTTCTGGATTACAAGGCTTATCTCAAAACTTTCATTTCCAGTTATACAAGTCTCATTTCTATTGCTTTCCATCACGCAGGTCATACATGCATGCATTGCAATTAATGCAACGGTAAACATAATTATGCGCATTAATTATATACTTTCGCAAACTATCAAAATAATTCCACCATTCACCCGCAAAAAAAATAAAGAAAATCCACCATATATTCATCATTCAACTTGGTTGATGAAATCTTTGAGTTGAGTCCCATAAACAAAAAGAAGGAAGCAGTCGAGTAGGATTTTCCACTGCTGACTCTGTTCGTAGAGCGAACGATTGACGTGAGCTCGCATGCATTTCGAATGGCCGTGTCACGATCGATGTTTTGTCAACTTGGACGGCTGGCTGGCCGTGGCGATGTCTCTCTTGCCGTGGTCACGTTTTTTAACTGCAGCCGCAGTTTGTACAGCTCCCACGCGTAGCACGTTTGATCGCGTCCTGCTGAGCTCCCACGTGATTCAGGTTTTGAGGGCACGTTACGTTACGTACGCAGTGCCATTTTGACGTCGACGTGAGCCAAATCAGTAAAATCACGTACCAGCGCAGGCAGGCGCGTGCGTGAGTGCATGCCTGATTTTCTTCTAAGAGCATGACTAATAGGATAAGTCATTGACGTGATCTATAATCCATCTTATAGTTAACATGTACTCTAATAAGGCTACTTTTAATGCATAGATGCTAAGGCCCTGTTTGTTTCATAAGTCCTATGACTTTTTTAAGTCCCAACTTATAAGTCATAAGTCCCTACCTGTTTGTTTATAGGGACTTATAAGTCCCGAGTCCCTACCTGTTTGTTTACAGGGACTTATAAGTCCATGTTGCGGCGGCCGGACCAGACGAACCGAGGGAGACGAGGCGGCGGCCGGGCGGCGACGAGGCGGAGGCCGGGCGGCGACGGGGCGGGCGGCCGGCGACGGGGCGGGCGGCCGGCGGCCGGGCAGCGACGGGGCGGGCGGCGACGGGGCGGGCGGGCGGCGGCGATTGGGGCGGTGCGAGCGTTAATCGGGGCAGGGCGGCGGCCACTGCGTCGAGAGACTACCGCGGGCCTAACCAGAATAAGTCCCAATAAGCTCCTATTAGAGAGTCTTATTTGATAAGTCCCAATTAATCATAATAAGTCCCTTGTGTTTGGTTTAGGTGGGACTTATAGGAACTTTTTTAAGTCCCAAAACCAATAAGTCTCTGGAAACAAACACCCTCTAAGATAAGGTGTTAAGTTCGTAGGCATTTTGTTGATGTGTCGTACTAGTTAATATTTGCACGCCACCATAGTTAAAAATGGTTAATAGCCCAATCACACCTATACATGAGCATCAAATCATTAAATTTAAAGACAACTTCTACAAAACAACGCATTGGACTAGTAGTCTCTTAAATTATTAATATTTTTATAATAACGTGCTAAGAAGCGATGCATTGATACAGGCCTTAGCAACTAAAGCTTACAATGCATAGGTGCTTAATTTGTGGTTTCTAAGCATCTTTCATTTAATGATTTAGCAATTAAAGCTCTTTATGTATTGATGGATTTCGTTCATTTAAGTGTTTTGCCTAGGTTCAAGTGTTTGGCATTTGTTTCTTCCTGAGTTACCACATCATCTCTCTACTCTTAGTTACCT
This sequence comes from Hordeum vulgare subsp. vulgare, assembly GCF_904849725.1. Lineage (NCBI taxonomy): Eukaryota > Viridiplantae > Streptophyta > Magnoliopsida > Poales > Poaceae > Hordeum > Hordeum vulgare. The sequence continues at coordinate 5,171,229 of NC_058522.1, read as the reverse complement.
TGCCACATATGCTTTTTTTGTCTACATGGCAGTCTTAGCTTTTGTACAAGATGGAGTATTGGGAGATGCCTTAGAAGAGTATATTACTTTTTTTATTATATGATCCATTTTTCACTCTTATAAAGTGCTTGGGAGCACGTGCTAGAGCTGGCTCTTAAATAAAAGCCCACTTACCTTCTATCTCCTCTTCTCTTTCCTCTAATTAAACAAAAATATATTGATTTATTTTTATAACCCGCTGACTCGACTCTATGATACTTGTTCTAAGAGATGTACATCAGACCCTTTATATAAACCCCAGACAGTCTGTCTGATTGTTGTCTGGTCACGAAATGTTGAATAAATCGAACGTCTCAAATGGGGCTCAAACGCCTGGTCAGACCGACACCCCTCATATCCATCCCTATTACAGGTCTCAAAAGTTGTTTTTTATTTTGTTTGCATTTTAATACATACATTTTATCAATTTTTTGCTAGGAATACAAGAAAAAAAAAGAACCATAATTAGACATTTTAAAAGATGTCCAACTTTCGTAACTTCTCGTACTAGTTGCACTAAGATCTTCTATATGTCTTTGTTGTTGATATGTGAATTCTTGAGCTGGATAACGTCTTTTTTCTTTGATGTTAAAGAATTAGACGTTGCTTCATCTTTGGTCTTTTCTTTAGTCTCGTCTATACCTTTAATTCTAGATAGAAGTGCACGAAAATCTACCAAAATTTATGAGAATAATAGATCGATGTATTCTTCTTCTGGATACCAAAAATTACATCAATTCTACACACAATATTGAGCAAATAATATGCTACCGAAATTGCATCGAATCATCAACGAGAAAAAAGCCGAACGAATATCGTACCCCATCGTTTGTGCACTTCACGAACGCCCAACCGAGATTCGGCGTCTAAAAGCCGTGTCGGATGACCCGCAACGAGTAGTCGTCGCATTTTATGAACGACAAAGGTGAGCCGACAAGCTTTTGGGACAACGTCGAGCCAGGGCGGCGGCCGGCAATGGCCTTTGCCGACGAACCTGCAACGGGTCGCGGCTAGAGGCTTATTGAGTGCCTGCATGTGGCACCGAGGAGTTTCCCGGACCTGATGGACCAGCACCCGGCCAGTCCATGGCAAGCGCTGTCCGCGAGCAGCCGGATTCGCCAAATCCCATCGGCAGGATGCGCAAAATTTTTGCAAATCCCGCCGCTGCCGTAGATCCACGAATATACCTCCCGCACCGGACGAAGGAGACACCCCATCGGTGGATCTTTTGCTGGAGAGCTAGGGTGGCCAGGGGAAATGGGGGTCGCCGACCTAGGGTTCGTGTGCTTACGGGCGGCGGGTGAGGAGGGGGCGATAAGAAGGAGAGAGTGTGACGCCGACTAGCGGGCCAGGGAAAGGAGCACGCGGGCAAGATGCGTGTCCGCTCCATATGTACGATGATGCAAATGACGCACAAATTTAAGCCTAGAATGGATCACGAGTGGTCAAAAAACGTTGACACGTTGGACTGGCTTTTCTAACCGCAACGACCCAAACAAACACGGGTGAACGTCATGTCCCCCCGCAGACACTGATGGGAGGACGTTTCTGATCTTTTCCTCGATCGGCTCCTAGACACCAGGCACTTTTTCCTGCTTGTCTTTTCACATATATGTGCAAACTCAACTACTCATCATCAACTGGGGTAACAAAGAATCGTTTCCAATCCGCCGCTCCAGATAGAAACTCAAGGACCTCCAAGTTTTCTCGCTTTCAAAAACATCAAGAGTTGATCGGTCCATTTTTTTTGTATTTACTAATTTCCATCTACACCCTCCGTATCATAATATTTGTTGTTGAAGAAAACCAATCTATTTCTCTCAAACAATAAGTATGTAGGAACAGAGTAATCAGATCAGAATTAACAAAGTCTCGTCTAACTCTGCCACATCATTTGAGTAATCAAACAAAGGGTCGCCGAACTAGGGTTTGTGTGCTTACGGGCGGCGGGTAAGGGGGGATAAGAAGGAGAGAGTGTCCGCGGGTAAGGGGAAGGAGCACGCGGGCGAGGCGCGTGTCCGCTCCGTATCCACGATGATGCAAATGACGCACAAATTTAAGCCTAGAATGGATCACGAGTGGTCAAAAAACGAACGCGCGTATGTGTGGTTCGACGTATTGGACTGACTTTTCTATCCGCAACGATCCAAACACGGGTGAACGAAATGAATCGTCCAGTTAAAGTTGCTCTTGCACCTATACTTCTGCCGGATTTGATCCGGAAATCCAATTTGGCTCCTGGGTATAATGCTCTTTTTTCTTCTCAATCCTCTAATTCTCCAAGAAAGAAATATGAGAGAGAAAGATGGGTGAAAACAATGTTATCCTTGAGCTAGCTAGGTACTGCCTAGTTTCTCCTCTGGGGGGGCTGAAGTACAGCGTAGTGCATGTGGTTGAGATCTCGAAGGACCTTCATTATTGATGGCGGCATCCACACCGACGACGTTATCCGCAGCTGAGATGAGATGCTTGTTGTTGTTGATCACTTCGAGATGTAAAAAATAGATGGATTGATCAGTACAACTTATAAACAAAAAAGGAGGAAAAAGGAGTTTGCATGGCTGGGACGGAGCATCGATCACTGCGTTGGTCACTTCCATCACGAACCATATGCGTGCACCATGAATGCACGAGTTTTTTTTAGAACGAGTTTACTTCTGTCTGCAACGATCCAAAATTTACTGTTTTGACTTTTTTAGAAAAGTTATGTCAGGATCTGACTTCGGTTGGAAAAAAAATCGGATCAGACCTTTTTGCTATTGTCAAAACTTTTGGTGGTAGGGTATAACAACCTAACGCTGAGGTCCCTGGTGTTAGAAAAATGGACTACCGCCAGAGAGGTTGGCGGTAGGGCATGTGACCCTACCGCCAAGGGGTCCGACAGTAGGCACTTGCGCGTACTAAATCTGCAATTTAGAATTTTTTTATGATAGACGTGCAACCCTATCATCAGGAGCCTAGACGGTAGTTGTTATACCTTATCGTTAAGGGCTCCAGTAATAATAAAAGGGTCAGATCTAAAAAAATCCCAGTATGGGTCAGATCCAATTAAACTTTTAAAAAAGTCAAAACACGAAATTTTACCCACGAGAGAGAGAGAGTGCAACTTGCAATAAGATCCAACAGCATACATGCATAATGCTTGCCACTATAAAAGTAGCCATCTTTTAAACGAAAAGTCTAAAATTTGTTTTTTTCAAAGATTTCGAGCTTCATGGAGCTCAGCCTCTAAACATCCGTTTTCGTTTGATAGCACAAGAAAAATAAAGAAATTCTAGAAAGAGGTTTGATTGGATGGAAATTTTCCTTCGAAATATAGTACAAATGAATCCTATGAAAAAATTTCGAAGGATGCCAATCCTACGACCCTGTTTGGATCCGTTGGTTAGAGTTAGAGTTGGTTAGATTGGACTGAACTAACCCGAAAACATCCAAACAGGAGGGTTAGAGTTGGTTAGATGCATCTAACCCACCCAAAAGAACTAACCCACCCAAGAGGTGCTTATTTGGGTTAGAGTTAGGTGGGACCCATAAAAAGTTACTTTTCCATCTACCTCTACCACACAAAATCCTGGATAAAGGAGCCAAATGATTGAAAAAAGTGCATTTATTGCAATCTAACCCTTCCATCCAAACACCTCTTTGGTTAGAGTTAGTTTAGGATTAGTCTAGAGTTAGAATCTGACTCTAATCTCTAACTGAGTTAGAGTATCTAAACAGGGCCTACGAATCAAACAGGCATGAAAGAAAAAAATTCTAAGGGTCCAAACCCTCCAAAAATCCTATGCAATTTCTTTGAATCAAAGGAGCCCTTAATGTATCTTCGTCCGGAATTACTTGTCATTTAAATGGATACATATAGTAATGAAGTGCGTCTAAATACATTCATTTGATTGTCAACTAATTTCGGACGGATTAAGTAGTGCTCTGCAATTCACAAATACTCCCTCCGTTCCTAAATATAAGTCTTTTTAGAGGTTCCACTAAAAGACTACATACAGATGTATATAGACATATTTTAAAGTATAGATTCACTCATTTTGCTTCGTATGTAGCCCCTAGTGAAATCTCTAAAAAGACTTATATTTAGAAACGAAGGGAGTATAAGATTTTTTATTTTTTTAATCGGATGCATATAAACACATTTTAGTTTTAGTGTGTGCGATCATTCATTTCAGTCCGTATGTAGTTTATATTAAAATATTTGAAACACCTTATTTATGAACAGAGGGAGCATATATGAATTAGGTATAATCGGAGGTTTAACAGTCACGACTAGTTCAACCGCGGGTAGTGCAACTCCATCATCCTTCCCACATAAAGCATTTGAAAAGACACGATAAGCAGGAAAACGTGCTGCCTTTTACAGTCATCATGCATGCAGCCAACTAGACCTCAACACCCAGAAAATGGGACACTGCTGCTTACAAGCCTCCAAAAACCTTTGCAGCAAGAATCATTTAGAAAGAAAAGAAAAACCTTTGGCTTTGATAATAAAATATGCTTGCTGCACCATGAGCCAATTATTGAAGCCTTTTCATCCATGCACGCACATGGCAAATTATGGTAAACAAACACAATATACCTCAACTAAGAGTTCCCTGAAGAATCAACTGAAATCGCCAACTGCTGAACTAAAGTTCACCTCAACTAAGCATGCATAAACTAAGAGTTCCCTGAGATATGCCGGGCTGTCTCACACTGATCTCAGCTTGCATATTTTATATATGTTCTTCATCTGTGTGTTGTGTTTGGTTGGGTAGTGTACTACTACTACTACTTGTCTGGCAATTACCAAAAGATAGTGTGATCATCCATCCTCCTAGATTGATTGATTAGTTGCTTCCTCGCTCACCTATATGAACTAATCGAATCAAATGAAATCGACAAGAAAGTGCTGATCAAATCACTCGAGATCATCGATAACGAGTTGTTTAATCTTGTGAAGCATGATATATTCCATGATGGGGAACAGGCCGATCATCTGTCTGTATTAACCGGTATATACTATGTGCATGTTGAGTATATGTACATGCAGATCACAGAGATCTTCTTGGCCTGCCCTACCAACTAATTAAAGACATGTTGCATTTTATGCAGACAGCGCTGTGCCAACTTTGCACTGCATATCTCAACCGCTTTCTCTACCCAATAATGAACTCGATCTGAATCTCTGGTCGATGTCTTTATCTTTAAGGCTGTGCAAATCACGCAATATCTACTAAAAAATTTAAGAGGGCCAATGAGATAATGCAGAGGAGCTAAATAATATTATTCTTGCATGGATGACTCATGCACGAGTCGGAGAGAAAATATGCATGCATGTATACCGGGATATGATGATATGATCTCATCTCATGAATGCACTACTAATTAAAGTATTTCAAACCAGGATATTGTGGGATATTTTTTATGAGAAAAAATATTACTAACATATCTTGGTGTTATACTCATATGCTAAGACTTTTCGTACATATATATGTAATTAATTCCAAAGATCGCATCTGAAATTATTGCTTGATTAATTGATGCAGACAGTGCAACCCGAAAGACAATGATGCATACTACAAGCTACTATTCCCTCTGTATCAAAATACTTGTTGAAAAAACCAGTACAAGTTCCCCAGCAACAAGTATTGGGGGCACAGAGGGAGTATATGACAATATATAGCTAGGTTTATACAAAGAAATGCATAGAAGAATTAACTGAAAATCCAAGCATATATGGCTGCCGTCATTATTTCATCAGTGTGATTGGGATTGAGCAACAGCAAGTAGCTAGCTAGCAACCAAAACTTGCAAACCTGTGGCTGAGAAATCCTCGTCTCTATGCATGCACGCATGCGTGCAACATATATCTATAAGCTCATCATGCATGCATGCATGCACTGATGCACACCAACGTGATGAGGAATTCATCACGACGAATTTATCTCTCAATTTTCTATAAAATCTTCCAAGGAAAGACCTGATCCATCAACTTGCATGAGCTTGCTAAGCTTAGCATTCTCTTTTGGTAGCACTATTTAGATCATCAGAATTATTGGCGGCATAATGTTGGCGCAGCGATGAGTTGAGCCGCCTCACGATCTCCTCCACCGTCGAGTTGAACCCTTCTTCCACCTGAAATCAATCAAAATTGCACAAAGTAATTAATATTGACCAGTTAATTAAACATGCCAAATATGTACCTCATCACTTGACATCAAGCATTGCCCTCCCAAGAAAAAAAGATTTGCGTTGTTTGTACTTTAGTTAATTGTGTGAATGTGTGGTCTTATCTTGAGATCAAATGATGAAATACTAGGAAAACAATTGACAGCGGGATGAGATGCTACAATTTCTTATGTTACTTTGATGTATCAAAGTATGTTCATATATATATATACATGTACCTTAGTAATTCCTCTCCCAAACAAAGAAGATCTCCAATGTTTAAATACACCAATAGTCTTATCTTGAGATAAAATCATGATAACCTATACAAATATATTTTACAGCAGGAACATGCTAGAATTTACATTTTTTGACAGCAGGATAAGATGCTACAATTTAGTCCCCCAAACCTCACTGGAAAATTTACTTTAAGCATTGCATGCTCCCCATTTGCATTTGACTAATATATTATCTTTCAACGACCCAATTGCACGAAGGGTACAATATTTCATCAAAAAAGCCGTTGAATAAAAGTCTCATCCATCTGATCTCTTCATTATGATCTTATCCAGTAGCATGGTTGAGTCCAATACTTAAACTAACGGGCTGATCAACCAGCGTCACTTCTCAAGCTACCTTCTGGTGAGTTGTCTTATACACACACACACACACACAACATATCTCTATTTTTAATACTAAATCATAAACATGAAACCCGCAAATTAATTCATGCTTGATCATCTACATATATGCTATCTTTTTTTCATTTTCTAAAGATCTATTAGGATATCCCATTTGAAGTTTTAAAATATCCATATCCGGTCACACAGCTTTCTATAATGGACTTCACATGCATGGAGTATAGTACCTGCCCATACAAACAAATACAGTGAATAGAGATGTTCAGAGATCGATGTACAAGTGGCCTACAACCCAGTAATAGGGCCTTCGTGATCTATACTGTTGATTCAGTGTTGTGTCATCTCAGTGTGTTAGTATGTTTTCTGCTTTTTAAGAGAACATTTTCTTGATAATAAACCTATGGTTTTTATGAAATGAGTGTCCGGGAGCACCACCGCGCCACTTCAAAATAAAAACGACAAATGCACTAATTTGGCAATTACTGTTTAATCTTCATGCGACTAGTTTAAACCTAAAACCTCCATTATCAAGAGCAACCTTCTTAAGGCATCTACACTACAAGTTGCTCTTATTAGACATGTGCTTAATGAGAGTTCTTGGCAGAAGCATCAACCATGCATCTTCGAAATAAGGGTCGTATCCATCAATTGTTGTGGGGGACATGAGTTTTCACCCTCTTCAAAAAAAAACATCTTTGAACTATCCATTCCTACACCCTTTTTTTGTGTTACATTATTGATTAGTTGCAGGATATCTATAGAGCCATTCCTTGAATCCGTACATGGTAGTTACTCACTCATGCGGACTCCAGGAAGCCTATGGATATTAGGTACAACCGGTTAGAAACGGTAGCACGTGCTATCTTATGGATATAGGCATCATAGCCTGCTTTTTGTCTCACGGGGTGTAGCATTTTTCCTTTACATATTTCATTTTGTGCTTAGATTGTGAGGCAGTTGTGGATCTAAGACCTTGGTATCGTACTATTGTTAATAATATGGTTGCATGCATCAATTTGATGCAGGGGTCGTGGGCTCCGCTCCTCCTTTTTCCCAAAAAGAAAACGAAAAAATGTGGGCATCCTAACTGAGGATCAATGCCTCCTCAACCACAAGTCTACAAGCAATGGCAGATTTGATGAACACACATGGCCAATGTGGGCTAGGAGAGCTAGGCGATATTTTGTACTCCATCCGATCCAAAATAAGTGTCACGGTTTTGAGTTTTTAGCTTAAAAATGTGACACTTATTTTGAATCGGAGAGAGTATCATTCTGATATTAGTGTATCGTTGTTTGTCGAAAAGAGAAGACACATGTGAAGATTTTAACATAAATGATACAACCCGTAGCAAGCTTAAAATTACTAAAACTTATTGAGAAGGTATCTTCACACCTGGGGCTAGAGCCGAGGGGGCTGTAGGTATGCAACTTTTACCTGCCCTCTACAAGGCAAGAAATTAAAACTGGTTTATTTCGCTAGGCACCTTTTCAGCCAAACCTATGCATGCAAAACACATCAAGATGTGTCCAAAATATTACTTCCTCCATTCAAAAATAATTGTTCTAAAGATGTATACAATGGATGTATCTTTAATTAAAGTAAGTCTAGATACATCGATTTTTAGAACAAGTATTTCGGGGCGGAGGGAGTATCCTATTACCAAATCAGTAGACGAAAGTGAGATGAAAAAGTACAATTTTGCTATATCAAATTTGCATGAGATTTCTAAGTCGATGCCCCATGTCCGTGTTTGGACATGGAGAGATGGGTGGAATGATCTTAGTGGACATGGACATGGGTGGAATTAATGATGAAGGTTATATCAGATGGTAAGAAAACCTTAGTCGACCTAATTAATTAGGCCTAGGCAAACTTGTGTGATGAAATAATATGGGGGATGCATGTTGATACAGTGCAATTAGCATTCTTCACACTATATATAATAGCTTGCCTTTGCGGTGATGGTGATGATGGCGGTGTCGGCCGGGAAGGGCATGACGCTGGTGTGGGTGATGGCGAGCCGGAGCTCCTCCACCTCCGCCAGCACCCTCACCAGCAGCCCCCTCGCGTTCTTGCAGTGGATCCGCACCAGCACGGTCTTCTCGCCGGACACCCGCACCTCGATCTCCGGCAGCCCGCCGTGGCTCGACTCCTCGCCGGCGTCCTCCTCCTCGTCCTCGTCGTCGACGGCGGCGGCCTTGACCTTCTTGCTGACGAGCACGGCGGAGCGGATGGTGGTGGTGGTGGTGGCGGCGGCGGCGGCGCTCTCGTCGTCCTCCATGGTCTTCACCTTCTCCTGCAGCTCCCTCACGTACTTCACCGCGTCCCCAAGAATCGTCGCCTTGTCCATCTGCACACATATCGGATCAGATCAGTTCATTCATCATCAAAGCGTAGATCGGAATTCATTCATTCATTCAGCACATACGATCTTAAATCTGCAGTGTGATTAAGCTTTAGTAGATGATTAAGAAGAGGATTTCATTCAAGCACGCACGGGAAATGAAATCGAGGAGGAGGAGGAAGAGCAGGAAAGAAACCTTCTTGAGGCCGGGGATGACGGTGGAGAGCTCGATGAAGCGCTGGTTGATCTTCTCCCGGCGGCGGCGCTCGGCGATGATGTGGTCCTGCACGGGGCCCGGCGACGCCGACGACGCGGCACCGCCCCCCGACCTCCTCCCGGCGGCGGGCGTGCTGTGGCCTCTGGGCGCGGCCGGCCGCGGGGAGATGTCGATGTCGGCCGGCAGCTGCGTGGCCTGCGCGGCGGCGCTGAAGTTCCAGCTCATGGGCCTGCTGCTGCTGGTGGTGGCCCTGCTCCTGGCGCGGGCTGCGTGCGGCGACCACCCCGCGGCGGGGGCGTCGTGGTCCATGGCGGCGCCGGGGCTGTCGCCAGAGCTGGTGCTCCAGCTGCTGGGAGGATGGTGGTGGTCCACCTGCACCCTCAGGCCCCTGACACCGCCGCCGCCACCAGCCGCCGCCGTGGACTCGCGGAGCGCCTGCAGCGAAGGGAAGGCGGCGGCACCAGCACTGCTGCCACCGGAGCTGGAGCCAGCGCCACCGTACGGGGCCGCCGCGGGAGGAGCGGCGGCGGCAGCGTGGTACTGCTGCTGGTCTAGAGTGTTCATCGCCCACTGCATGAAGTCGTCCATGTCGACCGATCCCTGCATGAACAAATTATTTCACACGAATCATCAACACATCAATCAATCACATGCATGGCAGCCCAGCTTAATTGGACTCAAAGATGCATGATGAGCTCAAGCACAAATATATCCCTACGATTGGACTGCTCCTCAAATACCTGGCTTCAGATCTCTTCTTCTTCTCCCCTCTCTCTCTCTCTTCTAGAGTGAGAGGGAGAGAGAGGAACTCTAGCTAGCTAGCTAGAGAGAGAGAGAGGGGGGAGAGGGAGAGAGAAAGCAAGAAGGCTGAATTGAGGGAACAAATACCAAAAGAATAGTTTTTGGTTGTGTGGCCTACTAGCTGCTGCTGCTGCTACCAGTATTATACTTGTGATGGCATTTCACATTGCACCCCACAAATAATACTAAACATATCTGTGTGTGCAGGATAGCTTCTGTTCCACTGTTTTCTTGGAACTGTATGTAGTGCCCAGTTATTGTAAAATATCTACCGGTACTACGTACGTACTGGTAGTACATATATAAGTGAATAATGCCAACCATATATAGATATTGTTCCAGTGAAAACTGTGTCACTAGATCTCATCGTTTTCACCCATTTACCAACATGATAAGTAAATGTGAAAGTCGAGTACTCCCTCTGTTTCTAAATATATTATTAAAAAACTATATACGGATATATAGAGATATATCTTAAAAATATAGATTTATTTATTCTGCTTCTTATGTTGTAACCTAGTAAAATTTATATATTTTTCGTAAAAGAAGGGAATATATACAGCTAGAGTAAGCATATCAAACATCATAATCACCCGCCGAAAATTACAATAATCAACACCGTCTGGCATGAGCGGTTCGCTATCGCAAAAGAACAATCAACAACAAAAACGTTATAATCAACAACACAACTAAACTAAACAAAACACCTGTTCCTACACAAATACTACAAACTACTGCACGCATATGTGTTGAGCGATGCAGGTTCCACGTTCCAAGAGTCAACTTTTGAGCGCGTGGTATATTCAATCGAACTAGCCGCGTGCGTGCTACATATAGCCTGCCATTACTTAACTAAATCGTCGAGGCTCCATCCAGTGGTGACCATTTCTAGGGTTCACACACACGGAACACGGTTTTTCTAACGGGGCCGCTTCGTCGTGGCCGTGCAGGATCTCCCATCCACACGTGCTTTGAGATTCGTGAGCTGTTTTAGCCTCTCTTTTTTCACCAATACATGGCATATATGGTTTTGTATAAAGTTGAGACACTTATTTTGCGACAGAGGAAGTACATGTGAAGATGTGAATGTTTATGAATTATATTTGTACACATTTTTAATACAATAAAGTGCTTGGTGCATGTATGAGATATTCCTGAAATCGATTGAAATTAGATATGTCAATGATTGTAAATTATATATGTAAACGTTTTAAACGATTAAATTTTGGAAATCTTTAAATAAGTATGAAGGATCGATCAATGAACATTTGTATGGTTCACACGGACACAAGATTGTCTAACATAACCACTATATATTATGAGACTGGTGAAATATTTTAGTAATTTCACAATAAAATGTCTGCACCATTTTGTATCACTTGGTGAGTACAAGCACATGCTCCATGTCCCCACTTGGACTCGCCAAAATTTTGTGATAAATATTTATGAATGATATTTCCAAACCTTTTTTGAAATAGCGAAATTGTTGGTACCGGTAAAAAATATTTCTTACATTGATTAAAATATGATTTAAATTTATGAAAATATTTGTAAGAAAGGAAACAGTAAAATATTTTGTACATGCATGAAATATTTTTGAAGTAATTAAATCTAGTGTTATATTGGTAAACCCTTTTGAAATAATATAGTATAACTAAAATAATAAAAAAGTGAATAAAATTATATTCCAAATATGTCGTCATTGATAAGAAAAAATGAACAGAAAACTTGTAATAGTTATTCTGAAATATCTCATTTTTACTTCTTTTCAAAATTATTGTTAGGACTCATCATATGTTTATCAAAATACAAAAAACCCTAGATAAATTATTCCGAAATACAAGAGAATTTTAATATCGACGCATGGCCATAAATACTCGGTGACTTAGAGCCACTTGATTGGTAAAGCTCATTTAGTTGTTTATGAATGGTTGAAGGCACTTTTGTTGCGAAAAAAGAACTTAGATCTATTAACACAACTAGCAGTACAAACACCCTTAGAAAATAAAAGAATATACATCAAGGTCCCTAATGGCCGATCATCTTCTTCGTCATGAATGGGTTGACGACTGGAGTCATTTGATTGATGAAGCTAAGAGGGTGCTTGGATACGTTTTAGTCCCATGACTAAAAGTAGTGAGACTAAAACTTGCTAGCCTCACCCATGCTTGGATCCAAGTACTAAAGAGACTAAAATCAAGTTAATGAGCATTTATTATCCTCCAAACCCTCCAATCCAGAACTTGCATGAGGAGTTAAATGAGGAGAGAGAGGACTAATGCACATTTTAGTAGGGGTACCCTTGACTAAAAGATTTTAGCCTCAAGACTAGTTTTAGCCTCTCTTTAGTCAGGGGTGCTTGGAACTTTAGCCTCTTAAAGGGACTAGTTTTAGTCTCTTGGATCCAAGCACCACCTAACTCGTTAGAAATAGCTTTGCAGACTCATACATATATACTACTAGGTCGGCCTCTACCCCATTGCTCTGTGATAAATCTACTAATTACTAGCAAACTCAGCCTTGCTTAAATGGTTTGGTTCCTTGAGATGGAACCAGCCCAGCCCGGGGTTCGAGTCCTTGACTTGACATGAGTGCTCATATATTTTCTGAACTTATTCTAGGCTATATGACACTGTTATTTCACCCGTCGGGTCCAAAGTGCATGTGACGACTTTATCCATCTCAAGATATGTCGGCCCGGTCACTTGGAGGTGTTTATAGGGGTTTGGTTGTGTTGTGTGTGTGTGTTCATGGATGAGTGTGGATGTGTGTTAACAAAACTAACTAATTACCACGTGGTTAGTAATTGAACTAATCAGAGTATAAGTGATGTGCCAAGTGTCATTCCCTTACTGGATGTGGAACTCCCATGTGATGCATGTAGACGGATGTGCATGCCAGTTGGGGTACATGGTCCATGAGATGGACCAATCGGAAGAGCAGTTAAAGCCGAGATTGGCATCGCATACATTGATACATCAAAATCGTTTGGCATGCATGTGGGCCACACCATGTCAGAAGACAGACCAGCAGGGATAGTACCACACGTTCATGCATCAGATACAGATCTAAGATCCATCTCTCTATGCTCCTATACGGATATTTTCGGGCTAGAAGCCATCTTTGGTAAGAGCTTGTAGATCGAATCGGGCAGGGCACAAGAACATGTGTAAGGAACTGTATATACGTAGGTGTCATTTCAGTGCATTTGTCACCGTGCTTGTTGCTGTCCCCATTGATTGCTCGGGGCTACAGGTGGTGCGCGTCGTTCATGGTTATGCCCTGGTTTACTTGTGTGCAGGTGAGATACTGTTGATCTAGCTCAATCATGCATGCATGCATGCCCTATAAACTACGCCAAAATTAAACCTTGTCACGTATCTCGGAGTAGGGCAAAAATCCTGTGCAAAGTCCTCGAAGATCATATCGTGCAAAATAACACAACATTTTGTCAGTCGTCCCAAAGTTTCTGATTCCCGCATCATTGCAGCCCCATGGACAATTCCCTAATGAGCTTGCAGCACTCTGAATGCCCTCTCCACATCCTTCCTAATTGATTCCTGCATTGTTGCGAAGTGCTTTTGTTTGTTGCCATGTGGTTCGGATCTGGTCTTCACAAATACAGCCTGCTGAGAATACATGCCATCGCCAAGATAGTACCACATGTTGTAGTCTAGGCCATAGACAGTGTAGTTGCAGAAGGTGATTCCCATTGCAAAGCCTCTTGAACACCGAAGATTGTTGAAGCACGTTGATGTCGTTGTCAGAACCCGGCATTCTAGAGAAAGCATGCCAAATTCATAAGTCATGTGATACCACCGCTTCTAGTATGATAGTGGCCTCTCTGGTGAGACCTTCATACATTCCTCGTAAACATTTGGGGCAGTTCTTCAAGTGCCAATGCATACAATCAATTGATCCGAGCATTTCTGGAAACCCTCTGGCCTCTCCAATAGCCAACAACTTGTCCGCGTCCTGTGCATTTGGTTGTCTCAGATAATCTGCTCGAAACACCTCGATCACATCACGAGCAAACTTGACAGTAGTCTTGAGGCATGTGCTCTCCTCCATCCCGACCATCTCACCAACGGCATCTGCCCTAGTACCAAGTGCAAGCATTCTCACAGCATCCGTGCATTTCTACTTGGCAGAGAAAGAGAGATAACCGTAACAATAACTTGTCAGCTTGAAGTGGTCGTCGTGTGCCTTCACTGTGTCGACAATGCGCAAAAACAATGGTTTTTCTCATGCGAATAACGGCGATGAAACCATGAATCATCCGAAAATTTTGGGTTCGGACCAAAGTAATCCTTCTCCATTAGCTTTGTTCCGGATACCCTATCCCGATTGATCACTCTTGTCCCTTTGATTGAGCCCTTGAAATTGAGAATATGCTCCATTTTCCCTCTTGCATGGTCATGAGCATGATCATGTCCACTTCTTCATTTAAATATGATGAATCGAAGAGCTCATCCTGAATCATTTGATCAAGCTCTGTCGGTCCATACTCGTCATCGTACAAAGCATCAGAATCTATCATTTCCCCCAAAAATTTGACAAAAACATCCGGTCAGACATTGTGTCGAACACATCCAGCTTAAGTCGGAGCCAGAGAGTTGCCAGACGTACCGCGGTGTCTTTTGGACCGTCGACGACGTCCTCCACGGCGAGGACGGGATAGAAGACTGCTCTGTTGGTCCATACTCGTCATCGTACAAAGCATCAGAATCTATCATTTCCCCCAAAAATTTGACAAAAACATCCGGTCAGACATTGTGTCGAACACATCCAGCTTAAGGCGGAGCCAGAGAGTTGCCAGACGTACCGCGGTGTCTTTTGGGCCATCGACGACGTCCTCCACGGCGAGGACATGATAGAAGACTGCTCTGTCGGTCCATACTCGTCATCGTACAAAGCATCAGAATCTATCATTTCCCCCAAAAATTTGATAAAAACATCCGGTCAGACATTGTGTCGAACACATCCAGCTTAAGGCGGAGCCAGAGAGTTGACAGACGTATCGCGGTGTCTTTTGGGTCGTCGACGACGTCATCCACGGCGAGGACAGGATAGAAGACTGCTCTGCTAGAGCTGGCGTGACAGAGGCTAGGAACAACGATGGAGTGCGTGCGGCGGCGGAGCTACGAGATGGACGACGTGGAGGAGGAATAAGAGAGGAAAGAACAAATGGATCCGACAGTTCTACCGTGTGGATTTGGTGCAATTTCCAATGGAGTCATGCTGTCGGGTCCAACGTGACGTGCGTGCCTGGGCATGTCCGAGCTTTCTCATACCCACCACATATTTAGGCCGGATACGAACGGTGCCGATTAGTCCGGACATTTGATGCCTGTTTGAGGCGCCTCGTTGGATAGAAATTTCGTGATCGGTCCATGACCGGACAATCTGACCGGATGTTTGAAACGGATACAAGATGTCCGGTTGTAGATGCTCTAACCATATACTCCCTTGGTTTAATAATGTTAGATGCTTTTTGGTTAGAGTACGTGTGAAGGCATGGCCAGCTTTCCCCATAAGGAAATCACGCGATAAGTTGGAGCGCGGACCTGCATGCGCTGGAACGTACTCGCTCCGTTTTTAAATATGTCTTTTTAGAAATTTCACTAATGACCTACATACGGATGTATATAGACATAATCATTTTGCTTCGTATGTAGATCCTTAATAAAATTAATTAAAAGACTTATATTTACTAACGGATGGAGTACTTGATTGCTGCACGTCGGCGTCAGATCGTACGTGCGTACCTACGCTACGTGCCTCCAGAGCAGGAATCACGTGGGAGGTACAACGAAACGTGCGTGAGAGCTGTACAAATTGCGGCCGCGGTTAAAAAATGTGCCTTTCGAGTTCGGACACGTAGGCACGCACGCACGCGCGCTGAAATGTTCAGACAAAGAGAGACATCGGCTAGCCATGCATCGTCCAAGTTGACATCAAATATCGATGTCGACGGCACCGGAAAATCACGGTGGCCTCTCAGATTAATCAATATATGTCGTCGATGACAAGTCGCCATTGATGAAAGAAGGGTGGGGACGTACGCACGTGGTGTCGCGTCCGCACCAGTAGCAGCAGTAGCAGTAGCAGTAGCAGCAGCATCGTGGATTTCCGGAGACTCGTGTGTACAGCCTGCCTGGTAGACGGACATAGACATGCATTCATCCATCAACCAGACACGTTCAAGTGGACCGGCCCGCGCCAGGACCGCCAGCAGGAGTCTACATGTGCGACACTTTTTTTCTGGGTGACATGTGTAACACTTTTAACATTTCACGGCTCTTTTTTAACACGAGCGCTCATATAAACACACATACACTCATCCATGTAAACGAACACATACATACTTTATCTTTATGAGCAACTCCGAGAGACCGAATCGATATATCATCTTAAGTTTTACGAAGTCATCATAGGTGCCTTGTCGTCGACGAAAACGTATTCGTCCACTGAATGCGCATTCCCAAAAATGCTAAAATATATTGAGAAATATATGCGAGCACTAAGACATAAATCCTGATGGGCTAGGGACATCATAGTCCCTCTAACCATCCAATCAGAGGTTGGTTTGTTTTATGATGGTTTTCTAACACTACCATAGTGTTTGATTTAGTTGACGGATTAATGTACCGTTTCATCACTTTGGCGTGCCCGGGTTTTTTTAGTGTTTCAATCACCCCCCCACCACCACCTCCCTTCCCTTTCAGTCTCTTTTGTTTCCGGATGATCCCCCTTTCAACTCAGTACGTGTCTCTCCATGCCTCCACTCTCTCACAAGTAACTGCTTCCACCAAACACTCCCAATCGTCGTTTTGGCCGATGCCGACAAGCACACCACCGTGCACCTCTTCCATCCTCATGATGGTTGTCGTTTGTACATCAATGCCCCCGCCTCCATGAATCCTAGAGTTCGAGACTCGACCTCGTCGGAATCCACCCCGTTAGAAGGGGTAGAGGAGAATTTGTGAAATTGATGTTCATTGCTTGAGCCTCGTGGACATATATATAGAAGTACATGATTAACTTGGAGTAAAAAAAGCCAGAATAATTCTTAGTCTATCTTATGTTTTCTAACTAATCATGACACTCAACACCCCCGTAGTCACGACGATAGTGATGCAGTAAGCGAGACTGGAGAAGAATCCGAAGGTAAACCGACGGGTAGCTTCCCACAGTCATAACGGTCGATGTATCACACAGTCGTGGCTGGAGTGAAAACCGATGAGGTTGCTCAAGCAAGGTAGTAGCCCTTTGTGTCGATGTCGAGGTAGTCGAGAGCGTAGGATGGTGTAATCGTGGTCGAGGTAGCCGTGCGTAGAACACCGTGGTCGATGTCGAGTCGGGGTGGTCGGTATATAGGAAGTCACCATGAACATATAGATAGGAATACATGATTAATTTGAAGTATAAAATAAACCAGAATATTTTTTTTATCTATCTTATATTTCCTAACTAATCACAATACTCAACACACACCCTCCGATGGTAAGAGGCATGACCACTACCGTGGTGTAGGCTTGTAGGCGGTGGCGAGATAGAGGGCTCAATCATCGATCGGTGGTGGAGGGATGAAAGGCTGAGGAGATTTGTCAATCACAAGTATAGGTCGATTACCACCTCATAGTGGTGGCTTGGCCAAAGCCATGACATGTCAGGTCAAAATCTGATTTCACCTACGAATACCGTTGTCAGGGACCAAATCTTTTAGTTATTAAATTTTACAGGGTTAAACCTGGGGAAAAAAGGTTTGAGACAAAAGCTACACTCCATGAAAACTTGAGGAACAAAAGGTTGCACTTCTCTCTTTGTGAAAAAGGAGAGATTCCAAACAGGTGGCACTTCTCTCTTGTTAAGGGAAAGCCCTCCCAGCAAAAAACCAACAAAGTCCAATTTCTAGTAGCGAGATAGAGACTGGAAAGTATCCGTAATCGTCACCGTATCATTCCAAATCTCTTAATTGAAGTACAAGAGTGCATGACGGGCTAAGCAAAATTAATCAAGTACGGGGCACTCATCATGCACCAAGTTAGCATAATCTAAACTGGCAACCCTAAACAGCAACAGGGATATCTTTTGATATGTTGCGTGCCAATATATACTCGTTCGCTCCGACAAATGTTAGTTAACAAATGCCCATTGATAGTAAATTACGCTTTAGTTGGTTGGGTCACTAGTATTACCACGCGGCAAGAGTAAAGTAGCAAGATGTCACTAGCCATGCACCTCATGCATTGGAACCATTTTGTTTCTCTACTGAACCGTCGTATGAGAACTAACCCGGCCGGGGTAAGGAGAATGGAGAAGTGTGTTTTTTTTAGAAAAGGAGGATATACCCGCGGCCTCTGCATCTAGACGATGCATACAGCCATTTTATTAATTATTCCCAGAGACTATACAAAGTAATACATCAGTCAGTCTGAAGCCACCATCTAGACAACACATGTTGCTACTCCTATCCCTTGATGAAGGTGTGCTGAATATCCGGGCCAAATATCAAACAAATATCGCACAAAATCCTAACATCTATAGTTTGATGCTCCAGCCCAGCCACCACTGAGACTGGATCCCAAACTGGTCCGGCGCAGAGGCCGCATCCACCATCTACCACCGTACCCTCTCCAGAGCTAGAACAAACGCATCATCCTTGTGAGGTCTGCCGTCGACGCCACCCCGGTGCCAGACATCGCCACCATCCTGCACGTGTCCGCCTACACGTGCCTGTCGACGAAGCACCGCAGCGCCATGCCGCCGGGCTACACCGTATGGCCCACGGTAGACCAAACACCGCTCCTCCTCTTGTCCCGTCCACCCAGCACGTACTCCAAAACGATGCCCTCAGGAGGGAAATGACATCGAAGATGCCATCATCGTCCGACCGGTAGATCTAGATCTAAGGTTTCCCTCGGAGCATCACGAGTGTGGTGCCACAACCTGCAACAACGATGCCATGGGCTGGTAACGACGTCCTAGACGCCGCCATCGTCCGCCATGACCGAGGTCGGCGCGGTTTTCACCGGAAGTCGCGACCCCCCGATCTCGTGGCTGGATGGAACCGAGGGAGGCACGTCATGTATATTGGAAATATGCCCTAGAGGCAATAATAAATTAGTTATTATTATATTTCTTTGTTCATGATAATCGTTTATTATCCATGCTATAATTGTATTGATTGGAAACACAATACTTGTGTGGATACATAGACAAAACACTGTCCCTAGTAAGCCTCTAGTTGACTGGCTCGTTGATCAAAGATGGCCAAGGTTTCCTGGCCATAGGCAAGTGTTGTTACTTGATAACGGGATCACATCATTAGGAGAATCATGTGATGGACTAGACCCAAACTAATAGACGTAGCATGTTGATCGTGTCATTTTGTTGCTACTGTTTTCTGCATGTCAAGTATTTGTTTCTATGACCATGAGATCATATAACTCACTGACACCGGAGGAATGCTTTGTGTGTATCAAACGTCGCAACGTAACTGGGTGACTATAAAGATGCTCTACAGGTATCTCCGAAGGTGTTAGTTGAGTTAGTATGGATCGAGACTGGGATTTGTCACTCCGTGTGACGGAGAGGTATCTCGGGGCCCACTCGATAATACAACATCACACACAAGCCTTGCAAACAATGTGACTTAGTGTAAGTTGCGGGATCTTGTATTACGGAACGAGTAAAGAGACTTGCCGGTAAACGAGATTGAAATAGGTATGCGGATACTAACGATCGAATCTCGGGCAAGTAACATACCGAAGGACAAAGGGAATGACATACGGGATTATATGAATCCTTGGCACTGAGGTTCAAACGATAAGATCTTCGTAGAATATGTAGGATCCAATATGGGCATCCAGGTCCCGCTATTGGATATTGACCGAGGAGTCTCTCGGGTCATGTCTACATAGTTCTCGAACCCGCAGGGTCTGCACACTTAAGGTTCGACGTTGTTTTATGCGTATTTGAGTTATATGGTTGGTTACCGAATGTTGTTCGGAGTCCCGGATGAGATCACGGACGTCACGAGGGTTTCCGGAATGGTCCGGAAACGAAGAATGATATATAGGATGACCTCATTTGATTACCGTAAGGTTTTCGGAGTTACCGGGAATGTACCGGGAATGACGAATGGGTTCCGGGTGTTCACCGGGGAGGGGGGGGCAACCCACCTCGGGGAAGCCCATAGGCCTTGGGGGTGGCGCACCAGCCCTTAGTGGGCTGGTGGGACAGCCCAAGAAGGCCCTATGCGCCATAGGAAGAAAATCAAAGAGAAAAAAAAAGGAGGAGGTGGGAAAGGGAAGAAGGACTCCACCTTCCAAACCAAGTTGGATTCGATTTGGAAGGGGAGACCTTCCCCCCTTTGGCTCGGCCGACCCCCCTGGGGCTCCTTGAGCCCCAAGGCAAGGCCCCCCCTCTCCCACCTATATATACGGAGGTATTAGGGCTGATTTGAGACGACTTTTCCACGGCAGCCCGACCACATACCTCCACGGTTTTTCCTTTAGATCGCGTTTCTGCGGAGCTCGGGCGGAGCCCTGTTGAGATAAGGTCACCACCAACCTCCGGAGCGCCATCACGCTGCCGGAGAACTCTTCTACCTCTCCGTCTCTCTTGCTGGATCAAGAAGGCCGAGATCATCGTCGAGCTGTACGTGTGCTGAACGCGGAGGTGTCGTTCGTTCGGCACTAGATCGCGGGACGGTTCGCGGGGCGGATCGAGGGACGTGAGGACGTTCCACTACATCAACCGCGTTCACTAACGCTTCTGCTGTATGGTCTACAAGGGTACGTAGATCACACATCCCCTCTCGTAGATGGACATCACCACGATAGGTCTTCGTGCACGTAGGAAAATTTTTGTTTCCCATGCGACGTTCCCCAACAATGTAGACGAAGACCGCCTTCGGCATGCCGGCAGGGGCCTGGCCGCCCCACACCGATCCTCCTCGCGCCACCGGCCGAAGAAGTCCAAGCCGTGACGGATCTGGACAGGAAACGCCAGATCCACAGCCCTCGATGACCGCCCCTTGCGCGCAGCCGCTGCCCTCGCCGGATGGAGCGCCTCCGCCGCCATCCAACCTGACCACGGCCGACCATAAGGCTACGAACGCCGCCGCACATCAGGTCCGCCGCCCCCGTCTTCCCCGCGCGCGACGGCCCCTCCGCCTCGCTGGGGCTCTGGCGGTAGGGCTTCGGGAGCCCCTAGCGTCACCCGAGGGGAGGCGACGCGAGGGGGTACGGGGCTGTCGTTCCTTTAAAAATGGAAGAGATTTTCAGTTCCCGGCCTCTACACCAAGAAGTGATGCAT
Organism: Hordeum vulgare subsp. vulgare; assembly: GCF_904849725.1. Classification (NCBI taxonomy): domain Eukaryota; kingdom Viridiplantae; phylum Streptophyta; class Magnoliopsida; order Poales; family Poaceae; genus Hordeum; species Hordeum vulgare. Next base: position 5,149,703 of record NC_058522.1, on the reverse strand, counting down.
ACGGCCATTTTAGTATGAGTATCAAGATAAACATGGTCCTCATAATTTTTTAAATGAGTATCAAGATTTTTTTTTATGAGTGATTTTACCACATGCCAAACTTGATCCTCAATAAATGGAAGAAAACTTCGTGTGCAACACCTTTCAATTCGGGTCGTTGGGCTGCACAACCGCATGCCCAACCAGTGAGCCAAGGCTCTCTTTGTGCACGTAATTAAGTAACTCATCCACACCAGACATACAAGTAACTAGAGAAACTAATAAAAAAAATGGTCAAAGTATTTGCCAGACATTTCATCAAATGTTGTAGTATCAGACTATTTCCTTGGCAAGAAAAAAATAACAGATGTTGTACGGATGCATGAGAACGAATAAACACCGGTCCGGCAATAAATGGTCAAAGTATTTGCCTGCCAGGCATTTTATCTGAGAAAGAATATTTCCAAGTTACCGCGCAAACTATACAAAATGAAAATTAAAAAAAAAAATCTGCGATGGAACAATTTATTGAGACAAGGAACCAAAACGACATCTCTCTCAGTATTTCCCTAGTTAATCATTTGCTTTTATTTTTTTCATCTTGGGTTGAGAAACAGAAAAACAACAGAAAAACAACACAAAGGTGCATGTTAACACGTTCTTTCGTGGTTGGCCGTGGCACAACCGTGGATGACAACAAACTTGACATGCAAAGAGCGTCGTGCAAATTGTGTTTGTCCTCCTCCCGAATTCGGAGCGACACATGCACGCTTCTCTTCGGATATGTCTTCTCTCTCCGGTGTCAATAAGGTTGAAGAACACACTTGTGGCGGACAAACCGATGTGGATGCTCATGTGTTGTTGCAGTGGAGTCGAAGTCGTCGGGTCATGAGTGCGATGGTTGATGTACGTTGACACTTCATTGGACTGTGATGTGCTCTGCTATAGGTCATGTTATGTTTTTCCGGCATTTTTCTATGTCTCGTGGTGCTAGTTACCTAGTTTAGTTTGGTGTGGTTGTTTTGTTCAGTTTTTTGTCCGATTTCCTTTTAATATACCGAGCAGTTCTCGTCGTCGGCATACTTCTTTTTAATGGAATCATAGCAGCTCTTCTACTAATTTCTTTTTAAAAAAGATTAGCATCATATGCATACATCAACATCTTTTGACATGCATATGGAAAGTAAAATGCATGAACCGTCCCTGAAGTTGGTGGCAAGCTTCAAAATGGTTCTTAAACTCTGAAATAGCTTCAATACAATCTCTAAACTCATGAATACGATGTCAATACGATCCTGAAACTCGTGTAACCAGTTCTAGGCTACGTATAAACATGCGGCTTGCATACTCCGTGTCGTCCATTTCCACCACATCACCATAGAGGGCCCATGGTCAAAAAAATTGGTCGTCTCCCGGGTCAAAATCCCCAAACACAACCTGAATCCCTAACTTCCCAAATCGCTCTCCAACGCATCACACTTCAGACAGTTCGGTCAACAGCGATGGGGACAGCGACAGCCTCGGCGACTCTACCCGAACCGTCGTTGGTGGCATCCCAATCGTGCCCCCCCCCCCCCGCCTTCTCGTTGTCACTAGTGGTATCCCAATCGCGCCTCCCCTTCCCGTTAAAGTTGGTGGCTCGACTTTTGGCTGTTATGTAATCTCAACTATGCACCAGTACTATGTTCTAATGGAAGTGAACTATCCTTGTGTTCTAATGGAAGTGTACTATTCTTTGTTCCAATGTTTCTGAACTATCCTTTGTTCTAATGGAAGTGAGACCAACATGTATCTGCGTTTGACAGAATATATGAAGTGAGACAAAAAATTATGACTCAATGTATCTGCATTATGCAGGTGTAGCGAGATAAACAAATGAGACCAACAAATATGATTGAATGTATGATTAAAAATGTGCATGTACAGTGCGACCAACAAATATTCCACTTATTTCTGACAGATATTCCAATGAGCTTGTACAGTACTCGAGCATAACTGAGTTTTGACAGAACACATACGTGAAGTAAACTTTGGCACTCGATACTAGCCAGTACAACAATAATTTTGCACAAGCATGTATGAATCAGACAAACATAGATTATAAGACTACTATGGAAAAGGCTAGTAGCACCGCGGTTCAAGGGCTAGCAGTGGCCCGGGGAGGGGTACTGCTAGCTCGCTATAGCTAACTAGTACTAGTAGCACGGGCTACTAATTTTCTATAGCGCTTGTTTGGGACCCGTGCTACTACTATTAATTTTAATTTTCAAAAAATCTCAATCACGTGTGTGCTGTCAATGGTGGCGACAGTTTGATCCAGCGATAGCAGGGGTCTCCGGAGGCACAGACAGGCAGCGGAAGACTAGATCCGACGGGAGCTTCTGGAGAGGGACCTGATCGAGCGCAAAGCAGGGCGGCGGTGTGGAGCTGCACTTCGCAGCCAAGGCAGAGAGCTCCTAGTTGTGCATGGTTTCGACCTGCACGGGTATGGCCATGGGAGGGTGAGGCAAACTAGAGGGAGAGAGGGAAAAAGAGAAACGAGGGAGAGAAGAAGGAGATGGAGGGAGCAGCGGGGCTAGTCGTCAGTATTGAGGTGCTCCGGCATGTGGCATGGAGGCGTGAGGGAAGACCGAAAAGCTCATGGATGTCGGCGATGCGAGGCGGCAGCCTCCTGGGGCTCCATGTAGGAGAGGTGTGCATGGGCAGGAGCGCGACGGGAGCGCTTAGGGGGAGAGGGACGGGAGAGAGGAGGGATTCGGGGGAGGAGATGAGGATTTCGGGGAGGAGACATGCTCTTAAATACCCCATACTTAGTAATAGCGCGGGGTTTATACCCCACACTACTAGTACGATCTTCCCGGGGGCACGACGAGGACTAGTTAGTAGCAGCGCGGGTTTTATAGACCGCGCTACTACTATCAACTTAGTAGCAGCGCGGGTTTTATACTCCATACTACTACTATGGTCTGTCCGGAGGGGACGATAAGGATTAGTTAGTAGCAACTTAGTAGCAGCGTGGGGTTCATACCCCGCATTAGTAGTAAGTAGCAGCACCGCATGCATGTTACCCCATGCCACTAGTAAATGGATGTCTATAAGATTTTTTCTAGTGGTTTAACTGAACCTTTACAAATACAACGGCACTTTTTCACAAATATATGTGAAGTGAACTGAACACACATAGATCTTAACTGAAGTCTTGCAGTTATAGCAACATGATAAGTTCTGAAGATCAACAGTATAGACGATGCTCTCTGTTTTTCCATCATTGGCGTCTCCATTAGAACAACCATACAATCGGCGGCGGCGTATCGGGGCACCCATTGGTGGATGCGACTGTGAGCCCTTCCTCTATCATCCCTGGAGCTCTCACGTGTTGGACCTGTTGACGATCATCAGGCGGCCGCCATTGTCCTGATGCCGATAGCTTCTGTTTCAAGAGATGATCAGGTGGGAGTGGATGGGTCGCATAATGAGGATTTGATCTGGGGGGGGGGGGTCAAAAACACAACTGCCTCGCAACAGTTGCCCGCGATCAACTGTGTATACTGAAGTGGTAGAGGTGTCGTACCTAAACATACGTGCATACGTATCCTAGGACCGGTTCCACAAGTTCAAGGATCGTATTGACTTCCGATTTGCAAGTTTAAGGACCGTGTTGGAGCAGTGTCGGAGTTTAAGGACCATTTTGGACCTTTCCACCAACTTCAAGGGTGGCTCATGCATTTTACTCTGCATATGGACCATTGGACCCTACTACTCCCTCCGTTCCTAAATACAAGTCTTTGTAGAGGTTTCACTAATGAACTACATACGGATGTATATAGACATACTTTAGACTATAGATTCACTCATTTTGCTCCGTATGTAGACCTTTAGTGAAATATCTTAAAAGACTTATATTTAAGAACGGAGGGAGTATGTCAAAAGATGAACCAACAGGGATAGTACTACTACCACACATGCATGCGTCACATAGAGATAGATCCATTTCTATATATGGGTATTTTTGGACAAGGCACTATATATCTCTGGGACACGGGGAAAGTTTGTAGATCGAGCTGGGGATGTCAGATCAGCACACTCAGCAGTGCATGTGTGTCGGTGTGTATGTATGTGTCATGTCTTTGTGTGTCCGTTTCTCCGGAGATCGAGCTAGCTAGCGCTGCAGTACATGGTCATGGCCCGGGATTAGGTGTGTGTGTGTGTGCAGGTGAGACACTGTTGGTCTAGCTCCTCATGCATGCATACATTCAGTCATTCAATAGTTGAAAATAATAATGGGATTATAGACTATACCAATAGTCTTGTCGTTTTATAGACTATATGGCGGTTAAAGCTTAATCAGAAACGTGTGCTAAGTGATGACGACATCGATCTCCTCATGCCTTGTTCAATGTAGGGTACATAGAGTGGTGCTTAGTAAAGTAAATCGAGACTGGAGCATACTCTCAACGGTGCATCATCGGCATCCTGGAGCATGTACTGTTTTCTTGAGGGCCACTATATACTCCCTCCGTTCCTAAATATAAGTAGTTTTAAAGATTTCATTAAAGGACTACATATGAATGTACATAGACATATTTAAAACATAGATTCACTCATTTTGTTTCGTATGTAGTCCACTAGTACAACATTTAAAAAGACCTATATTTAAGAACGGAGGGAGTAACTAATTAACATAACCACAGTCTTCATCCAATGCAGCCTTAGAAGGAAATCACGCACTGGTATACGTGACTGGTGCACGTCGACGTCGTCAAAATGGCACCGCGTACGTAACGTAACGTAACGTGCCCTCAAAACCCCGAATCACGTGGCAGCTGAGCTGGACGCGATCAAAGGTGTTATACGCGTGGGAGCTGTACAAATTGCGGCCGCAGTTAAAAAATGTGACCACGGTTCAAGAGAGACATCGGCCACGGCCAGCCAGCGTCCAAGTTGACAAAACATCGATCGTGACACTGACACGGCCGTTAGAAATGCATGCCATCTCACGTCAATCGTTCGTTCTACGAACAACAGAATCAGCAGTGGAAAATCCTAGTTGATGAGATTTGATCGTCACATTTTCTAGATGAAAATTTCTAGAGAATCAGCAGTGGACAGTGGAGTACCGGCCGTCACCACATGCATGCACGCATGCATGCTTGATTGGAGTGGCCTCTCAGACTAAAAAAAACTGATGACAAGTCACCGTCGATGGATCAAAAGGTGGTGGGGGCGTACGTAGCTGCCGTGCATAACGGGCGGGCCACGCACACTTGCGGCTGGAATCAGTCAGGCAAAACTAAAACAATGCTGCCAACATTACACATATACTGTACTATACGTGGAGAGAATATGGACGCATATAGTGCAGTCGTGTGTACTGCAGCCTTACAGTGACACGGACATAATCAAAAAAGGAGAAAAAAATACAGTGACATGGACATTGACACATGAACCGGACGGACACGTTCACGTGGATGGCACGCCCCCCTTTAATACCTGGGTCCGTGCATATAGATCGATGGCCTAAGTACAAGCTGGCTGTTTTTTTTTTTTTTTGAGACAAACAGCTGGCTGGCTGGCAGGCAGGGGTGTAACTAAACTTGAGAGCAACTCGAGCAACTCCAACGCGATCCCACCTAAAGGGACAACATTTACAAGAAGAGATGTGGTTGAGGGTGGGCCAGTAAATTAAATAAGTATAGAAATGTGGGTAGATGGATGGGTGATAAGTGGATCACGCCGGACACGGGCGGACAACGCACATACAGAAAACGTCCGTTTTTGTATCCGCCTGCAACCCAAATTTGCGTCAGAAATGGGTCAGCGCGGACGTGTGAAGCGGAAGCGTTTTGGGTTTGGGTAGGTGCGCTGGGCCTCCACTTTTGTCCACACCGATCCAAACTTTGGAGTGCTAGTTTGTTGCACGTTGAGGAATGATCATATGATCCTACTATGTTAGCATTGTTGAGGGATTGCACTAGTGAAAGTACGAACCCTATTTCTTATTCCCAAGCATTTATACAACTTTTTGCTCGTTGTTTGCCACTTGCTATCTTGTTGTTTTGATTTATTCAGATTACAAAAATCTATTAATACTAACCATACTACACTTGTATGATCAATATCTCTTCACCGTACTAGTGCACCTATACAATTTACCATTGTATTGGGTGTGTTGGGGACACAAGATATTTCTTGTATTTGATTGCAGGGTTGATTGGGAGTGACCATCTTCATCCTTCACCTCCCATGTATTGATAAACCTTAGGTCATCCACTTGTAGGAAATGTGTTGTTGTCCTATAAAACTCTGCACTTGGAGGCTATAGCGACCCGACCCAATATGGTCAAGTCTTTGTGCTTTGCCTCCAATCCCTAGATCAATATGATGGTACACACAGTACTTCGATGAAATATCATAGGATCACATGTAAAATAAATACCGTAGATCTAGAGTATGCCTTATTTATCAAAGCGGGAACATAACAATAGGGGTGTGGAGTCCCATCAACGCCAACGTCAAGTTGAGTGTAGATCGTACCCGTATATTGTACTCTTACTTATCGTGGAAATATCTGCATCATAAGACATTGTAGCCATGTAGGTTAGTATATTAAATCTACTCGCAAGATCACATACGAAGTCAGATGAAAATAAGTATATCACTATATGCAATGTAGGAGTGGAGGCTTTATGTCTGAGTTTTTGCATAAAAGCTGGTTTTTTCCTAACTGAAAATTAATCAAAACTTACTACAAAGTTGTTGTCACTAATGAGATGGTTGCACCAACCAAATTCATTTAATGTATTAATTGTTGAGATTATCCAGATAATGGAGTTCTAGTCACTCAAATTGTCCATAACCGAGGACACGCCTAATTGATTAGTTTAACACTCTCAGAGGTTTGCACACTTTTTTCGCAAGACTAAATCGCTTCCCTTGAAGTCCTTGCACTACATGGTGTTTGAGAACTGGACGACCGAGACACAGTCTTTTCGGAGTATTCAACTATGCTAGAGCCCATAATAGCTTGTGGCTGCACATGGAAGCTTCTGGTCTTGAAAGATCCATCAATCTCTTTAAGACTGGGTGGCATTCCATAAAACTGGGTGATCACTGGCCAATCCCCTGGATACCCTCGTAAAACTGGGTGGTTACTCGTCAATCCCCAGGATCCCCTCTTGAGTCTGTAGAACTGGATGATCACTAGTCAATCCCTAGGATCCCCTCTTGAGTCTGTAGAACCAGATGATTACTAGTCAATCCTTAGGATCCCCTCTTGAATGTGTAGAACAAGGTGATCGCTAGCCAATCCCTAGGATCCCCTCATATGGGAGGCAATCCACCAAGAGAAGTGTTAAAATCTTGAAGTCTTGTAGTGTTGAGGTTGATCTAGATATTATTATCACACTCACATGTCACATGAAACACTCATACCAATCCCCGTCTACTGAAGCATTGCTGTAACTAACTTAACCATGATTCTCGGGGCTTGGTGGCAAGGGTTTGGGTTCCTACCTCATGATTCTACTCAAACTACAAGTTTCAGATATTCATACTAAATGCATGAGGAAAAGTGGCACTAATGCAATAAAATCATATGTATTCAAAATATGATCAAAGTTAACTTGCCTAGTGTAGTTGGTGAAGATTATATCGCTCTCAGAAATTCCTGATGGCACTATTCATCACTCTTCGAAAAAATCTATATAATTAAATATTGCATTCACATTAGAAATCACATCTAGCAAGCATTCTAGCACTCAAAATAACAATCAAAAAATAAAAGCAATAATAATTTAATAGAAAGTATTTTTCTCAAATATTTAAATTGTAAAAAGAATCCATCTAATTGCAACTATACAACTCTAGTTATGATCTATACGAATTTTAATAAAAAACAGTAGCAAAAATAATTTTATTTAATTATAAAATTTATATACTAACGTCTAACAGAAACATATTATAATGTTTCAACAGTGACAAAAAGGAGTGACTTAAAAAAAATTAAAAGCAAAAAGGTTCTGAATAAAACAAATCTATAGTCAAAACAATATTGTTTTTGCTACAATTCAATTTTAACTTAATTTAAATATAATTAGTCAAACCCTACTAGATAGGCTAGACCTAGTGACAATTTGCAAAAAGAATCAACTACAAACCTATTTTTATTTAAAAGATAATAGAAAAATTGTGTTTGCATAAAATCTATTCAAATTCAAATATAAAATTTTCAAACAAGAAGACTTTTTGGATCTACGGAAACTACTTAAAATTTGTGATCTAAGGCAATTGTAATCACTTAATTTGAATCTATAGACTAGGAGATATAATTTTTCTAAGATTGCTATTTTTTTGAAAAAAAAGGAATTACAGGTTTTTTTTTAATCTCACCGGAGTTAGTCGTCGGACTTGGGGAAGATGACAGTGGGGAGCTCGTATCCGGCGATGGGGTGGTCCCCTGTGAAGGGAGAGTAAGGGACATGGAGGAGGAGGTCTCGGCAACCTCGGAGAAGGTTGTCTCACGGTTGGTCCGAGCCGCGATCGACGTGGAAAGGTCGTCGGCTTGACGAACTCCGACGATTTATTGCTCTGGATTGGGAGGATGGTTTGGACTCCAAAGCGGAAAAATCGATCGAGTGGAACTAGAGCTACCTTGGGTCTTTATATAGGGGCGGGGAGGACCGAGAGCGTGGTGGCATGGGCGTGCAATTCCATTCATGGCCGGATTTTTCGCGACAGCAATCTCGGCCATTAAGGCCTCTTAGTGATGGGGAGGAGCGGGAAAGGAAGGCTTCGAAGGGAAGGAAGGTTTCGCGGGAGGATAGGAAGAAAAGTTGCACCGCGACGCGGGGATCACGCTGCCATGGCCTGTGGAGGTGATCTGGAACTCCAAGAGAAGTTGAGGACGACCTCGTCCTCTGCTGGGCCTTGATAACGTTTTTTAGAAACTAGCAAACATGTCCATGTGTTGTTACAGGAGAAAATCATAAATATTACCTCAAAGCAAAAACGTATGAATACTATATCTACATATTTTTTTTCCTTGCCTCGAATCTATACCTATATATATATATATAGTAATAAAGGGTTATTGCTTCTAACGATATGTAACGAAAATTGTCTTCAAAGTTGTAAAATATCTTAAACTAATATCATCTATACGTGATTAAAAAAAATGTTTCACATGGGAAATACTCCGCATTGGCAGGTCCATGCAGTAGGGACCTACTATACTGCGCTCTGCATGCTGCGATCTGCGGCCTGTTTGGGTTGACCCATGACCAGGCAGCGTCTTCTTTCAATTTCGTTTTTTAGTTTTGCTTTTTATTATTTGCTTTTGTTTTTTTCTCTTTTAAATAACGTGAGACTTCAAAAAAGTTCCGAAAAAAACCATGAAGTTTGTGGATTCAAAACATGTTCGTGATTTTGTAAATAAATGTTTGCTTAATTAAATTTTGTGAAAAATATTCAGAACAAATGTTCAGGCAATCAAAAAGTATGCAAAGATTTCTAAAAATGTTCAGGCAATTAAATTTCTATTTTTTTACTGAAACTGAACAAACTTTCGCTAATTCAAAAAATGTATAAGAATGGAAAAATATCATAAGGAATTCAGAATCTGAATGTGACTTACAAAGTAGTTTATTCATTCGTAAAAGGTTCATTGATTCAAAAAATTATTATGCATTTCAAAATTTGTTCGTTAAATTAAAAATATGTTCATGCATTTCAAAAATTGTTCCACAATTTAAAAAAAATGTCCAACAATTATAGAAATGTTCGCTGATTCAAAAATATTATTTATGGGAAAGTACACGTTTTTCAAAAAGTTTGCAAACAGTATAAAATGATCATGAATTCAAAAAATATCCTTAATTGCTTGTCAAAAAAAATCCTTAATTTTACAAGATCTTCAAACATTTGTATAAGTGATAAAAAAATTCAAAAAGTATTCACGATTTTTTTCCATTGGAACGCACGGGGCCATTTGCTACTAAAAGTAATCTGGAGAAATGTTTCCGTACATGGAGCACTAAGGAGTCCGGATTGCATATTTATATTTAATTAATACAGAAAAATAATGGAGTCTGGATTGATTACTTTGTCAAAATAAAAGATGACATTAATACACTATACTGTGGTCGGACACTTCCATAGTATCTCATTTTTCCTAATTGGCTCTCTTACATTGGCTGCCAAACTTTTTGTACTTATTTTTTATGTGTTTTATTAGTAATGTACTCCCTTCGTCTTAAAATGAGTGTCGTTGTTCTAGTACAAAATTTGTATTAACTTAGTGTTAAATGTGCGACACTTATTTTGAGACGGAGGGAGTACGATAGATACAGAAAGGACAGAAAGCTCTTGTACATTTTTCCGCATGCATATCAAAAAATACATAAACATGTTTTAATGCCATAAAGTGTGGACACATGTGTGTACTGCCCTCTATTTAGGGTGAACTCTATTTTGTTCTTGCATCCTCACAAATTATTTTTCCCTGTTTTTTGTGTGAGCCCAATCGCATGCCTTGCGGCCCATGACGTAAGAAAAGTATGGAAGGAAAATTAAAAGTAAACAATACTGTAGATCAGTTGGTTTACCCACGCGGCCCATGTATGCTATCCGCCAGGCCGGTCGTGTCTGGCTGAGCCGAGTTGGCCCACACGAACGACCGCTAGTCCCCCCTGCGTAGGAAAGAAACAGGAAGATCGCTCAAGAAAAGAAAGAAGCGAAAATCTAACTAGAAACGCCGCACAACGGACTTTTCATGCCGCGGGCTCAATGCATGGGCATCCGGTCTCGCGTGTGTTATACTTCTACATGCGTCGCTATCGTGTTATAGTATTTTTGCTAATCACTACAAAAGTCATGCAAGCACATGCGATCAGTGTGCTAGAGTGCTCAAATTGTTTGAACATGCAGCGATAATTTTTTTTTTATCAGGCATGCATGCAATAATGTCAGCAAGATTCCCTTCAATGTTTGAAATTCAAGAAGTCTTATCTCTAAAACGGTTAATTTGTTCATGGATCTGTTTTCACAGTTGTCTTTGTCACGATGAGATCTTCGAAACTAGATCCCATATTAACATGTTTTGGCAGCTTTTTTTCGTTCATATTTGCCACATTGTTGCACTTACTTGTCATATTTGTAAACACTTACTTGCATGATAAAATATAATTGTTGCACTTACTTGTCATATTTATAGACACTTACTTGTCTGATAAAATATAACTAAATTACCATGTTTTACAATTGCATGTAAAAAATGACAACTTAGACCCTGTTTGGATCCTAGGGTTAGAGTTAGAGTTGGTTAGATTGAACTCATCTAACCCTTAAAAATCCAAACAGGGTGGGTTAGAGTGGGTTAGATGCATCTAACCCACCCCAAAAATCTAACCCAACCAAGAGGTGCTTTTTTGGGTTAGAGTTAGGTGGGGCCCAGAAAAAGTTACTTTTCTCTCTCCCTCCACCACACAAAATCCTAAATAAAGGAGCCAAATGATTAAAAAAGTGCATTTATTGGCAATCTAACCCTTCCATCCAAACACCTTTTTGGTTAGAGTTAGTTCAGGGTTAGTCTAGAGTTAGAATCTAACTCTAACCTCTAACCGAGTTAGAGTATCCAAACAGGGCCTTAGATAATAAATCGGACAACGTAAAACATGGCATTTTAGTTATATTTTATGAAGCAACTTGGTGTTTACAAATATGACAAGTAAGTGCAATAAATGTGGTAAATATGGATGAAAAAAAGTCGTCAAAACATGTCAAATGGGATCTAGTTTCGAAGATCTCATTGCGACAAAGACAATTGTGAAAACAGATCATCGATCAAATTAATAGTTTCAGAGATAATTTTTTTTGAATTTTTAACATTAAAGGGAATATTGATGATGTTATTGCATGCATGCGTGATAAAAAAGGGTGATTTATCACTTCATGTTTAAGCTATTTAAAGTAATGCAAATACGCGATTAGAGGGACACACTAAATTTTACATGTATTAGCTAGCCGCCGCATCGGAAGACCCAGATGCGGCGCCGCTATGTAGTAGGGTCCAAGAAAGAAACATGGAAGCCAACCACATATACGACCTAACGACGGACAATACTGTCAAAGAAAAAAACTGTCGATGTACGAAAAATCTGATGATCCCATGATTTAGACAAAAAAATGAAAACAATCCTCCTTTTAATATTAGGTAGAGATACAGAGAAAGAAAAAGACAAACATGAGGGATAAATAAAAGTTTCATATAGACATATTATATATCAAAATTTTCAGTAGAAATTTTTCTAAATCATGAACATATTTTTAGAGACAAATAAAATACTTTAAGAAAATCATTTTTGCAATAACACTAAAATGAAATATAATTTGAATTTCAAGTAATGTGCGAATAGTTTCTGTTTTCAAATTTAAATCTCAACACAAAGTTGTCTCTAGTTTTGGAGTGTCATTTGCCTCCTCTCATTTTATTTTATTTCAATATTTGGATTGTCTTTGAAACACCAAATAGAAAAAATTCAAAGGTGGAATCCAAATGGAATTTCCAAATGATTCCCCATTACTTCCCACACTATCATAAATTTTGAAGTCATGTTATCTTCCCTCATGAAAATCCTTGAGTGGCATAAAGTTTCTGAATAGGAATATTTTCAAATCAAAATTCGTTTTTTTAAACCCCTTTGAATTTCTTTAATGGAAGAAGTCATATCATCTTCACTCTAGGGGTTAGTGTTTCAAATGAATTTGAATTCATGGAAATCGAAAGTAAGAATGGAAGTTTGGGAAAGTCCATTTATTCCCTCTCATTTAACTTTCAAAAAGTTTCAAATTCCACTCAATTTCACACAATCAATCACACAACAAATATGATCACTTATTTAGTATAACATTCCAAAATTTAGAATTTGGGGATGTTACAAGCTACCATCCTTAAAAATGAATCTCATCCTCGAGATTTAGAGAGGCTAGAAAGAAGGTTAGGTGTGAGGTTCTTCTTGAGTGTCCACTGATCGTCACAAAGGTCTCGAGTATTACCACCCTTAGAAGCAAAGTTACGGTCCCATCAAAAAGCCGGTATTCCACCCTTAGGGTTGACAATGTCGGTCTTCTCGTATCTTTGGGATAACTCCTTCAGTGATGCTTTTTCGGTAGGGCATAATAGTTTCCTCAAAATTTCTTGTCCTTTCATCAAAATAGGGCTCTTCCAAGACTGGATCTTCTTAGGTAATACGTGTATCGCCAAATACTAAACCACTATAAAAAATCTCATGGTGGTCAACGATTACTGGTTTCTGTAGGAAATAGGTATGGGTTGAATTCTTACCGTATAACTTACGATTGGCAAAGGTTGCCTCATACAGGGATTTCACGTCATACCATTCTAAGGTTTAAACAACGTTTTGACATTGTCATCTCTCTAGTATGGGTAAGTCGCTCTAGATTTACCATTCCAAATAGCAAGATCGAATGATAGGAGTAAGTCGGTATGGTGATTAATCCATTCTGCACCCAAATCACTATCTTGTATAAGGTTTAGCGAATCTCACATTTCTAACACTCGGCCATTCTCACAAGCATTCCAGAATTTCCCTTGTCAACGAACTGGGTTCGGATAAATCCTTGGATTCTGCAAGGCAAACAAAGCATATAGGGTTTCTTCACAACTCCTAGGTTTGTGTATCCTCCTATGTAACGTGTGCTGATGGGATCACAACTTCTTATGAATTTCTTCCTTCAACAAGGTAGTGCATGCTCTCTATTAACTCATGGGCATGTGGGTTATGGGTCCACTGCAACACTTGTATAGTTTTAACTCATCCTTGGAGTTACAACTGTTCCATATTCCAGCATTACACCTCCTTTAAATCTAATATTACTTCTTTCCTATATATTATTGTTGGGGAACGTAGTAATAATTCAAAAGTTTCCTACGTGTCACCAAGATCAATCTAGGAGATGCTAGCAACGAGAGAGAGGGAGAGCATCTTCATACTGTTGAAGATCGCTAAGGGAAGCGTTGCAAAGAATGCGGTTGATGGAGTCGTACTCGCGGCGATTCAAATTGTGGAAGATCCGATCCAAGCACCGAACGAACGGCGCCTCCGCGTTCAACACACGTATAGCCCGAGGACGTCTCCTCCTTCTTTATCCAGCAAGGGGGAAGGAGAAGTTGAGGGAGAGCTCCTGCAGCACGACGGCGTGGTGGCGGTGGAGCTTGTGGTTCTCCGGCAGAGCTTCGCCAAGCACTACGGAGGAGGAGGTGTAGGGGGTAGGGCTGCGCCAGGGGGGAGAGGGTTCAGGTGTGTCGCAACCCTCTCATCCCCCCTCTATTTATAGGGGGAAGGGGAGAGGGGGCCGGCCACCCTTTATGCCATAGGACGGGGTGGCGGCGGCCAAGGGGGGAGGCTTGCCTCCCAAGTTGGTGGGGGGAACCTCCCACGCCCTAGGGCTTCCAACCCTAGGCGCCTTGGGTCCTTGGGGAGGGTGCACCAGCCCACGAGGAGGCTGGTTTCCACCCACTATCAGTCCACATGGTCCCCCGGGTCAGGTGGCCCCTCCCTGTGGACCCCCGGTACCCTTACAGTGGTCCCGGTACAATACCGATAAAACCCGAAACCTTTCTGGTGACTGAAATTGGACTTCCCTTATATAAATCTTCACCTCTGGACTATTCCGGAACTCCTCGTGACGTACGGGATCTCATTCGGGACAACTTTTGGTAACCACATACAATTCCGATTACAACTCTAGCGTCACCGAACCTTAAGTGTGTAGACCCTACGGGTTCGGGAACCATGCAGACATGACTGAGACACCTCTCCGGGCAATAACCAATAGCGGGATCTGGATACCCATATTGGCTCCCACATGTTCCACGATGATTGATACGTCTCCAACGTATCTATAATTTTTGATGGTTTCATGCTATTATCTTGTCAAACATTGGATGTTTTGTATGCCTTTTATATCTTTTTTGGGACTAACTTATTAACTCAATGCCAAGTGCCAGTTCCTCGTTTTTCCGTGTTTTTGACCCTTTTCAGAGGAGGATTTTAAACGGAGTCCAAATGGAATAGAACTTTCGAAAAGATTTTTTCTGAAATAGAAGACGATCGGGAAACTTGAGAACCAAGGCAAAGGGTCACCAGGGACCCCCACAAGCCCCCTAGCCGCGGCCAGGGGGGCCGCGCCTCCCAGGCTTGTGGGCTCCCTGGGCCTCGTTTGCCCTAGGTCTTTTGCCTATATATTCTCTAAAATCCCAGAAAAAATCAGGAGATCCACGAAAATACTTTTCCGCCGCCGCAAGCTTCTGTCTCCGCAAGATCCCATCTGAGGCATGTTCTGGTGCCCTGCCGGAGGGGGGATTCGGATACGGAGGGCTTCTTCATCAACACCATGACCTCTCCGATGATGCGTGAGTAGTTCACCATAGACCTACGGGTCCGTAGCTAGTAGCTAGATGGCTTCTTCTCTCTCTTGGATCTTCAATACAAAGTTCTCCATGATCTTCATGGAGATCTATCCCATGTAATCTTCTTTTGTGGTGTGTTTGTCGAGATCCAATGAATTATGGATTTATGATCAGATTATCTATGAATCTTATTTGAGTTTCTTCTGATCTCTTATATGCATGATTTCATATCCTTGTAATTCTCTTCGAGTTGTGGGTTTTGTTTGGCCAACTTGATCTATGATTCTTGCAATGGGAGAAGTGCTTGGTTTTGGGTTCATATTGTGCGGTGACCTCACCCAGTGACAGAAGGGGTAGCGAGGGATGCATCGTGTTGTTGCCATCAAGGGTAAAAAGATGGGGTTTTCATCATCGGTTTGAGTTTATCCCTCTACATCATGTCATCTTGCTTAAGGCGTTACTCTGTTCGTCATGAACTCAATAC
This sequence comes from Hordeum vulgare subsp. vulgare, assembly GCF_904849725.1. Lineage (NCBI taxonomy): Eukaryota > Viridiplantae > Streptophyta > Magnoliopsida > Poales > Poaceae > Hordeum > Hordeum vulgare. The sequence continues at coordinate 5,133,813 of NC_058522.1, read as the reverse complement.
ACTAGATGCATGCTGGATAGCGGTCGATGTGTGGCGTAATAGTAGTAGATGCAGAAAGTATCGGTCTACTTGTCTCGGACGTGATGCCTATATGTATGATCATTGCCTTAGATATCGTCATGACTTTGCGCGGTTCTATCAATTGCTCGGCAGTAATTTGTTCACCCACCGTAATATTTGCTATTTTGAGAGAAGCCTCTAGTGAACACTATGGCCCCCGGTTCTACTTCACATCATATTTTCAGCCTTACTCTTTTACTTCGTTGCACTTTCCGCCTTCAGATCTCACTTTGCAATCAATCTTGAAGGGATTGACAACCCCTTTATAGCGTTGGGTGCAAGCTCTTTTGTGTTTGCGCAGGTACTCTGGACTTGACGAGATTCTCCTACTGGATTGATACCTTGGTTCTCAAACTAAGGGAAATACTTACTGCTCATGTACTGCATCACCCTTTCCTCTTCAATGGAAAAACGAACGCAAGCAAGTCCCCGTCAACGTGTCAATTTCTGGCGTTGTTGTTTGAGAAGTAGCAGAAGGATTTCTGGCGTCGTTGCCGGGGAGGATCAAGTCAAGAACTCATCCAAGTAAGTGTCGCAAAGTCATCTCTTGAATTTACTTTTTTGCCTCTCGTTTTCCTCTCCCCCACTTCTGAAAAACAAAAATTTACAAAAATATTTGCCCTTTTCTTCGTTTGCCTTTTTCGTTTGCCCTTTTATCTTGCTTGCTTTCTGTTCGCTTGTGTGCTTGTTTGCTTGCTGAAGTCACCATGACTGAAAACACCAAACTTTGTGACTTCTCAAATAATAATAATAATGATTTTATTAGTACTCTGATTGCTCCCGCCACTAGTGCGGAGTCATACGAAATCAATGCTGCTTTGCTAAATCTTGTTATGAAAGAGCAATTCTCCGGCCTTCCTAGTGAAGATGCCGCATCCCATATTAATACCTTCATTGAGCTTTGCGATATGCAAAAGAAGAAAGATGTGGATAATGATGTGATTAAATTGAAGCTTTTTCCGTTCTCGTTGCGAGATCGAGCAAAAACTTGGTTTTCGTCTTTGCCCAAAAATAGTGTTGATTCTTGGAACAAGTGCAAAGATGCTTATATATCCAAGTATTTCCATCGGCTAAGATTATCTCTATCCGTAATGATACCATGAATTTTAAGCAACTTGATCATGAACATGTTGCACAATCTTGGGAGAGGATGAAATTGATGATTAGAAATTGTCCCGCTCATGGCTTGAGTCGTTGGATGATTATACAAATCTTTTACGATGGCTTGAATTTCGCTTCTAGAAATATCTTGGACTCCGCCTCAGGTGGAACGTTCATGGAGATCACGTTAGGAGAAGCTACAAAACTCCTAGACAATATCATGACAAACTACTCTCAGTGGCACACTGAAAGGTCACCTACTAGTAAAAAGGTACACGCTATAGAAGAAATTAACTCGTTGAGTGCTAAGATGGATGAGTTAATGAATTTGGTTGCTAGTAGAAGTGCTCCTTTAGATCCTAATGGCATGCCCTTGTCTTCCTTGATTGGGAGTAACAACGCTAGCTTGGACGTTAATTTTGTTGGTAGGAATAATTTTGGCAACAATAATGCTTTTAGAGGAAACTATGTTCCTAGGCCTTCTCCTAGTAACTCCTCTAATAACTTTGGCAACTCCTACAACAATACTCATGGAAATTACAATAGATTACCCTATGATATAGAGAGTAATATCAAAGAGTTTATCAACTCACAAAAGATTTTCAATGCGTCCATAGAGGAAAAACTACTCAAAATTGATGATTTGGCTAGGAGCGTTGATAGAATGTCTAGTGATATTGATGCTTTGAAAGTTAGATGTGCTCCTCCCAAGATCAATATGGATGAAACTTTGAAAGCTCTGCGTGTTTCCATGAGTGAGAGCAGAGAAAGAGCCACCCAAATTCGTGCTAGACATGAATGGCTTAAAAAGGCGTGTTCTCGTGATGAGAATCACGAAGATCTTAAAGTGCTTGGTGTGACTCCAATTGAATCTTTGTTTTCTTGTGTCAAACCTAATGGTGATGGGGGTGGATATGAATCCACTTTGGTTGAAAAAGGCCCCAATGATTCGGAGTCCATCTATCTTGATGCTAAAAGCATTGGAAGTGGAGTAGAAGATATTAAAACTTTGAGTAGTAATGAAATTACTACTTTGGATTTCAAGGAATTCAATTATGATAGTTGCTCCTTGATTGAATGCATTTCCTTGATGCAATCCATGCTAAACTCTCCACACGCTTATAGCCAAAACAAGGCCTTTACCGATCATATCGTCGAAGCTATGATAAAATCTCTTGAAGAGAAACTTGAATTGGAAGTTTCTATCCCTAGAAACCTTCATGATGAGTGGGAACCTACTATCAAAATCAAAATCAAAAACTATGAATGCAATGCTTTGTGTGATTTGGGTGCTAGTGTTTCCGCGATTCCAAAGTCTTTATGTGATGTTCTGGGTTTTAATGAGATTTAGGAGTGTTCTCTTAATTTGCATCTTGCGGATTCTACTGTCAAGAAACCCATGGGAAGGATAAATGATGTTCTTATTATTGCAAATAGGAACTATGTACCCATGGATTTCATTGTGCTTGACATTGATTGCAATCCTACATGCCCTATCATTCTTGGTAGACCTTTCCTAAGGACTATCGGTGCTATCATCGATATGAAGGAAGGGAATATTAGATTTCAATTTCCTTTAAAGAAGGGCATGTAACACTTTCCTAGAAAGAAAATAAGATTGCCTTATGAATCCATGATGAGGGCTACTTATGATTTGAGCACCAAAGACGATGATACGTGATTCTATCGCTTTATGCCTAGCTAAGGGCGTTAAACAAAGCACTTGTTTGGAGGCAACCCAATGAATTTATCTTTTTATTTCTGTTTTTTTGCGTCCATACCATCATAATTCTGTTATGATAGTGTCTTTTGTGTTTATTTTTGTGGTTGAGCCAAGCAAAACCTTTATGACTAGTCTTGGTGATGGTTGTTTGATCCTGCTGGAAAAAGATGGAAACTTTTTGCTCACTAGATTATTTTTCATTTTTATTCAGAAAGAGATTTTGAGTTGATTCTTTTTTATGCTGGTTTATATGCTTTTTTCCCAGGCATTCGTAATTTTTCAGAATTTTTGAGGTACCAGAAGAATACGAAGTAGGTACAGAGTGGTCTGTTTTTGACAGATCTGTTTTTGTTGAGTTGGTTGCTTGTTTTGATGAAACTATGGATAGTATCGGGGGGTATTTGCCATGGAAAACTGATAATAGAGTAATATAACACCAATATAAATAGAAATCAAGATTTCTAAAGTACCTAAGGAGGTGGTAGTTTTGTGTTGTGAAGTTTTCAAGTTTTGGGTGATGTTCTCATGGACAAAGGGATAAAGAGTGGAAAGAGCTCAAGCTTGGGGATGCCCAAGGCATCCCAAGCCAAATTCAAGGACACCAAAAAGCCTAAGCTTGGGGATGCTCGGGGAAGGCATCCCCTCTGTCGTCTTCAATCCATCGGTAACATTACTTGGAGCTATATTTTTATTCACCACATGATATGTGTTTTGCTTGGAGCGTCTTGTATCGTAGGAGTCTTCTTTTTGTAGTGTCACAATCATCCTTGCTGCACACATTTTGAGGGAGACACGCACTCATCGTGATTTTGCTAGAATGCTCATCGTGTTTCACTTATATCTTTCGAGCTAGACCATTTTGCTCTATGTGCTTCACTTAGATCTTTTAGATCACGGCGGTGCGTGACTTGGTAGTTAGATTGTGCTATGAAAGTAGTCCCAAAGGTGATAGGTCCCGAAAGAGGATACAAAAACCTCCATCTTCATGTGCATTGATTAGAAAGAGAAGTTTTGATTCCTCTCAATTAGTTTTGAGACGTGGATTTGGTAATATTAAGAGTTATGTTAGTAGGGTGTTGTGAATCTAGAAATACTTGTGTTGAAGCTAGGGATTCCCGTAACATGCACGTATGGTGAACCGCTATGGTAGGAAGTCGGAGCATAATTGATCTATTGATTGTCATCCTTTGTGTTGAGGTCGGGATCGCGCGATGGTTAACACCTACCAACCCTTCCCCTAGGAGTATGCGTTTAGCACTTTGTTTCGATTACTAATAAAAACTTTCGCAACAAGTATTTGAGTTCTTCATGACTAATGTGAGTCCATAGTAAAGATGCACTTTCACCTTCCACCATTGCTAGCCTCTCTAGTAACGTGCAATTTTCACCGGTGCACAAACCCACCATATGCCTTCCTCAAAACAGCCACCATACCTACCTACTATGGCATTTTCATAGCCATTCCGAGATATATTGCCATGCAACTCCCATCGTTCCGTCTCATGACTGGTGCCCGTCACTCTCATATTGCCATTGCATGATCGCAAGATATCTAGCGAGATGTTTCAACATCATACGCCAAGCTAGATCGTTGCACATCCCGGTACACTGTCGGAGGCATTTGCTATAGAGTCATCATCGTTCTGAGCTTTGAGCTGTGAGTAAATAAAAGTGTGATGATCATCAGCATTGTCCCATGTGAGGAAATAAAAAAAGGCCCAAGTTGCCCACATAAAAAAAGAGGCCAAAGAGCCCAAATAAAAAAGAAGAGAAAAAGAGAGAAGGGATAATGCTACTATCTTTTTCCACACTTGTGCTTCATAATAGCACCATGTTCTTCATGATTGAGAGCCTCTCGTTTCGTCACCACCATATGCTAGTGGGAATCTTTATTATATAACTTGGCTTGTATATTCCAATGATGGGCTTTCTCAAACTGCCTAGGTCTTCGTGAGCAAGCAAGTTGGATGCACACCCACTAGTTCTCCTTTTGAGCTTTCACATACTTATAGCTCTAGTGCATCCTTTGTATGGCAATCCCTACTCATTCACATTGATATCTATTAATGGGCATCTTCATAACCCTTTGATACGCTGAGTCAATGTGACCATCTCCTCCTTTTTGTCTCACAACCACCACCACACTCTATTCCACCTATAGTGTTATATCCATGGCTCACGCTCATGTATTGCGTGATAGTTGTAAAAGGTTTGAGAAAGTAAGAGTGCGGAAACAATTACTTGGCCAATACCGGGGTTGTGCATGATTTACATTAGTTGTGTGGGGATGATGGAGCATAGCCAGACCATATGATTTTGTAGGGATAACTTTCTTTGGCCTTGTTATTTTGAAAGTTCATGATTACCTTACTAGTTTGCTTGAAGTATTGTTGTTTTCATGTCAATAGCAAACTATTGTTTTGAATCTTACGGATCTGAACATTCATGTCACATGAAAGAAGTTACAAAGGACAACTATGCTAGGTAGCATTCCACATCAAAAATTCAGTCTTTGTCACTTCCCTGCTCGAGGACGAGCAGGAGTTAGCTTGGGGATGCTTGATACGTCTCCAACATATCTGTAATTTTTGATGGTTTCATGCTATTATCTTGTCAAACTTTGGATGTTTTGTATGCCTTTTATATCTTTTTTGGGACTAACTTCTTAACTCAGTGCCATGTGCCACTTCCTGTTTTTTCCGTGTTTTTGACCCTTTTCAGAGGAGGATTTTAAACGGAGTCCAAACGGAATAAAACTTCCGAAAAGATTTTTTACGAAACAGAAGACGATCGGGAAACTTGAGAACCAAGGCAGAGGGTCACCAAGGACCCCACAAGCCCCTAGCCGCGGCCAGGGGGGCTGCACCTCCTAGGCTTGTGGGCTCCCTGGGCCTCCTCTGCCCTAGGTATTTCGCCTATATATTCCCTAAAATCCCAGAAAAAATCACGAGATCCATGAAAATACTTTTCCGCCGCCGCAAGCTTCTGTCTCCGCAAGATCCCATCTGGGGCTCGTTCTGGTGCCCTGCCGGAGGGGGGATTCGGATACGGAGGGCTTCTTCATCAACACCATGACCTCTCCGATGATGCGTGAGTAGTTCACCATAGACCTATGGGTCCGTAGCTAGTAGCTAGATGGCTTCTTCTCTCTCTTGGATCTTCAATACAAAGTTCTCCATGATCTTCATGGAGATCTATCCAATGTAATCTTCTTTTGCGGTGTGTTTGTCGAGATCCGATGAATTGTGGATTTATGATCAGATTATCTATGAATCTTATTTGATTTTCTTCTCATCTCTTATATGCATGATTTCATATCCTTGTAATTCTCTTCGAGTTGTGGGTTTTGTTTGGCCAACTTGATCTATGATTCTTGCAATGGGAGAAGTGCTTGGTTTTGGGTTCATACCGTGCGGTGACCTCACCTAGTGACAGAAGGGGTAGCGAGGCACGCATCGTGTTGTTGCCATCAAGGGTAAAAATATGGGGTTTTCATCATTGGTTTGAATTTATCCCTCTACATCATGTCATCTTGCTTAAGGCGTTACTCTGTTCGTCATGAACTCAATACACTAGATGCATGCTGGATAGCGGTCGATGTGTGGAGTAATAGTAGTAGATGCATAAAGTATCGGTCTACTTGTCTCGGACGTGATGCCTATATGTATGATCATTGCCTTAGATATCGTCATGACTTTGCGCGGTTCTATCAATTGCTCGGCAGTAATTTGTTCACCCACCGTAATATTTGCTATTTTGAGAGAAGCCTCTAGTGAACACTATGGCCCCCGGCTCTACTTCACATCATATTTTCAGCCTTACTCTTTTACTTCGTTGCACTTTCCGCCTTCAGATCTCACTTTGCATTCAATCTTGAAGGGATTGACAACCCCTTTATAGCATTGGGTGCAAGCTCTTTTGTGTTTGCGCAGGTACTCTGGACTTGATGAGATTCTCCTACTGAATTGATACCTTGGTTCTCAAACTGAGGGAAATACTTACTGCTCCTGTGTTGCATTAACCTTTCCTCTTCAAGGAAAAAACCAACGCAAGCAAGTCTCCGTCAACGTGTCAATTTCTAGCGCTGTTGTTTGAGAAGTAGCAATGATCTCATCGGATGAACCACAATGTCGGGGATTCAATTAGTGTCGTATACAATTCCATTTGTCCATCGGTATGTTACTTGCCCGAGATTCGATCGTCGGTATCCCTATACCTTGTTCAATCTCGTTACCGGCAAGTCTCTTTACTCGTTCCGTAACACATGATCCCGTCACTAACTCCTTAGTCACATTGATCTCATTATGATGATGTATTACCGAGTGGGCCCAGAGATACCTCTCCGTCATACAGAGTGACAAATCCCAGTCTCGATTCATACCAACCCAATAGATACTTTCGGAGATACTTGTAGTGCACCTTTATAGCCACCCAGTTACATTGTGACGTTTGATACACCCAAAGCATTCCTACGGTATCCGGGAGTTGCACAATCTCATGGTCTAAGGAAATGACACTTGACATTATAAAAGCTCTAGCGGACGAACTACACGATCTTGTGATATGCTTAGGATTGGGTCTTGTCCATCGCATCATTCTCCTAATGATGTGATCCCTTTATCAACGACATCCAATGTCCATGGTCAGGAAACCATGACCATCTATTGATCAACGAGATAGTCAACTAAAGGCTCACTAGGGACATGGTGTGGTCTATGTATTCACATATGTATTACAGTTTCTGGTTAATACAATTATAGCATGAACGATAGACAATTATCATGAACAAGGAAATATAATAATAACCATTTTATTATTGCCTCTAGGGAATATTTTCAACAGTCTCCCACTTGCACTAGAGTCAATAATCTAGTTACATTGTGATGAATCGAACACCCATAGAGTTCTGGTGTTGGTCATGTTTCGCTCGTGGAAGAGGTTTAGTTAATGGATCTGCAACATTCAGATATGTATGTACTTTACAATTATCTATATCTCCATCCTGAATGTAACCATGAATGGAGTTGAAGCGGCGTTTGATGTGCTTGGTCATCTTGTGAAACCTGGGCTCCTTGGCAATGGCAATAGCTCCAGTGTTGTCACAGAAGAGAGTCACTGGGCCCGACGCATTGGGAATCACTCCTAGGTCGGTGATGAACTCCTTCATCCAGACTCCTTCCTGCGCTGCTTTTAAAGTAGCTATGTACTCCGCTTCACATGTAGATGTCGGCATGACGCTTTGTTTACAACTGCATCAGCTGACTGCTCCACCATTCAAAATATACACGTATCCATTTTGTAACTTGGAGTCATCCGGATCTGTGTCGAAGCTAGCATCAACATAACCCTTTACAACGAGCTCTTCAGCACCTCCAAAAATGAGAAACATATCTTTAGTCCTTTTCAGGTACTTAAGGATATTCTTGACTGTTGTCCAGTGATCCATTCTGGATCACTTTGGTACCTCCCTACCAAACTTATGGCAAGGTTCACATCAGGTCTGGTACACAACATGGCATACATAATAGAGCCTATGGTTGAATCATAGGGGACGATATTCATCTTTTCTCTATCTTCCGCCGTGGTCAGGCATTGAGTTGTGCTCAATGTCACACCTTGCAATACAAGCAAGAACCCCTTATTGGACTTATCCATATTGAACTTCTAAAATATCTTGTCAAGGTATGTGCTTTGTGAGATACCAATGAGGCATCTCGATCTATCTCTATAGATCTTGATGCCTAATATGTAAGCGGCTTATCCAAGGTCCTTCATTGAAAAACACTTATTCAAGTGGGTCTTTATGCTTTCCAAAAGTTCTATATCATTTCCCATCAACAATATGTCATCCACATATAAAATGAGAAATGCTACAGAGCTCCCACTCACTTTCTTGTAAATACGGGCTTCTCCATAAGTCTCTACAAACCCAAACACTTTGATCACCTCATCAAATCGAATGTGCCAACTCTGAGATGCTTGCACCAGCCCATAGATGGAGCGCTGGAGCTTGCATACCTTGTCAGCATTCTTTGGATCGACAAAACCTTCCAGCTGCATCATATACAGTTCTTCCTTAAGAAAGCCGTTAAGGAATGCTGTTTTGACGTCCATTTGCCAGATCTCATAATCATAAAATGCGGCAACTTCTAACATGATTCGGACGGACTTCAGCATCGCTACGGGTGAGAAAGTCTCATCGTAGTCAACTCCTTGAACTTGTCGATAACCCTTAGCGGCAAGTCGAGCCTTATAGATGGTCACATTACCATCCGCGTCAGTCTTGTTCTTAAAGATTCATTTATTTTCTATGGCCTGCCGATCATCGGGCAAGTCCACCAAAGTCCATACTTTGTTCTCATACATGGATCCTATCTTGGATTTCATGGCTTCAAGCCATTTGTTGGAATCTATGTCTGCCATGGCTTCTTCATAGTTCGAAGGTTCACCGTTGTCTAACAACATGATTTCCAGGACAGGGTTGCCGTACCACTCTGGTGCGGAACGTGTCCTCGTGGACCTACGAAGTTCAGTAGTAACTTGATCCGAAGTTTCATGATCATCATCATTAACTTCCTCTTTGGCCGGTGCAGGCACCCCGGAAACATTTTCTTGCGTTGCGCTACTCTCCTGTTCGAGAGGGGGCACAATTACCTCATCAAGTTCTACTTTCCTCCCACTCATTTCTTTCGAGAGAAACTCATTCTCTAGAAAGGATCCATTCTTGGCAACAAAGATATTGCCTTCGGATCTGAGATAGAAGTTATACCCAATAGTTTCCTCAGGGTATCCTATGAATACACACTTTTTCGATTTGGGTTCGAGCTTTTCAGGTTTAAGTTTCTTGACATAAGCATCGCATCCCCAAACTTTCAGAAATGACAGCTTAGGTTTCTTCCCAAACCATAATTCATACGGTGTCGTCTCAACGGATTTAGACGGTGACCTATTTAAAGTGAATGTGGCAGTCTCCAATGCATATCCCCAAAATGATAGCGGTAAATCAGTAAGAGACATCATAGATCGCACCATATCCAATAGAGTGCAATTATGATGTTCGGACACACTGTTACACTGAGGTGTGCCAGGCGACATGAGTTGTGAAACAATTCCACATTTCCTTAAGTGTGTGCCAAACTCGTGACTCAAATATTCTCCTCCACGATCATATCATAAGAACTTTATTTTCTTGTCATGTTGATTCTCTACCTCACTCTGAAATTCCTTGAACTTTTCAAAGGTCTCAAACTTGTGTTTCATTAAGTAGACATACCCATATCTGCATAAGTCATCAGTGAGGGTGAGAACATAACGATAGCCACCGCAAGCCTCAACGCTCATCGGACCGCATACATCGGTATGTACTATTTCCAACAAGTTGGTTGCTCACTCCATTGTTCCGGTGAACGGGGTCTTAGTCATCTTGCACATGAGGCATGGTTCACACGTGTCAAATGATTCATAATCAAGAGACTCAAAAAGTCCATCTGCATAGAGTTTCTTCATGCGTTTGACACCAATATGACCAAGGCGGTAGTGCCACAAGTATGTGGGACTATCATTATCAACCTTACATCTTATAGTACTCACACTATGAATATGTGTAATATCACGTTCGAGATTCAATAGAAATAAACCATTGACCAACGGGGCATGATCATAAAACATATCTCTCATATAAATAGAACAACCATTATTCTCGGATTTAAATGAGTAGCCATCTCGCATCAAACGAGATCCAGATACAACGTTCATGCTCAAAGCTGGTACTAAATAACAATTATTGAGGTTTAAAACTAATCCCGAAGGTAGATGTAGAGGTCGCGTGCCGACGGCGATCACATCGACCTTGGAACCATTCCCGACGCGCATCGTCACCTCGTCCTTCGCCAGTCTCCGCTTATTCCGAGCTCCTGTTTTGAGTTACAAATGTGAGCAACCGCACCGGTATCAAATACCCAGGAGCTAATACGAGCGTTGGTAAGGTACACATCAATAACATGTATATCATATATACCTTTGACGTTACCGGCCTTCTTATCCGCTAAGTACTTGGGGCAGTTCCGCTTCCAGTGACTGGTTCCCTTGCAATAATAGCACTCAGTCTCAGGCTTGGGTCCATTCTTGGGCTTCTTCCCGGCAACTGATTTACCGGGCGCGGCAACTGCTTTGCCGTCCTTCTTGAAGTTCTTCTTACCCTTGCCTTTCTTGAAACTGGTTTTCTTATTCACCATCAACACTTGATGTTCCTTTTTGATCTCCACATCCGCTGATTTCAGCATCGAATATAACTCAGGAATGGACTTCTCCATCCCTTGCATATTGTAGTTCATCACAAAGCTCTTGTAGCTAGGTGGAAGCGACTGGAGGATTCTTTCAATAACCGAGTCATCCGGAAGATTAACTCCCAGTTGAGACAAGTGGTTGTGCAACCCAGACATTTTGAGTATGTGCTCGCTGACAGAACTATCTTCCTCCATCTTACAACTGAAGAACTTGTCGGGGACTTCATATCTCTCGACCCGGGCATGAGATTGGAAAACCATTCTCAGCTCTTGGAACATCTCATATGCTCCATGTTGCTCAAAACGCTTTTGGAGCCCTGGTTCTAAACTGTAAAGCATGCCGCACAGAACCAGAGAGTAATCACCACTACACGACTGCCAAGCATTCATAACGTCTTGAGCCATTGGGAATTTAGGTGCATCACCTAGCGGCGCATCAAGGACATATATTTTCTTGGAAGCTATCAGGATGAGCCTCAAGTTACGGACCCAGTCTGTATAGTTTCTTCCATCGTCTTTCAGCTTGGTTTTCTCTAGGAACGCGTTGAAGTTGAGGGGAACATTAGCGTGGGCCATTGAATCTACAATGTAGATTGTAAAGACAATTTTAGACTAAGTTCATGATAATTAAGTTCATCTAATCAAATTATTTAATGAACTCCTAATCATATAGACATCCCTCTAGTCATCTAAGTGATACATGATCCATATCAACTAGGTCGTGTTCGATCATCACGTGAGACAGACTAGTCATCAATGGTGAACATCTTCATGTTGATCGCATCAACTATACGACTCATGTTCGACCTTTCGGTCTCTCGTGTTCCGAGGCCATGTTTGTACATGCTAGGCTCGTCAAGTCAACCTAAGTGTTTCGCGTGTGTAAATCTGGCTTACACCCATTGTATTCAAACATTAGAATCTATCACACCCGATCATCACGTGGTGCTTAGAAACAATGATCCTTCGCAACGGTGCACACTTAGGGGGAACACATTTCTTGAAATTTTAGTGAGGGTCATCTTATTTACTACCGTCGTTCTCTACCTTCACTTGTACTAAGCGGAATACTGCTTGTGCATCCACTTCCATAAACCAAAGTTATTCCATGTGAGTCCACCATACCTACCTATTTGCGGCATTTACCTGCCGTTCCAAGTAAATTTGCATGTGCCATTCTCTAAACCTTCAAGAAATAATCTGTTTTGCATGCCCGAACCGCTCATGTGGTGACAGGGGGCTATTGGTATCTTCCATGTTAGGCATGTTATCCTCGACATGTGTTTATTCACTGTCATTCACAAGAAAGGGGCCGGTAATTGGAATGCCCAGTTCCATGCTTAAATCGAAAACATAACTATAAAACAAGACTCCCCCCGGATTGATGTTAGTATGGACGGTACCCGAGGATTCGGCTAGCCGTGGAGTGTGATTGATTGGTGGTGGGGGAGTTAAAACTTTAGTTTTCTGTTTGGGAACTGCCTATAGCATGAGTAGCATGGAAGATATTGAGAACTCTTGGTCATTGCATTGACAATGAAAGCATGCCACCCAAAATGATTATCTCTGTTTTCAAAGCTTGAGCTCTGGCACCTCTGCAAATCAATGCTTCCCTCTGTGAAGGGCCTGTCTATTTATGTTCCTGTTGAGTCATCCTCCTCTTACAAAAGCACCAATTAGAGAGCACCTCTGTCATTTTTATGCTTTGCTTTTGATTGATATTGAGTATGACTATGACTGGATCTTCGTTGCTATGAATTACAATGTTTAGTCAGCCCTTGATCTTTGAAAGTGCTCTGCATTTATGTTTTGCGGTCTCAAAAAGAGCTAGCGAGATACCACCTATTCATATTGCTTCATGCTTGTTTTGATTGAATTGTTGGTATCTGAAACTTATTATTATTTGCTCGCTAGCTGATTATGCCATTGATATTAGTTTACCGTGAGACCTTAGTGTCACTTGCTTATGTGGTTAAGTTGTGATCTTGCTGAAATTCTGGTTATGAGTTAGACATAGTTGCAACAACAAGATCAAACAGAGTTTGTCAAAGTTTTTCTTTCTCTTTTAGTTTGTCAACTGAGTTGCTTGAGGACAAGCAAGGTTTTAAGCTTGGGGGAGTTGATACGTGTCCATCGTATCTACTTTTCGAAACTCTTTTGCCCTTGTTTTGGACTCTAATTTGCATGATTTGAATGGAACTAACCCGGACTGATGCTGTTTTCAGCAGAATTGCCATGGTGTTGTTTTTGTGCAGAAATGAAAGTTCTCGGAACGTCCTGAAAATTTACGGAGAATATTTCTGGAAAATATGAAAAATACCTGCGCAAAGATCCACCGGAGGGGGTGAGCAAGTGGGCCAGAAGCCCTGTGGCCGCGGCCACCCCCCAGGCCGCGCCTTCAGAGCTTGTGGGGCCCACGTGGCTCTGCCGCGCCCAATTCCAGCGCTATTTATTCCCTTTCGTCCCGGAAAAAATCAAGAGAGAAAATTTTATCGTGTTTTCGATCTAGAGGCGTCGCCACATCCTGTTCTTCACCTGGAGGGCAGATCTGGAACCCGTTTTGGGCTCCGGATCAAGGAGATCGTTGCCATCGTCATCATCAACCTTCTTCCCTCTCCAATTCCATGAAGCTCTTCATCCTTCGTGAGTAATCTATTCGTAGGCTCGCTGGGCGGTGATGAGTAGGATGAGATCTATCATGTAATCGAGTTAGTTTTGACGGGGATTGATCCCTAGTATCCACTATGTTCTGAGATTGATGTTGCTACTACTTTGCCATGCTTAATGCTTGTCACTAGGGCCCTAGTGCCATGATTTCAGATCTGAAATTATTATGTTGTCACCAATATATGTGTGTCTTAGATCCGATCTTGCAAGTTGTAGTTACCTACTATGTGTTATGACCCGGCAACCCCGGATTGACAATAACCGGAACCACTCCCGGTGATGACCATAGTTTGAGGAGTTCATGTGTTCACCAAGTGCGAATGCGTTGGTCCGGTTCTTTATTAAAAGGAGAACCTTAATATCCCGTAGTATCCATTTGGACCCTGCTGCCACGGGAGGGATGGACAATAGATGTCATGCAAGTTCTTTTCCCTAAGCACATATGACTACACACGGAATGCATGCCTACATCATATTGACGAACGGGAGCTAGTCACATATCTCCCCGTGTTATAACTGTTGCATGATGAATGTCATCCAATGAATCACCGATCCATTGCCTACGAGTTTGTCCCACTGCCACTGTTACTTGCTTTGCTCTGCTGCTATTACTACTGTTGCTGCTACAGTTACTTGCTACCACTGTTACTTGCTCTGCTGCTACTGCTGTTACTACTGTTGATGCTACTGTCACTTGCTGCTATTGTTACTTGCTTTGTCCTCGTGCTGCTGCCACTACTGTTGCTACTTGCTACTGCTGTCACTACTGTTGTTCCTTGCCACTGCTATTACTCGTTACACTGCTGCTACCTGCTACAATACTTTTCTGGCACCATTGATACAACAGTTAGGAATAGTCTGCCTTGTCAACAGATCGTTTCTGGCACCGTTGCTATCATACTACCTTTGATGCTTATATCCTGCTTGCAGATACTAATCTTTCAGGTGTGGTTGAGCTGACACCTCAACTGCTAATACTAGAGAATATTCTTTCACTCCCATCGTGTCGAACCAACAAATTTGGGTTGAATACTCTACCCTCGAAAACTGCCGCGATCCCACACGCTGGTGGGCCATTGCAAGACAATTGCTAATTGTCGAGCAACTGGGAGCAGCTGTTTTCTGGCTCCGTTGCCGTGGAGGCATCAAGTGAGGAATAGTTGCACGTCAACAGTTAGCAATAAAGTAAAGTAACCATATGGCGCTTTTAATTGACACGCAGGTCATATAATAAGTTAAGACAACTCCTATGGCTCCTGTCGGTTGTCATACTCAGCGACATGCAAGTCGTGATTCCTATTACAAGAACATGGTCAATCTCATACATCACATATATTTCATCACATCCTTTTGGCCATATCACATTGCATAGCATACCCTGCAAAAACAAGTTTGACGTCCTCTAATTGTTGTTGCAAGTTTTACGTGGCTGCTATGGTTTCTAGCAAGAACGTTTCTCACCTACGTTACAGCCACAACGGTGATATGCCAATTGCTATTTACCCTTCATAAGGACCCTCTTCCTCGAATCCGATCCTACTAAAGTGGGAGAGACAGACACCCGCTAGCCACATTATGCAACAAATGCATGTCAGGCGGTGGAACCAGTCTTACGTAAGAGTACATGTAAAGTCAGTCCGGCCCTCTTCATCCCACAATGACACCGAATCAAGATAGGACTTGTAACGGTAAGCAAATTGACCAAGTCATCGCCCACAACTTACTTGTGTTCTACTCGTGCATAGAATCTACGCATAAACCTGGGTTTGATGCCACTCTTGGGTAACGTAGTAATAATTTAAAATTTTCCTACGTGTCACCAAGATTAATCTAGGAGATGCTAGATACGAAAGAGGGAGAGCATATTCGTACCGTTGAAGATCGCTAAGCGAAAGCGTTACAATGAATGCAGTTGATGGAGTCGTACTCGCGGCGATTCAAATCACGGAAGATCCGATCCAAGCACCGAACGAATGACGCCTCTGCATTCAACACACGTATAGCCCGGGGACGTCTCATCCTTCTTGATCCAGCAAGGGAGGAGGAGAAGTTGAGGTAGAGCTCCGGCAGCAAGACATCATGGTGGCGGTGGAGCTTATGGTTCTCCGGCAGGGCTTCGCCAAGCGCCGCGGAGGACGAGAAGTGGAGGGGTAGGGCTGCACCAAGCGGGAGGGTTCAGGTGTGTCCGCAGCCCTCTCACCCCTTCTCTATTTATAGGGGTAAGGGGAGAGGGGGCCGGCCACCCTAGAAACCCTAGGAGGGGGCCGGCCACCCTAGAAATCCTAGGAGGGGAGGCGGCGGCTAAGGGGTGGCTTGGCTCCCAAGTTGGTGGGAGGCAGCCCCCAAGCCCTAGGGTTCCCAGCCCTAGGCGCCTTGAACCCCTTGGGTGGTGCACACCAGCCCAAGAGGGAGCTGTTTCCTGATGATGAGTTGATAGATATACTTCTCGCCCCTCGTTGGATACCCTAAGTGGAAGGTGGAGATGTGGTGAGCAGCAAATTTCCCTTACACGGAGACTGTAAGGTTTATCGAACCAGAAGGACTCCTCGGCTCAATAAGTATGTGTCTTCCACCCTGGCGCTAGCAGAAGACGTGGACCTGCACACACAACAAATAACTTTGCTCCCAACGAGTACAGAGAGGTTGTCAATCTCTCTGGCCTTGTAGTTTGCAAAGGATCAAAACACAAGCGGGAAGGTAATAGTGATTGCAACGAAAAAGTAAATAAAACGGTAAATTGTGGAGGTGTAAGCAATGATGGTGATATGGACTGGAGTCACATGATGTTCACTAGTGATGTCTCTCTCCCAAAAGACAATAAACAACTATGCTAGGGTAAACAAATCACAATTGGGCAATTGACATAATTATGATCGCACCGCACTGCTAATTATGCTCCTTGATAGTTAGAGGTTCAATAGTGACGAGCAATACACCAAGACAAGTAGATATTTTATTCATCATGATGTACTTACTGATCATCCACCTTGAGATATCTATCCAGAACGTCTCTCCGGTATTAAGTTGCGAGCCCCAACCAAAGTGTAAACTCAAAGCAACGGACAACTGCATTAACGAACTATGTGTAAGGTAAACAATCCTTGCAACCTTGGTCACAAGCACCGTTGTTTTCTCCCTGGTGGCAACAAGCACATCCCCTAGTCTCATGTTTTTGTCACTCAACCTAGACATCGAGGGGCTCGAACCCACAATCATGCATAACACTCCCTCTGGAGTTATGATCTACTACTTGGCCAAAGCAATAAAAAGCAACGGAGAACATGCAAGACTCAGTAAGGAACATAATATAAAAGGATAATCAAATATATAACTCATCACAATCTGAACATAATCTCATAATCCATCGGATCCCAACAAACGAGCATAGCAAAAGCAAGAGGATTACATAGATGCCTTGATCATGTAGGGCAGCTCACAAGGACTAACCATTGAAGCACAAGATTGTAGAGAAGACATCACATAGCTACTGGTCATGGACTCATGGTCCAAGGAAAACTACTCACAACACATCCGGGAGGCGTCCATGGCAGTGGAGAAGCTCCCGGAGGTCAATCCTCCCTCCGGCAGGGTGCCGGGAAGAGGTCTCCTGACGCTCCCGATCTTGGAAGCGCTGCGGCGGCGGAACAATGGAGAAATTAGCGATTCTAGAAAGTGTGCGAGGGTTTCCTCATGGAACACTAAATATAGGCCAAAGGAGGGCACCGGACGAGGTGGGGCCCATCCAGGCGACCTCCTGGTGCGGCCTGGGCCCTGGCCGCGCCAGCAAGCCACCTCGGAGGCCCTTGGCCCCCTCTGGCCCTCCTTCGGTGATCCCGAAGCTTCTGTTTCGATGATTTTTTAATATATTTTTCTGGATTTTTTCGGGCTTCAGAAAATTGGGTAAAAGCCCCTAAAAAAGACATCAGCGGACAGAAACTGGCACTGGGTGCACTGAGTTAGTAGGGTAGTCCAAATATGTGTAAAATGATATAAAAGTGTAGCAAAACATGTAACAGTGTCACCCAAAAGATCATGGAACAAGCAGAAATTATAGATATGTTTGGGACGTATCTGTTGGGGAACGTCGCATGGGAAACAAAAATTTTCCTACGTGCACGAAGACCTATCATGGTGATGTCCATCTACGAGAGGGGATGAGTGATCTACGTACCCTTGTAGACCGTACAGCAGAAGCGTTAGTGAACGCGGTTGATGTAGTGGAAAATCATCACGTCCCTCGATCCGCCCCGCGAACAATCCCGCGATCAGTCCCACGATCTAGTACCGAACGAACGACACCTCCGCGTTCAGCACACGTACAGCTCGACGATGATCTCGGCCTTCTTGATCCAGCAAGAGAGACGGAGAGGTAGAAGAGTTCTCCGGCAGCGTGACGGCGCTCCGGAGGTTGGTGATGACCTTGTCTCAGCAGGGCTCCGCTCGAGCTCCGCAGAAACGCGATCTAGAGGAAAAACCGTGGAGGTATGTGGTCGGGCTGTCGTGGAAAAGTCGTCTCAAATCAGCCCTAAAACCTCCGTATATATAGGTGGGAGGGAGGGGACCTTGCCTTGGGGCTCAAGGAGCCCCAAGGGGGTCGGCCGAGCCAAGGGGGGAAGGTCTCCCCCCCCCAAACCGAGTTGGACTTGGTTTGGTGGGTGGGAGTCCTTCCTTCCCTTCCCACCTCCTCTTTTTTTTCTCTTTGATTTTTCTTCCAATGCGCATAGGGCCCCTTTTGGGCTGCCCCACCAGCCCACTAAGGGCTGGTGCGCCACCCTCAATGCCTATGGGCTTCCCCGGGGTGGGTTGCCCCCCCGGTGAACTCCCGGAACCCATTCGTCATTCCTGGTACATTCCCGGTAACTCCGAAAACCTTCCGGTAATCAAATGAGGTCATCCTATATATCAATCTTCGTTTCCGGACCATTTCGGAAACCCTCGTGACGTCCTGATCTCATCCGGGACTCCGAACAACATTCGGTAACCAACCATATAACTCAAATACGCATAAAACAACGTCGAACCTTAAGTGTGCAGACCCTGCGGGTTCGAGAACTATGTAGACATGACCCGAGAGACTCCTCGGTCAATATCCAATAGCGGGACCTGGATGCCCATATTGGATCCGACATATTCTACGAAGATCTTATCGTTTGAACCTCAGTGCCAAGGATTCATATAATCCCGTATGTCATTCCCTTTGTCCTTCGGTATGTTACTTGCCTGAGATTCGATCGTCAGTATCCGCATACCTATTTCAATCTCGTTTACCGGCAAGTCTCTTTACTCGTTCTGTAATACAAGATTCCGCAACTTACACTAAGTCACATTGCTTGCAAGGCTTGTGTGTGATGTTGTATTACCGAGTGGGCCCCGAGATACCTCTCCGTCACACGGAGTGACAAATCCCAGTCTTGATCCATACTAACTCAACTAACACCTTCGGAGATACCTGTAGAGCATCTTTATAGTCATCCAGTTACGTTGCGACGTTTGATACACACAAAGTATTCCTCCGGTGTCAGTGAGTTATATGATCTCATGGTCATAGGAACAAATACTTGACACGCAGAAAACAGTAGCAACAAAAAGACACGATCAACATGCTACGTCTATTAGTTTGGGTCTAGTCCATCACGTGATTCTCCTAATGACGTGATCCAGTTATCAAGCAACAACACCTTGTTCATAATCAGAAGACACTGACTATCTTTGATCAACTGGCTAGACAACTAGAGGCTTGCTAGGGACAGTGTTTTGTCTATGTATCCACACATGTAAATGAGTCTTCATTCAATACAATTATAGCATGGATAATAAACGATTATCTTGATACAGGAATTATAATAACAACTATATTTATTATTGCCTCTAGGGCATAATTCCAACAGTCTCCCACTTGCACTAGAGTCAATAATCTAGCCCTCACATCATCATGTGAATTACATTGTAATAAATCTAACACCCATATAGTTCTGGTGTTGATCTTGCTTTGGCCGTGGAAGAGGTTTAGTCAACGGGTCTGCTACATTCAGATCCGTGTGCACTTTGCATATATTTACATCCTCTCCTTCGATGTAGTCGCGGATGAGGTTGAAGCGTCGTTTGATGTGTCTGGACTTCTTGTGAAACCTTGGTTCCTTTGCTAAGGCAATGGCACCCGTGTTGTCACAGAACAAGGTTATTGGATTCAGTGCGCTTGGCACCACTCCAAGATCCGTCATGAACTGCTTCATCCAGACAGCCTCCTTAGCCGCCTCCGAGGCAGCCATGTACTCCGCTTCATGTGTAGAATCTGCTACGACGCTTTGCTTGGAACTGCACCAGCTTACCGCACCCCCATTAAGAATAAATACGTATCCGGTTTGCAACTTAGAGTCATCCGGATCTGTGTCAAAGCTTGCATAGACGTAACCTTTTACGGCGAGCTCTTCGTCACCTCCATACACGAGAAACATCTCCTTAGTCCTTTTCAGGTACTTCAGGATATTCTTGACCGCTGTCCAGTGATCCACTCCTGGATTACTCTGGAACCTACCTGCCATACTTATGGCCAGGCTAACGTCCGGTCTAGTGCACATCATTGCATACATGATAGAACCTATGGCTGAAGCATAGGGGACGGAGCGCATATGCTCTCTATCTTAATCAGTTGCTGGGCACTGAGTCTTACTCAATCTCGTACCTTGTAAAACTGGCAAGAACCCCTTCTTGGACTGTTCCATTTTGAACCTCTTCAAAACTTTGTCAAGGTATGTGCTTTGTGAAAGTCCTATCAGGCGTTTTGATCTATCCCTATAGATCTTAATGCCTAGAATGTAAGCAGCTTCTCCTAGGTTTTTCATAGAGAAACTTTTATTCAAGTAATCCTTTATGCTCTCCAAAAACTCCACATTGTTTCCAGTCAGCAATATGTCATCCACATATAATATTAGAAACGCCACAGAGCTCCCACTCACTTTCTTGTAAATACAAGATTCTCCAACCACTTATATAAACCCAAATGCTTTGATCACCTCATCAAACGTTTGTTCCAACTCCAAGATGCTTGCACCAGTCCATAAATGGATCGCTGGAGCTTGCACACCTTGTTAGCATTCTTAGGATCGACAAAACCTTCGGGTTGTATCATATACAATTCTTCCTTAAGGAAACCGTTAAGGAACGCCGTTTTGACATCCATCTGCCAGATTTCATAATCGAAAAATGCAGCTATTGCTAACATGATTCTGACGGACTTAAGCATCGCTACGGGTGAGAATGTCTCATCGTAGTCAACTCCTTGAACTTGTGAAAAACCCTTTGCCACAAGTCGAGCTTTATAAACGGTCACATTGCCGTCAGCGTCCTCTTCCTCTTAAAGATCCATTTGTTCTGAATAGCCCTACGGCCTTCAGGCAGTACCTCCAAAGTCCACACTTTGTTCTCATACATGGATCCTATCTCGGACTTCATGGCTTCTAGCCATTTGTTGGAATCTTGGCCCACCATTGCTTCCTCATAATTTGCAGGTTCATTGTTGTCCAACAACATGATTGATAAGACGGGATTACCGTACCACTCTGGAGCAGCACGTGGTCTCGTCGACCTGCGTGGTTCGACAGAAACTTGAACCGAAGTTTCATGATCATCATCATTAACTTCCTCCTCAACCGGCGTCGCAACGACAGAGGTTTCCCCTTGCCCTGCGCCACCATCCAGAGGGATGAGAGGTTCGACAACCTCGTCAAGTTCTATCTTCCTCCCACTCAATTCTCTCGAGAGAAACTCCTTCTCGAGAAAAGCTCCGTTTTTAGCAACAAACACTTTGCCCTCGGATTTAAGATAGAAGGTGTACCCAACTGTCTCCTTTGGGTAACCTATGAAGACACACTTTTCCGCTTTGGGTTCCAGCTTTTCAGGGTGAAGCTTTTTGACATAAGCATCACATCCCCAAACTTTAAGAAATGACACCTTTGGCCTTTTTCCATACCATAGTTCATATGGCATCGTCTCAACGGATTTTGATGGTGCCTTATTTAAAGTGAATGCAGTTGTTTCTAATGCATAACCCCAAAACGATAACGGCAAATCGGTAAGAGACATCATAGATCGCACCATCTCTAATAAAGTACGATTACGATGTTTGGACACACCATTACGCTGTGGTGTTCCAGGCGGTGTTAACTGTGAAACAATTCCACATTGTCTTAAGTGAGCACCAAACTCGAAACTCAGATATTCACCCCCACGATCAGATTGTAGGAACTTGATCTTCTTGTTACGATGATTTTCAACTTCACTCTGAAATTGCTTGAACTTTTCAAATGTTTCAGACTTGTGTTTCATCAAGTAGACATAACCATATCTACTCAAATCGTCAGTGAAGGTGAGAAAATAACGATATCCGCCGCGTGCCTCCACGCTCATCGGACCACACACATCGGTATGTATGATTTCCAACAAGTCACTTGCACGCTCCATTGTTCCGGAGAACGGAGTCTTAGTCATCTTGCCCATGAGGCATGGTTCGCACGTGTCAAGTGAATCAAAGTCAAGTGACTCCAAAAGTCCATCAGCATGGAGTTTCTTCATGCGCTTTACACCAATATGACCTAAGCGGCAGTGCCACAAAAATATGGCGCTATCATTGTTAACTCTAATTCTTTTGGTCTCAATGTTATGTATGTGTGTATCGCTATTAAGATTCAATATGAACAATCCTCTCACATTGGGTGCATGACCATAAAAGATGTTACTCATAGAAATAGAACAACCATTATTCTCTGACTTAAAAGAGTATCCGTCTCGCAATAAACAAGATCCAGATATAATGTTCATGCTCAACGCAGGCACTAAATAACAATGATTTAAGTTCATAACTAATCCTGATGGTAACTGAAGTGAAACTGTGCCGACGGCGATTGCATCAACCTTGGAACCATTTCCTACGCGCATCGTCACTTCATCTTTCGTCAGCCTTCGTCTATTCCGCAGTTCCTGTTTCGAGTTGCAAATATGAGCAACAGAACCGGTATCGAATACCCAGGCGCTACTACGAGAGGCGGTTAAGTACACATCAATAACATGTATATCAAATATACCTGATTTTTCTTTGGCCGCCTTCTTTATCTGCCAGATACTTGGGGCAATTGCGCTTCCAGTGACCCATACCCTTGCAATAGTAACACTCCGCTTCAGGCTTAGGTCCAGCTTTGGGTTTCTTCGTCGGATTGGCAACAGGCTTGCCGCTCTTCTTTGAATTACCCTTCTTGCCTTTGCCGTTTCTCTTGAAACTAGTGGTCTTATTCACCATCAACACTTGATGCTCTTTACGGAGTTCAGACTCTACGACTTTCAGCATCGCAAACAACTCGCCGGGAGACTTGTTCATCCCTTGCATGTTGTAGTTCAACACAAAGCCTTTATAGCTTGGCGGCAGTGATTGAAGGATTCTGTCAGTGATAGCCTCTTGCGGGAGTTCAATCCCCAGCTCAGCTAGACGATTTGAGTACCCAGACATTTTGAGCACATGTTCACTGACAGACGAGTTTTCCTCCATCTTGCAAGCATAGAATTTATCGGAGGTCTCATACCTCTCGATCCGGGCGTTCTTCTGAAAGATAAACTTCAACTCCTGGAACATCTCAAATGCTCCATGACGCTTAAAGCGACGTTGAAGTCCCGGTTCTAAGCCATACAAGACTGCACATTGAACTACTGAGTAGTCCTCCTTACGTGCTAACCAAGCGTTCTTAACATCCTGATCAGCCGTAGCGGGTGGTACATCTCCTAGCACAGCATTAAGGACATAATCCTTCTTCCCAACTTGTAAGATTAGCTTAAGATTACGAGCCCAGTCTTCAAAGTTGCTTCCATCATCTTTCAACTTAGCTTTCTCTAGGAACGTATTAAAATTCAGGGTGACTGTTGCGTGAGCCATGATCTACAACACAAATATATTCAAAGTGGACTTAGACTATGTTCAAGATAATTAGAGTTTAACTTAATCAAATTATTCGCTAAACTCCCACTCAAAAAGTACATCTCTCTAGTCATTTGAGTGGTTCGTGATCCACTTACACTAGCTCAAGTCCGATCATCACGTGAGTTGAGTATAGTTTCAGTGGTAAGCATCCCTATGCTAATCATATCATCTATATGATTCATGATCGACCTTTCGGTCTCATGTGTTCCGAGGCCATGTCTGCACATGCTAGGCTCGTCAAGCTTAACCCGAGTGTTCCGCGTGCGCAACTGTTTTGCACCCGTTGTATGTGAACGTTGAGTCTATCACACCCGATCATCACGTGGTGTCTCGAAACAATGAACTGTAGCAACGGTGCACAGTCGGGGAGAACACAATTTCGTCTTGAAATTTTAGTGAGAGATCACCTCATAATGCTACCGTCGTTCTAAGCAAAATAAGGTGCATAAAAGGATTAACATCACATGCAATTCATAAGTGACATGATATGGCCATCATCACGTGCTTCTTGATCTCCATCACCAAAGCACCGGCACGATCTTCTTGTCACCGGCGCCACACCATGATCTCCATCAATGTGTTGCCATCGGGGTTGTCGTGCTACTCGCTATTACTACTAAAGCTACATCCTAGCAAAATAGTAAACGCATCTGCAAGCACAAATGTTAGTATAAAGACAACCCTATGGCTCCTGCCGGTTGCCGTACCATCGACGTGCAAGTCGATATTATCTATTTACAACATGATCATCTCATACATCCAATATATCACATCACATCGTTGGCCATATCACATCACAAGCATACCCTGCAAAAACAAGTTAGACGTCCTCTAATTTTGTTGTTGCATGTTTTACGTGGTGACCACGGGTATCTAGTAGGATCGCATCTTACTTACGCAAACACCACAACGGAGATATATGAGTTGCTATTTAACCTCATCCAAGGACCTCCTCAGTCAAATCCGATTCAACTAAAGTTGGAGAAACTGACACTTGCCAGTCATCTTTGAGCAACGGGGTTACTCGTAGCGATGAAACCAGTCTCTCGTAAGCGTACGAGTAATGTCGGTCCAAGCCGCTTCAATCCAACAATACCGCGGAATCAAGAAAAGACTAAGGAGGGCAGCAAAACGCACATCACCGCCCACAAAAACTTTTGTGTTCCACTCGAGAAGACATCTACGCATGAACCTAGCTCATGATGCCAATGTTGGGGAACGTCGCATGGGAAACAAAAAATTTCCTACGCGCACGAAGACCTATCATGGTGATGTCCATCTACGAGAGGGGATGAGTGATCTACGTACCCTTGTAGACCGTACAGCAGAAGCGTTAGTGAATGCGGTTGATGTAGTGGAACGTCCTCACGTCCCTCGATCCGCCCCGCGAACAATCCCGCGATCAGTCCCACGATCTAGTACCGAACGGACGGCACCTCCGCGTTCAGCACACGTACAGCTCGACGATGATCTCGGCCTTCTTGATCCAGCAAGAGAGACGGAGAGGTAGAAGAGTTCTCCGGCAGCGTGACGGCGCTCCGGAGGTTGGTGATGACCTTGTCTCAGCAGGGCTCCGCCCGAGCTCCGCAGAAACGCGGTCTAGAGGAAAAATCGTGGAGGTATGTGGTCGGGCTGTCGTGGAAAAGTCGTCTCAAATCAGCCCTAAAACCTCCGTATATATAGGTGGGAGGGAGGGGACCTTGCCTTGGGGCTCAAGGAGCCCCAAGGGGGTCGGCCGAGCCAAGGGGGGAAGGTCTCCCCCCCCCCAAACCGAGTTGGACTTGGTTTGGTGGGTGGGAGTCCTTCCTTCCCTTCCCACCTCCTCTTTTTTTTTTCTTTCTCTTTGATTTTTCTGCCAATGCGCATAGGGCCCCTTTTGGGCTGTCCCACCAGCCCACTAAGGGCTGGTGCGCCACCCTCAATGCCTATGGGCTTCCCCGGGGTGGGTTGCCCCCCCCCCCCGGTGAACTCCCGGAACCCATTCGTCATTCCCGGTACATTCCCGGTAACTCCGAAAACCTTCCTGTAATCAAATGAGGTCATCCTATATATCAATCTTCATTTCCGGACCATTCCGGAAACCCTCGTGACGTCCGTGATCTCATCCGGGACTCCGAACAACATTCGGTAACCAACCATATAACTCAAATACGCATAAAACAACGTCGAACCTTAAGTGTGCAGACCATGTGGGTTCGAGAACTATGTAGACATGACCCGAGAGACTCCTCGGTCAATATCCAATAGCGGGACCTGGATGCCCATATTGGATCCTACATATTCTACGAAGATCTTATCGTTTGAACCTCAGTGCCAAGGATTCATATAATCCCGTATGTCATTCCCTTTGTCCTTCGGTATGTTACTTGCCCGAGATTCGATCGTCAGTATCCGCATACCTATTTCAATCTCGTTTACCGGCAAGTCTCTTTACTCGTTCCGTAATACAAGATTCCGCAACTTACACTAAGTCACATTGCTTGCAAGGCTTGTGTGTGATGTGTATTACCGAGTGGGCCCCGAGATACCTCTCCGTCACATGGAGTGACAAATCCCAGTCTTGATCCATACTAACTCAACTAACACCTTCGGAGATACCTGTAGAGCATCTTTATAGTCACCCAGTTACGTTGCGATGTTTGATACACACAAAGTATTCCTCCGATGTCAGTGAGTTATATGATCTCATGGTCATAGGAACAAATACTTGACACGCAGAAAACAGTAGCAACAAAAAGACACGATCAACATGCTACGTCTATTAGTTTGGGTCTAGTCCATCACGTGATTCTCCTAATGACGTGATCGAGTTATCAAGCAACAACACCTTGTTCATAATCAGAAGACACTGACTATCTTTGATCAACTAGCTAGCCAACTAGAGGCTTGCTAGGGACAGTGTTTTGTCTATGTATCCACACATGTAAATGAGTCTTCATTCAATACAATTATAGCATGGATAATAAACGATTATCTTGATACAGGAATTATAATACCAACTATATTTATTATTGCCTCTAGGGCATAATTCCAACAGTATCAACACCCCCAAGCTTAATTTCTGCTCGTCCTCGAGTAGATAAATGATAAGACAATAATTTCTATGGTGACATGCTAACACACATATACGAACTTCAAAGTAAAGCAAGTAAGATATGCAATTCAAGTCAAGACAATAACAAGCAAGATTCTATATCTAGTATCGAATTTAGCAAAGTAAGACCATAAAGGTGCAAGAGCTCTCGCTGTCCGTGACTCGAATGTCTCCAAATGGTGTTTGAGTGCAAGAAGTGGGAGATGGGTTCAGAGATAAAATATTTTTTTAATTGAGAACTCAATCTACTAAACCTCACACTTAGTCTCCTTCGGAATCTGATTTTGACTCATCCCCACACCCCTTGTCAGGCACAAGTCAAAATGATCCTCTCCCCTTCGATTTTGAGCACTCATGCAATGAATGAGCGTAAGCAAGATATGTTGGCACTTAGGATGGCAAATAGAATAATGATGGGGAAGGAAGACAAAAAGGTGTGAAAGGCTCACATCAATAAGGACAACCATAGGCGAGAGAAAGCCAAATGATAGATATGATGTGAGGAGTAGGGATTGCCATCTAACGGATGCACATATGAGCTAAGGTAAGCTCTCCAATGGAACTAGTGGGGGTGCATGCAACTTGTTTGCTCATGAAGACCTAGAGCTCATTTGAGGAGGCTCATCATTGGAATATGCAAACCAACTTCTATAATGTAAGGGTTCCCACATAGTTATGCATGAATGATAATCTCCATGTACTACCAATATAGTAATGGAGTACGAGTGTGTATCTTTTAAAATGAATAGTAGTGTTGCCCACTTCTCTCTTTTTATTTCTTTTTTTATTTTTATTTTTCTCTTTTATTTTTATTTTTTTGTGGTCTCTTTGGCTCTTTATTTTTATCTCTCATTTGTCCTCTTTGGGATCTTTTGTTTGTCCTCTTTGGGATCTTTTCCTCACTTAAGGGAAACACTCTATGTTTTACATGAATAGAAAGAAAGATCATCACACTTTATAAGAAGTACTCAACATAAAGACAAGTGAAAACTATCATGATGTATGCAAATGTATACCTCTGCCAGTGTAGCAGGATATGCAACGATACTAGGGCGTCATGTAGCAGTAATGAGGGCAACGCCCAACTAGCATGCGGCTCTATGATCAAGCAAAAGCATGTATGACATGAAGATCAAGTCATGCGATGATGGATGTTACATGGCAATGTATCTCGGAAAGGCTATGGAAATGCCTTAATAGGTAGGTATGGTGGCTGTTTTGAGGAAAGATATAATGAGACTTATGTATGACAGAGCGTATCATGTCATGGGTTTGGATGCACCGGCAGAGTTTGCACCAACTCTCAATGTGAGAAAGGGCAATGCACGGTACCGAAGAGGCTAGCAAAATATGGATGGTGGAAGTGCCAACAATCAAATACTCACATTAGTCTGAATAACTCATACACTTATTATCAGTAACTCTCTATCTAGTTAGGAAATTCACAAAAAGACAATTACCCCAAGGATTAATGTTTGGGGGTTTGGTTATCCTTGCGCATCCTAGACTCACGGTAACCTAAGGGTACTCTATATATTCAACCCCTCGAGAGGTTAGCGATCAATTTAGTAGCTAGAGTTCTCAACTAATTTTTAGTTTTTTAAAAACACACGAATTTCCCAAAATATGACACCTATCACTAATAGGCTCAAGCTCTTGGCACCAATAGTCCAAACATTAATCAAATCCATACTCAAAACTATTGCAAGTTACTACTACACTTAAATAGCAACCTCAGTTACCTACTTATGCAAGACACACAACTCAGTGCAACAAGCCAACTCTCTAAACAAGATAAGAATGATAACTCAAGAGAGTGCTGATGACCCACAATTTTAGGGGATCTATCGTAGTCCTTTTCATAAGTAAGAGTGTCGAACCCAACGAGGAGCAAAAGGATCTGACAAGTGGTTTTCAGCAAGGTAAAATCTGCAAGCACTGAAATTATCGGTAACAAGTAGTTGTGTGGCGAGATGATTCGTAGCAAGCAACAAGTAACAAAAGTAACAACGGTGCAGCAAAGTGGCCCAATCCCTTTTGTAGCAAGGGACAAGCCTGGACAAAGTCTTATAGGAGGAAAAACGCTTCCGAGGACACACGGGAATTTCTGTCATGCTAGTTTCCATAATGTTCATAAGATTCGCATTCGTTACTTTGATAGTTTGATATGTGGGTGGACCGGCGCTTGGGTACTGCCCTTACTTGGACAAGCATCCCACTTATGATTAACCCCTGTCGCAAGCATCCGCAACTACGAAAGAAGAATTAAGACATAGTCTAACCATAGCATTAAACTAGTGGATCCAAATCAGCCCCGTATGAAGCAACGCATAAACTAGGGTTTAAGCTTCTGTCACTCTAGCAACCCATCATCTACTTACTACTTCCCAATGCCTTCCTCTAGGCCCAAATAATGGTGAAGTGTTATGTAGTCGACGTTCACATAACACCACTAGAGGAAAAACAACATACAACACATCAAAATATCGAACGAATACCAAATTCACATGACTACTATTAGCATGACTTATCCCATGTCCTCAGGAACAAAAGTAACTACCCACAAAGCATAATCATATTCATGACCAGAGAGGTAATAAGTAGCATCAATGATCTGAACATAAACTCTTCCACCAAGTAATCCAACTAGCATCAACTACAAAGAGTAATTAACACTACTAGCAACCTTACAAGTACCAATCGGAGTCGCGAGACGGAGATTGGTTACAAGTGATGAACTAGGGTTTGGAGATGAGATGGTGCTGATGAAGATGTTGATGGTGATGAGTCCCCTCCGATGAGAGGAGTGTTGGTGATGACGATGGCGATGATTTCCCCCTCCGGGAGGGAAGTTTCCCCGACAGGATCGTCCTGCCGGAGCTCTAGATTGGTTCTGCTCAAGTTCCGCCTCGTGGCGGTGGCGAATCCTCGAAAAAGCCTCCTCCTGATTTTTTTTCTGGATAAAACCCTTCATATAGCAGAAGAGGGGAGCCAGTGGGCCAATAGGGAGCCCACAAGCCCCCTAGGCGCGACCAGGGGGGTGGTCGCGCCTACCAGGCTTGTGCCCCCTGGTTGCGCTCCTGTGGCACTTCTTCGGCCCAGTATATTTTATAAATCCCGAAAAAAATCCTCGTTGATTTTTACGGTTTTTGGAGTTGCGCAGAATAGGTATCTCAACTTTGCTCCATTTTCAGGCCAGAATTCCAGCTGCCGGCATTCTCCCTCTTCATGTAAACCTTGCAAAATAAGAGAGAAAAGGCATAAGTATTGTACCGTGAAGTGAAATAACAACCCAAAAAGCAATAAATATCAACATGAAAGCATGATGCAAAATGGACGTATCAACTCCCCCAAGCTTAGACCTCGCTTGTCCTCAAGCGAAACCCGAGCTCGATAAATAAGACCACATGTTTAGGGAGAGAGGTGTCGACAAAACAAGATAAGAACATGCAGGCATCATGGTCATGATCAGAATAGCAATACCAACATATAATCTCTGACGCTAAAGTGACAATTCCTTCACAAAGTAAAGTATGGATCAAGAACCTTACCGAGAAATAGCAACCGATAGCCTTTAGTCATTGAAGCAATTGCAATTTATCACAACTTCGGAAAGAGTCAAATAAGAGCTTGTAAAGCAAATCCACATACTCAATCATCCTTTCGTTCTCTACAATTGCTACAACTCACGTGGTACTCATGAGATCAAAGTTTCAGCTGGACACAGAGAAAGATAGGGGCTTATAGTTTCGCCTCCCAACTGCTTACCTCAAGGGTAATGTCAACAACCATAATTCATGAATACTTACTTCCAAGTTGGCATATGAATATAGATCTTTCCCTAGCATATGACGTTAGCCAAGATAAAGGCGGAACAAGGAATTGGTGAAGATCACCATGACTCTTTCAAGGGAAAATAGTAAAGGTACAAGATAGGCCCTTCGCAGAGGGAAGCAGAGGTTGTCATGCGCTTTTGAGGTTTGGATGCGTGTCCTCTTAGTGCGGAGGAACGTCACTTTATATTGCCTCCTATGGTAAAGAACTTTATTATGCAGTCTGTCGCTTTTATGTCTTCCTCATCACAGGTTCGTACAAAGCTTATTTTCCACACACTAATAGATCATACATATTAGGGAGCAATTTTTATTGCTTGCACCGATGACAACTTACTTGAGGGGTCTTATTCAATCCATAGGTAGGTATGGTGGACTCTCATGGCAAAACTGGGTTGAAGGTTTGTGGATGCACAAGTAGTATCTCTACTTGGTGCGGGAGTTTTGGCTAATATGAGGTGGAAGCAATCGTCACATGCTAAGGGATCTCTAATCATATAACATTGTTCGGAACCAAGCAAACACAATTCATTATGTTGTCTTCCTTGTCCAACATCTACTTCTAAGCATGTAATAGTGTAGTGAGTGTTCACAATCATAGATGGTGTCGAAGATGATGTATTTATATGTGAACCTCTCCTTCTTTATCACTTCCTATTAATTGCAACAATGACCAAGGTCTACGTTTGTCTACCCTCAACAAGTTTCAATCCTCATTCTTTTTATATGTGAAGCCATCACTTCCCATAAGATCATTGCATGATCTTTCATGCTTTTGTTCTTTTCTCACTCTTTTGATCATGGCAAGAGGCAAAGCCCTTCAACTAAGACACTCTTTATTATATGGCTCACGAGCTCGAATACATCGGGGGTGACACAAAGCAAAACTCAAGACTAAAACACTAAGACCTTATTCTATTAGAGAAAGAGAAAACTGGAAAGGAACAAACTAAAACAAAGGTAAAGGCAAAAGATGTGATGGTGATACGATACCGGGGCAACTCCCCCAAGCTTGGCACAAGCCAAGGGGATTGCCCGTACCCATGCTTAGTTGTCTTCCTTTGGAGGTGATGGTGGTGGAGTTGTTGCAGAGGTCTTGATCTTGTTTAATTTCCACCTGAGCATAAAATTATGCTCCCTCAGATCATCATTTTCCTCTTCAAGATTCAACACCCTTTGGCATAATTCCTGCTTACTCTCCTGCAAGAAACGAGAAGGGATAAACAGAGTCTTAGGTTTCTTCCTTGAGTCAGGGAGGCTCGACTTCTTGAACTCCACATGGGTGTTTCCAGGTGAGGTAGAGGAGCCTCCTGCTCATCGGAACTTGTTCCTTCCTTCCCCTTGGGTTCATAATCTTCTTCCTCATCAGTGGTCCAGCCATAACGATCCAAGTCCCCATAGATCTTGGGGTTAGCGAGATAATCAGCTACATAGCTCTCCCCCTCTGAATCCTAAGAAGACATCTTGACCTAAATCTGCGGCAGAAAACAGGCTCGCAACGAAAACAGAGGAAATCTGCGTGATACGAGGGTCAGACCTTACGGGAGAATATATAATGATTTTTTCCAAACCAGAAGGAGTACTCCGCACGAAAATGGAGTCCGGGAGGCACACGAGGTGGCCAAAAGCCCCCCAGGCGCGACCAGGGGGTGGGCCCGTGTGTGACAGCCCGATGCCGACGTTCCAGAAGATTCCCCCTTCTATTCCGTTTCCATCGTGTGATTAGTTTTATTTGTTGCATCGTCATTTAGTTTGCATCGTCGCATCATGCATGGCATCTTGCATCGTTTGTCTCATGTGGTGTGATGGGGTCATAGTCCTAGGGTAGGGTCATAGGCGTGCCATACAGGTCCTACCCAAGGACTACCCCACACAAAGGACAAGACCCTAAGTCTACCCCGACTGAATTAAGGAATCCCCATTATCCAGTCGGCAACAGGTCCTATATCATCCAGTCGGATACTAGCATTCGGAGAATACCAAACTAACCGACTGGATACACTCGGTACATCGTAACCTCCCTGGAAGGAAACGGTCGTACGTTTCCGGGTGCATTTATTAGCATTTAGGGCATACGTTACCTGTAATGTATGCATTCAATCCCCACTACTCCGCCCTTATACCAGAACCGTTGTGGAGGGCAGCGTACTCTATATAAGCCGCCCTCCCCCACTGGTAGAAGGGTTAGAAAATCATTGTATTCCATATTACACTCGGTAACAAGCTCCGAGAGCATTGAGATGTAGGGCTGTTACCTCCACCACAGAGGGGCCTGAACTCATACAACCTCGCCGTAGCTAGGACTCTGCCCATCTCATTCGTACCCTACACATCTACTGTCAGGCTTATACCCACGATATGGTGTATTGAGTGTTGTGCTTCGAGTGATCACCGAGTCGTAGTGCGATAGTAGTTCCCCCTCTCCCTTCTTATTTCGTTTTTGCGATTTGCTAATGTTTCCGTTTTAACCCTTCTAAAAAAGCGTCTTCTTTTAAAAATCCTTTTATTAAATGTGGGGGCAACCCTTGGGTTTAATTTTATTTCTCCTTGTGAGTTATTTTTAAAACCCTCTCTTTTTCTTCTCTCTTTCAAAGGGTTTTTATTTTATTCTTTAAATAAAAGGGTTTTATGTTATTCTTAAAAAGGGTTTTATTTTTACTTCTTTAAAAACGCCCAATCTATTTTTTTATATAGTTGGGGTTTAATTTTTTTCAAAGGAGCAAAGGCATTTTTTTATTTTAGTTTGTTAAAAAGTTTTCTTTGTTTAAGTTTTTCTGTTTTAAATGTTAAAAAAAACAATAGGGGGAGGAGCCCAGCCGGCTAAGGCCTTCCCACGTCCAGGCCGGCCCACCTAACCCCGCTACCCTACCGAGCAGGAGCCTCGCTCGGCTCGATCCCTTTCCTCCCGAGCACCGTCGTCCTCTCCTCGTCTCCCTCGTGACCTCGCCCCTCCCCGTTCGGTCCCCTCTGCCCCGCGTGCAAGTCCCTGCCTCGCCCTCTCCTCTGCGCCACCAGGCCCCGCAGCAGCTGGCCGCCATGCCCGTCTGCGCCGACTCCCGCGCGCCGCCCGCCGTGCTCTCCTCGGCCTCGGCCCTTGCAAGCTTGCGCGGCCGCCTCCATGGCCGCCCACCGCCTGCTCAAGGAGGGGCCCCCTGCCGGATGTCACCGGAGGTCCCCCGCGCCGCCGGCCTCAGCTGCTCCTCGACCTCGCCCGCCTGCGCCCTCCGGCAGCGCCGCGCCGCCGTTCCCCTGCCTGCCGCTGCTGCGTTTTTGCTGATGCGCCTGCTGTTGTTGCTTGAGTCGCTGCCTGCTGTTGCTGTGCGAAACTGCTGCATGCTGTGCCGCTGTTGCATTTTTGTTGCTGCCGAGCAATGCCGCTTGCCTACTGTTGCTCTTGTTGTTGCCCTGATGTTGCATTTTGTTGCTGCTGCCTAATGTTGTTGCTGTGCCGTTTTGTTGCTCCTGATGTCAAGTTTGTTGTTGTTGTTGTGTCGTGCCGTGTTAGCTGCCGTTGCTTGCTGCTATTTGTGCCCGCTTGCTGTTGCTGGCCGTAGTTGCACGTTGTTGTTGCTGTTGCTTTGATGCTGTAGCTAGCTGCTGTTGCTAGCTTGCTAGTTAGTAGCCGCTGCTGTAGGTTGCTGCTGCTTGCCAGCTAATAGCTGTTGTTGCTATTTGCCTGCTTTGCAGCTTGCTGCTGCTGCAGATACTTGTTGCTTGCTGCTGTCAGGTCACTGTGCATGTTGCCGATGTAGTTGCTGCTAGTTGCAGTTAGATGATGTTGCTAGGCTAGTTGCTAGTTGCTGGCGGTTGTCTACTTTCGCTAGCCGTGTTGTTGTCGCTTGCCGTCGCCGTGTGCACCATCCCCGCCACCGTGAGTCATTGACAAATTCGCCGAGCACCACGACGTCCTCGACGACCCCCGGAAACCGTGTTCGACTCCCGACACCGAAGATCGTCTACCGACGTCGAGAGAACGACTACCGTCGACGAGACCGTGTACGACTACTTCCACGACGACCACGACTTCCACGACGTCCGCTACAAACCGATCCGCTTCGAATCGCACGCTTCGAAGGTATACCGTGAGAACGTGTCGTGTAACAAACGAATGTGATGTATGAATGTATGTATGTTGCACCGCATGTTGCCCGTGGCACGTTGTGTTCCTCTTATGTTGTGCCCCGACACATGGGAACCCGATATACGGGTTCACCCCATCTTTATTTACCGTTCCTGCACGCGTTCCCAGTACGTTGGCACGATATCTCGACGAGTTATCGGGATAGGAACATTGTCGTGGCATCATTTCCGTTTGCCGCCATGGTTCCCTCTCGCTCGCCATGGCGACACCAGTTTCTTTCGCTTCTTGCCCGTGTTGAAACTCGCATGCATGACACATTCATGGCATATAATCTTGTGTTGCATGTCTCTTGTGCCGTAGCTCCGTTCTTTGTTCCGCTTGTTAACCGCCTAGGACATGTAGGATCATCGCTACACCCTTGCCATGTTAACAACAATTAAATATTGCGGTGTAAATTAACGGGAGTGAATTAAATAATTAAACGTGGAGTTTCATCGATATGCAACCTGTTGGGGATATTACCTGTTAATAACCCGCCCCAGTTGGGCCGGGTCAGCAAATCAGGCGATTCACCTGAGCGTGGTTTGGGCCTTGACCTGGCAAGACCAAAGGTTGTATGGCGGTTTATAATTTCTGGAAGGTCTCGAAGCTTTAAAGGATGGCGACTTAGAGACCGCAGAGGTCACGATTTGTAGGAAGGAAAGTATCCTTGTAAAACCCTAGGGGTTCGACCTGTATATAAAGGCGAGTCCCAGGGAAGAAGTGGGCAGGTTAGAAATCATCGAGTGCTAGGTTTGGCGAGTTACGCCCTCCTTGTAATCGAAACCACATCAATACAACTCAAAGCAGGACGTAGGCCTTTACCTCCTCACGAGGGGCCGAACCTGGGTAAATCGCCGTGTCTCTCCCGCTCAACCCCTTTGAGTCGCCACCAAGGTGCGATGGCTCCAGTACTAAGTCCTTTCACGAGGACATCTGCCGTGACAAAACCACGACAGTTGGCGCCCACCGTGGGGCCTACGCATGGTGGAGTTGAGTTCTCAAAGGGAGCCCTACCAGGGTTTGGGAGTTACGCGACGGGGCTCATGACCCGGAGCCACCGCGGGAAGATCTACATCGACAACCAGCAATGGGGGCCCGAAGCAGACTCGATCGAATCTAGTTACAGGGTCCCCTTCGGCAAGATCAACATCTTCATCGGCATGATTGGATCATCCGTGCCTGAGCCGGACATCTCCACCGACATCGTCGAGCCGGCCAGGTATGTTCGCCCAGTGGTGACGCCGAATCTGACTCGCCCGGTTTTTGTTGGGTTCACGCAGGGATCAGGGGAGAGCCAGAACGTTCGGCGACCCAGGAAACTACGCCGGTCAACTCTGATGACGAATCATCCATGGGCGACTCAGATTAAATTCGGTCTCTACATGGGGATTGTCTTGCGGGCTTGTCGCTAGCCATGGACCCCGAAGTCCTTGACCGAACCCGTCGCCAGATCGCCATTTATATGGCAGGGGCGACTCAGCCTTCGCAAAACCCTACGGGAGGTGATGGAACCGGCGAGATGTCCAGAAGCCCGGCCGCTGTCCTGGTGGAATTAGCGGCGGAGATCACAAGGCTGATGGCGACTCCCCTCACACCAGAAAACCAGGAGGGGATAAACGTGGAGCTGGCAAAACTCAGAGAGGCAGTGGCAAAGGCTCATCGGGATGCCGAGGTGGAGTCCGCCAGGATCGAGACACGGCAGGCTCAAATTACGGCCGAAAGGTTGCGCTTAAATACTGACAACTGGCGGCTCGAAAGACACCAGCGCGCATCCGACGCCGTCCATCAACGGAGACATCAAGGTCGCCTACCCCATGATCTCAACCCGGCCCGCCTGTTCGACACTCCACGAACCCCCGGGGCGGGAGCCGCCCCAGGGGAGGGCCGGGTCAACCGCCTAACCCGCGGGTCCAGACGGCTGAGGATCGCATCCCCCGATTTCGGATGCCTCAAGGCCACTTTTCCAACCCGGTGGACAACGTCCTCGCTGCAACTCGCCATTTGGAGTCTCTTCCGATCCACGGCAACACCCCTGCCGAGATAGAGGCAAGGAATGCCATCGAGATGTTGAAGACGGCGGTGGTTCAAAACGCCCAGTTCTCACATAGCCTAGATAGGCTGCATTCCACCCCCCAGGCGAGTTACACCAGGAGTCGGCCAGAGGACCAGCCCGCCGTGAACAGCGGCCGCGACCCGTTCCTCAGGACAACCCGCCTGATCATCAGAACCCGCCGGGCCCGGATCTCCCGAACATCCAAATCGCCCCGACCCCTCTCGTCGGGAGCAGTGGGTGAGTGGGGGTGCCATGTTTGGCTCCCGCCCTTCGTAACGAAAGGATGCCCAAAGATTTTAAGGGACCAAGAAAGGTGCGTAACTACACCCCGGACCTTGAGCCGGCATCGTGGGTCGAGAGTTATGAAATCGCCATGGACATGCTCGACGTAAACGAGGCAGTTTGCGCTAGGTACTTCACGATGATGCTCGAGGGATCAGCACGTACTTGGTTGAAAAACTTACCCCCCAACTCCATCCAGACCTGGGCCGAGTTGAAAGAGCGATTCATCAAGAACTTCCGAGGAACTTGCAAACGTCCGATGACGATCGTCGATCTGCAACATTGTGTTCAGCACCCTGATGAGTCGGCCCACCATTGGTCACGGCGGGTTGCGGAAATTATCCATTCGTCAGACGGCATTACAGCGGCTCAGGCTGTGTTAATCCTCGAGCAGAATTGCCACTATGAACCCTTGGTGCAAAAGTTAGGGCGACTCACGTGAAAGGTCCAAGACACGGAAGAACTGATGGACACCCTCACTAGGTACGCTGAAGCGGATGACACCAAAGATCCTGGCGAGGACGGTAAGGCCAATTCGCCCAAGAAGGGCGAGTCATCCAAAAATCATACCCGGTTCCAGGGACGTAATCGCCACAATCAAGGAGCCAATGGCAAGCGAAGACCGCAAGAGGAGCCCTCGGATTTAGTCGCCAACACCAACGCCAACACTGGCAACCAACGCCAGAAGAAAAACAGGGGCTTTAGCGGGAAGAGGCCGCGTAACTATGAAGAACTACTCAAAGGCCCTTGCCCGCACCATGCCATAGCGGACGGTCCGGCGACTCACTCCTGGGAGAACTGTTTCGTGATGCGGGAGTTTCGGGCAGAGGCGATCAAGAAAAGCCAAAGCGATGACCCGGACCAATGCCAGGAGGAGTTCGCCGCACCCAACCAACGACAGAACCCCTTCGGCGGTTTTCCTGAACAGGGGCCTCAGGGAGGCCTGCAACCAAGCAGCGGCCAATATCCGGTACATCATCAGCGGCGGTATAACCCGCCAGGAGCCTTTCAGCAGCCGCCCCCACAGGGGGCTCCGTAGGGTCAGGATGACAATGGAGGTTTCCACAGCAATCCCAAACAGTTAAGCAATGGGAAGTATCACGTTTTCACCACCAACGCTTGCAGACATGATAAGAAGGTGAGTCATCGGGCTTACAGTGTGTCTGAGCCGGCCCTTCCCAGGTACCTCCACTGGTCTGAACAAACCATATTGTGGAGTAGGGAGGATCACCCGCCAAGAGTTGACAATCCGGACGATTTAGCGTTGGTCGTGGCTCCCCAAGTTGGGGGCTACACCCTGTCCAAAGTGCTAATGGATGGTGGCAGCAGCATTAATATCTTATACTTTGACACTTTCCAAAGGATGAACCTATTGTAAAAGGACCTGATGCCTTCAACCACAGTTTTCCACGGAATTTTCCCGGGCAAGTCGGCCTACCCCATAGGCCGAGTCAGACTCACAGTAGTGTTTGGATCGGCGCAAAATTACAGGTTCGAGTCACTGATCTTCGAGGTGGTCAAATTGAAAAGCCCATACCATGCGTTATTTGGGCGGCCGGCTTACGCCCGCTTCATGGCTCGCCCATGCTATGTTTACCTTAAGCTCAAGATGCCCGGTCCCAAGGGACCCATCACGGTCGAAGGGGATAGAAGGATTACAAAGGAATGTGAAGAAGGGGATGCGGCTTATGCGGAAGTCGCCTACGCTACGGAGGAGCTCAAACACCATCGGGCCAATGTTGACCCGGCAGACATGTCACCCCTGAAGAAGCCAACGACAGATGCTGAGTCGCCGCTCAAGTTCAAACCAACGGATGACACTAAGACAATCGATTTCGTTCCTGGCGACTCATCCAAGCAGTTCACTATCGGGACGGGTCTGGACCCCAAATAGGAAAGCGCGCTCATCGAATTCATCCGTGAGAATCGGGACATCTTCGCATGGAAACCCTTTGACATGCCTAGTGTGCCGAGAGAATTCGCTGAGCACCATCTTAATGTTGACCCAAAGGCAAAACCTATTCAGCAGTATCTTCGCAGGTTTAACGAGGAACAACGCAAGGCGATCGGGGAAGAAGTCGTCCTTCTCTTAGCCGCCGGATTCATCGTGGAAGTTTTTCACCCCAAATGGTTGGCTAACCCGGTTTTGGTGCTCAAGAAGAACAGTACCTTCCGTATGTGCATTGATTACACGGACCTCAAGAGGGCTTGTCCAAAAGATCCCTTCGCTCTTCCCCGCATCGACCAGATCATTGACTCGGTGGCGGGATGCGAACGATTGTGCTTTTTGGACGCCTACTCAGGATATCACCAGATCAAGATGGCCGTGGAGGATCAAGAGAAAACAGCTTTTATAACCCCCTTTGGGGCCTTTTGCTATGTGTCCATGCCTTTTGGACTCAAGAGTGCGGGGGCGACTTATCAGCGTTGCATCCAGAATTGCCTTCACAGCCAAATCGGTCGCAACGTCCACGCTTATGTCGACGATATTGTGATCAAAACCCGCCAGGGGGAGACGCTACTGGAGGATCTCAAAGAAACTTTTGATAACTTGCGAGTATATCAGATGAAGCTGAATCCCACCAAGTGTGTTTTGGTGTTCCTGCAAGGAAATTGTTGGGCTTCCTGGTGTCAGAGTGTGGCATTGAAGCTAACCCGGACAAAATCGAAGCATTTACATCCCTTGGAAAGCCGGCAAACGTTAATCAAGTTCAACGACTGGCGGGTCGCATTGCGGCTCTGAGTCGCATTGTAAGTCGCCTGGGTGAAAAGGCGATTCCTCTTTATCAGTTACTAAAGAAATCTGACCGGTTCATTTGGACAAACGAGGCAGACGAGGCACTCGAAGCTTTGAAACGGCAATTGGTTAACCCGCCGGTCCTGGCCGCCCCGGCTGAAAAGGAGCCCATGCTTCTGTATATTGCGGCAAATTCCAAAGCAGTAAGTGTGGCAGTGGTTGTTGAAAGAAAGGAGGAAGGGAAGGAGTACCCAGTGCAACGCCCGGTGTATTTTATCAGCGAGGTGCTAACCCTTTCCAAGCAACGTTACCCACACTGGCAGAAGTTAGTGTATGGGGTGTTTATGGCGAGTCGGAAACTTAAGCATTATTTCCAAGAACACCCTATCACAGTGGTTAGCTCTGCTCCCCTTGGGGACATCATCCAGAATCGGGAGGCAACAGGGCGAATTGCCAAGTGGGCAATTGAACTTGGGCCGCATCACGTGCAGTACACCCCCCGCACCGCCATCAAGTCTCAGGCTTTAGTTGATTTCGTCAATGACTGGACGGAGTTGCAGGCTCCAGAAGACAGGCCTGATCTCACTTACTGGACTATTTATTTTGATGGATCTAGACAGCTGGAAGGCTCGGGGGCTGGTGTGGTACTGGTATCTCCTCAAGGAGATAAATTATATTATGCTCTCCGACTCATGTTTCCATGCACTAACAATGCTGCAGAATACGAAGCTTTGCTTCACGGTTTACGACTCGCCAAAGAGATGAATCTAACGCGAGTCAGGTGTTTTGGCGACTCTGATTTGGTGGCGCAGCAAGTTTCGGGTACCTGGGATTCTCGGGACCCCATGATGGCGGCTTACAGAAGAGTTGTGTCTGACGTGGCGGGCCATTCTCATGGTTATTAGGTGGACCACATTGATCGGCGCCTCAACGAGGCGGCCGACGCCCTCTCACGACTTGGTTCCCAGCGAAAGCCAGTTCCTCCCAATGTCTTTCTGGACATTTTGATGAAACCATCCGTGATTTTACCATCGGAGGAGGAGTTGGCAATACCGGATCCTGAGTCTCAGCTTGTGGCGGCTCTCCACGCCACGCCGGATTGGGTTCTTCCCTATCTGGCTTATCTCGCCCGGGGCGAGTTATCAACAGACGAAGTTTCGGCCCGTCAAATCGTTCGGCGCAGCAAATCCATGGTGATCATCAATGGCGAGTTATATAGACGAAGCGCCTCTGGAGTCTTTCAACGATGTGTTTCCTCCGAAGAGGGATGCATAATCTTAAATGACATTCATTCCGGAGATTATGGGCATCATGCCGGGTCACGCTCTCTGGTGTCAAAAGCTTTCCGTCATGGTTTCTTCTGGCTGACGGCTCATGCAGATGGAGAGGATATAGTTCGTCGGTGCGAAGGATGCCAGCGTTATGGACGATAGGCTCATGTGCCGGCTCAGGAATTAAGAATGATTCCCATCACTTGGCCTTTTGCGGTCTGGGCGTTAGACATGGTCGGCCCCTTCAAAATGTCTTCCAATAAGAAAACCCATTTGCTGGTGGCGGTTGATAAGTTCACCAAGTGGGTTGAGGCGGAACCTATTGGAAATTGCGATGCGGAGACGGCGGTCAAATTCTTGAAGAAGCTGATCTTCCGGTTTGGATATCCACATAGTATCATTACTGATAATGGTACTAACCTGTCCCAAGGGGCGATGCAGGAGTTTTGCCGTCGAGAGCATATCCGGCTTGATGTTTGTGCGGTTGCTCACCCACAATCTAATGGGCAAGCGGAACGGGCGAATCAGGAGGTCTTACGAGGAATTAAGCCCCAACTCATGGCTCCCCTGGAGAAAACCCAGGATGTTGGGTCGAAGAATTGCCTTTGGTGCTG
This sequence comes from Hordeum vulgare subsp. vulgare, assembly GCF_904849725.1. Classification (NCBI taxonomy): domain Eukaryota; kingdom Viridiplantae; phylum Streptophyta; class Magnoliopsida; order Poales; family Poaceae; genus Hordeum; species Hordeum vulgare. The sequence continues at coordinate 5,092,006 of NC_058522.1, read as the reverse complement.
TGGAGTATCCGGACCACCCCGAACCGGTCCACGGGTTTTACCCCTTTCTTTTTGGTCTACGGAGCAGAAGCCGTTCTTCCTACTGACATAAGGCATGATTCGCCTAGAGTCGTCGCGTATGTGGAGCAAGACAATGAGCTGGCGCATCAAGATTCCTTGGACGCTTAAGAAGAAGCACGTGACCTGGCTGCGGCCTGTTCGGCCATCTATCAACAGGATCTACGGCGTTATCACAACCGCCGGGTTAAAAGCCGAACCTTTCAGGAAGGCGACTTAGTTCTTCGGTTGATACAAGATCGTGCTGGCATGCATAAGTTGTCACCACCATGGGAAGGACCTTTCGTCGTCAGCAAGAATCTTCGCAATGGCTCTTATTATCTGGTGGATCTTCGGCCTAACCGACCAACCACGGAGGTTGAGTCAACTCGCCCTTGGAATATTGCCCACTTGCGGCCTTATTACACTTGAGCTCTTAAGCTCTGCATTTTGTAAGTTTTTCAGTTTCATCATGAAGTAATAAAATTAAAATGCTTCCCGACTTGGGGGATTCTTCATTAAAGATCAATTTTGTCATCCTGTTGCGACCTTATGAGCCGACAGAATTATCATCTTAGGGTGTGTGCTTGAGCTTTCTGACTAGCCCCATCCTGTCGCGACCTTATGAGCCGACGAAACCATCTTAGGGTGCGGGTCTGAGCTTTCTGACTCGCCCCATCCTGTCGCGACCTTATGAGCCGATGAAACCATCTTAGGGTGCGGGCCTGAGCTTTCTGACTCGCCCCATCCTGTCGCGACCTTATGAGCCGACGAAACCATCTTAGGGTGTGTGCTTGAGCTTTCCGACTCGCCCCATCCTGTCGCGACCTTATGAGTCGACGAAACCATCTTAGGGTGTGTGCTTGAGCTTTCTGACTCGCCCCATCCTGTCGCGACCTTATGAGCCGACAAAACCATCTTAGGGTGCGGGCCTGAGCTTTCTAACTCGCCCCATCCTATCGCGACCTTATGAACCGACGAAACCATCTTAGGGTGTGTGCTTGAGCTTTCTGACTCGCCCCATCCTGTCGCGACCTTATGAGCCGGCGAAACCATCTTAGGGTGTGTGCTTGAGCTTTCTGACTCGCCCCATCCTGTCGCGACCTTATGAGCCGACGAAACCATCTTAGGGTGTGTGCTTGAGCTTTCTGACTCGCCCCATCCTGTCGCGACCTTATGAGCTGACGAAACCATCTTAGGGTGTGTGCTTGAGCTTTTTGACTCACCCCATCCTGTCGCGACCTTATGAGCCCACGAAACCATCTTAGGGTGTGTGCTTGAGCTTTCTGACTCGCCCCATCCTGTTGCGACCTTATGAGCCGACGAAACCATCTTAGGGTGCGTGCTTGAGCTTTCTGACTCGGCCCATCCTGTCGCGACCTTATGAGCCGACGAAATTGCTATTTTTATTTTCCTTCATGGCATTGTCGCGAGGTTTTCCAAACCTTTTTCCTGATTTATCTTGAAAATATTTGTTGTCATTTATCTGGTTTCACATATGTTTTTTCAAGCTTAAAACAGGTTGATGATCAAAATCACTTCATCCATGGCGGATTAAGCATTATAAAGGATTTTCAAACGACGGATCCAATATTTCAAATCGCCTTAAGGGCGGTATAAAGATTCTTTCGAAAGTATCACAAAAACAGTACCGACTCATAAAAATGACCTATTACATGGCTCCCAGGCCAAATCAATGAAGTTTATTCTGCTGGCGCCCTTGGATCATTTTGCTGTGAGCTTTGGCCGACCTCAATTTGCAAGTCGCCCAGTACCCAGTTGCACTTGGCCAGAGCCGCGAAGTCATCTTCATCGGTCAGAATTGATGCAAGGTCTGCGTCCAAATCAAAAGGGTTCTTGGGTCGTCGTGGAGTTAAGCTGGTCGTCATAAAGATTGGCGGGTTGACCTTCTTGTTCTTACTGTCATAAGCAGCCTGATACTTTGATAAGTCCAGACTTGCAGCAAGTTGAGTCGCCGCCAGCCGGGAGTCCTTGACGACATGCTGATAGTCCTCTTCGACGAATTCTGACCCGTCATCTTTGAGTTGAGGAAAGCCTGCCGCCACCTCTTCTCGGTTGATCTCTGGAGCATACGCCAAGCAGCGACTTAAGGTAGTCAGTACCCCCTTCCGGGCGGCTGACCGAGTCAATTCGCCAATCTGAGGGGGAAGCGTAGATAGGCAGCCAAGCATCTTTTTTATGGAAGTTATAGGCTCCTTGGCACCCATCACAGCTTTAACAGTTAATACACTGCCGGTATACAACTGCTCTGTCAACGTGTAAATCGCCTTCAACATTAGCACGCAATCATCCTGAAGGTTGGCGTCTCTCGGACCTGTGCAAAGGGTCATGATAATCAACGACTCACAATAAGAATTATTGGTAAAAAAAGAGAGAAATCAAAAGTTTGAGTATTTTACCAAAGACGGCTTGCGCCATGTTTGAGATATGACGCTTCAAGCCGGACAGTTCTTGTTGTACAATAGCCAGCCTGGCTTCAGCCTTCTCTACTCTTGTTGTTGCAGCATCTTGGTTAGCCTGAGCCCTTTTTAAATCGGCTTTGAGTTTTTCCATCTCAGCCAGGACCAATTGATGCTTATCCTCCGACTTAGCTCGGGCATCTTGCTAATCAGATAAGTTTTTCTTTAAATCGCCAAGCTCCGATTCAGTCTGAGTAAGAGTTTCCTGTTGAAAGTACATGATAAGGGGCAAGTCTCAGAACTATTGCAAGCAATATCCCTGACACTTGGGGGCTAATTTATAATTTTTTCAGATAAAATTATACAAAATCAAGACTCGGCTCATCTTTTTACTGATGACCCGACCCTTGGGGGTTACTGGTCGAAAGTTTTTTCTAAATTCATCAAGACCCGGCTCATCTTTTTACTGATGACCCGGCCCTTGGGGGTTACTGGTCGAAAGTTTTTTCTAATCTATCAAGACCCGGCTCATCTTTTTGCTGATGACCCGGCCCTTGGGGGTTAATGGGAGTAATATAATGTATAACAAAGCTTACCTCATGTTTATTCTTCAGCATCCGGAGCAGGCTTTTCTCCATCTCATAACTCGCCTCCAGGTGACTCGCAAAACCAGAGCAGAGTTCTTGGAATTCCAGATGTTCATATTCAGAAAGCTTAGCCTTGGAAAATCCAAACTCAGGGATGTTTTGAGAGGATGATGGTGCATGCTTTGATAAAACCGTTGTGGCCGGTTTAGAGAAGCTGGTGCCAGTGATAACCACAACATCCGGGTCTTCTGCTGTCGTCAATGGACTTGGCGGCTTAGGGGCATCTGTTGTGTCCTTGGGCGAGTCAGGAAGATCCATTTGATCCTCAGGCTCGCCTTGATCTGGGTCATCTTGGATTGGCACTGACTCTTTGATGGGCTCTGAAATTATGACAGGAGTTGACCCGCTGGTCTTCCTCTTCTTCGCCTGTGCCCTAAAAAAGGGGAATGGCGCATTAAAAACTGGTAATTCATTATCCTCAGATTCAAAGTAAAATTGTCAAAGGACTTACCCAGGGACTCGAATCATTGGCGGAAGTGTCGACATTACTGAATCGCCAGATGTAGGAGGAGAATTCTGCAAGAACTATACGTCAAAGATATAAGCGGATTACGGATGCGATCCAAAGAAACATGAGGAAGTATCATTCTTGGGTACCTCGTTTGGTTTCCTCTTGTTCTTTGCTGGTAAGCCGGACACCACATCAGCAGAGTGACTTCGGGTCTTCCGATTTGAGGTATGCTGTGCTTTATTCAATAGAAAATTGGGGTCCAAACAAGCATTTGGATGTGAGAAGGGAACTTCCCCACAAATTCGCCTGGCCGGCTTAGGTGGAGAAGGAGATGAATCGGAGGAAACAGAAATTACCTCTACAGAATCTTCCTGGCTTTCGTTGCCTTCATTCTATTCAAGAGAGGCAGAGGCATAAATACAAAGTTAACAATAGCGGATGGCGAGTGAAAAAAGGATAGGTTTTTACCTCCGAAGGTGCGTTGCCGACTTGAGATTCATCGGCTTCGGATGGCTCAGCCACAGCAGCTTTGCCCTTGCCCTTGGTTTTCTTTGAGGGCGGCTTAGCTTGCTTCATGGCTGGCCTTTTGGGTTTCTTGGACCAAAATTTATCACCTTTCTGGAATGGTATATATTATAAAAGGCCACAACTTGAATGAAACATAGGAAATAGAGACAAAGGGCGGGTTAAAATCGCTTACCTTGGGCGCCGGATCAATTTTGCAGAAGGGTTTGAGGCCGATTTGGCCACATTTTCCCGCAGGCTCGCCGGTCAGTTTCTTGATGATAGTGACAATATCCTTTTCCATTAAAGCCGTATGGAAATAACATTGAGGATGATCTAAGGTGCCATCAAATTCGCACATAAGCCCGTCCCGGCGACTCAAAGGAAGGATCCGCCATTCGACCCAGCAGCGAATCAAGTCGACCCCAGTAAGGCCATTGTTCGTCAGAGATATTAACTCGAACAATACTGGGATAAAATCTGATTCATCCTCTTCGGTGAGCTTGTCTGGAAGTTTGAAGTTTGTTGGAAGGCGGTCTTTCCTATAGCCCAGAAGCTTGTTTTCTCCTGCGGGTGATGTCTCTTGACAGTAGAACCAAGACTCGCCCCAGCCTTTGGGATGGCTTGGCATGGAGAGTGAGGGAAACGGGCTATCTCTGCGGCACTGAACATTTACACCGCCAAGTTCCAGGCTGGGACCATTGTGAAATTCCATCTGGCGATTTAGGTGGAAAAAGTACCAAAATAAGGGAACTGAGGGTTCCATCCGTAGATAAGCCTCACAGAACACTTGGAACTGGCATAGGTTACTTATCGAGTTAGGTCCCAGATCCTGGAGGCGGACGTTCATGAAAGCCATGGCATCTCTAAGAAACTTTGATCCGGGCGGCTTAAAACCTCGCTCAAGGTGTTCAACGAAAACGACTATCTCCCCTTCTTTGGGGTTAGGGAGATCTTCTCCGAACCCGGTACGCCAGCCGATAACATTCTGAGGGTCCAAGTTGCCCGTTTTCACATAATCTGCTAGTATGGAGTCATCGACTTTGGTAGGGAGCCAGTCACTTTTGAAAACGGCGCCCATGCTACAAAGGAGTAAAGTATGGGTGAATTTACATGCCTTGAATATCTACCGTAAGGGGTGAAATAAGTTCATTTGATTCGCCAAGTAATTTCTTCATGGACTAAGGGAAAAGCTTGACCCACCATATAAAGATCCGGGTTGGGTTACTATGGCGACTTACGAAGTTTGGCTATTCACAAGAGTTATGTTCTAAAGGTGTCGGAGACATTTGCTCGAAACGGTGAAGTGTGAAGACTACAAACAGCTTTACGCAATGAGCAGGTAAACTATGGATCTACTGGACAGTCGAAAAAACATGAGAAAAATGACTGGATGCAACAATTTACTACCAGGATAAGGTGATATCATTCGTTTGACGAAATATTGTTCTAAAAACATGCAAGTCAAGGGCAGATAAATGAAGGTATTAAAAACATTGGCTATCTCATCGACGTTTGCATTAATCAGTCAAGGACAGGTAGCAGATATTCACGAAAGGCATCAAGAACATGGCGATGTTGAAACTTCGAACAGGAATGGGGTCTGTTCTTAAGTGAGCGGTGACCTAACCTGATGATTTCGGTCGGAAGTGATCGACGGCGACGGAGGCTGTTGGATTAGCACGGAAGTCTTGTCGAGCGCAGAGATCTTCAGCGGCGACGGAGTGCTTGGCAGACAGCGAGGTGGTCGACGGTGACGCGGTGGTTGATGGCGGCAAGCAGATCGGCCGCGGTACGAAGCTTGATGGCGGCGAAGATCTATGCGCGGCGCCGAAGCTTTCGGGCGACGACAGGAACTGCGGTCGGCGGCAGAGCCCTCGGAAGGCGAAGTGGTTTCCTTGCTGTGATAATGGGGAGGAGATTGATGAGACTGGTAGGTGGAAGCGCCAGTCCTGTCCCCCCCCCCCACCTATTTAACAAGGCGGGCTCTGGAATCAAGGCGCCATGAGCGGGAATCGCCGGAGGATAAAAAGATTCGCTATAATGGCGCTCCGAAAATTTTGGGATAACGACACCAAAGGATCCGTTGGGATTATGTCAGTCTTCCCAGAATTCAAGGGATAAGAAGAGGCCGACGAGAAATGGTTTGGCGATTTAAAGATTTTCAGCGCCAGATGGCGGGTTAAAATTTCTGACATATAGAGAAGAATGAAGAATGAATCGCCTTTAACTGAGCAGAAATATTGGCATGAAAAGAGTTCAAGTCAATCTGGGGCCTAATGTTGGGGATATTACCTGTTAATAACCCGCCCCAGTTGGGCCGGGTCAGCAAATCAGGTGATTCACCTGAGCGTGGTTTGGGCCTTGGCCTGGCAAGACAAAGGTTGTATGGCGGTTTATAATTTCCGGAAGGTCTCCAAGCTTTAAAGGATGGCAACTTAGAGACCGCAGAGGTCACGATTTGTAGGAAGGAAAGTATCCTTGTAAAACCCTAGGGGTTCGACCTGTATATAAAGGCGAGTCCCGGGGAAGAAGAGGGTAGGTTAGAAATCATCGAGTGCTAGGTTTGGCGAGTTACGCCCTCCTTGTAATCGAAACCACATCAATACAACTCAAAGCAGGACGTAGGCCTTTACCTCCTCACGAGGGGCCGAACCTGGGTAAATCACCGTGTCTCTCCCGCTCAACCCCTTTGAGTCGCCACCAAGGTGCGATGGCTCCAGTACTAAGTCCTTTCACGAGGACATCTGCCGTGACAAAACCACGACACAACCCGTTGCATATCGAGCTTCATTTATTGTGTAGTGTTTGCGTGAGGTGTTTTGCCATGCCATCCCTTGCATGTTGACCTGATCATGCATCATAGTAGGTTATGCATCGTGTGGTGAATATCTGTGTTGATGTTTGTTTCCGGTTTGCTCCGTCTCGATAGAGTTCCGCAAGCGTGTTGGAAAGTGAGGAACCGTTCGACTACGTTGGTTCGCTGCTTCACGGAGTCATTCTTCTTCCAAGCGGAATCTCAGGCAAGATGACCATTTCCCGAGATACCACTACTATCATTGCCATGCTAGTTTTATCGCTTCTATCGTTTATGTCTCGTTGCCTACCACTTGTTAAATATCAGCCTCTCAACAATGACATGAAACCTTCTACCTGTTCAACCTAGCAAACCACTGATTGGCTATGTTACTGCTTGCTTAACCCTGTGTAGCGATGCTAGTTGCAGGTGCAGTTGCTTCCATGTGATAAATGTTGGGGAACGTCGCATGGGAAACAAAAAATTTCCTACGCGCACGAAGACCTATCATGGTGATGTCCATCTACGAGAGGGGATGTGTGATCTACGTACCCTTGTATACCGTACAGCAGAAGCGTTAGTGAACGCGGTTGATGTAGTGGAACGTCCTCACGTCCCTCGATCCGCCCCACGAACCGTCCCGAGATCAGTCCCACGATCTAGTGCCGAACGGACGGCACCTCCGCGTTCAGCACACGTACAGCTCGACGCTGATCTCGGCCTTCTTGATCCAGCAAGAGAGAGGAGAGGTAGAAGAGTTCTCCGGCAGCGTGACGGCGCTCCGGAGGTTGGTGGTGATCTTATCTCAGCAGGGCTCCGCCCGAGCTCCGCAGAAACGCGATCTAGATGTAAAACCGTGGAAATATGTGGTCGGGCTGCCGTGGCAAAGTTGTGTCAAATCAGCCCTAAAACCTCCGTATATATAGGGGGAGGAGGGGGAGCCTTGCCTTGGGGTCCAAGGACCCTCAAGGGGGTCGGCCGAGCCAAGGGAGGCAAACCTCCCCTTCCAAACCGAGTCCAACTAGGTTTGGAAGGAGGAGTCCTTCCCCCTTTTCCCACCTCCTCTTTTTTTCCTTTTCTCTTTGATTTTCTTCCTATGGCGCATAGGGCCTTCTTGGGCTGTCCCACCAGCCCACTAAGGGCTGGTGCGCCACCCCCAAGGCCTATGGGCTTCCCCGGGGTGGGTTGCCCCCCCCCCCTGATGAACTCCCGGAACCCATTCGTCATTCCCGGTACATTCCCGGTAACTCCGAAAACCTTCCAGTAACAAATGAGGTCATCCTATATATCAATCTTCGTTTCCGGACCATTCCGGAAACCCTCGTGACGTCCGTGATCTCATCCGGGACTCCGAACAACATTCGGTAACCAACCATATAACTCAAATACGCATAAAACAACATCGAACCTTAAGTGTGCAGACCCTGCGGGTTCGAGAACTATGTAGACATGGCCCGAGAGACTCCTCGGTCAATATCCAATAGCGGGACCTGGATGCCCATATTGGATCCTACATATTCTACGAAGATCTTATCGTTTGAACCTCAGTGCCAAGGATTCATATAATCCCGTATGTCATTCCCTTTGTCCTTCGGTATGTTACTTGCCTGAGATTCGATCGTCAGTATCCGCATACCTATTTCAATCTCGTTTACCGGCAAGTCTCTTTACTCGTTCCGTAATACAAGATCCCGCAACTTACACTAAGTCACATTGCTTGCAAGGCTTGTGTGTGATGTTGTATTACCGAGTGGGCCCCGAGATACCTCTCCGTCACACAAAGTGACAAATCCCAGTCTCGATCCATACTAACTCAACTAACACCTTCGGAGATACCTGTAGAGCATCTTTATAGTCACCCAGTTACGTTGCGACGTTTGATACACACAAATCATTCCTCCGGTGTCAGTGAGTTATATGATCTCATGGTCATAGGAACAAATACTTGACACGCAGAAAACAGTAGCAACAAAAGGACACGATCAACATGCTACGTCTATTAGTTTGGGTCTAGTCCATCACATGATTCTCCTAATGATGTGATCCCGTTATCAAGTAACAACACTTGCCTATGGCCAGGAAACCTTGGCCATCTTTGATCAACGAGCCAGTCAACTAGAGGCTTACTAGGGACAGTGTTTTGTCTATGTATCCACACAAGTATTGTGTTTCCAATCAATACAATTATAGCATGGATAATAAACGATTATCATGAACAAAGAAATATAATAATAACTAATTATTATTGCCTCTAGGGCATATTTCCAACAGTCTCCCAGTTGCACTAGAGTCAATAATCTAGTTCACATCACCATGTGAGTCCAACGAATCCAACACCCATATAGTTATGGGGTCTGATCACGTCTTGCTCATGAGAGAGGTTTTAGTCAACGGTTCTGAAATTTTCAGATCTGTGTGTTCTTTACAAATCTTTATGTCATCTTATAGATGCTGCTACTATGTGCTATTCGGAAATACTCCAAATATCTACTCTACTATACGAATCCGTTTCACTACTCATAGTTATTCGGATTAGTGTCAAAGCTTACATCGACGTAACCCTTTACGACAAACTCTTTAACCACCTCCATAATCAAGAAAAATTCCTTAGTCCATCAGTTATTAAGGATAAATTTTGACCGCTGCTAGTGATTCAATCATGGATCACTCTCTGTACCTCTCAACAGACTTGCTGCAAGGCACACATCAGGTGCGGTACTCAGCATGGCATACTTTAGAGTCTACGGCTAAGGCATAGAAGACGACCTTCGTCTATTCTCTTTATTCTGTCGTGGTCGGGTTTTGAGTCTTACTCAAATTCACACCTTACAACGCAACCAAGAACTCCTTCTTTGCTGATCTATTTTGAACTCCTTCAAAACTTGTCAAGGCATGCATCTTGTTGAAACTTCCATTAAGCGCTTTCGATCTATCTCCATAGATCTTTGATGCTCAAGGTTCAAGTAGCTCAAACCAGGTATTCCTTTGAAAACTCCTTTCAAACAACCTTGTATGCTTTACAAAAATTCTACATTACTTCTGATCCACAATATGTCAACCACATATACTTATCAGAAATTATATAGTGCTCCCACTCACTTCTTTGGAAATACAAGTTTCTCATAAACCTTGTACAAACCCAAAATCCTTGATCATCTCATCAAAATGTATATTCCAACTCCGAGATGCTTGCACCAGTCCATTTAAGGATCGCTGGAGCTTGCATACTTGCTAGTATTTTTAGGATCGACAAAACCTCATGGTTGTATCTCATACAATGTTTGCTCAAGGAAACCGTCGAGGAAACAATGTTTTGACATCCTACATGCAATATTCCATAAATAATGCAGCAACTACTAACATAATTCTAACAGACTTTTAGCATCGCTACGAGTGAGAAAGTCTCATCATAGTCAACTGTTTGATCTTGTCGGAAACATCTTTGGGACAAGTCGAGCTTTTCTTAATAGTGACTTATCACGATCATCGTCTGTCTTCCTTTTAAAGATCCATCTTTACTCAATAGTCCTATGACCATCAAGTAGTTCTTCCAAAGTCTACACTTTGTTTTCATACATGGATCCTCTCTCGAATTTCATGGCTTCCAGCCATTTGTCGGAATCTGGCCCACCATTGCTTTCTCCATAACTCGTAGGTTCACTGTTGCTCAACAACATGACCTCCAAGACAGGGTTACCGTACCACTCTGCAGTAGTACGCGACCTTGTCAACCTACGAGGCTTGTAGTAACTTGATCCGATGCTCGATGATCACCATCATCAGCTTTCACTTCAATTGGTGTAGGCGCCACAGGAACAACTTCCTGCGCCCTGCTACACACTGGTCGAAGTGACGGTTCAATAACCTCATCAAGTTCTACCACCCTCCCACTCAATTCTTTCGAGAGAAACCTTTCCTCGAGAAAGGATCCGTTTCTAGAAACAAACACTCTGCTTTCGGATCTGAGATAGGAGATGTACCCAACTGTTTTGGATATCCTATGAAGATGCATTTTTCCGCTTTGGGTTCGAGCTTATCGGACTGAAACTTTTTCACATAAGTGTCGAAGCCCCAAACTTTCAAGAAACGACAGTTTAGATTTCTCTAAACCTCAGTCTATACTGTGTCATCTCAACGGAAATACGCGGTGCCCTATTTAAAGTGAATGCGGTTGTCTCTAATGCATAACCCATAAACGATAGTGGTAATTCGATAAGAGACATCATAGCATGCACCATACCAAATAGTGCGTGGCTATGACGTTCAGACACATCATCACACTATGATGTTCCAGGTGGCATGAACTGCGAAACAATTTCCACATTGTCTTAACTGCGTACCAAAACTCGTAACTCAGATATTCATTTCTATGATCATATCGTAGATCGTTTATCCTGTTGTTACGACGAACTTCACTCTGAAACAGAATTGAACTTTTCAATATTTCAGACTTGTGATTCATTAAGTAAATACTCTTGTATCTACTCAAATCGTCACTGAAGTAAGAACATAATGATATCCACTGCGTGCCTCAGCACCCATTGGACTGCATACTTCAAAATGTATCACTTCCAACAAGTTACTATCTTATTTCATCTCAATGAAAACAAGGCCTTGCTCATGTGGTATGATTTGCATGTCACTAGTGATTCAAAATCAAGTGAGTATAAAGATCCATCAGCATGGAGCCTCTTCATGCAATTTATACCAACATGACTCAAGCGGCAGTGCCACAAGTAAGTGGTACTATCATCATTACCTCGTATCTTTTGGCACCAATATCATGAACATGTGTAACACTACAATCGAGATTCAATAAACCATTGAAGGTGATTATTCAAGCAAATGGAGTAACCATTATTCTCTTTAAATGAATAATCGTACTGCAATAAAGACGATCCAATCATGTTCATGCTTAACGCAAGCACCAAATAACAATTATTTAGGTTTAACACCAATCCCGATGGTAGAGGGAGTGTGCGACGTTTGATCATATCAACCTTGGAAACACTTCCAACACGTATCGCCACCTCGCCTTTAGCTAGTCTCCGTTTATGCCGTAGCTTTCATTTCGTGTTACTAATCACTTAGCAACCGAACCGTTATCCAATACCCTCATGCTACTAGGAGTACTAGTAAACTACACATCAACATCATGTATATCAAATATACTTCTTTCGACTTTTGCCAGCCTTCTTATCTACCAAGTATCTAGAGTTGCTCCGCCTCAGTGACTGTTCCCCTCATTACAGAAGCACTTAGTCTCGGGTTTGGGTTTAATCTTGGTTCTCTTCATTAGTGCAGCAATTGTTTTGCCGTTTCACGAAGTATCCCTTCTAGCCCTTGCCTTTCTTGAAGCTTAGTGGTTTTACAAACCATCAACTATTGATGCTCCTTCTTGATTTCTACTTTCGCAGTGTCAAACATCACGAATCGCTCAAGGATCATTGTATCAATCCTTGATATGTTATAGTTCATCACGAAGCTCTCACAGCTTGGTGGCAGTGACTTTGGAGAACCATCACTATCTCATCTGGAAGATTAACTCCCACTTGATTCAAGTGATTGTCGTACTCAGACAATCTGAGCACACGCTCAACGATTGAGCTTTTCTCCTTTACTTTATGGACAAAGAATCTTGTCGGAGGTCTCGTACCTCTCAACAAGGGCACGAGCATGACATCACAATTTCATCTCTTTAGAACATCACTTATGTTCCGTGACGTTTCAAAACATCTTCGGTGCCTTGCTTCTAAGCCATTAAGTATTTTGCACTGAACTATCGTGTAGTCATCAGAAACGTGTATGTCAGATGTTCACAGCATCCACAGACGACGCTCGAGGTGCAGCACACCGAGTGGTGCATTAAGGACATAAGCCTTCTGCGCAGCAACGAGGACAATCCTCTTCAAAGTTTGCTACTATCAACTTTCAACTAAATTTTCTCTAGGAACATATAAAAACAGTAGAGCTATAGCGCAAGCTACTTCGTAATTCGCAAAGACCATTAGACTATGTTCATGACAATTAGTTCAATTAATCATATTACTTAAGAACTCCCACTCAAAAAGTACATCTCTCTAGTCATTTGAGTGGTACATGATCCAAATCCACTATCTCAAGTCCGATCATCACGTGAGTCGAGAATAGTTTCAGTGGTAAGCATCTCTATGCTAATCATATCAACTATACGATTCATGCTCGACCTTTCGGTCTCATGTGTTCCGAGGCCATGTCTGCACATGCTAGGCTCGTCAAGCTTAACCCGAGTGTTCCGCGTGTGCAACTGTTTTGCACCCGTTGTATGTGAACGTTGAGTCTATCACACCCGATCATCACGTGGTGTCTCGAAACGAAGAACTGTCGCAACGGTGCACAGTCGGGGAGAACACAATTTCGTCTTGAAATTTTAGTGAGAGATCACCTCATAATGCTACCGTCGTTCTAAGCAAGATAAGGTGCAAAAAGGATTAACATCACATGCAATTCATAAGTGACATGATATGGCCATCATCATGCGCTTCTTGATCTCCATCACCAAAGCACCGGCACGATCTTCTTGTCACTGGCGTCACACCATGATCTCCATCATCATGATCTCCATCAACGTGTCGCCATTGGGGTTGTCGTGCTACTCATGCTATTACTACTAAAGCTACGTCCTAGCAATATAGTAAACGCATCTGCAAGCACAAACGTTAGTTTAAAGACAACCCTATGGCTCCTGCCGGTTGCCGTACCATCGACGTGCAAGTCGATATTAACTATTACAACATGATCATCTCATACATCCAATATATCACATCACATCGTTGGCCATATCACATCACAAGCATACCCTGCAAAAACAAGTTAGACGTCCTCTAATTTTGTTGTTGCATGTTTTACGTGGTGACCATGGGTATCTAGTAGGATCGCATCTTACTTACGCAAACACCACAATGGAGATATATGAATTGCTATTTAACCTCATCCAAGGACCTCCTCGGTCAATTCCGATTCAACTAAAGTTGGAGAAACTGACACCCACCAGTCATCTTTGAGAAACGGAGTTACTCGTAGCGATGAAACCAGTCTCTCGTAAGCGTACGAGTAATGTCGGTCCGAGCCGCTTCGATCCAACAATACCGCGGAATCAAGAAAAGACTAAGGACGGCAGCAAAACGCACATCACCGCCCACAAAAACTTTTGTGTTCTACTCGAGAAGACATCAATGCATGAACCTAGCTCATGATGCCACTGTTGGGGAACGTCGCATGGGAAACAAAAAATTTCCTACGCGCACGAAGACCTATCATGGTGATGTCCATCTACGAGAGGGGATGTGTGATCTACGTACCCTTGTAGACCGTACAGCAGAAGCGTTAGTGAACGCGGTTGATGTAGTGGAACGTCCTCACGTCCCTCGATCCGCCCCGCGAACCGTCCCGCGATCAGTCCCACGATCTAGTGTCGAACGGACGGCACCTCCGCGTTCAGCACACGTACAGCTCGACGCTGATCTCGGCCTTCTTGATCTAGTAAGAGAGACGGAGAGGTAGAAGAGTTCTCCGGCAGCGTGACGGCGCTCTGGAGGTTGGTGGTGATCTTATCTTAGCAGGGCTCCGCCCGAGCTCCGCAGAAACGCGATCTAGAGGTAAAACCGTGGAGATATGTGGTCGGGCTGCCGTGGCAAAGTTGTGTCAAATCAGCCCTAAAACCTCCGTATATATAGGGGGAGGAGGGGGAGCCTTGCCTTGGGGTCCAAGGACCCTCAAGGGGGTCGGCCGAGCCAAGGGGGGCAACCCTCCCCTTCCAAACCGAGTCCAACTAGGTTTGGAAGGAGGAGTCCTTCGCCCTTTCCCACCTCCTCTTTTTTTTCCTTTTCTCTTTGATTTTCTTCCTATGGCGCATAGGGCCTTCTTGGGCTGTCCCACCAGCCCACTAAGGGCTGGTGCGCCACCCCCAAGGCCTATGGGCTTCCCCGGGGTGGGTTCCCCCCCCCCCTCGATGAACTCCAGGAACCCATTCGTCATTCCCGGTACATTCCCGGTAACTCCGAAAACCTTCCGGTAATCAAATGAGGTCATCCTATATATCAATCTTAGTTCCCGGACCATTCCGGAAACCCTTGTGACGTCCGTGATCTCATCCGGGACTCCGAACAACATTCGGTAACCAACCATATAACTCAAATACGCATAAAACAACATCGAACCTTAAGTGTGCAGACCCTGCGGGTTCGAGAACTATGTAGACATGACCCGAGAGACTCCTCGGTCAATATCCAATAGCGGGACCTTGATGCCCATATTGGATCCTACATATTCTACGAAGATCTTATCATTTGAACCTCAGTGCCAAGGATTCATATAATCCCGTATGTCATTCCCTTTGTCCTTCGGTATGTTACTTGCCCGAGATTCGATCGTCAGTATCCGCATACCTATTTCAATCTC